>NW_024510321.1:11337439-11937439 GCF_017590135.1 Pyrgilauda ruficollis
GGGGGGGGTGGGCAACTGACATTAATTACTGACCAAAAACCTTTCAACAGGAGAGGATGCAAAGTTCATGAAATGTACTTAATGACTCACTTGGTGCTAAGCAGGCTGATCTTGTGGGATTGGTGTTTTAGGGCTAACAAAGAGGGGGGTGTGCTGGGGGCTCCATGCCACACGTGCCACTGGTGCTACCCTGTGTTCAATACCTCAGCTAGTGCATGTCCCCCTCCCCAGAAAAACGTGGGTGTTTTTGATCACAAGCCCAGTATAGTAAGATATTACACTTAAAGCATATTTTTTATTAGGCTAAACTTTTACTTCAGTGTGAGAATTGTTGCTTGCTTTTGTTTATAATTCACAAGGGATCTTCTTGCTCCTTTCATTATTACACTTGCAGCATATTAGCACACTTTTTTTTAGATGGGGATGTGTTTTGGAGGTAGTCCATAACTTTGGGTGATTACTGGGAAAAAGTTGCTTTAAATTCTGTGTCTTTTGACATGTTCCTTTGAGGAGGATGAGAGAGAGAGAGACAGATGGCTACTACTTGAATAGGGTTGTTTTTTATTTCCTCTCATGTCCTGAAAAGGACTGAAACATGATATTGAAATAAAGGAGTGGGTGAGGAATAACTTTCCATTAATTTATTACTTTATTTCATACTTGAAACAAAGATAAAATTTGTTGGTTTTCCTACCCATCTCTTGCTGTATATCTTAAATGAATTACGTAGTTAAGATGAGTGCCAATTTTAGAATGCTGTGGGTTCATGCTAGGGGCAAATGAAGCATTCAGGGTGAGAATGAAGTGTATGTATTTAGAAGAAATTTTCTCTTTTTGACCCATGGCACTAGATGCTGTGGAGGTGACCAGCTTGGCTTCAGCCCATGGACCTGTTCTGAGCTGGGAATGGGGCACGAGCCCAGCACCTGCTCTCCTGCTGTCACAGCTTGGCCTGGCTCCCTGTAGCTCAGTGTCCCCAGTACTCTGCAGCCAGGGACCCTCAGCTCAGCTCCCCTTCTGTGACACTGCAAGGACAGACAGGATCGCCCTGTGTGGCACAGTTCTCACCTTGCTTTTACTGCCTGGGCTGATGCCAGGGCTGGGCTCTTTGGAGCTGGAGTGAATGTGAACTCAGGTGTGTTCCAGGCCTGTGTTTCTGGCCTCTGTTATGGATTTAGGCAACTAACTCTATTGATAGTTTTGGATTGACAGAAAGTAGAAATGTTTGTATCTGTGGACAGGGAGTTGGGGACCATGTGGGTTTACAAACAAAAGCAAACAGTGGCACTTTAGGTTAAGTTAAAATGTTACTCCTGCTTGCATGAATACAATAAAGAGGTGTACAAAGACAGCAAGAGCAAGCTTGCACTAGCTTCCAAATATTGTGCATGTGAGTCAGAAATGAGGCTTCTCAAAGCAAACTGTGATCAGCTATTAAAACCTTATCCTGAGGCATTGGATTTGATTCAGTTCTCTGAACAGCACTGTTCATATTCACAACTCGAAGTAAAATTGGACTCTTGGCAATTGCTGGGCAACAGGTGATTCAAAGCAGACGTGATGGATGAGATTGATACCAACAGACTTTGAGTTCTGCATCAGAGCTAAATGCTCAAGGCAATCCAGTCTCTCATTCTTGGATACCTTCAGGGTGTGTTCATCTGACCTGTTTTACTGCTTATTTCAGAGTGAAGTGGGCCATTGGCTACACTAGGTGCATTGGCTAATCTCTCTTGTTGGGAGAGAAATGAAGTTGACCAGTTCCAAAATACATGTCTGTGAATCCCATTCTGCTTGTGATTTAATTCACTCTGTGAAAATAAATCCTTCCATTAAATATTTTAAAAAAAAAGTCATTAAATAAGATGTTGCCTTTTTTTGCTTTAAAAAACAAAATTTGCAAATTTGGAAGAGAAAGGATAAGTGGCATTTCACAAAGCAAACAGCTTCTCAGTTTTACTTACTGAGCAATTTTGCATGGCCCCAGGAAACTCCTGTACAGCCCTGCTTATGCCTGGGAGGTATATTTGGGTTGTGGACAGTATGTCATGATTGCAGAAAGTCCCATGTTCATTTTTTTTCAGAGTAAAAAATTTACTGGGTTTGAGACACTTTGATGTAATTTCATGGTTAAACCAACAGTGCCATCTGCCTTGGGTCTGACACTGGTATCTGGTCACTTTGTGGTGCTGGTCCCAAACCTCTGCAAAGGGCATGGCTGTGCTTTTTCTTGCTGTGTGTTCTCTGATGTTGAAGCATCAGAGGTGCCATGTGGCACTGAAAGCCAGCCCAAATCTGGAGGAATAAACATGATGTGGAGTTAATGAGGTCTGAAGCATGTGAATTGTTCTCACTGCTCTGTGTATTTGAGTGGCTCTGTACCCCATTCTCTCACACACTGTGCAGGGTGTTACAGCCATCCTGCCTTTCCTGCTGCTCAGGGTATCCTGGACTTGGGAAAGTTCTCTGTATACACACTCAGCCTCTGGAATGGGTGGCTGTGTAAAGGAGCATCCTTCAAATATAGGCTATTAAAGTAAATGTGTTTGCAAGTTTACAGACAAAATAATGATGGGCAATGACTGCTGAAACTGTTTCAAATGAAATAGCATTTGAAGCAATGCTAGCAGTTCTTTTTAGTAGATTATAAAAGAACAAAATTATGTTCACCAGTTTCTAACAAGTTGGGAAATGGACACATGTGCCTTGTTAACCAGCCTTATATAATACACAAATAAGTCTTTCAGTGTTTTTGGTAAGTCCTGACTTGATCTCTCTGCTTTTGGGCTTTTTGGAGGTTTTCTGCCTATGAAAGCTTTCTTCACCAAGTATAAAAATGATGTTAGCATCTTCTATTCCAATCCATTTTGAGCTCTGATGTTTAAGACTTTCATTAGATGACAGAGAGATTGTAGGTCAAACACTGCCTGACTTTCACAATGATTTCCATCTGAAGGGTCTTACATAGTATAGTCTCTTCATGTTTTATTTAAAATTTTAGTTGGGTTCTTGACTCATGGAAAAATAAATAAAAATGAAGGTTATACTGCAGTGAAAAAACCATGAAACTGCTCTGTCAAATGAACTGCATGACATTTGTCCATGGGAAATATCCATTAAGTGAGTGAATAAAGTTACTGCTCTAGTTTGACATAGTAGGCAGTATTTCTGTGAGTATTGTACATGTAGATGATTTACCTCTACCTCTGCTTTAAGTTCACCTTTAAAGTAATAAAACACAAGTGGGCAAAGTCTTCCCGTAATCCTGCTTTCCCATAGCTCTTTGTTATGTTGCTTAAAACATAAAATTACAGTGTAATAAGTATTTTCAGTTATTCCACCCATAAAGGGTAGGGGGAAAATCTGTTTGCAGTTAGTGCTGGTACTGAGATATTATTTCTGGTCTGTGCTTTGGCAGTGATCAGGGGAGCAGGACGTGCAGCTGAAGGCTCAGGGAGAGGTCACTGCCAGGGTGCTGCTCCTGGAGCTCCAGGAGGAGAAGCCATGTGTAAGCAGCAGTGGGAGAAAGGAAGAGAAAACTGAATTGTTTAAAAACCTGTCACCCAAAAAGTGAAGGGTGGAAAAGCTTCCGTGAAACTGCAGCTGGGAATACTCATAGACGTTTGTTTACTGCAGCTTGGTCTGTGTATTTCTTCTGTTAGCTGAAGAATTTATCCCAAACTGTGTGTCTTGACAGCTGCTGTGCAGTAGTGTGTGGTGGTAGCACATCCAGAGAACACATAGGAAATGGGGTACCTAAGCAGTGCATGCTTGAGCCATGTCCTCAGTGGCATTGGGAGTGAGCAGCTGCCCTCCAAGGGTGCAGCCTCTGGGTTTGCTGTGCTCATCTGTGCCCACAGCGTGCCCGAGCCTTTGCTGGGCTCAGACCCCGCAGTGTCCCCACTGCAGCTCCTGGGGCTGGGCATGTGCCCAGCAGGACGAGCTCCGGGAGCAGAGCTGTGCCTGTGTGTGTGATTTCACTGCAATATGGAAGTTCCATCTAGTTCCCAATGGCTGTCACTTCAGGGTAGATTGTAATGCAGCTATTTATGTGCTGTTTGCCTGGGTGGCTGCTGATGTACAAGCCAGCTTCTAGGAGTCTTCATTCTGTGTTTTACCAGAATGATTTTGTGCATGTGAATTTTTTGCATGGGATTCCTATTATGGGATGAATTGAATATTAAATTACTCCTCAAACCCTAAGGCAGTGCATCAGCTTCACTCATCCTGAGCAATTTGTGCTATGCTGTATGAACCATATCCCAGGTTCAGTTTCTCAGTTTTCCCAGGGCTGGGATTTTGCTGCATTTTTTTCTGTTTTTCTTTTTTAAAGCCGGAATGTTTTATTAAGGGTGAAAAATATTTTTAATGAAGTATTTTAATTTGCTCTTGTGTTATGGGCTTGTGTTCCACCCTCCCCTCATCCAGGTTTTGCCAGATGTTTTAAATATCTTCTCAGTACATATGCTTTCAAGGTTTTTCTGCAAATCCAATTGTGTTTAACAGGCACTGAGTCCTTGTGAATCAATGTTGTATTTTTCTCTACTTCATGCCTCCCAGATCTGGCAGATGTCTTGAGTTTTAGGATAGCAGGTTTTCAGTGTTTTCTGTATGAAAGCAGATAAGGTTGGTACATAGTTAGAATTTCCTCAGAAAGGATCAGAGTTTCAGACGTCTGTGGGAGGAAGGCATTTCATTGACCACATGTTTTTACAGCATTTAGTCAATTTAGTAAGTAATTAAATCAAATAATTCATCTTATGCTGTATCAAAAGGGATGGCTTTTGTAAGGAAAGCTGCATTTTTGAGATCTTTTTTGCATTTTTCTCTTCCTTTCCTTTCCTTTTTTATTTTATTTTATTTTTCAAAGTTCTTGTATATGTAACATTTAAACCAAATACAGTGTTTCATTTATCTTTCCTTGGAAAAATTTCTTAAAGTCATAGTTTTAGCTAGAGGGATGATAATTTTCATCCATAGATACACGTGGTTAATTCAGTTTTATTTTCCTTTTGACCAGCCAAATTAAATACATTTGTTTGATTTTAGTCATAACTATTTTATTACTCTCACTGCAATGTAAACTATTTGCTCTGTGTTTCCTTCCTTGATTTTTTCCCCTCACTATTTTTCCTGTCATTTGCTTGTAAGATACCTGAAGGGTCATTTTTAACAATCAAAAGTGAGGAAATGTCAAAGGTGGGGCTGCTGCTGAAGGCTCTTTGTGTGCTCAGTGCTTTCTGTCTGTAGTTATCAAACTGTGGAATGTGAGATGCTCAGCACGTGTGATGGGATGAGGCTCTAACCCGAGAGAAGGTTAGCTGGTGACTTGATGCTCCTTCCTTCTGCTTCCATTTGCTGACTTCCAGATTGAGAAGCCGGTGCATCTGGGTTAACTTGATGCCTCATGGAAATTTTAGAAAGGAGACAACCACTTTGTATCAGCTTGTGATGAGAAACAGAAGGAGAATGGAAAAGAGAAGGCATGAAGAATTAAAGAACCAAGATGCATGGATCAGGAAAGGGGAGGGGGGAGGGCAGGAAGAGGAGCTAGTGGCAGGGAATGTTTACCTCCCTGGGGACAAATAAAAATACATAACTGTTTCCTTGATGTTACTTTGCTGTATAAACAGTTACCCTAGGACCCATGTAAATGATGTATGACTATGAGAGAGAAAGTGAGGAGGTTGCTGCTGCCCTCCTGCTCACCCTTTCTCTTTGCAAAGCTCTCTGTAGAACCTGAGACCTGGTCCATGCCAGAAACTGGAGTGAAAAAACAAAAAACAAAAAACAACAACAAAAAAAAGTTATAGACACGAAAAGGAGGGATAATCCCACATGGATACACTTTTGTTATTTCTCAAGTGTTAATCACAAAATGAAAAATGGTAGTGTGTAGTGTTAGATTTGTGTAAGTGCATGATGACATTTTGAATTACCTTTCCTGAAACACAAACTGTGGATTGTCTGACACAGAAGACATTCACTGAATTGCGGAGCTTTAAAAATGACAGTCCTGGGGCTTTGATGGATTCTCTGTCTCCTGAAGTCTTGAAATTAAAGTCAATATTTTTCTGTATTTCCAACAGAAGTTAAAAGACTAAATGCAGACATTATTGCATGGTGTACCTGGGCTTATATAGGTGCTTGACAGGATGATCACAGGGTGTCTTCAGGATTTGAGTTATGAGTCTTGTTTGGAGTTTCACAGTAGTGCTGCAATGCATGTATTGAATGATTCTTTGCATACTTGGACCTATGCTTTTCTCATTTTAAGATTCTTCTGTATTTGTTTTCTTAACATTTTATTTTTTGTGATGCAGTTTCCCCCCCTTTCTTATTGTTTACAATGTCCATTCCAGCCAATTCTGTAGTCTTCCCCTGCTGTCTGCCACAGGAATCTGTATATACTGCTCCAATACCCTTTGCTCCTGCAAACCCTCCAGCAGCCAGGTTTCCCATTCATCCTTACCCTACATTTTGTTTGTAGATGGAGTGTATTGGTTAGGTTTGTTTTTTCTTGCTTTGCTTTAAAATTAGTTTTAAAGGTTTTTTTGCATTTGTTTTTTGATTCAGCTCCTCCTTGGTGCAGAGGAAGTGCAGACTAAGGAGGATGGAGAGCATCTGGTTGAGTCACCATGGCTTGGACTGGTTGTGTTCTCCTGTGGGACTGGCTAGTGAATCAGCTGCTACCCAGGAAACTGAGGCTGACAAAAATTCTGGATTGACTTTTAATGCTTTTTTGGCCCTTCAGCAGAAACAAATCTGTTTTGGCTCAGCTAAAAAAAATGGATGTTTTGAGCCCTTTTCTTCCCTGAGTATTTATTCTCTTTACTGTACTTCATAGCCAACTGCTGGCATAGCTGTATTACAGAAAATTCTGAAGACTGTATTTTGCAACAATGGCTTCAAGTGTGCTCTGACTTAATTAGCAGGAAAAACCAGCTTATATTTCTGGCTCTATTAGGGGCTTCATGCTGTTGTGTGACTGCTTATTGTTGAACATTTAATGCGGAAGACAGTTTACCTGACAGATGGGGGGGGGGGGGGGGGGGTTGAGAGAAAAATAGGTTAAATATGTAAGTCACCACATAAATGCTAAGTATGATTATAAAATGCAAAAATGATGATACAGAAATCTGTGAGGAGAGCCATGCAAGACTGCCTGTGGGCCTAGGATTTTAGTCCTTTGCTTTTACAGGAAGAGACTAAATATGCTTATGCAATATTAATTCAGAATATACAGCAAATTGGCATTTGGAAGCATTCAATTTTCCTCATAATTGTTCTCCATTCACTTGGCCGATTATCAGTAATTTCAGGGAATTAAAGATGCTCTTTTTAGAAGTTTCTAGTGAACTCTTTAGAATTGTCAAACAATAACAAACCTGCCACTTAGGCAGCAATTTTCCCTCTTGCTGTCCTTACACTGATGTTATATTGCTGTTTGGAAAGGCTAGACAAGCAGTAAATCAGCAGGAAATTTTTTTCAGCCTCATGCTGCTGAGTGAATTTTTATCCAAGAATTTCTGTGTTTGTTTTGTTCATGCTAAGACTTTCATCCTTCAGTTTGAGAACAGAGAGGTTGGTTTTCTTTGATAGCAAATCTGCTAAAGTGTATTTTGTTAAAGAATTTAGTATTGTATTTTTGTGGATTAAGCTTGTTAACCTTCAGTCATCTCTAGGTGAATCCCACCGGAATGCAATTCAAAGCGTGTGATGTCCACCTCTTTCCTTTTCCTCTCCTGTAGTATGAAAAGGGAAACAAAATAGTTAAAAACCCCTCAGGAAGGGGGTTGGGAAGTGCGATTTACTGAAAAGGTGGCACTCAGTCTGTGTCACAGGACTTCCTAAAGCACAAAGTGTGCACAGGAACAAGAACTGCAGAATGTCTGTGGTCAGAAAGGGGACTGTTTCATGGTGATCTGTGACAGCGTGGTCCAGTGACCTGGTGGAGATATTATGTACCTGCCTGCAGGTTTTGGATGTGCTGAGCATAATCATCTCTCAGTCTCATGATCTCTGCCTCCTCTTTATCCTGGAGTTAGCAGGCCAAGGGGACATCATCCCAGTGCCGTCCCTGTGCCAAGCAGGAGTGAGGAGTGTGGACATCTGAATGCGTGTGGGCTTGGGTAGTTTTGGCTCCCATTTCCAGCCCTGCTGAGGTGCTGCTGCTGAAGAGGCGCAACAGAGCTCTCCAAGATGTTTAACTGCTTTTCTCCTCAGCAGCTGTGTGGAAACAGCAAAAAACTCTTTACATTTGATAGATGGTTTTAGTCCAGCACTCGTATTTGAGATAACCCAGCTGTTTCTGAGGAGCATGGGAGCAGCCTTCCTTTGCACAAATGGTTTTGGTCATCTCAGAAAAAGCACATACGGCTGTTTGGTTTGTTTTAATCTTCCCTACATTACAATTGCCATAGTAATCACTCAAAAAGGTATGATGATAGTTGTATTACAAGAGGTGATAAAAACTGAGGGAGGTTAGTGAGGCCTGCTTGATGCTGGGCATGGAACAAGGTGCAGCCCAATTTGTCCCTCTCTTGAGGTTTTGTAATACCTGCAGCCAGGAGTTGTTCCTCTATGAGTGGTCTTTTGTCTTGTTGGCTTTTGCATGATACAACCCCCCACTTTCATTGGAAATGTGCGTTGGAAAACTTCCATTGGGAATGGAACACCCTCCATTATCAAGATTCAGGCTTCATTTCCCACATATGCAAAGTCTTGGCTTCCCTTTTAAAATTGTTGAGAAGGTTTGCATTTTGTACATGTTGCATGACCTACGGGTAAGTTTTCTCTCCTAAGTTTGAGCTTGAGAATGAAAATGTTAAACGTCCTTTGGAAGTATTTTCAAAAGCTTGAAAAATACATAAATCAAAATCTTGTCTTACAAAAAGAAAAGTGAACTCTGTCATGAATTAATAACTTTAAAATAGTTCTAGGAATTCCAGAGAAGAACACAAAGTAATGAACTTGTCCTCAGAAAACGATGTAGTTTCAGAAACATTTAAGGACTATTTTTCATATTTATGTGAATGGTATAAAAAATAATGTTTCAGTTTTTCTAGAGACAAAATCCCAGCTAAAGATAATATGTATCTGTATGCATACAAGTTTACTTTTCTGTAATGACTTCAAAAAACATCTGCGAGAGGTAACTGTTTTAGGTAGCCTTTGTGTTTGTAGCGATGAGTAAGTATCTTAAATATTATTTAATGCAGTAGATTTTTGATGTGTCATATGAAGTATTAAATACACTAGCTCTCATATAGTTGTAAAAATACTCTGCCTTCAGAGATTGTATAAACATAGGTAGCTATACAATAGTAACCTATTTTTCTTCTTTCTTATTTTATATAAAAAACGTTTTTATTAGCCAGTAAAGTGGCTTTAGTCAGAAGCACCATATTTAATGTAAAAATGGTGTAGAATGAGAACATTTTGAGTTAATTTTCAGATTTTTAACTAAGCACTCCAAAAAACAGAGCTGGTTCCTGCTGGGGGCACATTGACTGCGTGGTGCACGCTGCAGAGAAGTTGATGATCTGTGAGAGCCTATGGGTGTTCTCCCACTCACAGTTGTTTGTGCATCTTCCTTGTGTTTATTCTGCGAATGGAAAGGTGTTTTGCACAAGCCATGTAAGGATGCATGGATTGAAAATAAATGTGGTAGGAAGGTCTTACTGCTAGCAAGTGTTCTAAATTCTGGTATAATATAAAATGATGATAAGACTTGTTCCCTAAAACCATTTGCTCTCAGGCAGGTTAAAGAAACAGCTCCATCAGTAGAGGAGATGACTCTTTTCTCTGTGGCTTTTTTTTTTTTTTTTTTTTTTTTTTTTTTTTTTTTTTTTTTTTAAGGAAATTTTTTTTTTTTTTCTTTTTTTTTTTTTTTTTTTTTTTTTTTTTTTTTTTGTAGTTATGCAAGGTAACTTCCTTTTGAGGAGTGGAAAATTTGAGGAATTGCATTCCACAGAGTCTTTGTGAAGAATTAACTTAAGCTAAAAGTATTGCTACACTGAATTTTTGGTTATCATAGGAGCGTGTCATGGTTTTCCTGGTACAGGGTGGGTAGGGGAAGCCCATGGATGCTGAGGACAGGATGCCATAGTGCTCTTACAGATCTCCTTTACATCCTAGCTGGTATCCCTGCAGCTGGGGCATTTAGCTAGAAAAGTAGCTCTTCCTTTGCATCTTCATCTTGGCAGTTGGATGGAGAGTGACCCTTCCATATTCCTTCTTTGCTCCTGGATACATTTTGCTGTGGACTGAGGTCTTAGCCTTGACACTGTGGGAATGTGTCTGGGTGGGTGACATTCAGGGAAGCACTCTGTCCATGTGAAAAGCAACCCTGGCCATGGGCTCATGGGAATTAGAACAACTGTAGTTCCTTTGCTTTCCTGGTTCTGTCCATCCTCGGCAGAGATTTTGTTACTTTACAATCTTTCTGCAGGGAGGTCTTGGGAGAGATTGAGGTGCACAAGTGCACGAGGTGCTAGTCTGGGTTCAGGTGCAGAAGAAGCCATTCAGTTGCCAGACCAGTTGGAACAACATGTTTTCTTCTGCTTAGTGTAGAGTGCAGAGTGTGAGGGGTTTTCCAGAGAACTCTTGTCCAGCTGACTATTTGCAGGGCATTTCCAGGATAACCTCTCCTGGGCTATTGATTTTCTTTGGAATCTGTTGACATTCCTCATGTTCAAGCAACAACCTCCAATTACTCATGCTAATGGAAGAAGACCAAGTGAAATATACTGACAGTCTGTTCTTTTTCTCATTTCAGTGTATCAATATATTTTGGGCTGCAGAAAAATAACTGCCTTATTAATCTCCTTTGAAGAATGATAATTCCTTAATAGAGAGAATTCCTTAATAGTGAGAATTCCTTAATAGCATAAAATGAATAATAATAATAAATAATACAAATAAATATTTAGAGATTTTGTGAAATAAAATTTGTCCACCTCTTGTGCCCTCTCTGCATTCAGATACTTGAAATTATTGTAGCACATTCTAGGATGAGACAAGGAGGGAGTCTTGTGGTGTGGAAACAGCTTGGAAAAGTTAGCTGCTGGGAATCTGACAAATTCTGGCATGAAGTATATACCATAGTATTTCAGTAAATATCTTCTGTTAGTTCTGGCTAAAGCTGTTTCTCCACTAAGAAAGATGATCTTCATCTCTGGGCTAGAACCAATCACAAATTCTAATGAAATTTGGCAACTGCAAGCATGAAAAGTCATTGATCCAAAAATCCACGAACTGTCTTTCATGTAGCAAGACTTCCCTTTGAACCTCAGTTGAAGCTCTTTCTGCTGGCTTTTTCTTGGTTTTGAACTTATAGGAATGATTTTTTACTCTTTTCAGATTTGGCAATGTGAAATTAAAAAATGGAGTGAGAGGCACATAATTAAGCATGCAGTGTAACTGCATGTTTCCAGGGCTGTAGAAGGAGAGGAATGGGGGAAAAAAAAACCAGAGGAGAAATAAAAATTGAAAAAAAAAAAAAAGGAAGAGAAAAAGAAAAGACATTGCCAAAGTTTTTCTAAGGTGTAGAAAATATTCTTGATTTCCAAAACAGAACAATTTATGCTCCCTGTTGTTTTAGGGGGCTTTGAAAAGTACATGCACATACTTCAAGCAGCACTAGTTTCCCTACTGTTCACCAGGCATGGTTTTAAACAGTAAGGAGATATCTAGAAAAGAATTAAGGATGTCTGCTGTTCTGTCACCCCGTGGAGAACAGTAGGCATTACGTGTTGTCCCATTGTGGGCATTATCTGAACAATCTAACAACAGCTTCCAGTGTAGGCTGGATTGTTTTACTATTTGGCTACTGGGAACACTGGAGTTTTCTGCAGAAGGTGATCTTTAACATTAAGAATTAAAGAAGATTTTAGCATGTTGTGTTGAAGCTGGAGCTTCTTATTCCCCACGCTGTGGTTGGAAAGACCTTGTTCGGTCACCATTAGTTTTGTGTAGTCACCAAACTTTTTAGCTTCCAGACTGTTCTCTGACCTCCCCCCAGTGAAAGGTCAGGCAGAACATGGCATATACTGGCAGAGAGCAGCACTATCTGCCCTCCCATGTCACGTCATGGCAGCTCTGCTGCCGTGTGTCCCCTGTGGATGAGGAGGGTTGGTGGCATTTCATCTCATTACTTAAACACGCAAATGTTTCATTTGTCAGTGGGGATTCAGCTTGATACTTGCAACTGAATGACAGAAAAGAATATTCTTGAGATCTTTATGCTCTGTGCTTTGCCTTTGAGCTGTATTAGTCCCTGCGTGCAGAAGAGCCTTCTGCTAAATATTGTTTGTCTGGGCACATGGGGTGGCATGATGTGGCCTTTTCCTGCTTCTTCTTGAGATTTTTTGTTCTTCTTGGTCATCAGCTGTAGATAGGAGTTCAGTGGAACGTTAACTCACAGATACTTGATAATGAGAGCATTTGATAATGAGAGCATGTTTCATGAATGTACCAACATGCTTCTAATAATCCTAGTAAATGTTTCTGTCATGGAAACAAGAGCAAGTGCCATTAAAATTGCAGAAGCTGTTGGTAATTTTTAATAGAAGTTCAGGACTGTGTTCATTCTGTCTTATTATAGACAGTGGTTGTAAATGTTGTTTGCTGTGTTGGAAACTCAGTAGTGTGCATAGAGGCAATTCCTTCCCATGTCTTCTGGGTTTTTTTTGTATTTTGTACATGTAGCTATGCACATATAATTTCTGTCCAAAAACCCTAACCTTTTAAATGATTGTGGTCAAGTTTTCTTGGTTGTCATACTTATTATGCTTCAGTTAAAAATCTGTCTAAATAATTTCTGTAATGAAGCTATCTGGATTTTGTGTAACTCAGGTTCAGATCCACCTCCAGGCACTCCAAATTGTTGACTTCTCCAGCTTGACAGTGGCCTGTGATATACAGGATTGCTTTTATATCTCAAACCACCCCCCAGCTTAATTCTTGATTACTCCTGAACTTCTCTGCAGTGTAGCAAGGCTGGAGCCAGCCATGCTCACCCCAGCCTGAGAAGGAGGGTTGCCAAGTGCCTGCTCAGTGGCAAGGAACTGCTCCACACAAACATGGAAAAGTAGCAGATTAACAGGTAGACACCTCTGAAGACTGAACATTCATCTGATGACTGGCAAAGAAATATCTCTTCCCTTACTGCTTCAAAAATAACTGAGTAAAAAACCATCACACGTAGCTTGTTCACAGTTCCCATAATTAGGACACCAGTAGGACCCCAGCTTCCACCCTTAATTTACCATACCCTGTGTACCACCAGACTGTTTAGTGATGGTGCTATTGTGATGTCTTACTAATTCATAAGTTTTGGGGTTTTTTTCCCATTCTGACCATTGGTAGAAATGCTGCAGGTTTTCATTTCCTTCCCAGAGAGTGCCTGGTGTGTAGGGTTTCCTCCACTGGGCAGTTCCCAGAGAGGGAAAGCTGATGGACAGCCTGCAGGCTCTGAAGCCCTCTGGGCAGTGCAGGTCTCTACTTCTCTGCCAGTTTGTAAGATGTAATTCATGAGCCAGGATGAGGCATTAGGGTTTTTTTGATAGAGAGTAGGGAAGAAGGGAGATTCTAGCTTTGTAAGGACTTGTGTTAGTGACAAATCTCTTGCTAATTACACACATAGCTGCTGAATTAAGCATGTTTAACTCTTTGGCATCTGCAAATGATCCACATAGGAGTTCTCACTTCACACATGGGGTCACGCAGTGATGTACGAGGCTGTGTTGGCAACTGATGTTGAAAGAAACTTTATTCTCTGGTAAGTCAGAAATGGCCCTAGACTAACAAGGGGTTAGTTAGAACCCCTAATATCTGGTGCTGCAGGATACTGCTCTTCTCCCCACCCCTTTCCCTCCTCACATAAAAGCACAGTGGTGGCCTGGGGACCAGAAAGGGGTCATGGCATTGGCAACCACAGCAGGTTTTCTCTGACTGAAACTTACTGATGAAAGAACTGTACTGTGTATTATAAACATTTTAACATTCCTTGTTCTTCCCAACTGAGCTCTTCAAGTTACAGTGTAAATCCGATTGTTGCATCTGTATTTTTTCTCTTCTATCCAGGAAAATGTTGCAAACATCTTCCTTCTTTTCTGAGCCCATCCAAAGCATTTAGACCATAAACAATCAAGAGTTTTCATAGCACTGCATTATGTTTAGTAACAGGAGGAATTTTTCCATTAAGTTTCAGGGGATGTTTCAAAATTGTGGTAAGAAAAATATCTGCCAGCTTCCTTCCTGTGTCTCAGAGTGCTGAAGTTTAATCAACTCAAAGCAGCCAGGAATTTGTTCCTGTCACTGTAAACTCTGGCTTGCACTGCAGAATGAATGAAGATGTGTAATACAGTGTCTTCATTAAAACATAACTAAATATCAATCACAGTATTATTAGCAAGGTATGATCTCTAATGAAAGCAAAATAACTTCAACAGCAACAAAATTGATGATGTTTCCTGCTGTCACACAACTGTTTGAAAAAGTAAGACATAAATTTTTTGCAAAAATTTTGGCATCTGGGAGACTAGAAGTGCATTTTTCTTACATAGTAGTAGTAGCAGCATGAAAATAGGTAAAGAGGTAATACAGCATGTTTTAAGGAAATCATGAAGAATGTACCCAAAACCCTGAGACTGTAGCTCATTAAAATATACTGAAATACAATTTTTTTTTGACAGAGATGAGTAGAACATTTGTGAAATCTGACATTTTTGTCTTTTCTTTTGGCATATAAAGATATTTGCATTTTAGAAAAGAGCCCAGAGAAAAGAGACGGAGAGGGTGAAGGTAATTAAATTTTAATTTCAGTTTTAAAGATCTTTCTCTAATTAGCTTTAAAAGTCAGTGTCTAAGTAAATTGAGTTTCAGGGTGCAATCATAATTTTCTTCCTGGATCCTAGTATTCAAAAGTAAGAAAAAAGAATATTAGAGAAAGAGAAGGAAGATTGTTATTTTAAAGGCCTTTCAAGATAAGGATTTAACATTACCTCATTATTAAAATATAATTGTGGCAGGTTGTTTTTTTATTTCTGAATTTCAAAGTCATTGAGCAGTCATGGTTGGGGAAATGAGAAACTTAGGTTCTATTAAAAGAAACTGAAAATTATACCAGGAAAGTAAAGATTTTTCTTCTTTCTTCTGCTTTGTAACAAGATTTCTTTTTTTGTGGCTTGCTTGTGTTCTTTTCTCTGTTATCCATTCTTCCAGTTTTGATCATAGGCATGCTAACATAATGTCCTATGTTTCTTAAAGGTGTGCTAGCATGCAGTGGGCTTCTGTTGGTGTGTTTTACCCAGCCAAGTGCATTTTTCTCTGCATTTATGTGATGGCTGGGGACACAACCTGCTGCATTCTTCTGCCATCTGCCAGACCACGCTGTGTGTTTTTAGTGCTGTGGCCCAGGCTCTGGTGTGGCCGCCTGCCAGAGCTCCAACGGCGTGGGGCAGTGGTGGGAGGAAAACAGGCTAATGGTGACTTGTCATGCTTTAATGTGCAAATGATTATAAATGTGCCATTTTAAAACTAAAGATACAAGAAAACAGAGAATGTTTGATAACATTGAAAATATGTCTGTGAGAAGTACATAAGCTGTTGTTTGACGATGAATTGCTAGAAAAACAACTAAAACCAGTTGGTTTCTACATGAAGTAGTTATAAATATCTGGAATTGTGTGAAACAATGATTTTTTTTCTCTGTAAGAGCTGTGGAAGTCTTGTTATTTAACCAAGAGTTCTGAATGTAGAAAATGTAATTTTAGAAGCTGATCTTTTTACGCATAAACATATTTTCAAGTAGAGAAATGCTAATTATCTAAACTATGTCACCTTTCTTGTAATTCTGAAAGGGAAAGCCATGAATACAAAATACTTGGCATTTGCAGGTGAATGCTGTGTAATTCATGTAGTATTTGCAAATGTTGAAGCATTTGATAGAAATTTAAGTGTCTTGAAATGTGACCATAAACACTTTATGGATTAACAATCAGCATAGAAATCTTAAATGTTGGAGGCAATCTTAGTCTAGAGATTGTTGTCCAATAGGATTTCATGAGGCTTCTTGTCACTTTTGGTTTTATTTAACATCTTTAAATCTGAGAGAATCAGTACTGTAAATAGTATGTTAACTAAATTTCTAGATGTTAATAGACTGGGAAAATAGAATAGCATGAATGAGGGAAAGATATATATAACCCAACAGTACTACACAACTGAATACAGTTTGATTCAGCCTGAATAAATAGAAGATAATGTATAAGAACATTGATCTAAACTGAACTTTAATTATTGAGACAGATGCTGAAGCAAGACTACAGAAGACATTTCAGGATTTCTTTGGATGTTCTGGGTTGATACCATGACAATAAAATACCCAAATATGATTACTGCTGACTATGTATTAGCATCAAAGTTCAAAGATGACAGGGAGGATTTAAGCAGCACTGAGGGTATTTCATAAAAGAAATACACTATTCAGGGTGCCTTCTGAACAAGTTAAGACTGGAATAATATTTACAAAAGTGAACAGCAATAGTGACTTAAAAGAGGCAAAGGTTATGTGCTGTGTAGCACTGTTTAGGAGAAATTTGAGAGGTCTGTGACATATGAAAAGAGAGTTTTTTAAGGGGAGGGGGGTAACTAGTGACAGGAGGATAAACTTGGGGAGAATAATACAAATAAACAAATTCTGGGCATTTTGACATTCAGAAATGCTGATTTTTTTTTTTTACTGGATTCCAGGAGGGAGAAAAATATTTCAGAAGTATGTTTCTGAAAGCACCTACAACTGGTAGTAACTTTGCAGTGCTCCTGTTTTGTATCCCTCCCAGCTCCCATCTCTCCCATAGTGTGCCTGTTTTCTTCTGCAGGACAAATGGTGCTGTTTTTCCAGCAGTGGTTCTTCACCTCTTGGAATGGCTTAAGGGCTTTTTTTCCCCTTTAATTTCTAATTCCAGATATCTACATTTGATTTGCTCTGTTTTGTTAATCTTGTAGAGAAGTCCTGGCTTATGTTAGCTGCTGCTAGGGTTTAATCTAGTCTGTAGATAAGTTCACAATCAGCTGGGTTTTGCTTCCAACTATTTTTCTTCTATCCATAGTCAGGTCTACAACAGCCTTGGTGGTCTTTGGAAGTTACCATCACCTTGTCTTTAGGTGTTTTCAAATATGAAAGTTGAACTGATACGGGGATTTGAGCTTTTGAATGTCATAGCAGGTGTTTGGCTCTTGCTGTGTCCAACTGAGTGAAACAAGGAGATGAACTGAACCTACTGAAATTGGAACCAGAACTCCAGGAGCTGTGCTGGAGTGTGAAACTCAAGGCTAATCTAAATATTTTTAAAGAGATATTTCAATTAAATACAGACAAAGCCTTAACTTGTAGTTCCAAGTACTTCAAGCTGAAAGAAGCAGTTCTGCTTTCCTCAGCCCCAGGATGACCCTGATTTATCCTTTCTCTTGGGCTTCAGATGAGGATTTGAACAGAATGATGAGCTGGATGGGTGGTGGAGACAGCAAAGCTGTTCAATTGCTGTCTCCCATCCCCAGAGTGGTTTTTTGATGCTGACGTAGGATCTGTGTGTGTCTTGTGTATACAGTGCACCCTGATGTACATATGTATCTATGGGATCACTTCCAGGAACTCTGTCAAACCTGAGCAGCTTTCTGGTTAAAAGCTACTCTTTCCCACAGAGTTTTTTGGTTTCACTGATTTATCATTTTCCCAGAGATGTCTCCTAGAGTATGGAGAGGAAAAAAAGAATCCTCTTCCGCTCTCTCATCTGTCATGAGCCTGATGGTCTGTGTGAGATGGCTAGAAATGACTCTGAGATTATTTTTTCGTTTCTGTGCCTTAAATCCACTGCACACCAAATTGCACAAACTGCAGAGGCACTGGGGAGCTGAAACCTTCACAGAGTAAAATTATCTTGGCCATGCTATATAAATATAACTATGTATTTTTCTAGTCATGCCCTCCAAGCTGACATCCAGGAGGAAATTGGGATGGGAAGGTATCTATTAGCTCTGCTCTGGGGGACCACCATCCATTGTGCTGAGTGCCTGCACGCAGGGCAACATGCTCAGCTTTATGGATGAAATTTCCCAGATCCTCCAATACTTTTGCTCATGAGCATATTTGAAAATCAGAGAAGGTGATGACCCTTTTAAAATAAAAATGGAATTGCTGGCAGGAAGGGAAGGTACAACTCTGCGTTCTTTAAATTTAAAGATGGTTATAAAATGTATATTGGCTGTTTTTATAATTTATAGTGAAACTGCTGTTGCTTTTAATAAAATGAGACTTCCAGTCAGAATTTCATGATTATGAATGTGAGCATTTTGTTATACAGCTTGGATCTATCCTACAAATAACCATCTTCTAGCAGAATTCTGGCTATATACATAACTTAATGGGATACTCTGTCAACATAATTCTTTCTGAAGTTGACTCTTGCTTGAATACTTCAAGTCCTTGAATGTGACTCAAGAGCTGCGTTACTGTAACTTTCAGGATTTTTAATTTAATTTTTCTTTTTTCCTTAGACTTTTAAAACTTCCTGTAATTCATTATTAGATTTACCATTTCAAGTGCTTATTTAAAAGGCACCTTAGCTGCAGAAGCAAATCAATATTTACAGTGCATTAGTGCCACAGAGAATTTGAAGCCTTGTGATTAGAGTTCATTGCTGTTTTATCCACTCTTCAAAGAAACCACAGACTTCAAACAGTATCAGCCATCATCCTGGAATCAGTGACATTGCATCGGTCCCATGCGTGCTTTATCTTGTGGTTTAATTATTAAGTTCTTTTCCTTTGATTTTCCTTTTAATATTTCAAAGTATATCCTCTTCAAATCTATACATTCTAGTCAAATTCTCTAAACTAGAGGATTGTAACTAACAATATATTGGTTAAAAAAAATCTGTTCAATATATTCTTTTATGTTGTTGTTTTAATGGAGAGTAAACAGAATTGAAGAGAATGAAGGACATGATGTTTCAGCTTGTGGTTAACATAGTGTGAACAAGATTTACTTCTTAGATTAAGACCTATTGACCATTGGCAAGCAGCAAGTGTTAGAGCCAGCTCTGTGTGCCTGCCCCCTTCCTGTAATAAAAAAAAAAATAATGCCATATGTTTAAGTTTCTTCTTAACTTGGAAAATATACAGATGCAACAAACTCATTTTTTTTGTCTTCTATAATTCATTGTATTGCAAAAAAGAAGTTTGCTTTGTAAAACAAATCACTTCTCCTTACACATGGAACCATTTCCATAAGAAGAGACTAGAAGAGATCATTTGTATCTTCATATTGACAGAATACCCTTTTTAAAAAAGATTTGATGAAATGTTCAGTAAACATCTGAAAATGTCTTAATAGCTAAACTTGTTGAAATGAAACTAGTCATACTGAAGGTGGCTTATCTGTAAGTAGATTTTGTAGGGAAGCTTCTCATGTTAATGCTCTCTCCAGAGCATATTAATATTGGGCATTCCATTGTATAATTGACTACCTGTGTTTTGAAGTCTGTACTCACCATTCTGCAAACTGTCAGGTTTTCACTACAAAGCAAAAGCCAAGGCAGCAATAATGGCTTGCTCCTCTCCAGAAATGCTAGTTTGATTTCCTTTCTTTCTTTGTTGGCAGTTTGGCTTCTTTTCTTACACAAGTTCACCCAACTGAACTTTTGTTTTGTCAAACAATTTGAAGAAGAAGTGTAAAAATACGAGAACATTTTGCTATCACCATGCTTATATATAGACATACAAGCATAAGGAGCAAGTGAAGTCATGTTTGAAAATTGTAATTCTCTGTTGTGGGGTGAGTAGTGAAGGCAAACATGATAATATGCACGGGCTGCTGCTTGAAACAAATATAGATTGGTATTTTTCTTAAGTGGCATTACATACCTCAGAGCTCCTTTTTGGCTCAGGCTGATCTAATAAAGGAGAAAGTGTGTTGGGGGCTGTGCCAGCAGCATGGCGCCGCTGGGAAGGCGTCACTTCATCCGGTGCTGGGGCTGCAGCTGAGCCACCTCTGCCCAGAGGTCTCCTGAGGTTTCATAGGGCACTGTGTGTGTGTTTGTCATAGAGGGGGAAAGGAGATGCTTTGCCTTCAGCTGCTTCAGGAAAGCTGAAGTAGTTGAAAACAAGGCAATCAAAGAAAGATCCTCTATTAGAGTCTATGAGTATGTACTGAGAGATCAAATTCTTAGTAGACTTAACTCTGCTCATTAATATTTCCTTCATAATTAGTAATCTTTCATGAAGTATTCCTTTAATTAATTCTAGTTCCATTATACACTTACATATATATCTATAAATAAGTGTATACATATTTAGAAAATAAAGTGTTTTATTTGCTGGAAATTACCTTTTGTTATAAAAACTAAAAATAAAAAAAAATTGAAAGCAAAGAGGAATAGTACAACAGTTATGGAGAAAAAACATTAATTCTTTGTTATTCTTGTTTACCAGAATGAACATGAAATAGATTGACTGTTTTGGTGTTTGGTCATGTAACACTTGTTTATATCCCAGCATCAGGAGTCCTTGTGGATTTAAAAAAACTCACAGGTTTTCATTGTGTGGCATGACTTACTGTATTTTTCAGTGTATTCATAATGTCCTGCAAAATAAGATTCTCTAATACTAAGTGTAACATTAACATGAAGCTATTGTCAAGATTGAGACAAGTCATTTAACAAACAGCTCCTGTCACTGTGTTTTCGTGTTGGTATTGCCAGACATGCACCCTCAGTTTCCTTGGGAACTGTTTCACTGAAGCATTAAAACCTAGTCCTGGTTTTTATTCTCAGCTGTTGCCCATTGTGCCTTTCCCACTGACTCAACTGCTTAGGTGCCATCGCTTTCACCTTTTTCCTTTGCACTTTGCATTCAGAGTTCTCAGTGCTGCAATAAAGAGAAATAAAACTGATAAATCACAGCCTCTCTGTTCTGATGCTGAGTGGGAGAGTACTAAGAGGTCACAAATTCAGGCAGTGAAACTTCTGTTTGGGCAAGGAGAGGATAGATGTGTGGGTATTTGCTGTAGGATAATAAATGAAATTGGAAAAAATTAAGTTGTATTTCAAAAGAAACTGACTTTATTGTGCCATTAAAGTTTCCAGAATGGATGTGACCTCTACATATATTAAGAAACCTTATCTCTTTCCAATCAGTCTACCTTCCTGCTGCATCATTTTTTACTAATGAAATATTTTTCTCCTGTCAGTCATGCCAGCTGGAAGGCTGAGGGAATCAGGGTTAATCAGCACAGATCTTGCTTGAGCTGTCAGGAAGAGGCAGTGGAAGAATGCAGAGTAGAAAACAGTCTCTTCCATAAGTTTTGAGAGGGAAATGCAGAGTATATTTTAGAAGGTCAGGAGGCTGCCTTGGCTGGCCTGCAGCTTCCTGGCAGCATGTTGTGCTAGCAGTGCCCAGGCTGCAGCCCGGCAGTGGGATGGGGGACACGTCATCCAAGGCCACCCCTTGCTTTGCCACCAGGCTTTGCCTGCTTGCTCTTTAAAATACCTATATGTCACCTTAACCTCCTGGTTGTTCAAGCTCATGTTGCATCTTTTTATTTTGCACGACACCCAACAGATAGCTTTGTACGTGGAAGGCCACTGAGCTCTGCTTGCTTCAAAGGGATTGGTTTTCCCTTCCTTTTCTCCATGTGCAGCCAAGCAGCAAGGCTGTGGTTTTGAGGGAACAGACCTTGTCCTTGAGGAGCTATGCTGAGGTCAATAACTCCATACTCTGTGAAACCACATTTGGTCGCAGCCACCCTTCCAGAGCTTGAAAAAATATTTTTCCTTTGTCAGAAACATTTTAAATCTAGTCAATGTTTATTTACTGTCTGTTTTATTCTTTCAGATATGCCTCTCCATGTCCGACGCAGTAGTGACCCTGCACTCATTGGCCTCTCAACCTCTGTGAGTGACACAAATTTTCCTTCAGAGGAGCCTTCTCGGAAGAACCCTACCAGGTGGTCCACAACAGCGGGTTTCCTCAAACAGAACACCCCTGGCGTGCCCAGTGCTCATGAAAGAAAGGTATATTTCTCTCCTACTTCAGTAAATAAATTACAAATGTACATGAATTGTTTTCTGCTCCTCTCATCTGCTCCTGGTTTCAACTTGTGTTTTCTGACCTTGTCCACCAAACCCCGTCAGCAGCAGTGAAGTGTTTGGGTCACACGTGTCCTGCCCTTCCCAGACTCTCAGCGATAACCACAGCAGCGACTCTGAAAACTTGATTTTTCCCCTTAGCTGTAGTTGAACCTATGATTACTCACTATTCTGCAAAGTTTTTATTTTTCAACTTTTTCTTAATGTTAGTAGGCCATGTCTGTAATAATTTTTACTCATCTCTGTAGAAGGCCTGATGTCAGTGAATAATCTTCATGCCCACAGCTGGTCTGGTTTGTCTTGCTAACCCAGCATTGCTAATTTGTACTTTTTGTACAAAAAGTAATTGTGGCTCTAGTGAAGTAATACAAAACACAAATGGCAAATGATTTCTCTCTGTGATAGCAGTCTTAAAAATAAAACAGTGAAATGTAGTGTATTTTTTCCTTAATTTATTCAATATGATTTCAGTATCTCTCCATGAATTGCATTATTTGCTAGAGAAGTCAGCAAGAAGCACTCTTCTCAGTGCAATATTAAAAAAATTGGAAGAATCATGCCCTTTTGTACAGATCCCACATTGCCCATAATTGTGATGGAAACTTGCAGACAAACTCAAAAGGAAAAAATGTATATTTTCTAATAGAAATGAGTAATTTTAAAAGAATGTTGCACTTTTGGTTGCCATTCTGACTACACAAAGTCCTCTTGGAAAATATGCAGCTTATTATAGCTTTTATTTTTTTCCCCTCATTCCTGTTAACTCTGTGTAGTATAAATGCAAACTAAGTATCAGCAGTGAGGACTCACACACCCCAAATAAAGAAGTCTTTATACACTGCTAATGAAGCAAACTATTTCAGTGGGCCTTTGGTCATTTCAAAAGAATCTATAAAATCTCAGTGCTCATAGGCATTGAGGTCTCTCTTCATGCAGAGGTGTCAGTTTAACTTGGTATCATTAAGTTTCTGCTTGATCAGGATTTCAGGCAGGTAATAATATGTTTTCTGTCACTTGCACTGGTGTGGCTCAGAACTGTGTGCCTGTTTGTAAATATGTGTTTTATACTACTCTGATTCATAGAAGAAAAATGATAATCTAATCCATTTGAAGTATTAACATTTTCGGTTCATTTTTTGTGAAATGATAATGAGACGACACTTCGTTACTCCACAAGCACAGATATGAAGGGCTATGCACAGCATAATCAGATTTCTTTGAGTGCCTGAAGTTAGCAGAAATTGGAGAGAATTGAACAGCAGCTAATCTTTCACACTAGTCTCATCATTAGTTGTTCAGCATGTATTTACTCTTGATTTTTATGAAAATATTTCATGTCTATTGGAGCACGGTGACCAAATTGGAAAGGAATGCACATGATCTCATGTAGGGATGGGAAGGCAGGCACCAGAGAACATTAAATCAAGAAGATTGGAAGGAACTGAAGTTACATTAGTTAGTGCAATAGATGCTGATAAATTCTTTTATAGTTTTTGAACACTGTGTATATTGATCATTTGAATAGAACAGATCACTATTTTTAATAGGTAAATTGCAGTAAACACATGGAATTAAATAATTGCTTATGTGATGTGTATTATGAATTAATCCTGAGTTCATTTATGCTAGACTGATTTTTTTCTGTTTTCAGTCTTGATTTCTTAATGTGAGTCAAGATTTTGTAGCCAATCCTATTTCTATTAGGAACAAGTGTTAAGAACTCTCATTTCCTTTCACAGTATTAGCAACAATTTCATTTGTATTATTATTCTAAATGGTGGCATTTTTGAAGTCCCTGTCACCAATCTCTTACCAAAGTACTGACAATGAATTTTTGCAAATGTATTTGTGTTATTTGAGCTATAACAAGTCCTCTTTTCTTACGTTAGGTTGTTTTCTTCAGCTACTCGGATAACAAAGAGATGGCTGTGCTTTGTTCCAGACTGTTTCATTGATTATAGACGACACAGACATTTTGAGAAAAGCAATGAGAACAGTCTTAATTTTCTGCTCAGTGCATGGAGCCTGAGCACCCATATATCTTTTGTGAGTGGTTGGCACTATGTAATGTTTTCACTGCAGTTCTCTTTCTTGACAGCACAAGAACATATGTTCTTGGGCTGAGATTTGCAGCACAGTTGTAGATTAGCAACTTTGCCCCAGCAGTATCTTGCAGAAACATGAAAAGGGTTTCTGGGAGAGTTGCCAAAAGCTTCATCCACCTACTGACTCCAAGAAGTGACATTACTTTCAGCCCGTCACCTCTAAAGAGAAATAATTGACAGGTAGAAACCCTGTCCAATTTTTGGAGGAATTAGCACAAGGGAAGCTGCATGTGTTTGGCAGAAGGGATTTATTTCTCAGGGACAAGTGAGAGAGGACGTCTTATTGGTGTTTGTTTCACTTTGGGTATGAAGAATTTGGAACGGCAGGAAAATGGGCAGATGCCCAAGCTGAGATGAAATGAAGGGGTGAGAGTGCTGCCATGCACAGAAGCCTGTGAGGAGCCAGGACATATGCCAGTAGTTCTGGGCAAACAGAAAGGGAAAAGGGTGCTGGAGAAGAGTAAAAATATGGGCTGGTTGAAGGATCTTGCAATTGTAACTGTAGTGCTGCCTGTAGTTACTGGGATAAATGAAATGAGACACCAGATCTCCTGTGTCCCTAAGAAGAGAATGACCAGGGAGAAACAAGAGTATGCTTTGGAAGGGCCTGAGTTGGTCCTGCAAAGGTTTGGATGGGTGTTGAACTTGAGATGCATTTCTGTTATATTAAGTAGGATGATGTGATATGAAATCCTTGCCCTAAACTGACCATACGTTCTCATCCATTTTTCAAATAATCTTGTAAAGAAACATCTTTTTATTATCAGGATATCATAATACATTCTGTATCCTTAGAACTGGAATCCCACATAATTTCTACTTTCTGTGTTTTTCACCTGTAAGAGCAACTGGCAACCAAGTGTTTTTTTGTTCCAAGGTACTAATTTATTTGCACAATTATTGATTATTTACAATTTGTTGTAGTGCTGTTAACTGTACTTAGCTAGGTAATTCCTGACCTAATCCTTCCCATGAATGGTTTCAACCTAATGAATAGGTCTTCCCATCTGTGAAATAGTCACAAAATTGGCTCCTGATCACCTCTAGTTGGTAAATTTCCTTCTTGGGATTAATTTTTTTGAAATTGAATGTTAAAACCATTTTCAGATACTTTTGTGTGTGTGAGAGACATGTCTGTATTAGCTAGTGACTCATAGCTTGACTTAATCCTGTCTCTTGCTTCCTTGAGCCATTCTAATGAAAAAAGAAGAAATCAGTAAGTAGAAATCTGTTCTCAGAGGCCTGGAGTAATACCTGATTTGCAAGGTGTAATTTTGTTTGAATTGAATTGAACTGTACAGGTGAAGAGACTGTACACAGCTGAAGCATATCATACGTGCTTTTTTCCATTGCAGTACAATCCTTTTTGATATTGTTGTTTTCTGAATATCTGTTGATTTGAATCACATTCTTAATAACTCAGTACCAAAACCTGTTGGCTCAACGAGCTGTCCTTAATAGATGTGAGCTGCATTAATGGAAATCATGTTTCTTTCCCCTTAGATGTCGTGTTACAGTATTGGAAGAGTATGAATGCAACAACCAGTTACGTTGCATCTTACAACAACTGTGAATTAATTATCCCATATATTTTCAGTGTGGTTTTTTAAATTTGCAATTCCATTTGTGGTGAGGAACAGCTTATCATTACAAATTAGTTACCTGCCTTGATCCTGCTTCTCTGAAAGACTGAAGCCTTATCTAGTTAACCTTCCTTGCTTAATGTAGGGATACACTGTGGATAACAGGCTTATGACAAACTTCCCACTGTGACTTTTCTGATTTTGATTCATATGTTGCCCTGTCAGAGATAAAAACATTGGTACAGCAGAAAGAATTGAAAATGTAGGTTAAAAAGCAGAGCTCAAGAGAGAGAAAAATGTTTGTGCATGGGCTTCTGTGCCTCTGGCTGTTGGGTTCACCCACCTGCAGCAAAGCAAATGGCACACAAAGTGCTCTGTGGGATGGATCAGCAGCAGCAAGCACATAACTCAGTGTACTTTGTGCATCATTTTGTAATTGCTTTTTTCCTTTGCTTTTTGTCTTTGCTCTTTAGTCAACAGCCAAATTTTTTGCTTATTTGTTGTTAAATGGGTTTGCCCATATATATATTTTGAGGTGGAATATCACTGTGCCTTGTGGGAATAATAATTTTTTCTAGGAGATGCTTTCTTCCTACTTGGAAAGCTAATTTTTTTGGGCTCTATGAACTGCAGAGAAATAATTTGAAGCTTCACGTGAATGCTCTAAGTCTCACCTAGCATCAATGACCTTACCTGCAAAACAGATTGTGTTTCCCACATCTCCTATTGCAGGTAGGTTTGCTGTTCCTGTGGGTTGAGACTGATGAGTACAAATTTTCAGATTGAAGGGTTGCAGGGTTTTATATTTATGTGAAAGATGCAATCCTTTCTAGTCTTCTTTGTAACAGAATGAAAAAAAATTCCTCTAATGAAACATATTTAGATAGGAGAAAATCATGCATACATATTTTGAAAGCTTCAACAACAATGGTATTTCAGTTTCAAAATCAAATTTAAAGTGAAAATTAGTTTCATTTACCTTGAAGTCCTTTTGAACACAACTTAGTGACAATTGTTTTGTCACTGTCACCAAAGACATGGTATTTCACTAGAAATTAAGTATAATTCAGAGGATTGAAGGGCTCAGTATTAAAAGTGTGTGTTGGTATCATTTTGTAGCCAGAAAGTCTAAATGGCAGAGTGTAAATCTATTAGATTAACTGGGGAAGGCTGTGGACTAAAAGACTGGGCATCATTCTGGGAGCCTGAGACCATATAGTTGCTGGTGTTTCTTGGGAGCCTTAGTCTCTGGTATTGGCTGCTTCATAGGAGAGGTACTGTGTGTACCTGGTGAGCAGTATTGGTGAAGTGCTGTAATACAGATGAATCTACTAAGGAGAAGTTCAGAATATCTGCAAAGAGCCTGGCATCTCTGTCATGAGAGGCTTTAAATCCCTACATGATAAATACAGCTTTCTACTTCTAACCTAAAAATGCAATGTTTTAAACAGAAGTTTTGAGGTATTCAATAGCCATGAATATTTCTTCATCCAGGTATATTTGAGCAGGGTTTTTTTTTTGCTTTTCAATGAGATGCTTATGAGTTTTGCAGTTTCAGATGTGGTTTTGCAGAGACTGAGAAGAAGGGAGAATGAGCATGGATCATCCGCAGGTGGTGAAATAAAGTGTTTTAATATGTAAAATGTTACAGGAGAGACATTTATGGAAAGTCAAGAAAACAGAAGTTACATGCATCAGTTTTCCTCCTTTATGATAGTAACTTGTTGCTGGCAGCTTGTTGCATGGTGATTAAATAGTTAAGAGGAATTGTGCCCAAAGAGAGTGCAATATGAAATCACCACTTTATGTGTTGTTTTTGTCCTGGGTAGTGTGTAAAATTCATGACTTTCACAGAACAACAGTTCAGCTGAGGTTGGAAGGTACCTCTGGAGACTGTTGAGTTCAGCCTGTCTGGTCAAAGCAGGGGCAGCTAGGGCAGGCTACTCAGGTCTGTGTCCAGCCAGGTTTTGAGAATATACATCTCCAAGGATGCAGCCTGCACCACCTTTCTGAGCAACTTCTTCCAGTGTTTGATTATTCTCAGAAAAAGAAAGTTGTTTTCTTATGTTTTGATGGAATAATTTGTGTTTCTTCATGTGCCCTCTGCCTCAGGTGCTTTCATGAATACCATGAAGAATTGTCTGTCTTTAGTACAGTAGCTGGTGATATTTCAGTGCAATGAAAACTCTATGAAGGAGCTCAAAATTCCTTACTTTCAAAATGTGAAAACAAATATAATGTTTCTTATCATCACCAGCAGATTGGGAATAATAGACACAGAGTGAAAAATCCTTGCCTAGTGCACAGAGGTAACAGCCAGTGTGCATCAATTGATGCTATGCTGTTCCATTAGCCGAGGGCTGTGTACATGGACAGGATTCAGCTGCTGGCATTCAAAAGTCAGTCATGACCACATGTTAAGCAGGCAAAAAGCCAACAACAAAACAAATAAATCCAAAGTGAAGGTGTAATTTTCTCTATCTCCTTTGTTGTTTTATCTTCTTTTGCTCCAAGTCATCCATTTGTAGATGCCCATCTGTCAAATCTCCTCTCTGCCCCTCTAAAGATATCAGTGCAAGATCTGAGAGCTGCTGAGTTTTTTCCACTTCTGCTCTCAGGCTGAGCAGGTCTGTTAAACACATTGCCTTTGTTTTGCATCAGTAGTGTAGGAAGGATGTGTATTTGTGTCCCAGTGCTGTGCCATGCCATGTCTCACTCCAGGTGATGGGTGAGCAGTGTCTGGGTGAGCAATGCCTGCTCCATAGCTGAGGGGACTCGGTGCTGCATCATGAGCTGGGGGTGCAAGGAGGGTCAGGGTGAGCGAGTCTCTTACTCATGATACAGGAGTGGTGCAATGTGTGCAGGTTGTTTGTCTTTCCACTTCAGTAAATGCAGTGTACAGCACCTCTTTGAGAGCCACTGAAAGCTATACTGAAAACTGAAAGCTCTCAAGTACGTGGTATAGGATAATTGGAGACTTTTCCGCTGCCATTTTTCTAAGTGAGGGTGCACTTTGTAAATTCCCATTTGTTTAAGTATTTGTCTCTATTGGTTTTAATTTTTTATGTTTTTGCAGCTCTGCCTTGGTTTGAGGGTGAAAGACTGGTCCTGAAAGAGTAGGTTGATAAAAGATTGAGTAAGTTAAAAAAAAACCCCAACAGTTAGATGTTCAGGTTTAGTGGATTTTTTTTTTCATTTCCAAAGGTTAGAAGCACATATATTTTCCTTGGTAATTGCTGGATCTGTGTTTTGACCTGCTTTCATCTATTTAGTTGCAACCTACTACCATGCAACCATATACACTTGTCATTCAAGAGCTTTTGCAGATTAAAATATTTGTCTGTCTTGCTTTCTGGTTATTAAGGTTATGTATTGGTGCAAAACATGTTTGGATTTTGGCTGAATGTGTAGCTAGCAAGAAAAAGAAGTTTAAAGTACAATTCAGGTTGCAGGCTATGCTTGCCAACAGTGTTCATGAACAGACATGAACCTGCAAGTTTTAAACAGTGAATATTTCATCATTTTTTCCTCAATTTGTTGCATTTTAAAATTCACCTATCTCATCTAGCAATGAATAAAGACAAGACAACCAAGCAGAATCAGAATAAAATTCACTCATATGTGGAACTAATCAGTGCAAAGGAATAGTAAGGTTGGGGAGGAGATGTTAAGCTCTAGCTAGTGGGGAAAATCAGCTCCAGCAAATACAGGAATTCCTAGTCACCTTTTGCACTTCTGTTATGACTGATGCTGAGGCTGAAACAGAGGTCACTTAGCCTGGTTTTCTTTCACAGCCTGATGGGATGATCATTGTGTGCTACCATCCAGTTTTGTTTTCTCTTTACAAATGAGCTCTTCAGCTCTTGTGTACAGATGTCCAGCTAAGGAGCACTGCCTGCTGAGCATGTGAAGTAAATGAAACGTGGACAAAAGCTAAAACAATAAGATGAAGAAAGATGGGAAGCTGTTCAGTGTGAGGAAGACCAGTGAGACTGCAAGGAGCCGAGAGTGTGTGTGCTGCTGTAAACTCAGATAAAAGAGAAACATTGCTGCAAGCCTGGTTCCTCTCTGGGCCCTCCTCCACAGACCCTGGGAGGAATTCTGGATGAGGTGTGACATGAATTGACAAGTTGGATAGGTGATGGATACTTTGCTGGGAGCCCAGTGGGGCTCATGGTCCATATCATTCCATATGGAGGAGGCAGTGGTGTGTGGGTGCCGCTGGGGAAGAGGTACCACGGGTATGGGACATGGCCTTCGTGCTTCTGACCTTAAAATACCTGCTCCACTCCATGCTGGCCAATGTAATGAAGAAAGGGGAAAACCAGTTCCATTAGCTGGAGAAGACAGACTGGCTACCTCATATCCCAGCCTCCTTCCTTCCTTTCAGAACATCAGTTGCAAGTTTCTAAACATACAGACAGCCAATTGAGCGTTTCAGTTGTATGGCCAACTCAAAGCATCTACTCGGCATTTAAAAGGCTGCTGCTGGTGGTTTATAAGATATTCTTCATTTCAAGATCTAAATATAAGGTCTTTGTGAAGTTTCCTATATCCCCTTGTTTCCTGTTTCTCTTAGCTTCTTAGATATATTTAGTATTGGCATTCTATTTGTTAAATCCTATTTTCAGAGGTTGCTTTGAAATTAATTAATTAGCAGCTTTTTTTTCCTTCTTTAATTTCTTGGCTCTCCCAAGGAATCAAATGCATCACATTAACACTCAAAATAAACAAACAACTTTACAAATGATATTTTCTCTAAATCCAAATTGGCCTAAAATGTATAAATCTGGAGACAAAAGCAAATGTCATGACTGTGTATAATTATATTATTACCTTTAAACAGGTACCCATATAGATTCGTGTACAGGTGGATATACATAAAAACTCTTTAGATGCCTTTAAAGTGGTACAGGAAAAGAGAATATTCACTTGAATGAAAAACAATAGAAGGGGAAATGGTTTTCTAAGTATAATGTGTAGAGGAATCAGAACTGTAGCTTCATGACACTTTAACTTAACCGGTTCATTTATTTTTCTCTAAAATGGAGCCGTGGAAAACCATGTCTTTTTAGTTACAGTTTCTGAATTATAATTATTGAATATAAACTGCTGTATGTTATTTGAGTTGTTTTGCATTATCCCTTGTGGGGGTTTATCAGGAGATGTATAAGTAAAGAGTGAAAGGAAGAAGCATCTTCTTTCCTGTCCCTCCATCTAAAAAGTAACACTGTTTGGAAACTTCTGGCTTTGCATGTGAATGTGCAGAGATCATGACATTGTTAATTTTTTTGTCATAAATAAGAGAGATCAACAGAATGTTTTGGATGGGCAGTATCGTGTTTTTTAATTTACTCTTAATTTAGCCCATATTCTTTGACACTGAATGTTTACGTATAATACTGCTTGCACAGAGAACTGTCTGATTATCATAGCCCATAGTTACTGATTTTTTTTAAGGTCAGGCCTTGCTTATCAGTCAAAGGGTAACATGGAATATATAAATTGGAGTAACAAACTCTGGAAATTTCTGAACGTAAGGTGATAGAACTTAAACAGAACACTGGCTTTTCAATTTTTTTTTCCTTGCTGGCATCTAATGAGCTCTTCTAGAAGCATAATACATTAATACCTTCCATGGAGCTATACAGAGGGTAATTTCTGAGAAAAGACCTTCTGAAAATATCCAAATAAATATGAAGTGATCATTCTTTTCATCTATTTTCACTGTAGATAGGGCATGCATGTTCTTTATTAGACTATTATATTTGTATCTTCTGCAAATCAGTTTTTACCAGTTGGAAATGACCCGTGTTCCGGGTCAGAGCTGATAGAAGGGATGAAGCTGTGATAATTCTTTAATGTAGGAGTCCTCTTTTACTTTACTCCTTGGAGAGTGGCCTCAGATCAAAGGTTTCTGATACTGGGTGACTGTAACTCATTCCTTCTCTGCTCTAAATGGCTGGGCTGTCTCTGCATTATTGCAGCTTCTGGGGTCATGTTCTTCAGTACACATCAGGAAAAGAGTAACCTTGGAAAACTGAACCTACTGGGAATAAAAGGAGGCTCACCCAAGCAGTAGTGTGAGTTTCCTGAGTTACATGGATAGTTATAGGAAGTGACTGGTACAATTAGTTTGGAGGTGAATTACTGACATTTGGGAAAAATTGTTGTTACAAGATGCTATGTTAATAGAGAGAACAGTTCCAAATCTGACATCTGTGTAAGCAGGGCTTTTGTTTTTAATGGAATTTCTCTTCATGCAATGCATCTTTTGGATTAATTAATTTTATATATATAATGTATTTTACATGTAAAATAGACATTATTTGTGCAGCCTTCTTCTTTGGTTTTGGATTTTTTTTTAGAAATGGGGATCCAATTTGGTCTTATTCCATATTTGTCTAAAATCCAGTTAAAAAGAGGCCGTGAAACCTCATCCAAATAAATAACTCCAGGTATCGATTTGCTAGACCATCAGACAGCATTGAAAATGGATCTGTGTGTATATTACTTCATTTATAAACAGATGTTTTCATCAGAAAGAGTTAGTTACATAAACTGTGTGCATGTTTCAGTAATTAATTACAGCACTTAGCATCCTGTCTGAGAGTGACACCAAATTGTTCAGGGTCTAACATGGTCATAGGGGAGCATTAAAAGAAAGAACAAGAACTTTATAACCTGTATAGTGATTCAACAACAATAATTACCCTTGTAGACATAAATTTGCCCATAGTCTTTCAGGTGGAATTACAACCTCAAAAGACTAAAGAAGATCTTTTTCTTCATCTCTCATCACAAATCCTATCTCAGTCTGAGGCACCACAAGGAACTAGAGCCAAACAAACAAGCAGCCTTTTCCAAAGTGCATAGGATACAAGGAAAAAGACTGGATAGCAAAAAATTATCAGTGCCCAAAATGATCTCTCTTAATTACTGTACTAAAGGACACATGGGACACATTTCTACTGCTGTAGAAATAATTTGAGTGAAAACTTGGTTTGCATTTTTGAATTGTCTTTCATAGAATTACATTGAAGATGTCTTCAGTGTATTTTACCCCTGTTGTAATGCTGTCTAGTGTACTTTTGTTTTAAATAAGCAACCAAAATTTGCCACACTTCAGCCATTCAGGAGGTGAAACAAAGGAAAAACCCAGTTTCTTCACTATTTGGAAAGTACCAAATGATTTAGCAGACATGGAAGTGTCACCACACTGGGTGGAGAACGTTCTGGTTGGGTTGTGATGCTGGGAGTTTGCAGGGGTACAACTGCGAGTTAAAGTCACAAGTGAGTTCATGCAATGACAGCTAGTAATTGAAGTACACAGACCATTCTAATGCATAATTTTGTCTATAAGCTAGAGTCTTTGATGAGACTCTTGTTACATATTGCAAATCATCTGAAATTAAAAGTATAGCAAAATTGCTTCATTTTTCCTGTTCGCTTTCACCCAGTCCTCCAGCAAAACCCCACAGGGACACCATGCTGAACTAAATCTTAAAGTGTTAGATTATGTGTCCTCATTAAAATTACTCCAAAATGCTGCAGTTAAGTGTAGTGGTGGTATTATGACTTGGCAGTTTTAGTATTATATTGATCAATTTCCATTTCAAACATGATAAAGCTGACACGGCCCATGGTTCCCAAAGATGTTTGGGAAAGAAGCTTCTTTTTAATAAATTAGGGCATTTAATTGTAACTGATGATGCATGTCAGCCCTGGTCCCAGGAGGGCTTACAGCTGCATTTCCAGAAGAAATGGGAATTCCCTGGGTGACCCTGATGGCTTCTGTACCATGAAATTTTCTCCTTTATGGTATTGTAGCTAAAAGTGACACACGCCTTTTTCAGCTGGATGTTGGGAGCATGTGTGCTAAAGTTGGATCATGCTGAAGACAAATACAGATTTCTGGATTAACAATTGAATATTTTACAGAAAAAAAATCCCCAAACAATATATATTTTAAATAGCAGCATCACAGCTGGCTCAGTAAATCCCAGTGTCTAAGCTGCAGTGATGTTTTTCACCTGTACCTCTGTAGTTTGTCAGCACAGCTAACTTTGAATTAGCTCTGGCAGTAATGGAAACCCCTACAAATATGCGGTTACAGGTAGCCAGGAGCACCTTAAGGCTGTGTGGTGTAGGTGTCTGTGAGAAGGATGTTGTGTGGCAGTGCTGGGTGCTGATGCCTCTGCTCCTCCTCTGGCTTGGTGCTTGTCCCAGTGCTGCCACTCGTGGGGTGCAGGGAGACCTGTTTGCCAGAAAGCAGTGACAAAGAAAGGAGTGGAGGGCTTGTCTGTGGCTGGTGGATCTTCTAATATTTCACTATTTGGCTAACAGCAGCATGACTGTGTGTGTGATTGCGACACTGGTATTTTATTCCAATCTGATAATAGCGCTATTTTGAGCCTCTGAAGAAAGGTGAGAGGTGAAAGTGCTGAGAAACAAAAAAAGTTACAGAAACCACATCTCTCTACCATTCTGGCTTTTCTTTTCTGCTGTCACAAAAAATTGCTGAGTGACTTGGATGTCTTCTGTGTAAAATGAGCTGATTTAAGTCTTAGCAGGAGAAAGGCAATCTTTTACAGAAGGGGGCTACAAGCAGAAATATTTTGGTAGGTGGGATAAATGTACTCTTCTGTCAGCACAGATAATACTAGGTGTAAAATCTTGGCAAAATTCTTGATATTAGTATAGATACACAAGACAGAGGCCTAATTTAACTCTCTTAGCTTAGGTAATTTCACTTACATTGAGTGCTGTGATACTTGAGACTTTTTACAGCACAAATTTCCAATATAAACTTTGTGCAATGTGACTGTTCATTGTGATTCTGAGACCTGGTGGTTGAATAATTGAAGAACAACACATCCCTAGATGAGCATCTTTCCTTCTCTCTTGCTCTTGCTAAACACTTCTGTGCAGGCATAATGGATGCTGTGTGGAGAGAGGTCTTTTATAAATAAAAATGTCTTTTTAAAAAAAGTTTATATTGAACATTGTAAGCAGGTATCAATAAAAAATGGAATTCTCTATAAAGTACAGAAATAGAGAAAACATCTTGTTTCATAGGAAGAAATTTCTTTTCATTCAGACTAGGTGATGTCTGTCAGGTAGTGGGTTATTGTTAGGTGGCAATAATGCACACACCAACTGTATGGGTGGTTTTGTGCATAAAATGATTTTTTGTTATTTCTTTGTCAGATTCTGATTTTGTTGTTATACCTGCCCACCACTTTGAACAAGAGAAATTGTTTTGGCTTATAGGAGCTGTGCCACCCCTGTCACCTGAAGAGAAGAATTGAATAAGAGAAGCAACAGGAAAAAATCAATCAATTTGTATACACCATTCCCTGGCTTTTATGGCATTTGCTGTACAAAACTGACTTCCCCTATCTAAGCAAGACATTGAGCAAGTTTCTAGTTTGCTGTGTGGTTAACCAGAACTGGAATACTGGATTGTTTTCAGTGGCTGAAAGGCACAAAGCTTTTGCTCATTTGTGTCAGGGTAAAGTAATTTATGATGGTTATTTGTTAGGCTGGTTACCTGTGCAAACATATTTTTACAAGCTTATCTTGTGTTGGATGAATTGAAGCTTCAATGTCTTGAAATGGAAGACTTTCTCTTATACTCCAACATCTTCCAAGAAAAGAAATTCTCATCAATCTCCTCAATTAAGAAAGCTCAGGTTTGGTATGCCTGGGAAAAGATTGGTCTTGCACGGGAAGCTTTTGAAAACTGCTCTTTTTCACAGTTGTACCAAGACCTGAAATACTTACCAAAGCCTGTCATATGTATACAGGAAATAAAGTTGTGAAGGACAATTGTAAAGGAATTGATGCTGCATCTAGAATATTGGACTAGTACTGTTCCAAGCCAAAGAAATATCAGTATGGCAAACAGGAAAAGGAAATACTCATGCTGATGGAATGAAGTATTGATTTAAGAGGGGGTCAAAAATCTGCTCTGTGCTATAAATAAGGAAAATAATAACTTTTAGCTGCAAATGTGCACTGCTGTTTATTATTTTAGAGGGTTTTGAGATTCCTAAAAGTGGTAATACTGCAAAATATGTAGGACTACAATCCTGTTTTAAAAATAGATACTCTCTCTGAATTATCTGATTTGGCATGAAGATAGACAGACATTGACTGAAAAAAATACTCTGCTTCTGAAGGAAGTATACTTATATATATTATAGTATATTTATAATTCTCTTTTGAAAAAAACTAAGCAGAATTTTAACTCCATGCATTATTTCAGTTGGAAGTAACTAAGTTATGTAAGCTATCAGTAACACTGACTTTAGGCTAAAGGTAACTCCCATCATTAAGAATCTGCCTCTGTGCTTTTATTGGCTTTTAGTGATCAGACTGGGTAAGGACTAATAACCTTTAGAAGCTGAAGAATTTGTACAGCTTGTAGGAAAGATGTGCAGACAAATTCATCAATTAAAAAGAAAGAGAAAAATTATCAGTCTCAGTAGGATCAGTGTATCTCTGTCAGCACAATCTCCATCTGCTGCTGTTCTACAAATGTGACTGTATTTGTACCTTCAGGCAAACCAGGCAAAGCATTATTATGTGAAATAATAAATTCACGTTTTGAACTCTACAGTATGCTATTCTGGTTTTAAGGACAGTACCTGGAGCAGTGAGACTGCTTTGATTGTAAAATGGGTTACATACAGAGACTCGGGAAAATTATATAGTGGCTGTAGCAGTCACTGAGTGCGCTCATTTGGTGCATTTGCTCTCAGTGAGAATGAACTGAGGAGTGATGCTCTGAAAGCCTTGCTGAGTATGTACTTGGGAATCTGTGCACTAGAGGTTTGAGGTTGGAAAAAGAGGAAGGGAAGCATGAGTGGGTGGAAGATCTACAACTCCACCAAGGCTTTATTTGGGCGTCCCTGGCATTAAGGAACGGGAGCTCTTGCCCTTGAGTGGCCAAGCCATCGTGCTGTCCTTGGGTCCAGTCTTCCTTTTGTATTCATTTAATAACCAGCTGCATTGTTAATGTGCAAGGACTGGTTGTTTTTTATAAGACACTTTTTTGTTTCTTTTAAACTAGAAAGATGAAAACTACAGAAGCCTACCACGAGATACTAGTAGCTGGTCTAACCAGTTTCAGAGAGACAATGCTCGTTCATCGTTAAGTGCCAGTCATCCCATGGTGGACAAGTGGCTGGAGAGGCAAGAACAGGTAATATATATGTGCATATATATATATTACTTTATCAATCTAATCTTTATGCTACTCCAAGCTATTACAAAGAAGTGTATTCTTACCTGACATAGGCTCTTTAACCATGATAGAAGCACCAGCAGTATGCTGGCTACATTTCTATGGGATTCCTTCTGCTTCAGAAAAACCTGCATTAAGACTGAAATGGACACCTGAAAATAATTTCAGTTTTGAGCTCATAAATACATTCCTATAGTATATGGAGTGGTGTTGTTCTTCACAACTGATACCAACAGGGTTATTTTAATTAGTATTATTTTGATAAACACTCTGCCATTGAAATCCAACAGTGATACTACATAATAGCCAAATGTGGGTCAGTTTTAGCATGGCACTTTTGGATGCTTGTTATTTTTAACACCATAAAACATATTAATTATAAATTTTAAGACTATTTGTTTAGTGTATATTTATTTTACTTTTTATCTTAGTATTTTTTGAGACACCTAGTAGTTCCAATTTGTGATTGTTTGTAATTAATTAATTTATTTCTTAATATGCTAATAAGCTGGTAGTCACAGAGGTTTGAAGGTCTGAAATTCAAATTACCTAGCAGTCACTTCATGTCTTTGTATATGCCTGAAATTTTCAAAAAAGTGTCTTCAGATATATACAGAAAATGCATCTTTAATACGGAAATTGGAAATACAGCAGCAAGTTCCTATGTAGGGTAGTGCCTATGTATCATTATTGCCTCATTTTTTTTCATTATGCAATGTGCCATGAAAATACTGAATTTTTGCATTGAACAAAAATGTACACATTTTCTATTTTACAGCAATAGCACATAAACCCAGAATTTGCTTTATACAGAAGAACTTCAAAATGAAATTTTATATTTGACACAGCCCAGGCTTTGTTACACTGTACCATGTGAATGGAGGGGAAGGTTTATAATCCAGTCCCTGGTGTCCTGAGGCTGATCTGCACCCACATATCCCTTACTGATATTTGAAGTTCTGCATTGCCACATCATAGCATACTCCAAACATTCTTTATCCAAGTCCATTCTTAATTTAAAAGGAGCTTAAATAATATCACAGAGTATTTAAAAAAACCCTCAGCCTCCTCCCAAATGTGAGTTACTAAAAATTTTTTTGCCTTGTAATTATCTGCAAATTAATTTATATGTTCTATGAGAAGAATTCTGTCTTTGGTCTTTCTATTCTTTCCTCTGCACATTTCATGCCAGCATTCCTTCCATTGCTGTTTTCCTCCAAGAAGATACAGTGTTAGGTTGGATGCAGTGAGCTGCTGTCTCTGTGAGCCTGTGTTGAAAGGGAAAGTCAGTGCCCAGATTTGCAGGCAGCTCCTGTGTCGGTTCTGCTTGTTTGATGTTGTCGAGGCAGATTTCCATGCATCGTTAGATTCGCGCTATGGCAGTTAATGAAACTGTTGTCTCAGCAAAAGAAGTTGGATTAGAAATCTTAATAGTGATCATCTTGTAAAATGTTGGGTACATGAAATTTTAATATATGATGTTTCATATTAAGCTTTGTGTTGGTTTTAGTCTCTGAACAGCTTAACTAGTTCAATTTGTTCACCTATTAGGTAAATAATTTGCCAGTGATGGTAGACTGGAAGCATATTTGTTAGCAGAGTTAACTGTTTGCAGTTTGAAATTGTAAATATGATGTTTCTGTAGAGTAAGTTCTCTGCTTCTGTAGAGTAAGTTCTCTGCTTTTTGGTTTTTTTTTTTTGGGTTTTTTTTTTGTTTGTTTGTTTGTTTGTAGTGGTGGTTATTTATTAAGAGAGATGGTTTATTCTTTGAATATGTTAATGATTCTGCATGTACTTGGAAGATCAGGATCCTTTTGCAGTTTCATATAGCAGGATAATTAGACTGAAACATACAGGAGAAGTAAGTCTGTGGGATGAGTGGGATGCACTATAGGGAAGAAGGGAAGGCCCTGGTAGGGGATTGAGTAGCTTCAGACAGAGATTTCTTCCACACCTTTTGGCATTTTTAATATCTTCTTCAGTATCCACTGTGGAATGTTATTTCCCACTGGTTAAACCTTGGCTTTGAGAAGGGGAAGCTCAAGCAACAATGTTGCAATCTGGCATAATCAATTAATCTGGCAACTTCCAGTTGTGTTCCTGTGTGCTTGGCAGAGCTGGGCGGGGGCTGGAGTGCTCTGTGCGCCCAGCCAGGACGTGCATAAAGAGTAGCAGACAGCAGGTCTGGCACCAAGGGTGAGGCAGCAACAGTGCCAAGAAACCTGTAGGGCAGAACCCATTACAGATACCAGGGGTATTAATAGTCCTGCCCTAATGTGCCTTTATGGCTCTTCAGAGAAGGTAGTGGAAAACATTGAGTTCATCTTGCACACTCCAGAGACTTTTTGTTGGATGAAGGCTCTTCTGTCTGGGCTCAAATTACCTCTCTCAAAGCTGGCCTCATCTCTTTTGAATATGAGGCAAGAAAGAATTCCAGGATGATCTTTGTCACCTTCTAGCATAAATGAATATTCACTGGAATTACTTTTGAAAGTGTGATGTGCCAAAGAAGTACAATTATTTTTGCACGGACAACACCTCGTTTCCTATAAACATCACTAGGGAGCAAACTGTAATTCTATGAGCAAACTGTAATTCAGAATGAGCATCACAGCTCATTCTGAAGATGGAACAAGAGACATTATTTCTGGGAAACTATTATAAGCCACTGTAGCAGGGATTAATAAGGGCATAGAATTAGATATGTTCAAGTAAGTGTTGGAGAAGTAGTTCTGTAAACTTCTCTAGATTTTTGCTCCTAAAAATGGAGGAATGTATGAAGCCTGTTAAAATTTTCTGGCAATAATTGCTTTTGCTTGTATTTGTAGAGTTTTACTTGGACTCAAGTAAATTAGAGTGATACATCAAATAAATGGAAAAGATTTTCTGGTTTACAAGTCCTTTAAGGTCTTCTGTTTGTATATGCTGGTTAGCTATATCTGCCTAGCAATTGCTCTCATTTAGTTCCAGACCCCTCTGGTTGTCCACAGGACAAATGATCCATATGTTTCTCAGTAACTTCTGGTATTTCTCAAGCCCATGAGATAAGTTGTGTGAAACGCTGTACTAAAGAATAATTTCACCACTATGGAGCCAAAAATGCAAATTCAGCTTAAGAATACTTTCAGAAAGGTAAGGATTTTTAAGGGACTTTTTACAAGAGCATGTAGTGATAGGACAAGGGGGTATGGCTTTAAACTGACAGAGAATAGGTTTAGATTAGATATAAGAAAGAAATTTTTCATTGGGAGGGCAGTGAGGCACTGAAACCAGTTGCTCTAAGAAGTTGTGGATGCCCCATCCCATCAAGGCCAGGTTGGATGGGGCTCTGAACAGCCTGGTCTAGTGAAAGGTGTCCCTGTCCATGGCAGAGAGGTTGGAGCTATAGGTGATCTTTAAAGTCCCTTTCAGCCCAAACCATTTTGTGATTCTATGATTGTATTTTTTATTCTTTCACTCAATTAATTCTTTTTTACAGATTGTCAAGTACTAGGAGAAAAAAAAGTGCAATCTTTAATTTTATTCTGAAATATATTAAAAAAGAAAAAGGTGGTTTTTATTCTTTGACTTGACCTCCGCAACACCTTCCTTTTCCCCACAGCAACCAAACTTTAAAGAATAGTTGAAAAATCTTATTTTCTCTGAAATTTATTCATATATGTGGTAATGTCACTTTTATTTGAGAACTCTTTCTTCCCTCAGCTCACCTCAAGACTTGCTTGGGCCCTGATCAAATATGGCCTCATGCTGTTTCATAGCAGGGAGACATGAAAGGGAATGCGTGAAAGAGTTAAAGTTTTCACCAATTCCTTAAGTTTAGGTACACAGAAACTTTCTCTCACATGGTCATTTTTATTTTATTAGTCAAATATTGGAGCTGACAGCAAACAAGAGACTATTCCTTGCTCAGCTGGTTGGGAATGGGTGCGGGGACAGCAGGAGAGGAAATCATAAAACAGCCTCACTTAAGTATGAAGCAGTTGATCAGATTTGCAAATACAACAAGTTTAGTGTAGTTAAAACTATATGTAATTTTATATACATACATGTATATGTATTTTTTTACATTCATGTATTTAGTGCATATCTATATTTATTGGTGCATGAAAACAAAGTAGGAGATGGAGTAAAATTTCATAGTTATTACTGAAGAACATGTCTGATTCCTAAGTGTCCTGTAGCTTTCTGATATCCAGCAAAAGCCAGACTAGAGCAACTCAAATGCATTCTGAAATGGCAAGAGAAGCTGGTTACTACTGCTGTCTTCTTGAGCAGAAATGTGCTGTATGGAACACTTCCCTAAGTTATTTTTGTTCATGACATCTGTCCATAGTAATCTGGTACAGTTTCTCTGGTTCCTGCTGCAGCAGGATCAGACGTGGCAGTAGCATATGGGTCTCGTCTCTCCAGCTGTAAAGTACCTGCCTTCAGCTTGTATTTTCAGCAAAATAAGGCCTGCTTTTAATACGGTTGAATACGCTCTCTTCAAACATTTGGATACTATAAATTAATGTGCTTCAGCACTGTCAGTTGAAAAAAAAATAATCAAAGCTTTAGAAGTAGGTTGGAGAATTTAAACTACTAATTTAATGTGGGTTTGTCAAATTTTTGTGTAACAACAAAAATCCTATTTTTATTTCATGCTTTAAAAAAGAAGGCAGCAATGCAGCTCTTTTTTTTTTTAATTTATTTCTAAATGTTTCATAGTGTTATGGCAAATGTATATGTTTTTGTTTTCACTAGTGTACCTCTTTTGTGCTTCTCCTTTTCTGACAGGTGTATTTTGGCTTTTTTTCCCCAGGTTTTATCTTCTATTGTGACTGTAACTGCAGTGGAAGTAACTGCAGTCTGTGAATTCTGTTTGTGGCCTGAAGAGGGGGGAGGCTCAGAGGTGGAGGCTCTTATCTCAAACTCCTCACATGTAGAGGTTGAAACTACAGTCATTATTGTCATTTTAAGGAGTTGGGCTTTAAGATTTGGAAGAAGGAATAGCTAGGCTTCTGTTAGATGAATCCTTTTTAACTGGTTATCCATTACTCTGTAAAATGCCAGGATAGAGTCTATTGCTTTCCTCTCTCTCCAAGGACCACGCGCTTCATAATTAGTCTCTTGTGATAACAACCTTAATGAACATGGAATCATGGCAGCATACACATTGCAAAATACAAAGATAATTTTAAAGCTTATCATACTCTCTGTAAAGGATATCTATCACAAAAAAAGAGAAATGCAAGTGTTCAGAGCTCTAGTGCAGAGAGCTGTCTTCATCAGTGGAGGTTCCATGTGAAATGCAGGGAATGTGTGTGTGTGTGTGTGTAACCACCAGGCTGCCCAGCATTTGTAAAACTAAGCAAGAGCACTGAGGCTGATCAGGGGAGGAGTAAATGTAACCAAATGTCATGTGTTTGCTTGTTTCTGGCTTGGCACATGATTTAATATTGAGTAATTTGGCATAGTTGTAACCAGGGGCATGTAGAAGTGACCAGTGCACTGGTGGAGGATTTACTTAAGGTTTGTGTTAATTAAAGAGTTGGTTGGAAGACCTCAAGTTGCCCCTGCAGGAGTTCAAAACACCCCTGGTCCCATATCCACTTGCACATAAAGGTTTTTTTTACTACCTGAGATGGGTTCTTGGCCCTGTGATCACACTGGCTTCACTCTGACAGGGCTGTCAACACCCCAACTGCTACAGCAGTTGTTTCTCCTCGATTTTGTACTGTGAAGATGATGGAAAGCTTGTTTTGGCCAAAGAATATTTTCTCTTAGCTGGTGCTGCTACAGGTAATTAGGTACTGAGTGCTCCCTTTATTTCTTTATACTGGCAAAGCGAGAACTATTTCAGCATAGGAGCTCAAATGCTCGGATGAAATGTAAGCTATCAAGTGCTGGCTTCTCAGCCTCCTCTCAGCATGAAGAGGGACAATTACAACTCGGTAAGGGCAGTGGTCTGAGGCAGCCAAATGCCCTGTCTGACTGCCAGAAGAGCACCCTGCCATCTTGGAGCTCATACTAAATAATGATGTTTTCCTTATTTTTTTCTATTTTTGACTAATCACTCCTATGGAATATTTTGTAAATGTACTATGGTCAAAATTCATGCACAGTTTCTAGCAGAGTTTGACTTCCCATAAGACTTTTGTGGTGTTGGGGTATCACTGATCTGTGTGGGACCACAATTAAGTAATTATTCTCTAGATTTGTTTCAGTGTTTTCCCTCTGTTGCTTTTATTAGATGGGAAAAAAGTGCTATGTGTAGTGAGCTCCAGAATGAGAAACCTGTATTTCAGTAATTCTAATGTGAGTACTTAAAAAACATGTCCAAACTCCTGTTGTTTACCACTGGAGTGTGGATCTGCACCAAGCTGAGGCGTGCATGAGCTCAGCTGTCACTGCCAGGCTGGATGGGCCCGGGTCCCACAGCCACATCCCAGTCTGGGAATTGCTGGAACTGGTTCTGTTACATGTCAGAATGCTTAAAAAGGGGCAGGGAAGGGGAAACAAGCTCTTATTATGAGCATGTAAGTTCTCTGTTACTGTATTTATGGTTTCTGCTTTTAAGGTCAAAAGTTTTACCATGTTTTTCTGTGTTGAGAATCAGAATCACAGGTCTGTTCCAGGTATAAATCTGACTTTGGATCTGACTTGATTCAGATCCAGATTTCTAAATCTAATAATAATCTCCATATTTCAAATAAAATTGATTTTTAAGTCCTATCTTGATCTTTTTTTCTAATTTTTTTTTGTATTCCTACACCCATAGAAGAGTTTTTATGTCTCCTGAACTCAAAAGAATATCTGTGATTTCCTATATAAACCTTAGATATGAATATGTTAATACAGATATTTGTTGAATATTCTCTGAATGTTTGTGTATAACCATAGAAACAAAGAAGCCTTAAAGAGAAAGACTTATTTTTATGCTGAATGCATCAGTATGTACAGAGATAGAATCAAATTTCAAGATACAGCCAATGCAGTATGCATTAGTGTTAAGAAAATATTAATGTGGAATTTGTAAGTCCGTGCACTTTCATAGAAAATGGCCATTTCTGGACATGACCATAATTGTATATATTGGAGAGAAAAGACTTTTCTTATTTGTCTTGGAGTCATGAACAGATTTGAAGTTGTTTTTCAATGCTGAGGATTTCAGTTTATATGAGGTAGGAGGTTGGAATAAACAGCTTTATTGCTTGGGGACAGCTGTAGTGGTGATGCTTCTATAAACACTGTTTCATGCTGGCATCTATCTTGTTCTCCTTTCAAAAATAATATGTCATTTCATACTGTGTATTAAATAGGTGAGGCTGTAGTCTACATTCAGTTATATGCTGCTGTGTAGATATGAATTCAGTGGCAGAATGTAACTCCATATGTGTCCACATTAAAAAAATAAAAAAAAAAAAAAAGCCAAAGCATAGGCAGAAATGGCAATTTAACAAAAATACTCATGTTTTTTAATTATCATAGAAAAAGACATGTGTCTCATTCAGGTGTGTATATCCTCACACTCAAACAGTCTCACTCTCAAAGATGTTTAAGTATGAGCAGGCAGATGAGGGACTGCTCTGAAATTTAAAGAATCTACAGCGTATATTGGAAGATACCTGGTCACCTGGTCCTACCTTTTGTGGGCAGGAGAGCCTAGGTGAGACTACCTGGTATCCTGTCCAGTCCTGTCTTGACCACCTCCAGTGGTGGGGAATGTATCATGTTCTTGGGGAGATTCTTCCGGTAATTGATTCTTCTGATTATAACAAAACCCTCCCCAAAAAAACTGAACTAAACCAAACCAAAAAACTACCGCCATCAAATCTTTCTGTTATGAAGATGAAATCTTGCCTGGAGCAACTTGTACCTGTAGCCCCTTGTCTTCTCTTTGTGTGTTGCCTTTGTGAACAGAAAGCCTCTGTCCTCTCTGTAGCTGCTGTTTAAGTACTCAAATAATGTGGTGAGGTCCCCCTGAGCCACCTCCAGGGAGAAAAGACTTAACTTCCTCAGTCCTTCTTCACAGTGCATGCTTTCCAACCTTTTAATGATCTTCATGGGCCTCCTCTGAACCTTCTCCAGTGCATCCTTGTCTTTCGTGGACTGGCAGCCAGAACTCGACAGAGTTCTGCAGGTGCAGCCTGACAAGCACTGCTTGGAGTGAGATAGCACAGCTCTGTCTCTGCTACTGTCTGCTATAATACCCACTCTGTTTTGCAGAAACTTTTTGGAAAGTGTTGTCACACATGAAAAGTGTTTTCTGACTTGCTAGTAACCATAGACTGCTATTTTTCTGCCCTTTTGGACCAAGCTGTTTAAATAATCCTGTTGTTATGGTAATTTATGGTAATGAACGTACCATACCAGCAGTATAAATAATACTCTCTAAAATTGCAGAGAGATCCTGTAGGAAGCTCTCATTTAATTATTGCTGTTAGTTTTTTGACTGTTTCTTAAATATTTTGTGGAACAATATTATCTCTTTCTTTTTAGACTTCTGTCTGTCCATGGCAGCAGGTCAAATAATGACATCTGAAAACCCATTACTGGCCCTGGAAAAGCTTTTTGTCAAAGGATGTGTCCAGTGTTTTTTTTCTTCTTTGTTTTCTTTCTTCATGCTGTGAAAAAGGTTTATCTTCTCTTATGTTTACTTTCTTCTCCAGGTGTATATAATATATCTCCACGACTTGTTTATAACACAAATGCTCTCTGTTTTCACAATGTGCTTGCTGGTGCTACTGTGCTGTGTCTTCAGCAGTCCGGATGGGAATGTGGCAGGAGTTAGTCCTGTTCAGGCCAGCTTGGGGTGGTGATGGTCTCAGCTTCCCCCCTGCACAGCCCTTCCTGCCTGGGAAAGAGGGGAGATGTGGCCCCGAGATGGCCGAGCGAGCAGCACTGGGCAGGAGCCTCAATTACAGAGTGCCACAGTAGTGCACAACTGAAATACATTAGTAAAATTAAAATTTGTCCTCATTCCCTCAGTGGGTAATACAGTTAATGAAAATAGATCTACCCAAATTAAGATAATTTATTTCATTAGTTTACGGCACTGTAAAACTTTTCAGGGCTGTACAGCCCTTCTGTGCAAACCTGAAATAGATGCAGTTCCACTGTTCACTTCAAAGACCACAAAGGTTAAAACTTTTAAGTGTATTAAAGCAATTCTGTTAATTGTGTCTATAGAGGATTCTCCCTTGCCCTTCCTAGTAAAGTATTCTTAATTTAAAATTCACATTATGCTTGTTCTGCATTCTAGCCTTTTAACCAAAGTGTAAATATGTGATTACTTGTGTCTTTGAGGCTTAAAAAGAAATTATGCATTTTTGTTTCAGAAGGTGGTACTGGTAGTACATGGTATTGATATTTTACCTTTTTTCCCCTTTCATTTTTTATTCTTATTTTCTCTGCTCTACGTTTCTCTACCTTTGTCATCCTATGTATGTGCTTAATGGTTTGTAATACAAGTTGTTATGGGGCAGGAGCCAATTCCATGGAAGGAAAGAGGTGTCATCTCTACACTCCATTCTGTAAATACCTTTCCTCTTTTATTTTGTGCAATCTTAATCTGGGTTTTTGTCTATGTTCTATCAGAAAGACACCATTCAAAATCAGAAGGTTATCCCAGATGCTGTAGGTTTGTGTTTTTTTCACCGAATCACAAAATGATTTGGCTTGGAAGGAACCTCTGTAGAGCATGTAGTCAATCATCTGCTAAAGCAGGTTCACCCAGAGCAGGCTGCACATGATCATATCCAGGCAGGTTTTGAATATCTTCTCTGGGGAAGGAAACTCCACAAACCCTCTGGGCAGCCTTTTCTAGTGCTCTGTCACCTTCAAAGAATTATTTTCTTGTTCCTTTCAATTTATATGAAAACCCAAGATCCACAATTTGCTTGGTTTTGCTGTCAAACCAAGCTTTTATAAGTCTGTATTAGAAGCCAGACTGGTCTTAGCTTAAGCTTCACATTAGCCTAATTTTTAGTTAACCTAATTCGTGCTGTAGAATTTTATTGACCTTAAATAGAAAAATAAGTGCCTTTATTTATTTTTTAATGCTCTAATTTTCTTCCTGATACAATTTTTCTTCTAAATGGCTTATGTTACTTATTTTAAAATAGTATTTATATTATTAATTTGTAATGGAAGTTTTAGTCCTTTCTACACTAAAATAAAAGCACTTCCTGTGCTAAAATAAACTTTTCTCGACTGGAACATGTATGTGAGAGCTCTTGGCTTCTCCTTAGAGTTTTTTGGAAAAGTTCAGGTAAATCACTGCTGAGATGTGCCTGTCAGTTAACTCCAAGGAGAACAGAAATAAAGACCAAGTGGTTATTTTGGGCAAAGGAAAAAGAAAGATTCTATATGAGTGGGAAACATATCTTTAATTTATTGAATAATAACAGGATGATTTTCATATCTTTTCTTTCTATGATTTTTTTTTTCACTAATAGTGAGGAAGGTGCTTTCAGAAAAGGACCAAGTTTATCCTTTCTGTTGTGGAAGTGATAGTTATTTTATCTTACATTAATGGAAATAGGAAAGGTCCTTGCTCTTTAAAATCCTGTGTGGACAGGTCATTTTAATGACATGGTTGCACTTTGCTGTAAATGGGAATGATAGTGTGTAACTTAGAGTTAATAATTGAGTTATGTGGAAGTAATTTGTCTGGGTTTTTGTTTTATTTTGGGTTTTAAATTTAATCTTGATTTTATTGCTTAAGTATGAGCATTTCATTATTGAATGTAGTAGTCTCTGGCTGTATTAAGTGGTTACTGTAATTTATAGGATACTTTGAGAAATGTCATGATTCTCATGAAGCGACACAGCATGATTTAGAGAGTGCAGCAACTGACTGAATGGAATTACGTAATATGACCTGGTTGATGTGAGATACCGTAAGATTTTAATTTATTTCCTCAGTATAACTGGGTGAGAACAGAAGATAATAGGCCAGCTCTACTAGTTCATTCAATGACTGATTTGAAAATAAGTCCATTCTAAATTGATCTTGAAAGTACTTGGAGTTGCATATGAAATGGTCAACTTCTTATCCAGGGCCAGGGAAGGGGTGAGAAGGGACAGCAGCAACTAAGTTGGTTAGGAAATGGGGCTATACAAAGATGTATATGATATATATATATATATATATATATCTATATATCTATCACGTATATATTACTTGTATATATGTCACAGAAAAAACAAAGATACCTCTGTTCTTTGTAAATACTTTTATTTGATCTGATTTAATAAATAATTAAAAATATTTTCAAAATACCCAAGAACTAACTGCCAGCTGCTTTGTGGTACCAGTGAAGTTTTTTGCTGAATCCCTGTGCCAAAGAAACAACACCAGTGTGTAACTGTTGCAGTTACTCTGGATGAGGGAGGTTCCATACTCAGAATACACAGAATTAAAGCAAATATAGCACAACTAGTGTTTCCATGAAAAAGCAATCAAAACTGATTGGATGAACAAAAGAGTTTCTGTAATAAACTGTTGTAAAGGTTTTACTTTTCAAAAACATACTACTTGTAATTTTGATCTCTTGAATGTGATATTTTAAGAATAAGAATTGTTGCCCAGATTCCATATTAAGGTATTACTTTCATGCCATCTGCATGTGGTTACTTCAACTTCATTTGGATGGAAATTTTTTTATGCTGCTTTTTCCAGCCAAGAGTTGACTAGTTATGAACTTGAGAAAAATCAGTTGGCTACTATTTTAATTTGCCATTGAGAATATTGCCTGTTTTCACAGTTTAAAAATCAGGGCAGTATACATATAAAATTATTGCTAAAATGAGGGGAGGAAAAAATTACCTTTTGGTTTTTGTACTGCAGGCATTTTTACAGACTATGCAATAAACACGTGAGGAGTGAGGTACCCAGTATGACCGAAACCTCTGATTCTCTTATTATTTCTTCAAAATACTAGGCAGGAAGCCAGTGTTCAGTCACTTTGTTTCAAATCTTAATTTCCTCTTCCTTTTGTGGTACTCTCATTTGTCTTCAAAAATCTTTACTTTCCCAATGTGTAGGAACTCATGATTGCTTATAATTTCCAGTCATTTATCCAAAGCACGGACTAACTTAAATGTCCCAAAAGAAAGCAGCCGTATCTGTGAGCATCTCTGTTTAAAATTATCGAAAGTTGCATTGAGTATTCCATCATGTTATTTTTATTTATCTCGGTTTTCTAGGCAATAATTGTTACAACAAAGCACAGACTTCATAAAGCAAGCCCATCAGTAGTTCTTCCTTGTAGTTACACTTTACCACTATAAATAGCTTTCTCCTCATGAAAGCTCTTTTAACTCATCCTCTCATCAGAAGTGATGAGTTTTTCTGGTGACTTGAAGGTCCTTAAAACTGTTCTCTATGCAAAAGACATGATATGATATTTCAGTAGGGTACTGTGTATTGTAGCTTTATGGGTAGGTGAAATTAATGTAGCTCAAGGACTTTGGCAGTTTTTTTCTCTAAATTAACAAATGTCAGTCTTACTGAAAAACTGAAGATTGGGTAGGAGGCACTTCAGCTCCATACTGGTGTGTCAGAGGACAGCAGAAAATACTGGAATGTAGGCTGGAAAATATGTAGGGAAAAAAAAGTTGATATAGTCAGTGTGAACCCACATATCTACCTACACCATTGCAACAGAGCTCCTTAATGACTGTTTAATTTTATGGCTTCTCGAGTTTGAGACACTTTGTGCACGTCAAATGAAAGGAGGCACAGCTCAAGAGTTGTGCCCTCCCATGGCGGCCCCTGGGGCTTTGAGCACGTTGGTGTCAGGCACGCTTCGACTTGTCTTACTCCAAAGCCAAACCTCAGAAACCTTGGGTGAAACCAGAGCAGTGCTTGGCTCTGCTGAGTGCAGCTGAGACTGTTCTGGGTGGTGGGAGTCACTTCGAAACCGCCCCTGGGGCTGTTTCAGCAGAGCAAACTGCAGCTGCTGGGGCTGGCTCTAGCTGGGTGTTCTGGTGAGAAGTGGAACCTCTCTGGGTCATCTCAGCCAGGAGACTCTGCAGAGATAAAGTTCATTTGATTTGTGATGCTATCCTTGTTTGCCAGTTAGAACACAGCAAACCTTCACGTTCATTTTTATAGTTCAGCTTTGTTACTGCTCATCAATATAAACACTGGAGTTAAATGAAGTACAGGCCCATACTTGCTTGCCTACTAGAAATACAGAGCAATTCATTAACTGCACATTTTTAGGAACACTATTTTAAAGTGTTGTCACTGATGACATGCATATATATACATATATATGAGCATCTCTATGTTTACATGTGTCTGTATATAGCTTCTAGAACTTTCAATAAAGCTTTTTAATGTAATTTTTTTAGACATTCATGTTGCTGAGTTTTCAGTAATTTCCTTATATTTTGTGCTTATCTTGATAGCGTCAGTAATTGTTTTAGATAAGAAAGTGCCCAGTGTAAACTTTTGCATACTGGAAGAGGTAGCAAATAAATATAATATTTTTTTTAAATTTGACTCTGTGTTTTGCAAAAAAGTAGTGGTCTTTATGGTTATGTCTACAGCTAGCCTGAAATGATAATGGTGGCAAAAGATGCTGGGTTTGTTCAGTCACTCAGACCAGCATCAACTGAATTCATTTAACAATCTGGAAAATTGGTCTTAGATCATGTGTTTTTAAAGTAATAATAATTATTCCATTTTAGATTTTAAGAAGATCTTTCAGGAAAGGCTGAACTTCGAACATACAGGTCGTACATGTCAATTTCTTGATTTTCAAATCCTGGATTATTTTTGTTTCCCTGTTTTTAAGCCAGTAGTCTAAACTGGGATAGCTTTTAGGTAATTGTGGATATTAAAATCTACGAGACCCTTAATAAGATTGGGGGTCAGCAAAGCTGTTAGTGTGGCAGTGTTTAACAACATTGAATCTGGGAAGCATGGTACTGCTTGGATCTGGAGCAAGAAGCTTGAATATCATTTCAAGAAGGAATGTTTCAGAAATGCTCAAATAACCAGTTCATGCTCAGTTCTATAGTATTATAAATCTGTAAATGGATTCTGCAAGTCACCTCTCTAATCTCAGTGACAAAGTTAATTTTTTTTTCCTCCCTGAAGATATTAATTTCACAGTGTAGGACAGTTTAACTTCTGTTTTAGTAGACTGGCAGAGCAGATATCACCGTCCCTGACACATCATTTTTTCTCCATACTGTACAGTGTACTTTGGGACTGTAGCACAGCAGTAGACTGGCCCAGGAATCACAATCTGGGCTTATTGTCTTTGTGTATCCTCAAGGAGTAATATTTTAAAGTCACTGCATCTGTTGGTACTTAAGAGCATGATTTTTACGTTTAATTTTTGCCAGTTTTTACCATCTGTGTGTCTGTTTTTTGGCTCCTCGCTTTAATTTTTCAGTTTAATTTCTCAGTTGCACTGGGATTGCTTTCTCTTTCTCACACATGCTCTTTTTGAGTCATCCATGAACTTATATTTAAAAAAAAAAAAGAAATTATTTACAGCAGTTGCATAATAAAATTCTTGGCCTTCACATTTTGATTTTTTTTTATGATCTCTTTATATTGAGTCTCCTAGTAAATGCATGTCATTTTTGGAAGTGAAATAACTTATTAGACTTTGTTTAAGTTTTAAAAAATCACTTTTGGATTAAATTGAAGCATTTTGGCGGGAAAAGCTAGCTTGATCACATTCAACACATTCTAGTCTTTCATACTCATTTAGTTTTTAATGCCCAGGAGGGAACAATTTTCTTGAGAAATCTGTGTTATAATCATAAACAGACATAATTCAGTAATTTTCTCATGAAACATTGGCTGAAGTTCTTGCACTAATGACTTGAAGCTCACACAAGCGGGAAGGTTTTTGTTTAAATTCCAAGAAAAATACTAATGAAATACGTTAGAATAGAAACAAAATATACATGCAGTGTGTTACGGGCTGTTTTCAATAAAAATGATGTATCTTCATCAATTCAATAAATGTCTCACAAATTCAGGCATGTTCCAGCATTTCAAGAATGTTCTGATAGCACTTGAGTCATTTTCTCTGATTATCCCTGATAATTTTTTTACAAAAGATTACACTGTGTAAATAAATGTTTAATGTGCAAGGATAACTGTGTATCACATTTATCAAATGTTTTGCTTCTGTATGCATTTGTGAATATTGAAAACTCCACCGCTGCTCTGTTCTGATCTTTTTCTTGACTTATGTATTTTGCTTCTCATTTAAAATGTAATACATTCCTTAAGTGGAAATTTAGTGGCTTTTTAAAAGCAAGCTAGTTTCTTTTTAGCCTCTTTCAAATATTTGTAACTGAGGATTTTAGAGTTTGTAGTTACCTATTTACCTCCTGGTGTACTTGCTTGCTCTTAGTTGATTTTCAAACCAGAATATGAACTTGCTTCCCTTTTGATCTTTTCCCCCATCTTGGTTTCTAATGAATACTTTGTGTAGCTGCACAAAACACTGAGTAAGGATTACATTAAAATACCAGCATTAGCAGGTAAAAACACATTCCTTTTTGAATATGTGGCTCCTGTAATCTATAGTGCCCCCTCTCTTTGTGTGGGCTGCTTTGCATTATTAGCAATACTGTAGATTATCACAAGACCAAAAAAAGTAATACTTTGTTCACCTGAGAAACTTTTTGTTGAAAGGAAGTGTTGCTGTGAATTTCCAAGGAGCAGAATCAGATGTCTTCTCTTCTGGCTGCATACGCCTCTAGCTTTTCCTAAAAACACTGTAACCACCTTTTACTGTGTTCCAAAACTGGAAGGGCGTGGTGGTTTTCCCTCTAGGTATTTGAGCTTTCATTCCTACACAATTCTTGTTGTGTCTTGCTGTAAACTTTTTTTTTTGTTTTAGCAGAGGAGGACTGTCAGTGCTTATTTTTAATTATCAGTTGTCATTAAAAAACATAGTGGTATTTTCCACATTTACTAGTAGAGATTCAATCTGTATTTAAGTGGCAATAGAAATTATTTCAATTACATGTTTGCAAATTTGGATTCCAAAATTTCCCCCAGCTCTAAGGATTTTATTACTGTCAAATTTAAATTCAAGATTTCCTGACAAATATTCTGTTACTGTAAGTAAAGAGAAAAGCTGAGTGAGCAAAACTGGTATCCATTTCCCAGTGTACTGAGAGATGTGCATATTTTTACTACTCTGTAAAAACATGGAGTTGATTTAGAGTTGATAATATGTAATCAAGAGACTTCTGATTATTTGTTATCCTGTGGCTTGACTCTTAAAAATTCGTGTGTTTCCAGTTGTGAGTATAAAGTAAGAATAAGAAGCAGGATGCTTTCAGTACTATGGTCTGTTAGAAAGTGCCAGTCCCCTCTGCTATCTTTTTTCTTGCCTTTACATGGAAAGCAAGTTGTCTCATATTCTCATGAGATGGAGCTGTAATACCATGAGAGCAAAACCATGCATGCATTGGTCTTTCTATAGTGTCAGTTTACTTTGGGCTGAGAGAATTCAAGTAGTATTAAGTATTCCAAATGCAATGATGAGAGCAATCCATCTGTTTCCAGCAGCATCCCCTCTGAACTGGAGCCTTGCTCTTACCTTGAATTTTAACTAACTGTGTAAATCTAAGGATAACCTACATTTGAATGCCAGACACTCAGCTGTACTTTACTGTATATTTTAAAAGGCTTGTGGGAAGCTCGATGTAAACTTTCGTCTTAGGTGGTTTCCCAGCTGACTGGTGTGTTGAATTAATTGAGAATGGGAAGGGCTGGTTCAATTCATTTCCATCCCTTGTATCTCAGTCATTTTCTGCAATGATGCATAAGGATTGATTGCCATAGCAACAGTGTTTTAGCTTGTACTACTGTGAATGTGGTTAATGATAATAGAATTATCTACTCATTTTAAATCCTGTTATATTATTAGGTCATCTGAGCCATCCTCTTGCTATGTATTGAGTTATTCCCTGTAGCCTATCTTGTAGTTCTTTGTCCATGCTGCTTTTACATGTGTTGAGCAGTGGGGATTCTGCTTCTTCCCTTGGGAGAGTTTAGAAATCTGATATATCACTCCATTAAGGATTTTTTCCTGTATTTAGCCTCATTTTACCTTCTTACTTCCAGCTACATGGATTTGTGCCACATGGAAGTTCTGGTCTTATCTTTTTCCCTATCCAGCATTTAATTCTTCTTTTTTACCTGTGTACAATATAACAGCTCAATATTTGAGTATTTCTAACAGGATTTTCTCATAGAGAAAAGCAGGTATATAAATACATCCTTTGTTCTTCTTTACTACCTCATTTTGGCAGGAAGCTCTCTTGTACTCAGCTACTGTTAGATTACCTGAACTGCATAGACAAAAAAGCTTCCAGCTTTCCCATGTTTAACTCTGTTTGCTGCAGCACATGCACCACTGGATGGGTGGTTCTTGTGTGTGCATCTGTGCCTTGCTCTGCCTGATGTTCACAGTGGTCTGTGGTGGGTGGGAAGATGCAGGTTTTTTTCTCATAAAGCTGGAGAGATGTTCCTTCATCCTTGCTGCAAGTCAGCAGAAGTCCCCTCTCTGTCTGTCCTTCTTGTATGGCCAGGCTAACAGTGGATGAGCGTTGTTGTCTCTGTTCCCCTCCACATCCACAGGTTGCATACTTTACACTCTGGAAATTTGCTGGGTTTCTAAATCCTTTCTTCCTCCATGTTTTTTCCCACCATAAAGACAAGACACCATATTTTCTAGTCATATCCAAAGAGACAAACAAGTGGAAATGGAGTTGTCTTCTCCACTTCAGGCATTTCAAACTCTGTGCTATGTGTAGGTCAGGCAGACCAGAAATCAGTTTCAAACAAATAAAATATAGTATTTTTCCATACAATGGTACTGTGGGTTAGCTGCCTATATATTGCATCATTAGCCCACTCCATGTCTATTTCTCCAGTGTTGTTGTGGAGCTGGTAAATAAGACAGAGAAGTAATGTAATCTTTCCAGTAATCTGTTGTTTTCACCGCTATTTATGCTTTTTGACTAATTTTCTTCATTAATATTTGATGTCATACTGTTGCCCATTTTCTTTTGTTTTATTCATCTGCAGTATAAAGAAATACTTATTACATTAATATTCATCCATACTACCCCAGGAGGGCAAAAGACTAAATAGAATTGCTATTTGAAATTTTAGAGCTAAATTTGATGCAAAATTATTTCATGCTGCAGTTTAAACCAGATGTATTAAATATACCTCAGTATTATCACAGACGAATTATTTAATGTATGGTTATTTTGGTTGGGTTTTTTTGGTGGTTTATTGGTTTTTGGTTTTGAGAGATGCTGCTTTTCTCAAGATTCTTCCCTTTGAAGCTTAGGCTAGATTGCATTTTCCAGAATTCTTTATCTTGCATTTGTTTGTGTTTCAATTTCTTCAGTCACCAGGATTCTCAGTCCACCAGTGTAATATAGTGAAATCTCACAAAACTCATTGATAATGTTTTAAAAGATTGTTTTAAACCTAAGTTGTATTTTACTGGCAAATTTAATCACTTTGTTTTTAACTACTCTTCCACTGTTTGGAATACATGTGTGAAAGATATTGACTTTTTTTTTTTTTATTTTAATCAAACTGTAAAAAGATTTCAAGTATTAATACTAATGAATCATTCTGAGCCTGTAAATAGATGAAGATAGACCACAAAAAAGAAGAGTCAGTAACCTGCTAATTCTAATAAATGAAAATTCGTAGGTTTTGAACTAATTTGTTTTGTTTATCCCTGTTTTTTCTTCAAATAATATAATCTTATGAGAACGCCATGAGCTTTATTAATTTCATTGAGGAGCCTTTGAGCCTTTTTCACAGAATTTTCTAATTTTTTTTTTCTAAATTGGTTTTGCCTTTATAGTAAATCAGCTTTAATATAAGACATCATGGCCTTTACCTTGTCTCCAAGGTCCACTCTTCTAGTCCTGTAATGATAAAGCAGATAATTTTCTATTTCCCATCTAGTGGGTACTGGTAGATCAGTATTGTCCTTGCACTGCCCTGTGCAAGAGCCAGAGCTGGCCATAGCAAGATGCTGGACTAGCCCAGCTGGATTGTCTGAAACTGGATGTGTTCTGTGACACTGGAAAATGGAAATGGCCAAAGACCTTGCCCAGGGATGTAGAGAAAGGAGCTCTCAGTGCAGCTTGATTTCTAAAGTCACTTTGTACTGAAATCTCAGCATTTGTTTGTTCTTCAGGTTTCTTCAAGCTTTCCTTTCATAGTTTGAAGAAAAAAGCTTCAGAACGAGAAAGTAATAGGACTTGCTTCCATCTGGTTTCCTAAAAGTATTTTGTTTTCCAGGTTCAGAAAATAGCTGTGAAGAGTTAAAGTAAAATAAACATTTTTTTTTCAGGAGATTTTAGATCAGGGGATCAGGAGACTAGCTTCATTGATTGGCTCATCTGGGATTCAAATGCGATTTTATGGAAAACTGACAAGTTCCTGTACATTTTGAAACCTTCAACCTGGCTTTAGCTAGTTTGTAACTAACTGGCAACTAAGAAAACCTTGTGTAAAAATCAGAATGTTTAAATGTGGGGTTTAACAGTGTTTACACTTTTGGGATTTAGCAGTGTCTATGCTTTCTTGAGCCTACTCAACAAAAGTCTTTCTGGTTCCTTACTGAATTTTGCTCCCTCAAATGCTACTGTTTACCTTTAAAAAATATTTATGTAGACATCTATGCACAAAGTGCTGTGACTGATGAGAAGCACTCAGGTACATGCTTCTCTAATGTGTCTATGACTTCTTTATTTTCACCTTTTTTTGGGGTGGGATGGATGGAAAGGAATTTGACCACAAGATGTGGTTTTTTCCCTTTCTGTCCATATATCTTTTAATACATTCAAGAAATAGAATTTAAAAGCATAGTTGTGCCTCTGTCTTAATTTGGTCTCCTCTAAGGAGGATGGCAGAATTTTAGTAATTCAATGGTTGTTTAGTAACTGCTTATGTGGTGACAAATAAAGTTCTGCTGTAGATTAGAAACTTGCAGGGAAAAAACAAATTACAGAAAATAGGTCAGCAGTGTGCAAGGGCAAGAGGGATTTATTCCTGGAAAGCCTGCTCATTTTCAAAGAGGGGAGTTGCTGATGTAGCGAGTTCAGTGAACAAGACACAATTATTTAGATTAGTTGAAAATAGGTAGTGTTTGGAAGGAGGTCATAAAAGAGGGATGATACTAAAAGAGAGATGGACGTAGTGCAGGTGACTGAATGCTGAAATGAGTGCCTTGAGCAGTTTCTGGGACTGTAGAGGAGCAGTATCCTTTCAAACAGTCTGAGGCCACAGCAGCAGAGACATTTTCAGTCGTCTCTGCTGCTGAAAGAAGCAGTCTTGGCCATGCTTTGCTTCCTCCCCTGTGCCTCCCTAAGCTTTTATGAGGCTGTTAATTAGACTGAACTGGACCAGCCTGGGAAATGTAACCAATTAAAATTGTTTTTATTAAACATTAATTTTAATTTAGATCTTTTGTATAATGATACAAGTGCTTGAATAAACTGAAAGGAGAAGGTGGACAGAGGAATTCAGTGCCAGATATGACCATCTGGGGAGGGGAGAAGAGGAGGCTGCTGCTTTCAACAACCCACATCTGTGGTTTGTGCTGGCCTTGCAGGATAATGAAATGCCAGGCTGAGGTGTTATTATGGGCTGCAGGAAGGAAATACAATTGATTGGAAATACTGTACCACCAATTCAGTCCTAACTGTTCTGACTTGGTGTGGAAAAGGAAGGGAAAGAATTGCAAATGGAAATAAGATCTCTGAGAAGTTTAAAAATAGCTAAATTTTTTGAGGAGCCAGGATCTCTTCTACTGCCAAAAATGGTAATAAATGAGTTATTTCTTGAAATGCCATTCTTTTTGTAACAGGTAGCCTCTGGAGCTGTGGTTGTAGCAGTTGTGTGATGTCCTACACTTTGTTCCTTGGTACATTTTAGACAAAGACTTTGTCTTTGGTGCTCCCTGGATAGCTTAGTGAGGTGGTGATGATGGAGTTTGGCTGTTGATGATGATGAAGTTTGTGTTTCATCACGTGTTGTGTAAGGGTTTTTCATGGCAGTGAGCAGTGCTGGTGTGCTGGTGCAGGCTCAGGACTAAACTGCTCCAGGGGAGCCGCTGCCATTCCCAGCCTTGCTCCAGCCCGGCCTCCAAGAGCCAATGGGGCCCGTGGTGCTGCCTTCGTGGTTAAGTTCAGGAGTACATCCCAGCCTTGCTCCAGCCCAGCCTCCAAGAGCCGATGGGGCCCGTGGTGCTGCCTTCGTGGTTAAGTTCAGGAGTACATGTAAATACATTTACATTTTTCTTGAACTAAGGCTCTGTCTATCTCAGAGATAGACATCACCCAAAACTGAAAGCATTTAAAGCTGGAGATGAACCTCAAAAATAGGGGAAAAATATTTTTTGCCTCAGTTTCCTCAAATAAATAATTTGGAGAATAACCTCTATCTTATTCCTGTGGGTGCAGTGAAACTGAAGTCATTATTGTCCATGAACTGCTTTTGCCAAACTGTGCTGGAAGGCACTACAGAAGTACTGAGTAGTATTTATTTTTAATTTGATTTAATGCTTTTGATTAAAAAATGAATAAAATCGTCATAGACCAGATTGTAACCCTGTAGGCACTTGGAATGGAGCATTTGTAAATGAAGCATTTACTGAGAAGTTTGAAATTGTTTTTCATGTTGATTTCAACAAAACAAATTGAGCAAAGGACAATGAAAAATGCTATAGCATTTTCTGTTATTAAAATGGTGAATTTGTTTGGCGCCTAAGGTAAAATTCATGTTGTGCAAAAGACCAAAAAAAGAAAATTTTACAGCATAACAGGGAAACTCAAATGAAGCAATTTTAGTGGAGTTTCTCAGTGGAAAGAGGTGGAAAAAAAAGTGGAATGCAACTGTGATTCAGTTTTTTTTACTTCAGCAAAAGAGAGGTAAAAGATGAAACTGCAAAATGGTGAAATCTCATCACTCAAAATTTCGCAGGAGCTGAGAGCAGGCTTGGATGTCTTGTCCTCCTGCATCAAGGCCATGTGTCCTGCATCACCATCACAGTGCTGGTGCTCCCTTCTGGGTCTTCCTTCTCAGGGACTCGAGGCCAGAACCTTGCCTGGTTTTGTTCTTTTAGGGAAGGAAGAGCTGGAACAGTGAGACCTCACGTTAAGATATACACACATTAGGGCTCCTTCACCTCAGGTGTGTTTGTCCATCTACTTGATGTGTAACACAAAAGACCTTTTGAAACAGATGTATAGGGGTTTTTACTTTTAATCAAGTATGAATATAAATTTAAAAAGTCATAAACCAAAGCTATATGTTAGCAAATCCTAGCAAATGAGAAGTGCAGATAAGTCACTGTCTAAATGAGAGGAAACCTGTGGATTTTTCTTTAAGCAAGATGATGAGATATTAAAATATCAGTGGAATTGAGGGCATCCTTGTTAAGTTTTCTGATGACACCAAACCATGTGCTGTGGTTGACTCTCTGGAGGGAGGGGATGCCGTCTGGAGGGAACTGGACAAGCTTGAAAGATGGGCATATGCAAACCTCATGAAGTTCAACAAGGGGAAGTGCAGAATCCTGAACCTGGGTTGGGGCAATCCCAAGCACAAAATACTGGCTGGATGAAGAGTGATTTGAGAGCAGCCCTGAGGAGAAGGACTTGGGGTGTTGGTTAAGGAGGAGTTGAACATGTCCTGAAAATGTGCATTTGCAGCCTAGAAGGCCACACGTCCTGAGCTGCATCCAAAGCACCGTGGGCAGCAGTGAGAAGGAGGGGATTCTGCCCCTCTGCTCTGCTCTGCTGAGATCCCACCTTGGGCACTGGGTCAGCTCAGGAGCCCCCCATCGTAAGAAAGATACAGACCTGATGGGGCAAGTCCAGAGGAGGCTGTGAAGGTGACCAGAGAGCTGGAGCACCTGTGATGTGAAGACAGGCCCAGAGAGTTGGGGCTGTTTACCCTGGAGAAGAGAAGGCTCTGGGGAAACCTTATAGCACCTTCTAGTACTTAAAGGGGGCTTACAGTAAAGCTGCAGAGAGACTTTTTACAAAGGCAGGTAGTGTAGGAGAAGGGGGGGTTGCTTCAAACTGAAAGATGTTAGGTTAGATATTAGAAGGAAATCCTTTACTGTCAAGTGGTGAGGCACTGGAACATCCAGAGAAGTGGATGCCCCATCCCTGGCAGTGCTCAAGGCCAGGCTGGATGGGGCTCTGAGCAGCCTGATCTAGTGAAAGGTGTTCCTGCCCATGGCAGGAGATTTTAACTAGATGAACTTAAAGGACCATTTCAAACAAAGCCATTCCATCATTTTTATGGTTCTTTGGCAAAACCATAGGGGGATTGTTAGTAACACAAAATCAAAAGCTTTCAAAGTTGCATTTTCTAGAGGAGACAGAACTCAAAGAATATGTCCTAAGTTTAAACTCCCACCAATGTATAGACTTTTGCCTTATTGGAAAACAGATATTTTAATAGAATTTTTAAAAAGCTAAGTCTTCAGTGAGCTTTCTGATGTAATTTCTGAACAGTCCTGAACCATGCTGAGAAAAATATCCAGAACTGAATTTTGTTATTAAGATGCCTATGTGAGTAAAATGATGTTTTGTGTGACGGGGAAGAGAGTGCTATACTTTTACCTTGCTTCTAAATTGACTCTTACGTTCAGTGCTCCAGGGGATTGAACTGTTCTGTACTTGGCTGAAGGTAGCAAAATCCTTGCATGCTGATACAGATCTGCAAATCAAGCAACAAGGGACCATTTCAGATTTAAAAAAAAAAAAAAGAAATGAATAAGGATAAAAGAGCTATGAGACCTGTTTGAAAATTGCCTAATGACAAATTCAAGTTGCTAAATAAGAAATGCTTTTTGTATCTTTGAAAAAAAAAATCCTCAGAAGAAAATCATGGTCTTTGAAAATGTGAGGTGAATAATAATATATTCAGGAGTGTTACAGGGAAAATGTGAAGTGATTAATACAGAGTTGTCTCCTTTCCTTTGTCTCAATATCAAGGGGAAACTATGTGACTTATCTATAATACATCTCTGCAGAAGTCTTTTAGATCTCTAAACTTATAGGTGAAGGAATGTACACTTGGTTTTCTGCAGGGAAAGTGTGTCCCAATTTCATGTTTCCATTGTCATTTTTTTGGCGTTTAAAAATCACGCAGGACTTAATGACTTTTTGTTTTCCTGGTGTCTGTATACAGAATGAACTAACTTGTCAGATTAAAGGGAAAAGTATTTAAAATTCTGTTGCTCTACATTAGTTACAAGCAGGTGAATTCAGTGTGGATCTATTTATAGGAGAACTAATGGATGTGCCTGACTTGACCTACTTTAGACTACTCAACAGAAAAAACAAACACAATGTAGTTGTAGCACTGCCATGTAATCTGGTTTTCTCCTACCTTAAGAACAAAATAATGTCTTCGTTGTTGTGGCCTTCTAAATACATATGTATATGTACAAGCTTCTATATGAATATAGAAGATATCTGTATCTATATCTAATCTATATCATATATACACATATCTTATATATGTGTTTATATTTATATCTTGTATATGTGTTTATAATTATTTCCTGGATGCCATAGTAACAATCCATATTAGGAGTTTATTGTGGAGTTTTTTTAGTTCTGTAAACATCAACTTCTCCATATCAAATGAGTGTTTCTGGTCCTAGAATCTCAGAGCTGTATTACCTGGCAGTGTGGAGTAGGAAGAACTCAAGTTCTAAAAGAAAATTAGACTTCATTTATTAAAAGTCACCCCTTTTGTGAAAAAAATCAAGTGAGGCACCTTCTACCAAAGCAGGGGCAGTTTCCCCTCTGTGTGCAGGCATCACATGAGTTAGCAAGGGGCCATATACAGGAGCAGTGTATGTATCAGTTACCACCATGAAAGTGAAAATAGATTGTATATGAAGACATCAACCAGAGTGTGTTTGTTACATGCCAAGTGCTACACTTATGTTGGCCTTTGCACGCATGTAATATTATTGCCAATGTGTTAATAAGGAAATGCACTTTTGAGTGATTTTTGCCACTGTCATACAGCGAGTCAGTGTAGGAAATTAGAAAGGACCCAATATTGTCTTCATTTAAAGTTTCTCTGTAATATAATAATTATATCATCAAGGTATGAAGTTCAGTTTGGCAACACTTTACCCATTTTCCAGAGAACAGAAACTTAGGGCACTATTTTGTTATAATTTTATTATTTTGTAATGTGTTATGAGTGTTTTAGTGGTGCACATTATATGTGCACTTGGAGCTGTTGCAAAATGACCGCAAAAATAGTTTTGTGCTCCAGTAATACTTGAGTCTTCTCTAAAATGTCTCTAAAATATGATCTGGTGGGAACAGCTACATATTTTTGTTATCTACTTGATACTTGCCATCTGTAGGGAAACCTAGATGTATGGATTTGTTCTGGTAGCTATCGCTTTGCAGCACATCTCCTCCCTCTGCCTCCCACCCTGGACTGCCAGTGGTCCTGGAGAAGTCATTGAAACAATCCAGAGTGGGATGACCTCAGTCTGGGGAAAACAAACCCTGTAGTTCTCAGGCAAACAGCAAATATAGTCTGTGAAGTATGATTACAATGCACATTGTGAAATGCTGGAGAATCAGTGGTGCTTTAGACATTACTGGTGGGCTTTTTTCTGTCAGATCCCATTTGGTGCTGTTTTCCTTGTATGGGGTTGCCAAGGTGCATGAATGTTTTCAATTTTTGGCTAATAATTTTTTCCCTTTTCCTCAATATTATTTTCTCTGCTGGTAGGCAGAGATTATTCAGATGCATGAATTAAGGAGCACATTCAATCAACAACAAAAAAGCCTTTTGACTTTTAATGCATTTCTTGCTGTTTGTTGGTAAGCTATCACTTGTAAGGACAGACCCAGGATTTTCTTGACTGTGAAGAAGCAGAAGCAGCAAAGTGTCTTAAGTTAAATTCACTAGCAGGAAAGCCTTTTGCCTAACATACTGAATCTCTTAAAAGGCTCTCATACTTTTTTGGTGCTGTCTGCAATGCCTACTGTAAAAAGAATTAACTCCAGCATAATCTAGTAAAAATCTTTTTTACTGGAAGCTCTGCTATGTGGCCAAGCAGTATTTGTGTTGTGCTCCTGCCACCAGCCTGGCTTGCTGTCTGATGGAGGTGTGTGCCACCAAATCATTACAGAACATATGTGTGTCATTTCAGTGATGCATCACAGGTTGTTGAGCCCGTAAAGACCACTGACTTCAGTGAACCTCTAAACTGATACTCACTACAAAATACTGCGATACCATAGGACTTGTTCAGCTGTTATTAGTATTGCCAGGTTTTTAATACATGTTTTAAAAAGTCATTATGAATGAAAAAACGCTAGTTATTCAAAATTGAATGAATTGTCACATATGTTTGGCAAAGGAAGGTTGTATCAAATTATATTCATTGGCTCTCTGGTGTTCTGCTTTTTGGACAATAGGAAATCAAATTAATCTCTCTTTAAATCTGTAAAAACATTTCCTTTTAAGGCACTTCAAAACAGAAATAGTGCTATTGTAAAGCCAACCAGGCTTAAGGCTCAGTTTGATCAGTTTAATAAATGGGAAATAAGAGATGATTGCCTGTGATAGCAGGGAATGAATTTGATATTCATCAGAGACCTGAGAAATCCCTTCCATTCTGCACTCCTCTATGTCTGTATGATATCTGTTCACTGATTTGACTGAGCAAGGCAAATTTCATTTTAGAGTAGTGAGGCATATAAAAACTATGTGAATATTGTCATTTCCAATTGCAGGGTGACCATCCTGCAGAAGGACGTGAGTAACATAGGGATTATTGAGATGTAAGGAGAATATTAACTTGTATAAGTGTGTGTGTGTGTATGTGTATATACACACATAAGATTAAATAATTTTTTGCATGCTTTTTGTGGTGTTTAAGTGGATGATGATTTAATGTAAGGTTTCTCTCTCTCCCTGGATGGCAGTGCACCAAGTACAGGGCTGTTGTGAATTAGACAAAGCTCTCACCTAATTATTTGTACATATGTATGTATGTTCAAGAGGGAACATAGCCTGTTTTTTGTATTCAATATTTTTTGGTTTTCCCCATGTTGTCTTTGTAGCTGCTCTTCAGATTTGATTGAAAATTGCCATTCTCTGGAGATTTGGCCGGTTAATCAAAAAGTGAGAACATTAGCACAAAAGCCTGATGCTGGTGTATTTGTGCTAGTTAAGACACAGGAAAAGAGGTCTCTTAGGAGCTGTTTCCCATCAAGTGTGATCATACAGAGAGAGAGAGAACCTACTTTATATTGCAAGAACCAAACAAACATTTATGAAGCACAGCTGCCAGGAGACTAATAGCGAGTATGTCTCTTCTTCCATAATCATTACAGAGAAGTGCAAGAGACTAAAAGGGGAAATATGAAGGGAAGGGCATATTTTAATAGCAAAAGCTTTATTTTATTTGTGTATTGGCTGAGGAAAAAAAAATATAGTGTCAGGAGCTTGTCATTACAGATAACCTGTCCTTTGCAGTAAAATCTAAAGCACCTGTTGGGTATTGGATCCTTTCAGTTTGGTATTTACAGGATTACACTCACTGTGCTAAAATTTAAAAAAAAAATGGTAGAAAACAAACAAGCCAGTGTCTGATGCTCCCTGGGAAGGTGAATCTCACTGTGATGCTCACTGAGGCAGTGCTGTCTCCAGCCAGGTCTCCGGCCCCACAGCCCCTACTGAGAGACTGAGATGACTGAATACCATACTCAAATATGGTATTAATACAAGATACAGAAATTAAATTATCATCGCTTATCAGTATTATATCAGCTCAATAATATCTGAAGTTTAAATCAGTCACATTCTTGATGGAGGAGTGTATTGAACAGAGATGAGTGGGAAAGTGCTTCTTTGAAGATGATGTGGATTAATTGGAGGCAGGAGCTGATATTTTGGTAATGGACATTAAAATTTCCAGTAAGACAGGGAAAGCATGGCTGGTTTTGGGCTTTGGCAATTACACTAGGCAGATTTAATTTAGAAATATTCTGAGAAAATGTAACTAAAATAACTGTTTGGGTTCATATATATTGGTTATGATTTTGTTGGTAAGAATGCTGCTGACATTCTTTAACTCTGCAGATTTTGTAATCCTAAGTGGTGATAGAGAGACTGTCTTCAAAAATAAAAACCCAGTTTGCAACTTTTCATATGTATTTCATTAACACTGTGCAGGTGAACTGTGAAATGGACCTTTTTATAGGTAGAACTTTTAGCACTAATAGTTCATTTTGAGCAGTTAAGATAATTTTTCAGTTTTTGAGTCATTAATTTTATTACAGAACTTAGAAAAATAATGATTTCTTTTTATTTTTCAAACAGTGGGAAATTTTGCACTGAGCTCATCAAGATATGGGAAGTACATTGAAAGAGATGCTTTAAATTTTCCTCTGCGCTGTAAAGATGAAAGGATCTTTTAATTACTCTTATTTCAGTTTTGGAAATAAACACATTCTCTCTTTAGTAGCTGTACATTAAAAATTGGGGTTTTTTTGATATAGCAGATATCAGTGGTTTTATGTAGAGAAAATAAACCTTACACTTTTGGGAGCTTGCTCAAATTAGTTATTTCTGAGAAATATCTGCAGTAATATCGAAGTGGGTTCACAGAAACTTTCTTGCTCTTGTCCTTTTCCTTGTTTACCTTATCCAGGTCGAATTTGCCTTTCAGAAGAAAACTGCTTTCCAAATAAAGAAATAATTGCTTGATGCAAAGATTTTCACAGCTAGTTAGTTACTTTTCATAGTAAATCAGAATTTTAAGTCAAATCCCTCTGCAGGTGTCCAATTTTTCTCTCTGTTCACTTCAGTGTAAATCAAAATCTGTGTTATTTTGAGAAGAAAAGAGAGTCTGATTACTGTAATATTAAAGATTTTTAAAAGGGTACCTCATACATCTGTTGATCATGGCAGTAGTGCTTTCATTAGGATTATGATTGCTCCTCTAAGCACCTATTTATGGGCACATGCATGTTTCTGATACAGATCTGTCTGCTGTCCAGGAAAAGCCAGACAGAGGCGTGTGGGAGCTGCTGTTTCTTAATTGCTTGGATAACTGACAGTCAGTGTGGTTCCAAAACTTGCTGTGTTTATGATTCTTGAAACAAAAGGCACAAAATGTAGATGTGATGGTGCCAGATAGCATCTGTTATATATGTAGCTTTTGATTTACAGTTCCTGATTTGTTATACCCTAAGGTTGGAAGGTGTATAGGAGGCAGCTAAGTTGGCTGTTTGCTTTGACCTGGCTGCACTCGAGGTCAGGCACAGGGATGCTCCTCTCCTTGGCAGGGAAAGCCTCCAGACCACCAGGTGGGACAGAAAGAAAGGAAACAGAATGTCCAACAAATGGAGAGACCTAGGTCTGGTGAGAACAAGAGCAAAGATACTCTCAGGTTTGGGAAGGGTGGGAAGAAGGGTTTGTACAAGGATTTAGCTCAAGTGCTGCACAGGGAGCTGTGTCCCAGGAGGGCACTGAAGGCTGGTCTGTCAAGAGCAAGCCCAAAGGACTGCTGCAGCCACGGAGTGGGGCAAGGGGAGTTCTGTTTACAAACTTAAAGTAGTCAAGAGAAAAGCTTTTGGGGCTAAAAAGTGATGAAGTGTGGGACTCAAGTGTTACTAAATGAATGATGCTTGCATTGCACATATATAGATGACTGCTGAAATGACACAGCATAAAGCCAGACATTTATTTTTTGGCAGAGGCATATCTACAAATAGAGAGGATGTTATTTCAGTCTCTTCTTCCATGTGTGTACATATACACACACACACACACACATATATATATATATGTATATGTGTGTATGTATGTATGTTTATAATGTATGTATATACTTCTTGCATATTTGCTTGGAAAAACCACACATGAAAATTTGCCAAAAACCATAGTATTGACAAAGTCATGTTCATCTGTGATGACCTTTTGTCAGAAGTGAGATTCAAACTTCGGTTTCATCAGCAACTCTGATGAAAAGAGTTCTCTTAAGGCTAGTAATAGCTTCATTGCAATAAAAATACATAGTTTTCTACAACCAGCAATGTCCCTAACTTCAAACAAGGAAACCCATGGCAACAGTGATTTGCGAGATGCTGTATGAAACAAAGTGTGGAATACCTGTTTTCAGTATGAAACAGCTCCAAATGTTCTGATTTTCCTTTCTAAACATTTTTGTGTGTCACTTTAGAATTGTCGTGGATATTTGAATATTTATTTAATTTTAAACTTTATGCAGTGGTGCATATAAAACTTCAACTGAAATCAGTAAATATACATTTCTAGGCAGCTTCAAGATGCTGGTTAACCTTTGAAATGTATTAATTACCTTGTGCTTAACAGAGGGAGATGATAAGAAGGTGCATATTAACACCTCTTGAGACACTGAATCATCACTCTTCCAAGCAGCTTGACCTCACAAAGTGTGCTGCTTTCCAGGGTGCAGAAGGCATATCCATGGCCCATGGAAGCGTGGTGCATCCAGCCTCCTGCTTTTGCAGATTCCCTGTGGAAATCTCAATTGGACATTACCAGCTGTCTCTGCCTGCTTTTAACATCTCTTCAGTACTTTAATAAGTTGTCTGTGTGCTAAACTCATAACCTATCATGTATTATTTCACTGACCTGATTGCTCTGGCTCTGTCTGTGTTTGAAACCTACTGTTCACACTCTGTAATATTTTCTGTTTGATTACATGGGTATTTAAAAGTATAAGCTTCCAATAATTAACATACACATAAGAATGGGTTTAGAGCTTCTTACTGAAGTCCTTGAATTACCCTGATCTAAATTTGAAAGTACAGCATTCACAACTTTGACATTAAAGTTATACATTTGGTGAATAACGTATGTACTTTTTGGAAAGTGAAATTAAAAATAAAATCAATTGGTTAGCATTAGAGCCTCACGTAGCTCTTTGATGTCAGCCTACTCTGGCAAGCTATTAATAAAGGCCGTGATAAAATGTTTAAAAAGCTCTTGGTACTTCATGGAATTACAGAAGCTGCATTTTCTTATACTATTTTTAAGTCTTTGCAAATGAGCCTCAGTGATCTGCCTTGCGTGTTCAGTCAAGCCCCCTGCCCAGGGAGAGCCTGGGAGGAGTTTCCCCAAACACTGCTGACCATCAGCTGATTTTGTGCTTTTGCATGTCAACCTTCTAAAAAAATGCTGACTGTGATAGCTTCTGTAGCATGGGCTTTATAACTGTAGCAGAATTGTGATATGACACTGGCCAAACTATAAATATCATTGCAAAAATGTTTAAAGTGACAAAACCCAATTTCGAACCATTTCAGACAATTGTGGAAGCACAGCATTTCCACTGCACATATGGTAACCCCAATAATCTGAGAATAGTAAAATATCATTACTAAAATGAGTTAATAAAATTAAATGTAGATTTAAATAATTTATTTTTTTTTACTATCTAGGATGAAGATCGAACAGAGGAGGACAACAGCAGAGTTGAGCCTGTTGGACATGCAGACACTGGTTTGGAGAATGCTACCAATTTTTCCCTGGAGTAAGTTACTGGCAGAACATATTGTTTTAATGAGTCTTAAGATTGAACACAGACTAGTGAAGTACTCAGAATAATATGAGTGATACTGCTCTTAAGAAATTGGGGCAATCTTTTTTAGGTCATGTGTCATTTTGGTTTTTAAAAGTTGATCTTTTTAAAAGAGATTTTAAACAGTTTAAAAAGCTTGTATTACAGATGAGCATTGGAAACTTGACATTTATAAGTGCAGATGCTACAGTAGATTTTCTCCCTCAAAGAAGATGCTTATTTGATGGAACTTGGAAAACTTGACACAAGGAATAGGGTCAGTGCCAGTACAAATAGATCAACAGGCAAGAATTTCAAAGGGGAAAATCTTAATTCCAATCACTAGGTCACAGTCTCTAGGAAGACGTGTCACAGTCACAAACTGTGTGGTCAAAAACCTCATACTTCTGAATGGATCAAAACTGGTGTTTTGTTAGCTCCACCTAATTTAAAAATGCAGTCACTGAATGATATTTTATGTCATCAAAAGATACAGCAAACTTGACCTTTTGCATTTCTTTGGAAATAACTGATCCATACCTTGTTATGGAGTAAATGAGAAAATATCCCTTCTAGCCTTAAATTAAATCTTTTAAATTTATTAGCTTAAATTTTAAATAAAATTAAATCTTCTGCTCCTGTTAGTTTTGAATTAAATTATGAATTAGGGACAGAGGTTTTAAATGTTAGATAAAGATCATGGTGACATCTATTAGGCTGTAGAACATGCATTTTACTCGGTTCCATTTACAAAATCTGTTACATGGTAAATTCCAAATGCTGTTTCCTAAATAGAATTTGCAGAACTTCTGTCAAATGTAATGCTTCCTGGTGTTGCTTTTAAGTAACTTATTGACTTCTCATCATATGCTGCTTCATTTATGTTGTGTTTTGATCTCATACTTCTTTGCATGTTTGTTTGAAGCAGTTGGCCCAAACTTCTGAGAAAATCAGAAAGCTAGATTGAGAGAATCTCCCTTAGGAAGCTATCATTTCCTCTTTTTTTTTTTCATTTTACAAAATTTAGCATTTGAATTTGGGATAGAATTTTATTTTTTTAAAAGAAAAAATGTAAAAAAATGGATGCAAAGATATTAAATGTGCATTTTGAACAAATGAAAAATGAATGACTCAAGCACTAGAACAAGCTAAATGATGTACACTGGATATAGAAAATAAGTGTGTTTTTTTAAAATTTAAGTTGACTTAGGCAGTTTCAGGTGCATCACACACATTCTCACTTGTTCTCTTTCTTAGCCCTTAATTTTCCTCTAAGTTAATAGCAAAGTCAGAAAAAAGTTGGTCATAGAGGCACAGGCCTACCAATAGCAAATGATGTCTTTTAGAGTTCTCTTTGGAGGTCAGAGGAGTTGCTTGAATCCTGTGAGCTCCTTTGCACGCTAATTAATGATAACTTAGCCTTAACATACAGTGAGAAGGAAATGAAGTCAGCCTGTATAGAAACTGCACATGGAACAGTATGAAATGCTCTATTGATCTCAGTCTTAAAACCATTGATCCATGTCTGAAGAATAACACGTTTCTGGCTGAAGTCTCTCAGCTCTCCTCTTGTTGCACTACTTTCTTGAGCTAAGAGTGACAATAAGGATAGAGACCTTCCACTAATGTTTAAAAATCAAGGTAAAAATTCAGACACCAGTTGAGGCATACAACAAATGTAAAGGCTACCTTAAAAACACATTTAGAAAATTTAATGTAGGACAAAAGTAAAACAAACTGTAACTCAGGATTTGTGTTGACTTCCCAAGCATATGTGGTCTGGTTATTCTCAAATTACAGATGAAGAACTGCAAGCTTTCATGATGGGCCACCATATGATCAAGAGATTTTTGAAGGAAGTAGAAAATCTTTTACTGCTATCACAGGGCATTTGTCTTGCTCTTTGCTCCATTTTGAGATTAAATTTTATTTGTATTCTTATGAGGAACAAGCTTTTCAATGATCTGTTTGTATATATATCTAGTGCCAGGAAATATGGAAAAAGTATGTAATGCTAGAGAGAGGCATAAGCCGCAAATTTAGATTGTGGCTTCTGTTCAGATCTCTCACTTCCAGTTTTGCTGAGAGGTTTGGCTTTTGTGTATTATTTTCTCATTTATGCATTTATAGCTCTTTATGGTTCATGGGCTATATTCTACCTTTCCAGATGTGGGCATGTTTCAAAGTCATTAATAGATTTGGTCTAAATCTATTTCTACAATTTTCACATGTTTCTTTCTGAACCTGTATTTTCTTCTGCTGCTTTTTTTCCTCACTACAGCAAAATTTATAATTGAAAACTAAATGCATGGTTGCTCCAGGGGACGTCTGGTTGGTTTTGAATGTTACAGTTAAAACTTTGGAAACTTTGCTTAGTAAGGAAATGCAGGAATCTTCCAGTAAAAGAAATAGAATTACAATAAAAGAGATTAATGTGTTTTAAAACTGGAAGGATTTAGCCAATTAAAAATTTAATAATTCTCATTTGATTATGAGGTAGTTATGGGAAAGCTAATGTAAAAAATTTAGTGTTGGCTCTAAGATAAAAAAGTAAAGCATGCTAGCTCTATGATGAGCTTTTAGGTTTTTGAGGAAAAATTGTGCGTGGCATTTAAGGTATTCCTACTCAATGGTCAGTTTAACCTTAGAATAAGAAAGAAATAAAGCAATATGCATGCAGTGATGATGATGAAACCTATGTTTATGTATTCAGCTAAATTTAAAAAAATATTATATTTTTCTTGGTTCTATTAATTGAAGTATTTTTGATGATTGATCTCCTTTCATGCCATCAGATTACTCTTCAGGTACGTAGTGTTCAGCAATGCTTTCATCACCATGACTTGGTTTCTGGAATGGTTTTGTTTTTCTGTGTATGTTTGTGTGGGGTTTTTTGGTTCCTTCACGGTACATGTTCACATTCCCTCATTCGTCATTGTCTCACAGTGATATGGTAAAGCTCGTCGAGGTCTCCAATGACGGCGGGCCTTTGGGAATCCATGTAGTGCCTTTCAGTGCCCGAGGCGGAAGGTAACGTATCGTGTAGGATTTTATTTGTATTGTAATTTGCTGTGCTTTATCTTGGTTGTGTTAATTTTTGTGTTGTGTGCCTTTGCCCTCTGTAGAATGCTGTTTGTTTTTCAATTACTTCACTGATTAGGAAAGGAAGAAATGCAAGTTTGCTGACTCTGTGCTTGGGATGGACTCCATAGTTCAAAGGCTCTGCTTAGAAGGAGTTAGAATTTGGTGTTGTAATCTCAGGGTAAATAGAAAGATAAAGAATTTGGTGTTGTAATCTCGGGGTAAATTGAAAGATAAAGACATTTCCTTTTGGACTCCTAAAATGTATAAACTTCTGCTCTAATTCAGGTGGATATTTGTGCAACATTTCCCTGCATAGTGTTTAAACCACAAGTTTCCAAATAACACAGGACTCTAAACCAGAGGCGTCCTTTGCTTTTGCTTGTTAAGAGTAGGAGAGAAAACAATTGCCACACTTTGAAAATTTCATGTTGCCCCATTTGTTGGGGCTAAAAGGAAGTAGCAAAACCAGTTGAAACATTCTGGTTAAAAAGGTGTAAAGAAAGTAGTTTACATTAAAAAATACAATGTGGGGGATTTTATTAATAAACAGAATACATAATCTCTAATGCTTAATTTGCTAATGCAGAGTTTTAGTGTTTAGGGTCATGAAGATAATCTCAGAAAAAAGAACTAAACTTTTGTATTAATTAGTAATGGATTTGAAACTTTTAAGTACCTTGAGAAATTATAATTTTTCAACAATATATGCAAATTTTATACTAGTGTTGCATATTCTAAGTACACATTGTATTTTCTCTTAAATGAAAAGGGGAACAAAAATATGTATCTTGACATCCCTTTTCATGTGCAAAGATTACTTTTATGTTCTCATGTCTGTTGTCCCAGTAGCTATTTCAGTTTTATAGTTAAAAACTAACAAATTAACAAAACGAATTTGCTATACAAGTGTATCTCTCAAATATTAATATGCTATCTTCAGAAATACTAGAGTATTTTAGGTATTTTTCCTCCTATACAAAACATCTTCACGGGATTTTAAACATAGTATTAATGCTTAATTTGCACTTGTTACTTAAAACCCAATGCTTTCATGGCCTGAACAGTATGAATTGTTCATACACTCACATGTATTATGAGAAAATGTAATTTGTCTTACTTCAAAGCTACTTTTTCTGGGGACTACAAGTATTAAGAGCAAACTTCTGTTAAGTGGTGAATTCTTCTCTTCATAATCTGAAATTTGGTAAATTCAGAGTGGGGATGGAAAGGGCACGAGTGAACAGTGCTTCAAACATAACTCAGAAGTAAATCCAATCGAGTTAGGAATGGTGGAAATGTTCTCACAGTTATCTGGGATTTTGACAGTGTGAAGGCCAAGGAAAAGGCTCGTTTAAGAATGTCAATTGCCTGCTAAGTACTTGTTTAATAAAACTGATGTTAAAATATATATTTTGACATTTTGAATAAGAATTTTAACTTAAGTAAAATTTGCTTCCAGCCTGTGAATGTGATTATCAAGTCTGAGGCAAAGCTTAAACTGTTCATACATAATGAGACCATGTTAAAGAAAAAAAACCCCATAAACACAGAAATAAAATATGTAATTTTTTAAGAAAGAAATTTAATTATGTCATGCAAAATTATATGATAAAATTTTACTGCAGGAAAGCCAATTTTAAATATAGATGTTTCAAATCAGGACATACTGGAAAAGCAAATTGTATTACAAGGGAAATAATTTTTATATTAAAATGTATCCTCTTTTTCTTCATACTGTTAGAAATCACTTAATTGAAAAATGAACCATATGTGTAGTTGCTGAGTTTTTTTGACCCTCTACAAAATAATCTGCTGAAGAGGGGAGACACTTGGTCTCATGTCTTGAAAGTGTAGAGGAGCAGAGTTGGGGAGGATCTAGAATATTTCCAAAAGTTTTCTGCTATGCCCTGTGTGTTCTAATGAAGGAGAAGCAGAGTTCATTGCTTGGGATTGATTCTAAGTGCTTCTGTTGTGCTGCTGCTTTACTGTCTGCATACCCACGTCTCTGCATGCTTTCAGGTAGGATAAACGCATTTTTCTCCAGCTGCCTCCAGTGTGGACAGGGGAAGGAACACACTCAGGTTCAGGTTTGAAGCAATTGGTGGGGATTTGGTTAATTTTTTTCCCCCCTCCTGGTTTCCCACTTCTTTTGAGAAGATAAGACACGCTTGCTTCTCCTTTTGCAAGATTCAGAGGGAGAGCAGACGCATGGCAGGGATCTTCTGCTTCCTGCTTATTTCTCACTGTAGCACATGGCTGCTCTTTGTTCCTCCCCCGGCTGCAAAAAATAATTCTCCCTGCTACAATCACCTACAGCTCCCTGCCTATAATAACTTGATCAGGGGAGATGCTTAGTAGAAACCTAATTATAGAAAACCAACCACAGGACTGAGTAAAGACTTTGAGGGATGTCCAAAAAGAAAAGATCTCATGTGTCATATATATTAGTCCGCTATCCCATTGTTGTTTTATATTTGCTTGCTGTTCAGTTCCAGTTATGCTGTGTTTTCAATTACTTTTCTTGTAGTTCCTTTCTTTTGCTTTTGAAAATGTTACTCAATAGGCAATGGTTATTACATCAATAGCTTGAAAATGTATTATGTAATTCACCTTTTTTATCCCTATGCAATATCAGGAGCCTTCCCCCACCAAAAAATTTACACCAGAAAATCCCTCCTTATGGAAACACTCCAAAACTAATAAAATTATGTGTCATAACTCTGTTCTTTACTTCTGTTTAGAAAATATTTGACTTTTTCATGGTCTTTTGAGGGTTTGGAATAAGAATCTTTTGAGTACTGGCTTTTGATCTTGAACAAAATCTGTAAAGGTCTCTGCCTCATCTATATAGATGCTACAAATTATTTCTGTTCCCAGTAAAACTGAGAATTTTTAAAATAAAAACCCATGTATTTCTCTGGGAAATGCACTATTGATTTGTAAAGACATGGTGAAACTTTATTCTATGTATGTTTCCTTGTTATCCTTCTGGTTTTGCCTCTAGAAATGTATCTGTCTTTTATTGGCCTATTTGATCATATGATTTTGTTAGCAGATTTTATTCACCTTATCAAAAGAGAGGAGGGTATACATATTCATCACCTTATGGTTATGCATTTTTTAAGGATAAAAGTTTTGTTTGCAAACCGGCTGGCACATTTTTGCAATGGCATAGATGCAGTTCTGAGCAGAAAAGGAGGCATGAAAATGAAAGTAGAATTAAGGAAGAAGAGAAGGCAAGTAGGAAATTGTTCAGATAAGAGTAGAAAAAAGAGGAAATGAATGAGAGAAAAATATGAAAGGAAAGAAAATTCTAACTCTGCAAAATTACCATACCACCAATCCTTCCTTCTTGTTAGGTGCTCAGAGACAGGAGCAAACAGTCCCTTAAGAATCTAATTTGAGCAGCCTGGATGATGTGGGATGTTCTGTTGATGTTTAAGTGAGATGCACCAAGTTCTCTGAAAGCTCAACAGTAATTATAGCCTAATTTACCATTATATGGCCTCTTCTGCTTTTGAAATCTTCTCAAGCTCTATACCCTAGCTGCTCTTCTGAAATCCTGCCATGTCTGTCTTTGCAAAGAGATTCAATTGACACAAGGAATATATGAGAGAACATCAGAAATCTCTGTGAATAATGATATGGAAATCAGAGTCCCATAGGCCCAAGACTACTCTGAAGTCTACTTAGTAAAGCAGAACTGAAAAGGATTTGGATATTCATCTGAAAACCCCACAATGAACATCCACTAATAAGTATCAGACATGTTACTTTGATACAGACAGGTAGGCACAGCTCTGCCAGCTTCTCTTCTGTTGAAGTATGCCACAAAATCCATGATTAACTGTACATCTAAAACCTGCAGCTAAAAATGTTTTTGTTATGTATCCTAAATGTCTTTAAAATATTAGGAAGTCTCAAAAGAAGGGAAAAAAAGAGAATTTTTGTCAGTTTAAATGACAAATTTAGCAGGTTTTATTAAAAAGAAAGAAAAACCTCAAATGGAGATGAGCATTTAAACATACACAAACCCTGACTAGAAATCTAGAAATTTGAAATTTTAAAATTATTTTTATTATTTTTAACATTTTAATTATTTTAAATATTTTTATTGTTTTTATCTTTCTCTTCTTTTTTTTTCTTTTAATTGGAAATATCCTTCATTTTCTAGAGTTTATAAATTCACCTCATGTGTAACTGTAAAAATTTTAGTCTTGTACTCAAGGTACAAAGAAAACTAAAGTAGTATCTAATGGCCATTGTGTATAGTGAGAGTCCATAATATTGCCTTCAAGGTGCCTCTCCAACGATCATATTCTCTTTGATCAAGTAGGAGGCCCGTGCTCTCTGCCTCTCCATTTATTCTTCTGCATTTCCAGCCTTTTAAATCTCAAAGGTGGCCATGGCTTGCAAAAACATATGTGTGGAGAAAAAATTCTCAGTAGAGTGAATATACCATTCCCTCACTCTTGTATCTGAATGCAGACTGTCTGATCTCAGCCTTTAAGAAGTTTTCTAAGCATAATTTGAAGTATTAGTCAAGCTAAAAAGCTGAGGAGTGGTTACCAAAGATTGGGAATTGGTTCTGGACTTCAGGCATGAAATTTAAATGCCTCAACAGTAGTGCTGTGATGTCAGTATTGGGTAAAGGACTTTATGTACAATTTAGCATTGAGTAGCGACAATAATTTAACTTGAACAAACAAGCCAATTTGCCTACTCTGACTTCTGAATGTAGGAATTTTATACTGTGTTTATGGTGTTGTAGAACTTTTCAGAGATCTTTCTAAGCATGAAACCGCTGCACGTCAGCTCTTCAATCAATCCTCATTTTTGTACCTTAATCTAGTTTTTGCCTTTTCAAGTTAGTGACTTTACGTAAACATTTAAATTGTCTATTTTCTGTTCTGTCTGATTTGATTACACTACAGTTAGCTTGCAGGTAAATAGATAAATAACTTCAGTGTGTACATACAATGGGCCATGATGGTCGAATCATAGTCTAGATGTTCAGTGTCGGTTTTTATTTTTACTTCCACTGTCAGTTTTTATTAAGATAAATTATCATCATTTCCATACATCTGGATGGCATGTGGAGAGCTCACATTGCACAAACTGCCCCAACTAAGTCAGGCAATTTAGATGTCAATAAAAAAATCGCTGCTTATTTCTAGTTTTATCATTGGTTGTAATTTATACTGAGAACTGAAATGTTAACACATGTAGCTGAGTTTATTTTAATAGTATAATTAGAGTAATGAACCTTGTGGAAATACAGTGGTGCAAATGCTAATATAATCTCAGCTGCTTACATTCCCAATTAGGTATTCAAAACAAATACAAAGATTGAGCTCTGTGCTTTGGCAGTTTCCCTTCAGTTTCTGTGTCAACTAATGTTAGTCTGAAACAGCACAGGTACCAATTTTTTTTTTATAATTATTGTTTCAACAGGATTGTAGACTTGCAGAGTGTTTTGTGAAGGTTCACGTCATATTTAATCTCATTCTTGAAAAAGTTGGAATTTAGGAGTTTTGTAATGGAAGAATTTGTATTACAAACTGTGTTGACTTACTTTAACTGGACAAAATTAAGCAAATTCAAATATACCCATACATTTGTGTGCTACATGATTGTGTTTAAAAAAATGTTTATACTGACGTTGGTACTTTATACCAGATGAGTTTAGATGCTTTCAAAATTTATGTCTTCTCAATGTAGGAAACATAATATTGAAGTTGTAGTATAACTCCACTTTGCAGGATTAATGATGGTGGCATATGGCAGGGAAAAAAATCCAATTTGTTTTTAGGTTACTGCATATTTGCAATATCAGGTCTACTCTGTTTATCTCCAGTTGCTGCAACAACAAACATGAATTCTCAGGAAGTCTTTTTTAGACTCATATTCTTACATTTAATATGCTGACGAAATACTGTAGGAAGTTGGTAGGCTTTTGTTAATTTTTGAAGAACTTGCATTTCCGTAGTTCTAGTTTTCTCTGCTATGCAAACCCTTATTTGGGAAGTTGTTTCTGGAATTGTGTCTAAGGGGATCTTTTGTGCCATGTGTTTATATAAAAAAATTAAATAAATTAAAAGGCACTGTGAGAAGCCTGGTTTCAGGTTTGACTCAGTCTGTTCATCCAGCCTTGAATTTGCTCTCAGTGACTTTAGGTTTATATGCCTTGGTTAACCTAGCTCTAACATTTGTTAAAAAGCAAAATCCTCATGAGCACCATATGCTGAATTAGAGATGAGCAGTCTTTCATTAGCAGAACTTGTAGCCTTTGTTTAATGAGATTATTTACAATTTTGAGAGGTAGTTTATTTATCTGTTACATTATTCTACTATTGGTTAGGATTAGTAATATTTTTACAGATTTGAAAGTCTAAGTGGAATACATTTAAGAAATGTCAAACCATGCATAAAGGTGCATCTTGCATTAATAATTTGATATAAATTCCGAATGTGAGACAGTAGAAAGCAACATTTCAAGAAAAATGCTATGTCAAAACTATTGATAGAGATTTTGTAATCATAAGTACTTGGAGACATTGGGATGAAATAACCACATTATTTTGTGTCGTGTATTATCATTGTATTAACTTAGATTGTTGTACTTTGTGTAGATATTGTTTTGATATTTTGGTATTTTTTATAGTTAACCATATAAACCAAACACCTGTTATTGTTTCTTTGTCTGTTCTTGTGCACGTATTGCATGCACATCCAAATTCTGAGTTGTCTTTGGACACTGCAGAGGAGTACACCTGCATCAAAGAGCTGTTGGGCATCAAGTGAAAGAAAAGGAAGAGTAGATACAGCTCCTTTCTTTCCTGCTCAAGTATTTTGTTGGTTTTCTCTTAAATGTAGCATTCCCTATTTTATAATTTCCTTTGCCTGTCTCTTCCCCATTTAGAGTTACAATAGCTTCACTTTGTGGCTCAAAGACAATCTCCCCAAAAGAAATTCAACTCGCAAGTGAAGAAGTCACAAACTTGTTTTCTAACATATGTTTTCTGTGTGCCAAAACTATAATTCTGATAAAAATAGCATAGTGAAGCCATACAAGTAGTTTTCCTTTTTACTATTAATATAACTGTTAGTTTTGTTCTTCAAGGAACTATCAAATCATCCATAATTTCTTTATAATTATTTATCAGTTTTAAAAATCTGAGACTGCCTTCAACACTTTTTTTTTTTTTTGTGAACAGAAGGAAAAAAGGGATTGAATCAATATTTTAAAGTTTGTTTTGTTTTACTTCCTGTGTTTACGTAACCTAATAATGATTAGAAAATTGTAGTACAACATGGTCATTAGGTTAGTGTGCCACTGTTGTGGACTTGTAGAGTTTTTTGTCATGCAAATGTCTGACTCAAGCTTAATTTGATGATTTGTGTTGTCAGAAATTATGTTGTTTTTCTCCTCATGGTCTGTTTACATGTATAGGTCCTTTCAACATCATATTTTAATGTCTCAAGGTGGTTCCAAAATGGAAATACTACTAGGATCGTTTCTCCTACCCCTTCATCTACCTTGTAGGAAAAAATGTATGACTGTTCTGTAAAAAAAAAACATTTATTTGCTTATGCTGGAGATAAATTGGTAAATGAAGAATTGAAAGTTGAAGAAATAACTTAATTTTGCTTTTTTGACCCATTTTATGAAGTGCTCAAGTGTAGGTAACTTTTGAGCACATGAGGAGTCCTTTTAAGCACCACTGACTGCTCATTTACTCTGAGGTATTACATGTGAATGGAAGTGCTGGGGTCACTGAAAGGTTTTTGCTTAAAACACATGTGGTCTTCCAGTTCCTGCTGATTTGGACCAAGTATTTTTCATGCCATGCTTTGAAATGAATTCTGAAAAAAGTAATGCTGTTGGCATGGCTGATGTGAGTTTGACCCACTGATCCCACATCCTGTGGGATTTCACTGTGAAGCTGATCTTCTTTAAAAAAAAAATAAATTCAAATGCAGTGTCAATGCAAGAATAATCCTGAAGACTGAGTTGTCCTTCAGGTAGAGAGTTCAGGTATAGAAACATCACTGGCTTTGCATACCATCCTGCCAGTACCTCAAAAGTCCTTTCTTCAGGATCCTTTTTTTTAATCTCACGTTGAATATTTGTCTAACTTTTCTCTCTAAATATGTCCTTAAGATGATACTGTGGGTAAGCATGAAACAGAGGGGGCTAACTCATTGGACAGAGGCTATCAAATGAAATTGTCTTCAGTCAATTAATTTAAGATTCTGAATTTAGAAAGAGCATTTAAATTTTTAATTTAATCTTTTTTGTTTTATTAAAAACTGTTAAGATTTAAAAATAAAAAATAATAATTTCATGTGGATCATGTTCAGTCCACATGAAATTATTGAATTCTCTATCCTTCCCTCATTACAGGCTGCTTATTACATGAGGAAACCCCATGTTTCACTTTCACAGAAGGAGTAGTGAAGGCTGTGGCATTCTCTTCTAATTTAAAAATTCAAATTTTAAGTTAAACCTATTCAGCTTCAGTTAAGCAAAAAAGATACATTTTCTCAGATATGTGGTGGTTCTTGGAGTTTTTACTACACAGAAATCTTGGCTTTTTTTCAAGAATGGACGTGCTGTCATCCCACAACCTGTTCATTCTTACTTTTAACATGTTTGATACACCTAGGCTTTTTGTTTCATGGAAAAGGGATAATAAATCAGGTAATTCTTGAAGTTATTTGAAACTGTGCTATCATACTTCAAATTAAAGATGTTTAAAATATAGTTTCTGTAGTGATCATGATAAAATATTAAATGAATAAGATTTTCTATGTTGCAAATTATTCAGATAGTAATAATTTGTAATCTTAATGTTCCAGAACCCTGGGGCTGCTGGTGAAGCGATTGGAGAAGGGTGGAAAAGCTGAACAAGAAAACCTTTTCCGTGAGAACGATTGTATTGTCAGGATTAATGACGGAGACCTGCGGAACAGGAGATTTGAGCAGTAAGTGTTCTTACCACACCTTCCATTGCATTATTTGATTTTTAGCACCTTGGACATTAGTGGCTTTTATATAGCCAGATTAAAAAAAACTCAAACAACAGGATAATTATTGTTGTTTGACTATATGCAATTCTCATTTGATTGTTTTATACATGATAGATTTTTTTCTTCTTCTAGTTGTAATCTGTTTTTCTTGAAATTCCCATATGACTTTTGTTCTTATATTTGCAATGCACCATGTTCAGTATAAATGGACAACCTGAGGACTTTATTTTTAACATGTTAAAAATATGTGGTTTCTTGATTGTGTGAGAACTAAAAGTGCTGTATATGCAGAAACTTCCTGGAGAAGTTTGAGAGATGTATATTTGCTTAGTGGTTGTCTGGACTTGGTAGAATCTCAAAATGAATCAGAAAGACTTTTAAGAGGGGATTGTAGTTCACACTCAGGTAAGAGAAAGAGAAAACTAGAAAAGAGATATGCAGGTCATGAGTGATTTCATGGATGATAATATTGTTCTGAAATCCATAACACACTGAGGGCCAAATATCATTTGTTCTGATCATCTTATACTTAATATATATTTGAAATATGTTTTTAATTTCTTTGACTCTAACCTGAATTGAAGCATCACCCTGTACCATATGGTTGAAAGCAGCTTGTCTCTGCTTGTTCTAAGTTTCTGAATCACAGTTTGTAAAGTCTGTGAAGAGACCTTGTTGTCTTTGTATACTTTGGATTGTGACCTTGAAGCCCAGTGTCTGTCTGTATAGGATTGAGCATTTTTTCCTATTTTTTAATGTTGTATTCTGATACACTACCAGCTGAAAAAAATTGAATTGTAAGCTAGACTGGTTGCAAGACTCCATATAATCAGAAAATTGTGGAATACATAGTCTTTTATAATTAGTCATTTTCATTCTAATAATTCTCTTGTCACTGTGGTAACAGTTATCACAATTATTACAATTATCAAGGTTCAAAACAAAAGGACACTGCAGTCCTGCTATAGAACTGTCTGCATTTCACGACTGTGGTTAAAATTTTTGCTTTTCTGAATCCAGTATTTGCTACATTAGTCGTTAAGCATATTTAACCATAGTGTTGCCCTAAAGCAGTAAACCTTAGTGAAAAGCAGACCAAATAGGCGAGTGAACAGATTCAAGTTTTATGGTTTATGCTCGAGTGCAATGTGTCTGTCAGCTCATGTTGCTTAATTAACATCAGTAATTATGCTTATAATATCTCGTAGTCTGCCAGTCCTAATTTGCTAATTTTCTGTTCGCTTTAAAACCTAGAGCACAGCATATGTTTCGCCAAGCCATGCGTACGCCGTTCATTTGGTTCCACGTGGTCCCTGCGGCGAACAAGGAGCAGTACGAGCAGCTGTCCCAGAGCGAGAGCATGTTCTACTCCAGCCGCTTCAGCCCCGATTCCCAGTACACTGATGGGAAAAGCATGAACAATTCTGGACTTCACACCTTACAGAGAATGTCTAGAGCGGGTAACCACTCCGACCAGACAGACTCCTACTCACAGCTACCTCATAGTGTGAACTCATCAGGGAAACCACCCTCTGGCCTGGTACCGTCACCTCAGAAAGTTCTCACCTCCCCTGCCAACAGTGGCTATAACACCAAAAAGATAGGGAAGAGGCTCAGTATACAGCTGAGGAAAGGTAAGGCACCAGCGTGCTCCTCGTGCAGCAGGAGATGTGTGTGTAGGGTGTGTGTGTGTGCCCAGTGCCACTGTCCTGGGCAGGAAGGCTGGCAGCGGCATGGGGAGTGCAATGGGCTGGTTTTTGCAGCCAAGCAAAAATCAGGGACATTGACTTGTCCCTGAGAGCAGGCCCAGGAGACCCACCCTGCCTTCAGCATGTGCAGCATGCCTGCAAAGGGCCACTTTGAGGAGTGTTTTAACATTTTTTTCTGTTTCTCAGCTAATAAAGTAGTGCAGTAAATGCCTCAAATTCAGTTGGCTAGCACCCAGGGAGTGGTGAACTATTTAAACAACTAAGCAAAAATGGCTCATGCTCTGCACTTCACAGTTAAGACTTTTCAAATTGAGTTTTGCCTTTAGATTTTAAGAGTGTTTTGGATCTACTTGGTAAATTGGACATTCTAATTTCCAGCTAAAGCTTTCATTTTTTTCTACTGAGATGTTAAAACCTTTGGTTGAGATGTAATGTGATATTTCCTGTCTTGGCCCTTATGCTAATATAATTTGAATGGGGGTGAGAGACACTATTTAAAGTAGTATGTGCTTATCTCAACATCTGTGTTATATGTGCACATGTAGATGCATTGGTACATCCGTGAAATTTTTATGATGTGAAAAAATTTGATATTTTTTTGTAGTTAATGTGTAGATGCTTTTAAGATAGTTGGAAGTATAATGAAATGACATTTAGATGCCAGTATTCTTAGCTGTTGGGAAATGATTTTTTTAAAGGATTATACATGCTGTAAGCTTTATGGTATTCAAATGAGCATGTTTAAGATTAGCTATAATTTGGTCTCTAGCAGCAAGAACAGTATTTACATTACACAGCAGAAAGTTTACCCATATGACAGTATTCTCCATGAACTTGGGGTACCTTCCCCTTAAGATACTCTTACGTGCTTAATGTTAATGATATTTATTAATTAACCTTTTTATTGAAAGACATTGAAGACAGTGCATTGAATGGTACACATTTTACAGGTACCAGGCTACTTGTCACATTATCATTATGCTTTCCTTTCTATGAACTTTGCATGAACCACCAGATTGCTTCTTTCTGGTTGCTGAATTTTAAGCTCTACAAACTTGGATGACATAAGGTTGAGTTGACAGTTTGCTTCTGTTGTTGATGCTCCTTCAAGAATTTCTCTAGGCCATCAGCTCAGATCAGCCTGCTTGGAAAAACTTGCTGTTATTGGTTGAGTAAGGAATCAGTGTGCTTATAAATATGCTCTCAGTCACTACAGTGATTTTTACCTGGGTTTTTCGCGTCTGTGGAAGTCTTTAGAAGTATTACTTGGACAGTGCATAAAAGAATTCTCAGCCAAAAGTGGAGATAAACATTTCATATTATTTAAAAAGCAGTAACAAATAAATATATAATTTGGGACCACAATATTGTTGTGTGAAACAAATATGGTGTTACAGCTCCTCGTAAGATGCAAGAATATAATTTGGCATTTTATGGATTTTTGACTGTGATATGATGTTATATTTGGTCTTCTTGCACTGGATACTGTTTTAGAAATACTCCCCTCAAGGCTATAATGTAATTTATCCTTGCTGGCACTAATATCTTAGGTGGGTTTGGAGTATAGAAGATGCATGCTACCTGTTGATCAAAAGGGATCTCAAAGATACTTTAACATTTAGTTCATACCAGAGGAGTTTGATGGCTCTTACAAAGTTCTCACTTTCAAAGAATGAATTTTGAAATATATTTAGAATATATTTCAGAAGTTTGAAGGGGATATTTGTTTCTAGTAGTTGGCTTATTTGAGAATACTACTTATGGTGGAATGGCACCTAGCTCAGATAAAGCTATAGATAAAGGTAGAAACTGTTTTATGCATGGTAAAAATAAAGAAAATGTGCATAAGGAAAGAAGCCTTTCTATAATTGCTGTCTTTCATTTGTTAATATCCACTGTAGAAAGAAGCATGCCCTCCCATTTTGATTTACATTTGATCACTCTGAGAACACAGACATGAAGTAATGAATGCAGCAATATGCTTGAGGATGCCCCAAGTATTTTGTTGCAAATATGAGTTCAGTAGGGATGTTGATTGTTTTTGATGATTATTTCCTTGGAAGGATGTTGTAATAATACAGTCTTTATAGATATTTAACAAATGTTCTTTTTTGTAGTTGACAGGCAGCAGTTGTTTCACCAGTGAGCATCATTACTTTAAAAACTCATTGTGGGGTGCATCTTGAAATTCAGTTTTCATTTAACCTATACATTCTGATAATTGATACAGTATATGAGAATTGACTCTTTTCTAATACAGACAGAGCCTCTTTATTACAGCTGCATTTTTATATATTGCATAAGCTTTATTATATAGGGTGACAATCATAGAATAACCCTTCAATATGTGCTTCTGTAATTATGACTTCTTAATATTTATTGCTGATTTGGCATTTTAAAATAACCTGAACTTTCATAGGATTTAGCTGTTTAATAAAGTCAGAAGAGAAGGTCAGTCATATGTTTCAGTCAATGTGGAATGTTTGTTGGCTTTTCTAAATGAAAATGGATATCTGTTTATCTTGCCTTAAAGGTCAAGGCCTGAACTTTTAGCATATAGATGTAGGGGTTATTGCTGATATTCTAATGCCATTAAGGCTGTATAGCAGTCTAGCTTAATAGCTCACACAAATTAAGATAATGCAAGACATGACAGTGAACCTATGTTTGTATACATTTTGGTGTAAACTGATACACAGTAAGTATAAATAAGTAAAAATAGTTCTTTGCAGCTAATGAATAAAGAAAATAAGACCACTGATACAACACCCGGAGTGTAAGAGTGAACTTTGAGCTCATATGTACCAGGACACTCCCAGAGTGTTTCTTCTTTGGCTACAAGTGGTTGAGCCAATGCAACTGAGAGGAATTTAGTCCAACACTTCTAAATAATAAATAACCAATTATATAGCAAATGGCTCTAAGGCTCAGTCTTTGAGCACTTAGTAACTCACAGCATTTAGCCTGATACTCACCAAAGCATTCAAAAGACTGCTTTCCCATTGGACATTGTCCTACTCAGATTTCATGTCTACTGCTTTTGCTACTGCTGTACTAAGACAAACCTGAGTACTCTGTCTGGAAATCAGCTTAATCTTACTCATTTGCCCTTCAGTATAATGCTCATTGCATCATATGATTTCTATCTATAATTACATGTTTGTATAGCTAAATTAAATATAAAATTCAGGAAGTAAAATGTCAGCACTGAGCTCATGTTTCTTAAGTTGGTCTTAGTTCCACCCAATATTTTTCTAATTTTTTGTCTGAAGTATTCAGTGCATCAGGACATCAGTCCACATCTCCCCACTTCCAGAGGGTGACTTAGCCACTGACTGTGGGAGTTGGGATTATCTCTTCCTTTTTGGCCTCTCTCTTGCAAAACGAGAAAAGGAAAGGGGAAGAAATGAGTGACAGAACTGTCAGGAAAGCTGTAGCAGTTACCACGTCCATCACAAACAGGACATAGCAGCTCTGTTCTAGAAGATGAGTCCTGAAACAAGGGAGGTGCCTCTGCAAAACACAGAAGAGAAAAATGGTTGAACTGTAGATAGGAGCAGGATTATGAGACTTTGCTCTTCAGAGGTCCTTGTGTTCCTGTTCGGCTTGCTGGCCTCTCTGAGGTGTTAATAACTCTGCAACTTGCATGCAGAGCTGATCTGAAACTCTGCAAGTCCCACCAGGGGAGTGGGCATTCAGTGCCATGGCACAGTGAGACTCAGCCCTGCTGCACTCAAGTTCCTTTCTGCAAGAAGTCATTAGAGACACAAATAAGTTGGCATAGATAGTTTGGGAGTATGCTAATTTAAAATGGCATCATTTTTGCTCTGGAGTGGAGCACATCTCTGGACAGTTACCTGCTTTGCTTGGGTTCGTATAGGAGAGTGTATAAGACAGGACCCTGAACTTGTCTGTAAGATATCCTGCATCATGGATCTGAAGTGTACAGATTTATATGCATTTTTCATTATACTCTCCTGTTTTCCCCACACAGATTCTTGAGCCAGACTTTGAACTGACATTTTAAATTTTTGTTTAAAATTTCTTTTGAAGTGATATGTTCTCTTGAAATTCCTGTTCAGATGCAGAGTGTTTGTCAGTTTTGAAATGAAGCATGTAGATGCCTAAATTACTTCAGTGACCTTGAGAAATGAGATTCAAAAGAGAAGCAAATAATTTTGAGCATTATTAGTCACTGAAGAAGCATAAACTGCATCAGTTTCATCTTTCCATTTTTTTAAAACTACTTCTGATCACCATTAGCAGGCTGTAGCATAAGGGGAAAAGAATATTTCTATTAGGTTGATCAAAGATCTTCTTGAGTGGTCTGAGTTTTACTTGGAGGAGAAAAACCTCACTTGTTCCAAATCACTCAACTACATAAAAATGGGCATGCAATTAGTCTTGATTGTGTATGTGGCTGCAGAAATTTTGTAGACAGCTGAGCAGTCAGCCTTCTGAGCAGTCATTTGCATGTGCAGTAAGCCTGACTACATGTGCACAAATTCTGAAAATATGGGGCTTAAACTAGGAGCAGTAAAATGATCCTGATTAGTTTAGTGATGCCCCTTACAGTAAGAACATATTTGTTGTTCATGAGGTTCAGTCCTTAAAAAAAACCTGGTTTCCAATGTGGAACACTAGGATAATTAGTTCAGCAGTCATCCATCTGTATCTGGATCTTCAGAAAGAGTCTCCTGTGAAAAATACAGGAGGCTGAAGTGCTTGGAAGGACAGTGTCTGCTCTGACTATTATTAGAGAATATTTGGCCCTTCTGCTTAGTTTTATTATAACATTATCTCTCTCCTTATTCTCCATCTCAGTAATCTACTACTTTCATTAACTGACAATGCTTAATTTTGTAATTTTTGTGATTTTGTGTCATACACTTTTTCTATCTGCAACCAACCTTGCTTATTGTTTCAGAAAAGCGAGAGTGTGTTCTTTGTCTTGCATGAGGAACCTACACCTTCCCCTAACAGCTCACCCACATGAGTTTCCCTTGTTAAGGTTGCTCTGAAGTGTTCTTTACCTTTCTTGCATAAGTACTAAAAACGTGTGGTGCCCAATTGCTGGTTTTTAGATGTTTTCTATTGTTTTAGAAGTGAAGTTTTCTGTGTTTCTTACTGTTGTTTGTTTGTAGTTGTTTTTTTAAATTTAGAGAGATCTGTATTGAACTCCCTGAGAATGCATATGCATTTTCTTACATTAGACTTGAAGGAAGAGCATGATTTAGTTTTAGCACGGCTTACAGTGCTGGAAGGCAAGGCAGCTGTAAGAGAAGTATCACAAGATGTTAACAGTGTAGGTCCTTCAGTTCTTTACTGGTCTCTGGAGCAGTGTCCAGATGGATGAAAGGATGAAAATACTGCAGTGGTGATCCTGGCTTTTTGTTTCGTATCCTGTCTGTTTTTCTACCCAGGAACATATTTTGCTGCTGAAAATTTAGACTTGCAGTTGGTGCTGAGTGAGGAGCTCACAACTTTTTGCAAAGGATAGCCTTTGAAAGACAGAAATGTTAGGCCAGACACCTTCTTTACACAATCAAGAAGGTAAATCCAGCACTAGTGAGAAATTAAGCACTTCTTCTCTGGGAGATAAGAGTCTAGTCACCTGTAGTAAAATTTAATAAAATTTTTAACATCCTGTCAGTTTATAATCAGACTGCTTCCAAGTGAAATTATGATATTTATTTTGAAAATATGATTAATTAAATTATAGGAATGGATTTTCTCTCCCTTTTACCTTAAAGCTACCGGAACTTTTTTCTTCCAAAACAGCAACTGACACATCAAATCTGTCACTTATCTGTTTGTACAAAATAGATCTTTTACCATTGTACCTGCCCTTTTTATTAATTTAAAACTACTTTGTCTTCAGCTCAGAGCTGGCTGAGCTCTTGAGGGTAATGAGACTTTAAAAGGCGTGTTCAGCATCACGTTCAAGAAAAAAGGAGAGCTGCTGATTTATCGAAGAAGCCTAAGAATTTGAATTACACAAATTAGTGGGTAATTTTTAAATGTTACTATCACTTGGTGTAATTTGATCATTGTCAGAGATGACAGCTATAGAAGGAAGAAAATGTTTTCTACCCTGTCAAAAATTTACCCTTTTTAAAATCTAGAAGAGATTAAGGTGAACATAGCTCAAAAAGTCTAAACATTGCAAAGTAAAGCTTCTAGCTTTGTGTAGGATGACTCCTGTGTTTCCTAAAATATGGAAATTTCTTCTGTTTTCTATTCATTGTGGTTCTACCTGTATGTGTGTCCAGTCTTTCCTGTATTACTAGCATAAATCAGAAGAGCCTACAATATGTTTGCACAGTCCACTCATTATTATAATGCAGTTTTACACCCTAAGAACTGAAAACATTTTAGCAGCAGGAAGATATTAAGATCTTATATGTATTTCTATCAACAGCAGAATGGAAATGAGTGGAGAGAACTAAATCAGTTATGTGTATAGAAAAGAAAAAAAATTAGAATCAATTCAGTTACAGAAGTCATATTTATTTTTGTCCTCGGTTGGATGTATCCATTTATTTCCCAGTGTTGTGAACATCTAATTTATATATAATAAGCACACTAGTTTATGCAGCTGTATCATCCAGGGAAGAGCAGCTATGGGGCATGAACGGCCAACTGAAGCAGAGAAATGGTAGAAGGAAAATTGCACTCAAAAGCTGCCTCATGCAAAGCTGCACAGAGCAGCACTGTAAAACACAACCCAGTGGAGGCCCCTTCTTTCTACAGAAATAAGTAATTAGAATTTTCTTCCTTTAATATCTGGGCTCAGTGTGGATTTGTGACGATCTGCAGGATTTGGTAAAGACTTTCTGGAGGTTTGACAGCAGAAAATGCCACAGTCCAAATTTATATCTTGTGTGCATTTGTAATGTGAAAATTTCAACTTCTGTTTTTTCCATGGGGGTTTGAAGTGCTGTGTGTGAACCAGACATCTGTAATGATGCTGTAATCAGGCAATGGGGATTAAGCTTATTAATAATGAAATACTGTCCTGGGAGTGCATTCGTGTTCTGATACTACTTTAGAAATTTTAGCAGACAAAACCTGTACTCAAAGAGAAGAATTCAGTGCTGATCCTTATAATAAGAAAAAGATAAATTCCATAAAAAGCTGAGATGTGACTTAGAAAAACCTTATTCAGATCATCTTCACATATTGCAGGGAATTAAAGAGCTCTGTGAATGTTTCAAGCATCATTAAAATTGGGAGGTCTCCTAAGTAAAATATGGATGTTATGAGATCTAGTATTTTTTTAATCTCTGTGTAACAGCGCAGATAAATTTTATATTTGCCTGAAAGTGGATGAAGACTTTCAAATTCAAATGTCAACTGTCTTGAATGCTGCAGAAGGAAGGGAAGTTGTCTCAAAATAATTAGCCTGGAGGAACTGATCCATATTTCCTGAAGAATAAGATCTACACGTACATCTTCAAGATGAAGATTTTAAAAGCTTGTGTCACTCCCAGTCATGTCACCTGTGCTAGTTTACTTCTTAGCATGGTTTCTGTCTTGTTCATAGAATATATTGTACTAAATTTTAATCAAATGCAATTGTGCAGATTTCAGAAATCTGTATGTTGAGTACTGGGTACTGTATTTGACTCCTGCTTTCTTTACATGTGTGAATATTAATCTGCTCTCTAGGAAAGTAGGTTTAGCAATTAAATATAGGCAACAGAAATTAATTAATTTACAGAAATTAAGTAACATTGTGGTGAGTTGACCTTGGACAAGGTGCTCACCAAGCAGCTCCATCACTCATCCTCCTCAGCTGGACAAAGGAAGCGAAACACAGCAAAAAGCTTGTGGGTTGAGATAAGACCAGGGAGAGATCACTTGCCAATTACTGTCACAGGCGAAACCAACTTGACTTGGGGAAATTAATTTAATTTTTTTCAATCAAATCAGAGTAGGGTAATGAGAAAAAAAACATATTCCCTGACCCCTCCCTTCCTCCTGTTCTCATTGTTACTCGTGAATTCTCCCAGCAGTGCACAGGGATGGGGAATGGGAGCTGCAGTCAGTTCATTGCACATTGCCTCTGCCACTCCTTTCTCCTCAGAGGAGGACTCCTCACAATCTTGTATTGCTCCAGAGTGGGGTCCTTCCAATGGGAGACAGTCCTTCCAAGGTGAACCTTACCCACAGGCTGCAGGTCTCCAAGAACTGTTTCAGTGTGAGTCCCTTCCATGGGGTCAGTCCTTCAGGAATGGCTTGCTCCAGCATCAGTCCCCTACAGAGTCACAGATCCCACTAGCAAACTTGCTCCAGCAGGGGCTCCTCTCCATGGGGCCACAGGTCCCTGACAGGAGCCTTCTCCTTTGCAGGCTTCCCATAGGGAACAGCCTCCTTTGGGCGTCTCCCTGCTCTGGTGTGGAGTCCTCCACAGGCTGCAGGTGGATCTCTGCTCCACCATGGACTGCAGGGGGATAGCTGCCTCTCCATCATCTTCTCTGTGGGCTGCGGGGGAAATCTCTGCTCCAGCAGCTGGAGCACCTCTTCCTTTTCTTCTGCATTGACCTTGGGATCTGCGGAGCTCTCTTGCTCACTCATCTCTCTGGCTGCTGTTGCACAGTTGGTTTTTTAACACCTCAAATCGTTCAGTAGTTGTGTGTCTTTAACACAGTTTGTATTAAGCTTCCCAGGGCTCGTAGCTGGTGACTGTTTCATAAAAGTTTGGTTTCTGTGCCCGTGGCATTTTATAAAGGTGCGTTCTGTGTAGCTTTAGTGATCTGCCTGATACTGCTGAGTCCTAACTGCAGATTGACACTGTAGGTGAGCTTAAATGTAGGCTGGGCCTGTGTATGCCTAGCAAGGTACCTTGACAACCTCTGGGAAGTTTCAAATGCAAGCTGTAGGTGCTGTTGGGGGGCTCTCCACTGGATGGCCAGCTACCTTCATGCTGCATTAAGTGTTCTGAATAGACTTGATGTGTAATGTTGAGGGGGGCAGTGGCAGGTTTTTGTTGAGTTTCAAGGGTTGTTGGTAACATTGCATAGATCTAAGAGAGGATCACAAACAAGCTTGCTCTGTGGTAGGAATGGCTTCTGTTTGTCCTCAGCTTGTGAATCCCAGAACCTATTGTGTACCTAATTTCTCTGAAATACAGACAAGTCTCATTTGCTATATTGACTGGACTCCTGCTCTGGATTTCTCCAGGTCATTTTAAGTGCCTCTGTTTTGCTTCAGTCTGTCTTGGCCAAGTGTAGTCAGTCACCTGGATGTAACAGCAGAACCTCAGAAGTGGCAGCCTGGGTTTTTTCCCCTGCCTGCATGACAGACAGTGGGGTGGAATGCAGCGAGAGCTGAGGTGAAGCCTGGGGACAGAGGAGCTGTTTACTGGAAACACACTGAGGTCCCCAGAACAGGGGAAATGAGACCACTGAGCTCCAGTACTGTCACCTGCCAGTGTCCACAGGTGAGCTGACAGAGCCCCATGCCCAGCAGCATCGGCTGACTGTCACCATTGAAAGAGCTGCAAAGGAAAAAGGAAGGATCATTGATGAGATCCAGATTGACAAGGGGGAAGACAGTGATAGGATATCAGATATGCTTTGTTCTGATTCCTTGTCACTCAGCTCATCTGAAATAGAACGTCAGAAATATGGCAATGACTTGGAAGTCATCAGAATAGCAAGTTGCAGGGAGTGCCTGCTGAGCCACCTGTGCCCATACTCAGTGCTTCAGCTACAGCTTTCTTGTAGATATTTTGTTTTCTTTTTTTGTCATGAAGTAATTCTTGAATCTTATATGTATTTTCATAGATTGTATCAGTGAGGTATGCATACATTCTGCTTGGTAAAAATAATATGTAATATAAAATGTGCATTTCAACTAGTAATGTACATTCTTTATGCAGGTACAGAAGGCTTGGGATTTAGCATTACTTCAAGAGATGTCCCAATTGGTGGCTCTGCTCCAATTTATGTGAAAAACATCCTTCCAAGAGGTGCAGCTATTCAAGACGGGAGATTAAAAGCTGGAGACCGATTAATTGAGGTGAGGAAATATTACATGTTCCTTGTCTGTGTTTTGGCATGAGCCCACACACTACATCACTTCCAGAGGCTTATAGTATTTTATATTACAGGAGACTTTTTCCCTCTTTTTCCTTTTTTGGCTTTATGTTTTTAGGTAAGAGATCAAGTTGCTGGGCATTTTCAGTACATAACTGTTTGAAGAGCTGAACCCAGAGATACTACAGAAACATAAGTTTACATGTCCTTATGTGAATATAGTGTCATAGTCCTGCGTTGCTGTTTAGGAATATATTGAAGCAAAGTGATTGTTAGCTAGTAAGTAGAATTAAATCAGCATGGAGTGGCAGACCAGAAATTATTGAAGATTCTACCAAGGATGGGAGGCAATACGCTGAAAAGGTTTAGTGAATTAACTGAAAGAGACATAAGAGGAGGGGAGTCCTACAGAGAATCAAGGCCACTTCCCTCCTGAAGTAACATGTCCTCAAGGGAACTAAATTTCTCTTAGATGGGTGCACCGCAGAGAGCTTTCTGCAAATCTAGCTGGAGTGATACGTTACCACCCACAGCTCTTCATTACTGTCCGTAAGCCAAATGACACCGGAGGTACAGCTGAGTCTGTAACTGCCTCTCAGGGCTCTAACTTCACTTTACTGCAAAATTGGCCAAGTCAGCTTGAATTGCTGCTGGAGGATAGCCCCCTGTAATTACTGTAATTCAAGGTAACCCAGATGACTCGGGTAGAAGGGGGCTGAGACGCATTTAAGATGACAGCTATGGCATCTCAACTGTGTGAGCTGTGCTCTCTTATGAGGGGAAGGAAGAAGATGGTTTGCTGACTTCTGAGCACCATGCTCCCTTGCTTAGCACTGTTAGTTGTTTTGCCTTCATTTCCTAAATGTTTCTGAGCAGGCAAGCCTGAGATTATTTGATCCTTCTCTGGCATCTCCCTTACTGAAGTTAGCTCGTACAGTGGGAAATCCTGCATGTATTCCATACCTGCCTGTCCTGATTAGTGGCATGTGGAGGCCAAGGGATTGGACCACTGAACAGAGGCAAGTGTAGCAACCCCAAGATCATACAGGGAAAGAATTGCTTTCTACTTTTGTCACAATTTGTTGTGCTGAATATATTTGGAACGTAAGTATAACATCAAGACACACAGAAACAGAATCAGTTTGGGATCATATGTTGATTTTGCCAAAAGATATTTATGCAGAGGTTCTTGGAAGAAATACTGGTAAATGGGATTAGTTGGCTTTAGTGTGTACTGGACTGCAGCGTTGCTGCTGAAAAGGAGGGGAGTATAGATGTCTGGCTTGTTATTTGTATTTGTATGGCAAGGATGACCATTTAATTAGTTCTATTAAATGAAGCTGTAATGCGAGTTAATAAGCAGATTGCTCCAGTGAGAGTTTTTTAGTACTGACCCTTATGATTCACATGACTTTTTGCTGTAAGTGTCTGCTAGTTTCCCTGTTTTGGAGTCTTACTGATGTCTAATATTTCCTTTGTTACAGGTAAATGGAGTTGATTTAACAGGCAAAACTCAAGAAGAAGTTGTGTCCTTGCTGCGAAGTACCAAGATGGGAGGAAGCGTTGCCCTTTTGATTTTTCGACAGGAAGAAACATTCCATCCAAGGGAACTGGTGCGTAAAATAGAGAGCAGCTAAGAGATTTAGATGAGTATGAGCAAATGATTTGATCTTGTCTCCTCTAAGTAAACATGCAGGGCCAGGACTGAATATAAGAAAAAGGAAAAAAGCCATTTTGCTTTATTTAGAACCTTTTACTTGCGTGTTTTTTATTTTCTTCAAGATCTGCTGTTAGAATTAAATATTTGTTGAGAATGTATAAGTGAGAGCTTTATTTTGAGTGAAAATGTATCTTATAGGAGAAGCTATTGCATAGACTTTATTTGGATGCATGCAGACAAGTAGATTATTTCATATCTTTCATAAGGACAAATCTATGTTTGAAATCCTGCCATTTGTCCCAATACCTGCTCACTAATATGTTCTCAAACATATAGTATTATGCCAAAATAGGATATGTAAATACCTTTCTATCAAAAAGTGGAAAATATAAGAAATAGTAGCCTTTTTTGAATATAAATGCAATCTCTGTGGAATGGAAACCCTGCAGTTATTAATTTAGCAGGGCAATTCAGAAGATGTTTCTAAGAAATTTACATTAAATAGGAATAAAATGATGTTTCATACTGTACCTGCTCTACTTGCATAGTGTATACTGATATTTCTCTGATAATTACTCAAGATAGCTTCTGTTATGAAAAGGTAGACTTTGAATGGTAGCAGTCTCACTTTGTTCTGTACTCAATTAAACTGCTGAAGTTATTTATTATTTGTATTATTGTAGCTATATACAACTCTAAAATAACTTACTTGGCTGCATTATTGTGAGAAGATAGACAAATATAAGTATGATGAATTAATAACTTCATTTTTCTATTGGGTTTGTGTTATTTTGAATGCAAAGAAAATGAATTTTTATTTAGCCATTTCAAGATACTAAACATTAGCCTTTTACTTTTCAAAACTGCCATTAAACCTAGGAAGTCAAAGTGGCAGGGAAGGTTGCAAATGAACCAAGTTTTACCTTAAAATTCTTGGAACATGCCTTCAGCTGCTGAAGTGAAAGCTGTCATAAAGTGAAGAGAAATAAACATTTGAAATCCTATTGCACCCTACTTTATCACTGTAACAGTGAAAGCAATCTGTTTATAAGTTCCTGTGGTACAATTCTCATGGCACTGCTATCTTTCATAAAGGTGAATGAAAATGCTTTTTGAGATTTCTAAATAAACATAGAAATAAGAAAATGTCTTAATTTTGTGTATATTATTTCTGTGGTAAAATGAGGAAGTTTTGACATATAACTTGACATGAGATGTTGTTTAAATAACTGTAAACAAATATATGGTGTAAGTAATGCAGAGATTTAATAGCAAAATATTATCTAGTTTTAAAATAACAGCAAGTCAGTCCCTTTGAAGGAGTCCAAGCTCAGCAGCCTCCCTGCTGTGGCTCAGGCAGCACTCTCAACTACTTTGGCAAAGTCCAGTGTAGGGAAGCCAGACCTTGCTGTGGCTATGTCAGGTAGCAGGTGGGCTTTGCACTGATCAGATCTGAGCTGGTGTGTTTTTCTGCAGCTCCAGTTGAACAAATGGTGCTGTGAGGATCTGGCAGTACGTGTGTGTGATGATCCTCTGTTGCATAAGGATTTGTTTGTTTGCATTCTGACATGAGGAACTCTTAGGTATGCACTGCTGACTGCTGTCAAAGAGCAGGAGCAGAATTGCTGGGGAAGGTGTTGAACTAAAAGTCATCATAAAGGCTGTTCTTTCTTCTCTGGTAAGAAATAATCCTTAAAAAAATAATAAAGCAAGTCTTTTCAACCAGCTCCTCTCACTGACTTTTACTGGCTTACTGAAAAAAAAAAACCAAAACAAATAAAAAACCCAACCAAATGAACAAAAAATACAAGAAAAAAAGAAAGAACATTAATTTTGATGTAGGGAGGAGAATGAGCTGAAATCATGTCCATTCATCTTTTTCCCACACTGACCTTCTCTGGCCACTGAGGAACAATTTGTCTTTGCATCCTTCCCCTATTTCTCTCATATTTTCTACATTTGTGTGCTTTAAAATATTAACTGAATGAGATGTGTCTCAGAAACCATATGTAGAAAATCATATTATTTGATGTTATCCATCTTATTAAGGGCAGGACTTGCTTACTGAGAATGCTCAGTATTAAAACCTTTTTATATTTGTCAACGTTTGTATAGATAGTTACCCAAATTAGATTTTATGTTTTATGTTTTGGGTTATGGCTTGAATGACTTTTGAAAAGAAAAATTAAACATCTCAGGGTTTCATTTTAAGTAAAATGAAGATAATAAATTTTAGGAAAGTTAAGGAATTTTAACATTGCTGTTATTATGAAAATGTGTAATTTTAGCTAAAACTTAGAGGATTGTTAAGCTGAGCCTGTTTAGGTTGGTATGGGATCTCTGAAACTTGTGTGGGTCAGGTCAGGATCATGTGTGTGTGATGATCCAGTGCAGCAGGGCATGATAAAAGTGAGGAAAATGTGAAAGAAGGGAATAAAATCAAGTTGGCAGAAGTCAGCTTTTGTAATTAGTGAGATCTGGAAGAATGGCCATGTTTCTCCAGAATACTGGGCATTTTATTCCTTCCACAGTTACCTAATGTCAGATAGGTAATGTATTAGGGCTTGTCCACACAGACACGAGCTAGAGACACATCATCTCTTAGCAGCCTTCCCTCCCTGCCACCTCTTTTTACAAAAGGGCCGAGGATTATTCTGGTTAAGTAGAGCTCCTGGAGCTCTGTGGTTGCCTCACATAACTTGTGAAAAATTTGCTTAGAGCTGCTACTGACTGAATCCTCTGAAGGATTGACTTAGGTTATTTAGCTTTTGAGCTGTATTCTCAGTGCCAGCAGACACTGGCTGGCAGCATTAGTCTCCAGTTACCCTAGAATTAATATGCCCATTGGTACATGTGGGACCTTTACATTTTCCTTGCAGTTGTCTTCATTTCTTTTCTCTGGTTGTTGGCTTCAGATTGAAGTTTACTGGATGTTTGTGTTACTGCTTTGCCGCTACATTTTTGTGCTTTATTGTTTGATTCTCCTGCAAAACAGCCTAAAGCAAAAATTTCCAGTAAACCCTAGCATTTCATTAGGCCCCAGCAGGATGGAAAGAATGGTTAGCCCAAAAGTGATCAGCCAGCCAGCATTAAGGTGTCTCCTGAGTTCTCAAATGGGTTTTAATATAGGTGGGTGTGGGCTTGGAAGAGCCATAGTTCCTTATATGTTTCCAGAATTGTTGTGGGATGCATTTTCCAATGATGTGTGTTTGTCTTATGTGCCTGAGACACAGGTGAGGAATGCAAAGTACAGAGGGTCCCTTCTCTGGTGAACTGAATGCATCCTCCTGGCCTAGGATATGCAGAGTTGCAGCTCTAGTTCATCCAAATATGCTCAAAAGGGGAATTCCTTGCTAATGAGAGTGGATTTTTTAAAAAATAAGTACTAGTTTAAAATATTTGGAAGGGTTCATCTGGACTGCTGAGGTCATTCTCTGAAAATTCAAAGTAAGAAGGGAAAAGCCAGTGGGGAGCTTCCCTGAATGAGAACATTCCACTGGCCAATAAATGGTGCAGGTAGTTGTGGTTCTTCCTTGGCCAGACAGTCACCACCCTCACGGCCAGGCAGAGTCAGGTGCATGTACCATAAGGACCCTGGAATTATTTCTGTTCGCTTCTCATGTAGTGGTTGTTTAGACAAATTTCTTTGGGGGTGTGATGAACACCCTTCATTTTTTTTTTACCACTTCACTTCAGAATTAGAGCTCTTTGTTTGTCCCCTTGCTGTTAGATAGTATGTGTCATATGTAGTTGTGTTCTTATTTATTTTTTTTACTTCCTTTAGAATGCAGAACAAAGCCAGTCACAAATTCCAAAGGAAACGGTAAGAGCTTTGTCTTTTCCATACTGGAAGACTCCCAAATGTTTTTAAATTGATATGGCACTTCTCCATCAAAGTTTTACAGATCCTTCTTTCACCTTATATGCTGTAGATGGCTCTCTGTAGCTTTACATTTTAAATGCATTTTTAATGTAATTTCAAATACTGTTTGAAAATGATACACAATTCTCTTACTGCATATGCTCAAGTGCTATTTGAAATTGCATCTCTTATATACAGCCAAAGGCTGAAAGTTAAATGATAAGAGTAGACTTTAGCTTGGGTTACATATTGAAGCGAATTGTTTAAATCATGATTATATGACAGAAATCTGAGATACAAACACAGAAATTAGTCAACTAGGATTTAAGTCTTAATTGTATCCTCATAGCAAACCATTGTTAGCTATTTTTAAGAAAGTCTATGGAAGTAGTATTAAGTTTAACCTTTTGAGGGCTGCACCAGGTCTGTGTGTGATATTCCAGTGAGGCTCTAGATTGAGGATGTGTAATGTTAATATATCTCATTTTAGTCGGTGGAACATGATCAGTCCTATATAAAATATACTAATACATCTAACAAGTTTGTCTAAAATAAGAGGTGTACTTTAGGAAATACCAACACAGAATCTAACAATAATATATTACCTTAAAGATATACTGGATCTTAGTTAAAAACATACTTCAAAAACTCAATTCAGTTAGGTATCTGTTTTAAAATTAAATAATAAATTAGGTTATGGAGACATTCAGAAGATTCATGTTGGGATTTGAAATTAGTTAGGCTGCTGAAAAACAAAAAAGAACTTGTCTAGATAATTCAGAATGTCTTACCAGCAATGGCAAGATTGTGTCTGGAATAAAAAGAAAGTCAGGACTAGGTAAAATACAAAAGAGCCAACTCAGTGAGGCAATCAAGGGTATGTTGGTTGATACTATTAATTTTTCAGGCCAATGGAATGTAACTGTAAAAACGGGAATTTGAGCTAAATATTGGCAATATTCACTTCTATCCTTCTGCTTTTAGTGTCCTTCTCTCTGAAAATCATCTGCTTAAGGACTCTGCAAAGCTGTGGGTGTATCACTGTTTCAGACATGCCTTGCAATATCTCTTTACTGCATCTCATTAGAGGATGTATGTTTTTATCTTGATAGTTTCTTACCACGTACTGCTGATATGTAAGGAGATCAAAGATCAAAGCCCAGGATAGTATTTCCATCTGTAATTGAATACCATTGAGAATCGAATACCATAATTTGTGGGTGCAGCCTTATAAAAGTATCCTGGTTTTAGGAGTTGAAATTCCACCCTGAAAGCTCATTAAGATAAAGCAGATTGCCTACAAGGTGTTTATAGAAATCAGTTGCTCATCTGTTGCAAAGTTAATGTTTTGTAGCAAATTCCTTGGTGAAACCCCTTCTTTGGCATTCTTGGAACCAACACTCTAACATCTTCTAAGGAAAGAGCAAAATAAAATAGGTATCTCCCATTTGTTTTCTTCAGATGTGGGGTAAAAAATGCTTGTTAATCAGGAAATTATGCAGGAGGGACAGGGAGTGTATGAATAGCTATGGATTTCTGGAAAAAAAGAAAAAAAGCTAGAAAGCCCTAGCAAGCCTTGAAAATATGGAAGTGAATTGGAAAACATATGAAGACTGAGTAACATATGCTTACTGAGGGAATGAAGCTAGAAACCTGATCAATACAAAAAAATTTGCCTAATGTCTTGGGTTTTTCATTCTTTATGCATTGGGATTTTTTGTTATTTATTTAAAGGCTCAGAACAACAGTGATTGATACTAGGAACACGAGGTGTCTTTATATTTACTGACTCCAGTATGTGAATAAAAAAGGGACTAAATGTGAAAGGTTTTGGTGGGTATTTGTAATGCACAATGCTTTTGCACTTATATCCCTTGTTCCAATCTACTTAGCTTTGGATAAGTGTGATACTTCTATTTTGCAGACCTAATTTTCCTGAGCTGCACATTAATAATACAGTCACACACTCTTTATTATTATTTTGAAAGTATTTCTCTTTGCTTTCCTTTATTCTCCTTGGTTCTGCTTCAATACCTATTTATTTCTCCTCTGTCTACTTTTCAGGTCTTTGAGATTTCTAATCTCACAATTTATTTCTGTGCCTACTCTGATCTTTGTGCTGTTAGTAGTGAGGTTTTAGTCTCCAAGTGTCAAGGACTTGATAGTCAAAAGCAAAGCAAAAAAAACAACAAAACCAACAAAAGAGTATGATGAAGGCAGTGAAGCTACAGAAATGAGAGAGGTGGAATGCAAGTCTGTTTTTCATTTAAAGGCAAAATGGTTGTGGGGGTTTTTTTTGTTGTTGTTTTTATGTCTTTGTGGAGAAATAGAAGGAAAATGCACCTTTGAAATTTAAAAAAATAAAAGATGAAAAAAAAACTCCCTTGAAAGTAGAAAGCCTGAAATAAAATCGCAAAATATCAAGCCTAACTTACCGTTCTTTACTCAGGGGTTACCTTCATGTAGCTGTTACTTTGAAATGGTTTGCATGAATATTGTGGCACTTGGATGCAGTAGTTAGTCCTCAGAGAGGTAATAAAAGAAAATCTTGAAGGTAATCTTTTTTCCTAATTTGTGGCCTGAAATCCTTGACAGAGTTATTCCTTACAACCCATATAAGAAAGCATATGAATTCAGTTTATTTGTACACCATCACAGAATACAGATTCTCAATCTTAAACTTCCTCATAAGAAGATTTTGTAATTTGAGAGGCTCACACAATTTAAGCTCTGCTTTCCAGTTTTACATAAGAAATGCAAAATGCTGATGCAGCTTCAGCTTCTGTCCATTAGCTGTACGCTGGTGGAAACAGGACTGGTGTTTTTACTTTCTCCTTTGCTTATGAGCAGAGCCATTGCTCTGCTTTCTCATGAAATGAGGAAATCTCTTGTATCTTGGTTGAAAGGTTGTTTCACCCAGCCACGAGTTTGTACCATTTGTATAGCTGATGACAGTATGGAACAGATGCACCTATTGCCAAACAGGGTGATTATTTGGAATGCAGGAGATTGCCTGTAATATGAAAAAAATAATAATTTATCATTATTACATTTCTGTTTCTAAGTATAATTATCTTAATCCTGTTACAGTGCATTGAAATGAACTGTTAATTATGCTATGTAAAACATCTGCCAATTAATTTTTCCTCATATTCTTTGAAGGTTGATAGTGTTTCAGTAATATTTTGCTTTTACAATTGTCATTGACTCTTAGTTTTCTGAATTCAAAATCACCAATTTAACTTTCCTGTTAAGCATAATGCTAGAAAAATAATAATTATCATATGATTAAGTATTTTCTAAGGAGTGTTATCTATTGATAAGAAGAGATTCAGAGTTAGAATTCAGGATTTCATTTCATGATTGTTGCACTCAGCAGCATGGAAAAGCTTCAGTTTTCTGTTCTCATTTATTTTTGTGTCAAATTGCTGTAAGTGAGCAGAATGTTATGAATTTAAGTGAGTAGGATTCGTAACAGTGACATAACAAGAGTGGTTGGTGTGTTGGAACAATATAGAAATGATTAGCAGCACTGATAGAAATTGCAAATGGGATTGATTCTTATTTTCTTCTGAAATCAACATTTGATATTCCAGTTATTAACTAAATTTCATGTTGATCACTATGTTTTTTCACATGCACTTGCTGTTCTTGCCATATTCTGTGTGTGATTCTGAGTAAATTAGCTAGCTACCCTTTTTATGCAAGAATTCATTGCCTGTAGGAAAGGGGTGATGCTGGTCAGAGGCATTTGTAGGAACTAATGAATAGTTACTTTTGTATGCTTTTTGTTCCTAAGTTTTCATATTGTGAGTATGAGAGTCAATACTAGCAAATGCCTAGAAATACATTATTTGTATTGATTATTAGATAGAAAATTGTTGTGGAGAAATAGCACAGTCAGTGTTGAGCTGTAAGAGCATGTATTCTAAGTGCATGTGTGTTTGTCTTTTGCCCAGAAGCTGTTTGTATTGCTTCAAGATACCAATCACTATTGGGGATGCATCCAGAGATGCTTTTTACAAGCTGTAATAATTTCCCACCACTTCTATTTAGCACCTATATAGAACTTCAGCTTGGTGATCCCAATGTCTGAACACTGAGCCAAGATCATAGATGGACTAATGTCAGACTATACCACCAGCAGTGCTGTTATCAATAGGTACAGAATGATTTTATTGAAAGAGGATATGTCTGACTGATGACTAAGCTGACGCTGTTATTTCCTCCATGGTGCTTAGGAATGCTGCAGATACATTTTTGTACCTTTTTATCTTCTACTGGTGTGAGGCACCAGGGTGATTACAATGTTTTAAAAGCATTCTTACTGCAATTTTGAGTGGTTTCAGCTAATAATTTTAATCAAGTTTTAGATCACTGCCCATATGAAAGAAATAGGTAGTGAATGTGTGATTTCTGCAATGTACTGTTGTGGTTTCAGTCTTTTACCACAGGAGATACTCTAGTATTAACTAGCATGTTCTGGGCACATTTATGACTCGAGATAAGGCATTAACTCCTAGTGAATAATTAATATAACAGTTAAGTGGCTGTGGTCATGAATGCTTTTTGACCAGTCTGAATTTCCTGGAATGTTCAGAGATAAGCTACATAAACTTCTGCATAATGCAGTGCTTAGAACTGACCCTCAGACTCAGTTTTGACTGTTAGCAGCTGGTGATTTACCTGGGATGTGGTGTGGCACATTTAAACTGGCTTTGTGCAGCACCACAGGGCAGCTGTGGCTGCCTTCTGAGCACTGGCATTGAAGACACTTGCTGAAAATTTCCCAGTTTCATCTAAGACAACATATGTGTCCCTCCAAGGTGACAGGGTTGTCTTAGTGTCCCCATTGCGGAGTCAGCCAGAAGCCACACCCATGTGTACAAACTTGTTGATTTGGAGCAAACTTTGTTTTACTGCCTCATTGCCTTTAGACTCTTGGTATTGATTCTCCCTTGATATTAAATGAAGGGAAAATAGAGAGATGAAATGGTTTGCCATGGTTGCCTGAAAGTTTGCAGCAGAAATAGGAGTGAGACATAGATCCCTCTGAGGTGATCCATACTGGCATTACTTCATGGGGAATGTGTTTCCTGCCATGGATTTATACAAAGGCATTATTTCTTTTTCAACTTGTTTTTCCTGTCTGTCTTTTCCAGACACTATCTCTTTCTTTAGTCTTTCACGTCTTGTAAATCCGATAGGCCAGTGAGAGAAGTATAAGGATTTTTAGGGAGCTCTGTCATTCGTGTGTTGGGCATTGAAGTTTTTCTTGAAGAAGGGATAGTGTAGAGAGCTGTAGCTTTATAGGCTTCTTTGGCAGAACAGACACCTACTGTGTACCTAATCCCTTGGTTTTCACTTCTCTAGGATAAGCAAAGTGTAAAGAAACGGGGTTAGCATTACAATCACGTTTTTGTTTCATGACATACAGTAGGAACACGAAGTTTGAATAGAACAGCGTATGTTGTATAAAGTACAGTGATTATGGTACCTGTAACAGACTGGTCCCTGTGAGAAGTTCTGAGATTAAGAACCAACAGAATGTTATTTTAATGGTGTGATCAATTTTTGAAATGTGGAATCTCATTGATTAAACCAGTTTCTATGACAGCCCAGATCAGAGTGTTGGCATTAGGGAGAGTAATGTAAGCAGAGACAAGCAATGGACTTGTTATAGGGAGAAGTAACAAACATGTGGATGTACTTAAACATGGGCTTTTGCAGAGCTTTGATTTCCATTCTAAATGAAAATCACATGCAAGAATTTTTGTGCTTTAGAAAAGCATTTAATTTTTTCCTAAATCTTATCTTAATCCATCCAAACCTTTAAACTGAAGTTATTTTTGCATGTGGAACATCTTTTTTGGTATTAAATTAAATACTTAAAATGGACATAACAGGAAATGCAGTGGGGCTGTTTTACAGTACTTTCATGAGCTAGTATTTTTGCCTATAAATACTTACCAAAGTTAATCCACGTCTAATACACAAAAAAATCTTCCTTGATGGGATTAAGATTAAAGCAGAACACATTTCCCATAAAATCTCAGAATTCAAATCTAGTTTTTGATATTTAGCAGCTGCTGTTTGATTTGAATGAATGCAATCTTAGCCAGATGTGACATATTAACTTTGCTAATATGAATAATGAGTCTCTGTATATGAGCAAATAAGATTCATTAGTGTTTATCTAACATATGACAGATATTAAAATTCTTAGTCTAGGAAGAGATAGAAAAAGAAAGCAAGAATCAGAATTCTGATTGTTTAGTTGGCTTAAGCCCTGTATCATTTTATAACCAGGGAAGTAGACACTTCAGGTCCTCAAAACCTATAATGCAACACAACTGTTTGATTAAAAAAAAAAATAGGCCTTGTATTTCAGGAGAAAACTGGGTTGGAGTGTGAATGCCACTACTGGATCAGTAGGCAGGATTTTCTCTGCTGATGGAGTTGCTCTAGTTATATTTTTCTTTAATGCCCACCCATGGTGGGATGCACCAGCTCTCAGTTACTCCTCCCAAGGAGGTCCCTCAGCTGTTGTTGGGGAGGTGTGTGTCAGGCCACCTACATTGCTCTGTTTTCAGTACCTCCAGCAGTAATACATTACATTTTTAGAAGTACTAAACATCACCCCCACAAAACAGTTATTGACCAAAGAAGTTGTTCTGTTTCCTTAGAGCTGTTTGTTTCATGCGTTCTACGTTTGTATATGTGATGGCATAGGATGAGAGTGTCATCATTTTTTTGTGTACCCCAGTTTAGAGGGTGGTCTAATAAAACAGCAGTGTCATCCACTCAGCTTGAAGGACAAAACAGTTTGAGTCACCCCTGATGTTAAGAATGTCTTTGCACAACAGCTAAGTGAAATCTTCTCTCTTGCATATATCTGCTGCATTCTATTATAATACAGAGATAAGTTATATTGGTATCCCAAACTATAGAGCTTATGATTCCTTAGTATTGTGGGTATCTTATCAGAAATAATTAAATAATGGATGCTGTATTAAAACCTTCCAAAGACTGAAAATATCTTGGAAAAAGCTGTTGTGTTAGGTTGGAATTCCTTGTTATTGGAACCCAATGACTAAAATTTGGATTATGAAATTTCCAGTAGTTTTACAACCTACACTTCCTAGAGAGCTCTCACATCCACCAAACTCATCTTTTGAGAATTTTGGCTTTTCAGTCTGGGTGAATTGTAAAGAGAGAACACACATTTGTGAGACAAAAGGTTGATAGTTTAAAACAGTATTTAAACAGTGGCAAACAGGGCTGAAATGTTAGAAGGCTGCCCATACAGAACTTGAGACAGGTAAATTGAAGAGTGAATGGGGTCACTCAAGTTGTTAGGTAGTGTTTGTGCTATAGTTAATTAATCATGTAAATGTCATGGTTGTGGTGTATATATGTATGCATATATAAGGGTGTGTTTTATGTGTACATGCATATATATGTGTGCATTCACAAGCCTTGTAAAAGTTTTCATGCACATGTCTTCATATATATAACTGGAGATGCAGAGCTTTAGTGACTGCTCTGTGAAAGGGAACAGGAGCACATTTTTGTACACATAGTCACGAAGTAACCCGCAGACAAGTTTCAGTGACTGAATAACTGCTGAGAAGGCAGCAGGTCTAAGCTTGCAAGAGAATGAACTTCACTGGAGAGAATGCTGCCAGACTTGTAGCAGCAGCGAGTCACTCAGGAAACCTGTCCTAGCTTGACTGAAAATTGCTTCCCCCGTTAGGTGGGAGGAAGGTTTTCTTTGCTGTTCAGTTTCTGTTTTTACCCATCTCATGCTGCTTTCTCACCAGCTGAGCCCTGATGAGGTCCTGCAAAGGGAGGAAGTCCCAGACAATAGTGTGTAAAACATGAACCCTCAGCTGGTCAAGAGAGGCGATTGTCCCACTCTGCTCCTCACTGGTGTGGCCACACCTTGGAAATTGTGTGAAGTTTTGGGCCCTGCAGGATAAGAAAGTTCTGAAGCTATTAGAAGTGTCCAAATAAGAACCACAACGATGGTGAAGGGCCTTGAGGGGAAGCTGTATGAGGAGCAGCTGAGATCACTTGGTCTGTTCAGCCTGGAGGGGACCTCATTGTGATCTTCAACATCCTTCTGAGGGGAAGAGGAGGGACAGGCACTGATCTCTTCTCTCTAGTGATCTGTGACAGGACCCAAGGGAATGGCCTGAAGTTGTGGCTGGGGAGGTTTAGGCTGGATATCAGAAAAGGTTCTTTGTCCAGAGGGTGGTTGGGCTGGAACAGGCTCCCCAGGGCAGTGGTCACAGCACCAGCCTGACAGAATTCCAGAAGCATTTGGACAATGCTCTCAGGCACAGGATGTGACTCTTGGGGTGACCTGTACAGGGCCAAGACTTGGACTTAACGATCTTTCAGGGTTCCTTCCAACTCAACATATCCTGTAATTCTGTGATAAAAGGATAAAGAGCGCTAGAGGCTGTTACTAGTATGATGAGAAAACTAATGGCTCTCTAACTGTTGAAGTCTATTTTAATGTTGTTTATAAAATTAAATCTGATTTTATGATCAGATCAGAACTTACATAGAAGATAATGTTATGTGGAAGAGAAAAACAATTCTCCCCCTGTTTATCTTATGGCTTTTTTAAATCTCTGTATATATCAAAACACTGCTGTAAGTTTGCTCCAGTCAGGAAGTTTATCTTTAAATTTACAATATATTTATGTTGTATTAAAAAAGTGTAAAACTTATCTCAAATGTTTAGCATAAATTGATGCTAAATATGATTTTGAAGCCAAAAAAGTCACCTACGTATTTTATCACCAATCAAATTTTTATTGTAAATTGCATACTTGAGCAGCTTCATTCATCCAACTGAAGCCATTTCACATGACCTTTTCCTCAGCAGCCTCTGTCTGAACAGAATATTGTTCTGCTGTTAATTGTTTTGGACACAGTGTGTGAAAAATCTTAAGGGAGTTGAATTTTGTTGTTCAGGGTTCACAGTACATAATTTTGCTTGCATGTTTACTGCTGGCCTGTCAAAATATATGACGGAATAAATTTCTCCTACAGATCAACTAATCATGAAAATAGTGTTGAGGTGTTTGATTGACATAGTGAAGCTGTTAATTTAGAGAGTATCAAGATCAAATGGAAGCTACTGCAATTAAGAAGTGACTGTGTTCTCAGCTGAAAATTTTTAATGCTGCATTTTAGATTTTTTGTGCATTTTTATGCTGTCTCATGGACATATTAGGGAATTTCTGTGATTTATTGCATGTAAATACTTAACATTCAACACAATTTTAGTGCAAATTTTACTCTCTATAATAGCTGGTTTTATGTTGATTGGGGAGAGTTGCTGTACATGTAATGTTTCTGTACTCTAAAGGACTTTGGAGAACAAAGGATTCAGCCATTATGAGATTTTGCTGGCGCTTTTTTGTTTTGTTTTCATCTTTACAACTTTGGTTCAAAATATTATAGTAGCAGGCTAAAAATCTTCCTGCTCATTTCTCTGTGACTGGCTCCTTTATGACATGCTTAGAGGTTCATTGTCACTAAATGGTACTGCTCCAAGGTTGGTATTATGAAGTTATATTCAATATATCATACATAGTAAGACTTTCTTTGATACCATGGTGTGGTGCAAATGTTAAATTTGCTACTTTCATATCCATAGCACTTGAAAGTTAATAGTTCAGTTTTTATTGAAAGCCACATTTTTCACGTTTGTTATACTTTTTTTTTTTTTACTTTACATTCAAGCATATGATACTGACAGGCATCACACAGAGTCTGGAAGGCAAAAGGCTTCTTATGTCCCTAAAATTTCAGAAACAGATATGGTGGTAAAGCAAGTGTGCTTAGGTGGGAATAACTATAGATACCCTATGAAGTCCCTAAAGAAATTTAGCCATAGCCTAGTAGTGGTAATTTTCTTCCTTGGGTGAGTTGATCAATTTTCTCATGCTTTCAGTACTTCTGATCCACTGCTGAGGCTGCTGTTTCTCATTTTTTCATGAGCTGATCTGCTCGCTCATGTACAGCTGCTTCAGTGTAGTTTGTTTCAGGTTTTGGCCTCACGTTTCAGCTGCACACTCAGGTGTCTGTAGTCTTATACTGCATTATTTCCTTATTTGAGATTGCAGGAAACAAGCAAGCATAAGCCTCACATTAAAACAGTGCTGAACTGATAATGCAGCTCTTTGGTCGCACTGAAGAGAAGTAGGGTAGAGGCCATTAGCCAAGTCTTTGGGGATGCTTGTGTGGTGCTCACTCCAATTGACCCTTTGTCATATAGAAAGGCACCTGACAGACCTGGGAGAATGCTTTGCCTGAAGTTTTCGTGGATTGTTTGAAGATTAGAAAATACTGGAGGAAGAGGGAAATTGATTCTAAATTTATTTTAACAGTAGTAAACTAAAATTCAGTAAGCATATCTGCTTTCTTGGATAAGCCACACATGCTACCTTGGCTTTATCTCGCTTTTGGCTCACAAGCTTTATTCCTATTACTATTTATTAAGGAATATGAAAGTAATCAGTGTTACAGAAAGTATAAGGTAACATGCATCTGCTTCAGATTGTTTTATTCTGCAGCCATTTGACAAAATGGGGATTCAAATGTACACTGGAGCTAGTGCTTCTGTGAGCCAAGCAGGAAAATTAAAATGGTAATTTCCCCATCATTTGGGAAACATCTTTTAAATAGAGTGTTTTTCGATGGTCACAATACACCTTTCCATTCCTCACAGCTAGCATTGGTCATGCTGTTTTGTGTGGCCAAGAGATGTGTTTGAATAGTGGGATTCACAAGCAAGCCAGCCTAGCTATGGCATGTTGATAGGGAGTATTCAATTTTTTTCGTTGTTTTGGGGGTTTTTTTGGGTTTTTTTGATGAACCACTATGCTTAGTTATAAGCAAAAGGACTCTAGTGCAAAGGGAAGGGCTGGTGAACACATGGAGGTTCACGCTTTTAACAAGTGGGAAAAGATAAAACTCCTGTTTTTCTTCCCTCAGCTGTTGCGGCTCTCTCAGCAGTCTGACTGCCTTCCCATGTGACATTTTTGCACTGCATTTCTAGGTCAATGGTGACACAACTAGCATGCTTGTGCCCAAATTGATCATCTCAGTCTGCTGTACTCCACATGGCTTTCACATCTATCTTTGCCATAGGCTGTGTTTGCATTTCCTCAAGTCTTGAGAAACAGGGACAGCTCAGCAGGCGCACGTTAGCTTCTCATATGTGTTCTCACTCATATGAGTGAGCTTTGCAAATAGATCAGTGATGTGGGAAAAGTATAAAAATCAGTGTCAGAAACAGAGGTGACATGTTGCTAAGATTATGAAAATTTGGCCAGATTAATTCTTCCAGAGAAGAACTGAAGCTGGACATTAGTGTGCACCTTCTGCTGTATGTTCTCTTTCTCCTTCATGTGGGTGAAAAAAAACCCAGCACAGTCGGGTTCACAAGCAGGGAATCATGCCTTTAAGGGCATGACTTTTTTTTGTTAATTGATGAAGTTATAACCAAAGGTGGTTATAACCACTTTGTTAGATTCAAAGGAGGATCAGAAACAAGTGAGCAGCATCTACTGTAAGAGATAGGGCTGGTGAACAGCCTGTCCCTCCCATTCCTCCCTTTGGCAGAAGTCTCTTGGTCATGAGCACTGCTCCTAAGGGCACGGCCACTTTCCTTCCTGGGTGTTGTGCTCATGCTGCTGCCCCATGAGTGTCACTGCTCTGTAGGGACACTGCAAGGCCTCTGGTCCCAGCCTGTTTCCTGAATTTGGCAGGAGGTGAAGCATGAGACCAGTCGCCTGTGCTTGTATGGCTTTTGGGTGCATGGAGAGGTGTCACTGAGCAGCTCCTTCCTGGCACTGTGGCAGGCTTGTGACTGTAATTCAGGGTGCTTAAAAGCTGGGATTTTCTCAGCCAGCCTAAAACTGGGTGTTGAGGACAGCAAAGATCCAGAGAGGTGGGTAAGAGGACAGAGGTGAAGGGCAGAGCTGGGAAAAACAGGAAAATTGGCACTTAGAGCTGGATTTGACAATAAGCCTGGCAACATCAGAGAGATGTGCTTTTGCAGATCTCAGCTGTGTGGTTTTCTGTTTTTTCCTAACACAGATCATTTTAAGTAAAGTGAAGTGAATAAGTAATTTTTGAATTTAATTTTCTTGCACTTAGTTTCTCCCTAAGATTGCAAAGCTCCATAGATGATGATGGCACTTTAAAAATTCTGTAGGTTTGCAAGTAGAAAAATATTTCTGATAAAGCTCTCTTTTGGCTAATGAAATAGCAGCTTACATGTGAGTTAGTATTGATGGCAGATTCAGTAATGACATGTGATGCAATTACTTTACTAGAGAGAGAAGCACTTAGACACAAATTTAAGATATTTCTGAACCTAGGCATCAGCTGGAGGTGATTGAAAATACACTATTTCTGCACATTTCTTCACATAATTACTGTGGAAAATATTGTGGCATTGTAGTAAAAAGCAGAGAGTTTTGAATGCTAATAGCTGTAGGGGGGAGAGAATTCCCAGAGAAATGCTATTCTATAATCCTTGCTGATCTCCCCAACAGAAAGCAGAAGAAGAGGAGCTTGTCCTCACACCTGATGGCACCAGGGAATTCCTCACTTTTGAAGTTCCACTGAATGACTCTGGGTCAGCTGGGCTTGGTGTGAGTGTCAAAGGTAACCGGTCAAAAGAGAACCACGCCGATTTAGGAATCTTCGTCAAGTCCATTATTAACGGTGGAGCAGCGTCCAAGGTAAGAGGGAATATCTGTGTACTTTGGTCTTCCTTGGTTTTCCATAGTAAATTATTTTGAAAATATCCATAGATCGAAGAAGAATGAGTTCTCTAGTGTTCACCAATTATACCATCAGAGGTAACATTTCGATTTCTACTCACATGTTTGCATGTCCCAGGATTTAAGCAGCCCTAACAGGTTCAGGAAGGAGCGAGCCATCTCTGGTACAGTTCCATTAGTATGCTGTTTGAGCAAACAGATTATGATAATAGCTTTCAGTGCACATCTGTAATTGGAATAGACATTTCCTATAGTGGCTGTAAGGGAAGCTATTATTGCAGTGTTCATTTCGCCATAAACCCTTAGGACTAAGTATAGTTGGTTGAATATTTTTCTTTTGATTTGGTTTTTTTTTTTTAATTCTCTCCAGTAGACAAAGCTTCTTTTGTGTGTGTTTTATGTAACTATCTATAATTTTTACTTTTCCAGGATGGCAGGCTTCGAGTGAATGATCAACTAATAGCAGTTAATGGAGAATCATTATTGGGCAAAACAAATCAAGATGCTATGGAAACCTTAAGGAGGTCCATGTCCACTGAAGGAAACAAACGAGGAATGATTCAGCTTATTGTGGCGAGGCGAATAAGTAAATGCAATGAGGTAATAAGCTTTTGATATTGGGATTGGCAATTTTCACTTCTGAGGTATTTTGTGTTTACAGGAGATGTCATGTTTCCTCTGGGACTTGAAAAATAATATCTGAGAAGCTAAAGAAAGAGAGAACTACAGAATTATCTGAATTTCAGTGTTAGACATGCTAACGTTATTACTGATCAATAAAGTTTTTCTTTCAAGTATTTTTGTCAATGAAAAACAGGAAACACTGAATAAAACAATATTGATTTTGTAATTGGATCTCACTGTTTACGTGATTTTTGTTCAGCGGAGTTTTTTTATGGAGGTCTGTTAGATCTTTCATTTATAGACTTTGTGTTAACTGACTTGTTTCTTTGTCACTTCCAATTTTTTAAATTAAGCGTAGAGCTCTTATATTTCATTAATATATTTTATCTAAACAAAAGTTTCATGTATAGATTCTACAAAACTGTCTTGGCCTTAATTGTAGGGGAGGTTGAACTGCTGAATTCAGGGTGAATCATCATTCTTCTGATGATTTGCAACTTTAGTCTTCTCTAGTACAATATTAATGTGTTGATGTTTTGAAATACATTAATGATTTCTAATAGTTTATCTTGTATTTAATGTAAGTAATCCTATATACTAGGAATATATGGACATATGATGAGAAGGACTGTAGATGTTGGGGAGGACTGAATTGGACTTCAGAACAAATTGGAGAAAGGACTGAGTTAAATAGGATACAGCTGAATGGCGTGTCAGAAAAGCATCTCTTCTTTAGAAATCTAAAAGTAAATTCTTTCATTCTTGCTAATATAGTAAGGTCTTATCAGGAGTGTTATTTCTTGATCATCATGCTTCAAAAACGATGTGCACAAATTGGTTTAGTATCACTGCTCCTGCCTAAGGGAAAAAAAGAATGGTTTAGTTTTTAATGCATAAATCTAACCTTCAGAAAAAATCACTCCATAGTGTATTATAAAATCATGTCTGAAAAAGACAGTAGGCTTTTTGAAAGTGTTAAGCTCCTCTTGCTTAACTGCTTATACAAAGTTTTTGTATGCAGGCATGTTTATATTTGCACACTGCTAGAAAGCCAGCTTGGATGCACAGCGTCTTGCTTAGTGTTGAAGGAATTCTGACCTTTGTGTATGTGGTGATGTCCTTATCTAGGCCTAATTCAAACTGTCCTTTGGAGACTGTTCCTTATTTTTACCCAATTTCCAATTTGTAGGTGCTACTATATGTTACTACATAAAAAGAGTCAAATATTTTAGACTATTTCTGTGTTTAGTGGTTTGGGTTTTTTTCCTAAAAGGATGTAGAAGATGATCCCTTTTCTCCTAGTGAAAGTCTTCTTGACTGAATTAATCCAGACAGTGTTTGTAAACACAAGGGAGGTAATCCAGCAGTGATGAAACAAAGACATTTCTCCTTGAATCCAGCAGAATTTTTACTCATTCAAGAGTAGCTTGGTCCCCTATATCTGCTTTACATTTAGTACGATTTATTTTGCAGAGATCAGGTGCCAAAAACAGCACAGCTGACTGCAGTATATGTCCTTCAGGATAAAAGAACTGATCATGGAAACAGATTTAGATACACTGAAATGTACCTGCACAAGGGCAGGATATGCTCTCTCTTTCTGGGCCTCCTTTACAGTTTTTTGTGCATTTTTCCAACTCCTTAAGAAGCTGGCAAGATGAGCTAGGAAAAAGCATTAGGAAAGCGTTGATATGTCACAATTGCTGTAGTAATCATCTCTACAAAGTAATTTTTGTAAGTAATTTTTCCTAGGAATTACTGCTTTTATCACACTTACCCAAAGGAAATATGATGTCAATACTGTTTGCATATTTTAATATGATGAAAGGATGACTTGCATGGATATAAAGCTGTTTACCTGCTGAGCTGGCAATATGCAAGAAGTCACTTTTCTGGAAGTCTTGCAATTCCCAGACTTCAATGAAATGAAAAGCAAAGAGCTTTTTTTCTTGGTATTTTGCAATTAAACCCTATAGCCTCTTTCAAGAATGTGACCAATTTAAGCTTTAGATATTATTAAGCTGATGTAACACTGATAAGCTGTGATAATGTTATTTCTGAATGTTGCAGGAGTACCATATATGAGTATGGTATTCAGTCAGCTCAGTCCCTCAGTAGTGGGTGTGGAGCTGAGAACTGGCTGGAGACAGCACTGCCTCAGTGGCTGGCCTTGTCTTGGCTATGTTATGTTTAATTTAGCAACACATATTGCTTAGATCTGCTGGTATACAAACTTTCCCCTTGGAACATTCCAGTAACAACCACCAGGAAAGATTTTTAGTGTTAGAACACAAAAGGAAATGACATTTGACTGGCGGCAAATTCAGAAACTTCCAGATTAGATGCAAAAGCATAAAAAAGGGCACACCCTTATCTTAATAACTCCCACCTTTTATCACTGTAGAAGCACAGAATCATTTAGACTAAAGATTATTGACTCCAACCATTAACCCAGCACTGCCAAGTCCACCCCTAAACCATGTTGCCACGTGCCACATCTATACACGTTATGAAGACCTGCAGGGATGGTGACTCAGCCACGTCCATGGGCACCCTGTTCCAAAGCTTGACTATACTTTTAATGAAATATTTTACCTAATATCCAGTCTAAATCTTCCCTGGCACAGCTGGTGACTGTTTCCTCTTGTCCTGTCACTTTTTCCCGGGGAGAAGGGACTAACCCCCGCCTGTCTAAATTCTCCTTTTAGGCAGTTGTAGAGAGCAAAAAGGTCTCTCTCCTTAGCCTTCTCTTTACTCCAGGCTAAACACCCCCAGCTCCTCAGAAAGGGGGTTTACTGGTTTAATGAAATATAAAAAGAAATGTTCAACTTGTGAGAAAGTATTTCTCAGTGTTTTCTATGCTCTTCTCCCTCTTTTTGTTCTTCAAAGGATTCACCATAAAAAACCAGAAGATAAAAATATCCTGTTCAACTGATTTCTTTCCTTTGTTGATTCAGCATCGTATGTGCCCACTTTGTAGACAAAAACATAGCTTTGTTTCTTGTTAGTCTGAACTACAGTTAAGTGGAACTGGTTTGGTATTATTCCCTTTTGTGTGTCACCAAGAACTGTGTTCACTCTGCTCTGTTCCAGTGTGTGATCAGTCCTGTGAGGTCAGGTCTTGGCTGATTCCCTGCCACACCATGGAGCACCCAAAGGTGTCTCAAAAGGGAAATCCATGCAGGGGGTGATAATGCCAATGCAGAAATAATTGTGCTAATCATCTGGATGATAAAAGCAGTTGCTCTCTGGATGATAAAAAAAAAAAAAAATCCCACAACAAAATTACAGCAAAAAAACCAAAAAAACCCCAAGTCTTTTTTTCCCCTGTCTTCAAGTCCAGCAATTGTTTTGCATTTGCAAAGTCGAACTGACTTCCTTTTAGATAGACTACAGAGTCTGCTTCTTTCTTTGGTAAAATTGAGTTTGAATTGGATTTTTAAGGCAGTTAGTGGCATGAAACTGTTCTTTTGGTTTCAATGCCAATTTTCGTAATCAGTCCTCAGAATTGCTGAGGAGGGGAATTAATTTTGCAGCATGATTCTGCAGATTGTTGTTTCTGCATGTTTCAATTTAGACTAGGAGTTTTGTGTACTTTCTGTATTTTGTTTGCTGTCTAGAAGTGAGTGACAGAACCTCTGTTGTCCTGGGTTGAGGGAAGCAGAACAGTTGCTTCTGATCTGCTGCAGAGGCACTGTCTTTGTCAGAGAGTTTTCTTTGTCTTCTTGAACATGAAACAGTTTCAAAACTTGGTGAAGTGACCTCGGATACTCCTTTCCCATGCCATCATTATTCTCAAACAGCTTCACAAGTTCTCATGTTGCAAACTAAGCCTTCAGAGCAATTGTAGTAACAATGAAAATGTACATAAACACCATAAGAGTATTATCTTGACTTCAGAGAGGCAGGGAGGAGATAATTTATATCATCAGCCCTTCCATAACTGTAGAGTCAAAAGAGACCACAAACTTCCCAGAAGGTAAAAAGAGATTTTGTGCTGCTGTGGTTTTGCTGAAGATTTGCCTGTAGGAAGAATTTTCATTGACTCACCAGAAGATAGTGTGTAATCCATCTAGGTTTTCAAGTGAATTGTCTTGTAGTAAATATTGATATAAGCATGGAGTGTTAGCTATGAATGAACTCTAAGCCAAAGCTGTGCATCTGAGTTTTTCTCCTGTTTGCATTATGTCTATACAGAGTACAGTAATGTGGAATTCTGCTAGCTGCGCTACTACGAACCTTGCAAAACTGTGTTTAATATCTCAGTCACTCCAGACAAAATCACACACTGAGTATTTGATGGACGCTGTTAGACTAGTGTAACAAAAACATTTAATTTGGGATTTGGCTATATCTGAGGTTCCCTTGCCCCCCATTTAAAAAAAAGTTAAACATTCTGTTCTGTTCTGTGTTTTCAGCTTTAAGCCTTGCTTGGTAACTCATCAAGTTTCCTACATAAGCATGGCGATACTCTTTAAGACACATTTCCAAAGCTGTGAAAACAGTGGGAAAAATAGAGAGAATAACAATAATATTGACTTGATATTCATATATGGCCAGTTTTTAACACCTCATTTTTCAGAAGAGGCAGCCATCAGCTTTTTAGATCTTTATCTCAGGGTTGAAATTTTTTTAATTGCTCAGATTTAAGGAGAAATGGAGTTCTTGTGCGATGTTCTGTTAATTAGTGATGCTGTTGTGATTAGCCTTTATGGGCAAACAGCTGGCGGCTGCATTGCCAGAATGTGCTCAGCACTCAGGCACAACTGCCAGGCACGTCCCTGCAGCTGGTGGCTCCATGTGCTGATTCAAGAAAATAAAGGTAATTGTTACTTTTGGAATCCTGTGCTTTTCAGTCCTGCTACCTGGACAGCGTAGAGACACAGATTGCTCATCTGCACTCTGCTCATGTCACAGGCAGGCAGCACTTTTCTGCCATTAAGTGAGAGAGTGTCACCATTTTCCTCAAAATGAGAAATTTCAAGGGTTTTTTCTTGTTTAGACCTCCCCTTTTTTTTTTTTTTTCCCAGGATGAATATTTTGCCAAACCTGCCTGAAATGAAGCTTTGCAAATGATTTGCAGATCCCTAAATTTCTTCATGCATGTCTGCTCATTTTTTTTTCTCCCTTTGAAAATGAGCAAATTGTGAAGCAGAGTCCTGATTCCAAACTGTATTAGGACCTCATCATTCATGAAATAAATTGACTGATAGATCAGTGAGACTTTGCAAATGAGTGGTTTCATTATAAAAGAAACAAGCAAGCATCTTTTCTTTTCCAGTGTGTGTGCAAGTATAAAATATTCAGCATCATTTTCCCCTGCATGCTTTGCCGACTTACCTACATTGAAATGTAGGTGACAGGTTTGTTTTTTCTTTCTCACTAGATTAGTCTTGTGATGACCTTTTGGAATTTAACTGTCAAAAAGTCTTTAGCATCTTCTCCATACACAGTGATTTCCCTGTTCATTCCCATCTCCAACTCATTGATAAAGCTATTTATCAACTTAAGCTATTCCAGCTCTGATTCCTACGGGAGTCTACAACTCTTCTCCATCCTGAAGATCATCTTTGTGTCCAATTCTTTAGCCAATTTTCAACCCAGAAAACTAAAATTTAGTCCAGTCCTATGAAAACTTAGTTTAGTTTCATTAATGCCTTTGATATTGATGCCTTGATATAGACTAGTAGTATTTTAAAAGTGTCTATGTTGGAAAACTAAGCTGTAGTATTTTGAACATCTTAACCACAGTACACAGATAAGAAGGATAAAAGAAAGCCTGGAGAATAATTCTGTGTGACACAAAGAGCTTCAGCATTCTGGATGCAGTGTCATAGATAGCAAATTTGTGTACCCACTTCTTTAACACTGATAACACTTGCATTCCTATATTTGGACAATTTATTTTCTGAAGAAAAAAGGGGGTCTGATTCTTGTTTCATTTAAAAAAAAAAAAAGTTTGTTTATGCTTTGAATATTTTGGCACTCTTCTTGTGCATAAACCTTTTTCATATTTATGTACATAACTTCAAATAGGATGGATGGTGGTGTTTAAGTAAAAGGGACTGCATTATTTGTCCTTTTATCATCTAGATAAGCAGCAGCTGGGCTAGCTGGTACAGACAGTACTTTAGCAAACAGCTGTTTTTTATCTGAATGACAAAGGGTCAGGGTAGAGCCTTTTTTTATTTAAAAAAAATTTAATCTTGCTTTTTTAATTTAAGAGAATGGATAGAAAAGGAGCTACAGGAAATCTGTAGCATGGGAGGTTTTATTACATATTTACGAATATGATCATTTAGTACAGAGCAGTGCTAGGATCCAGAGAGGGAACTCTGTCTTTTCAGTCTAGACAGAAGAAAGATCAGGGGATCTTTACCAGTCAGTGTCTATAAATACCCAATGAAAGTTATAAAGAAGTAATAAAAACTACTGATCCAGACTCTTCTCAGGGCTGCCCAGTGTCAGGACAAGAAGCAACAGGCACAAACTAAAATGCAAGAAATTTCTTTACACAGAAATCAAAAAAACCCAAATCCTTCTTAGAGGTCAGCACTGGCACAACTTGCCCTGAGAGGCTGAGGAGTTTCTGATCTTTGAGATATTCAAAACCCAACTGGGCAGGGCACTGTGCAACCTGCTCTTGCAGACCTTGCTTTGGGCAAGAGGCTGGGTTAGGTAATCTCCAGTGGTTTCATCCACCCTCAGTTGGTCTGTGACTCTGAACAGGCACATCAAGGGATGCTCCAGCAACTGTTGATAGGGGGCCAGTTGCCACATGGATTTCTTTCCTTGCCAGGCCTTTAATGAAGCTAGGAATTTGTACAACTTTGTTTATGTTACTCACTCTTTATCAGTCAATCAAATCAAATTATACCAGAGAGCACTGAGAGTGGCTAAGAGAAGGAACTAGAATGTGTAATTCCAGCTCTTTATTAGAAATCCATCATGAAGAACAAGTCTATTTGAACTGCAATCTTGCTTTGGACTGTTGGACTGTATGTCTTGCCCACAGCACAGTTTCCAAATTCTATGTTTCTTTTCTTGCACAGACTTTCTATTAACAATGTAAGGAAAAGGCATTTTGGGGTTTTTTGTGACAGCCAGTTGTCTAATATTTGGTGTTATATAAAAGGCATTGTATCTTCTGTAAAATGCTTGTGTAGCTGGCTGCCAATGCCTTTGTTTAAACTCATCTTATGAGATGCCAATTAGAAATTGATAAAGTTTTACTCATGGAAATTATAAAATATGTTATTCATTTTACAAAACATGGCCATATAAATGCAACACTCCTGCTATTTCTTTTATTTACCCTGTATTTTACTATATTACCAGGAATGAATTTCTGTATATTTCTTTGCTTCTGAACCATCTTCTTGTCAGTGTCTTTCTGAAAATCTCTTGAAATCTTTCTACAAATGAGTCTGAAAGTTGATGACTTGTCACACAAAGGACTGTGTGATATGGCTCACTGAAAGCTGGACACTTGTTACATAAAGTCATCAGTATAGCACTGGGAGAATAAATCCCAAAGCACTTTGATATTTTCACACCTTATTTAAAGGCAGTGATTATAACAGTAGCTCATAGTTTAGTACCTTTATCATGCAAGTTTAAGCTCTCAAGCAGTTTAATGTTGCTATGCACTTTTTTCGTAAAGTGTTTCAGAAGTTAACATTTCAAATGTGCCTTAGATTCCTTTATAACAGAGTCTACAAATATTGTTTAATTTATTTTTCAGTAAAGCTGTCAGTTGTAATCTGCAATTTAAAAAAACTAATAAAACAAATCCTCATTTCACAATTTAAACCTTATTGAGTCTAATTCACTTGCACTGCAAGTTTATTATTCTCCTGCAGCTCGACGTGCCTCCAATTGTAATTGTGTTGACCCTCCGATGCAGTAAATCTCCCTGGTGCTTATCAAACTGGGAGAGATAAGTCTACAGTTTGGAACTTCATTAAATATCTCATTTATATTAAACAGATGATGGCTTTGAACAGAAATAATAATTTTTATAGAGTCTGCGACCTCCCAATCGCGGTCTCCTTGACCGTAACGCGGCGTTTCCAACCCTCCGCCCCCGTGCCCCGGGCGCCGCGCCAGCGCCCGCGTGTCAGAAGTCATCCGTCCATCAGGCTCACTTCAAAGCCTCTGCTGGGGAGAAAGCCCAAGGCTTTGTAGCCCTTGAAGCAGATTTTTAAAACTTTTTCATAGCATGCATTTCTTAGTTGTCTGGGGAGTGCGGGTGGAGTGATTAATAATGGGCAGCTGTTTCAAAAAGAAAAAACAACCAGCATGTTGCTTGTTATTGTAATTCCTGAAACTATGAACTGCTCCTCTTGTGCTTGTTTGGAAATCCGTCAGTACTTGGAATAAGCGTTTCCAGTGGCTTCAAATAGTTTGCAGCATCCTCAGTATCTCTGAGTATCTGCACCCCACTGTATTTCAATATGTATGAAATAAATGCTGTGGTGTTTGTGTAAGGACAAAGGTTTGTAGTTTTAAGATTTAACTATATACTTCAATATGAAGAGGCGTGTTGGTTAGAAGAGCTAATGTTTTGATATCTGAGTTCATACTACTTTTCTACAAAATACATCTATTTTTTTAATTGTTTTCTTTTTAATAGAGCTAAAATCAGCTCAAAATGTTCAGGTGACTTGGTTTAATGGTCTTGGAAAAGCGCCTTGGTAGCATTATTCAGAGGACAGCAGGGTGCTGGAGCCCAGGTGAACCAAGAGCTTTAGGGGCAGCAGGAAGGCTGGATGGTGTGAGGATTGGGCCATGGTGTAGGGAGTCTCTTATCTCTGCAGGGAGCAACTGGGCCCTGCTGCATTGGGCATCCACAGTGACCTGTGAATGCACAGGCACTCATTCTTCTCATTCCCAGGAGCTGTGCTGACAGCAGAGCTGTGGCTGATGGGGTTGCTAAATCCAGGTAGATGATAGCAAATTATTTTCTTTGCCTCTCTTGGGTGCTGTGTTCCCCTGAGGTCTGATTCTCTTAGACTCACCGAAGAGAACTTGACTTTTTCCTGTCCTCTTGAAAAATCTGAGAGGCCACTGTAGGAAGATACTGAGAGGCTGGGAAGATACTCAGGCAATCTTCTGAAGGAGAGCAGCTGGGGTGGGCAGGAGGCTGTATACATGCAGCCTTTCTCTTTCCTGTGCACATGGCCAAGCAGCCTGTGTCCATCACTTCCACCACATACTTCATCTGTCTTGTGATGCCCTGGAGAGTTTGGCCTCAGTTGTGGTGGGCAGGGACCTGGCAGCTCCAGGGGTTTGAGGGCTGGGGTGGAGGGCACCCCAGGTGTTCCCCGTTCTGCTTTTGTGTCTCTGCCTGGATGCTGCAGCAAGAGATTAGAGGAGCTTTGAGGCTGCATGAAGCATGTAAGATCTCTTTACTCTGCAGTCAGGAGAGACAGAGCAAAGAACTCAATTTAAAAATAAAATTACGGTGAAGTCTGACAACTTTTGTGGTTTTTTTCTTTTGTTCCTAACTACAAAACTTTGGAGTGTGATGATTTCATTTGAAAGCAAGTTGCACCACTGTGGCAGCAGCAGCGCAATTCCAAATGAGAGTTCCTGTTCCATGCTCCTGACAAGGGCCTTGTTGTGTTCAGCTGTCAGTGTGCAGAAGATGGCCCAGCTGTCTGCTGATGGTATTGGAAACAGCCCAACTGTCTGTTTAAGAAATTACCCAACAAAGAGACACCAAAATGGAATGGGTTTTTTTCACCAATTTTCTGCTGAAGGATTTGAAATTTGACAGGGCACCATGGGGGGTGCAATGTAAAGGGGTTAGAAAGTTGGTCATTAAGCAGAGCTGTCATTGCAAATTATCGCTGTCCAGGATGAGAAGTTCTAGCTCATTTGGTGCTCAGACAGGTCTAGGCCTCAGGCAATTTGTTACACTTCCCCCATGTGGTTAAGGGGACCCCAGGCACTAATTTTCCCCTCTCTTTGCAGTTGGAGTCACCTGGGAGCCCCTCTGGGCCAGAGCTGCCTATAGAGACTCTGCTGGATGACCGGGAGCGGAGGATTTCCCACTCCCTCTATGGCGGGATCGAGGGTCTCAGCGAGTCACCCACAAAGAACGTGGCATTGGGCAGGATAATGGGTGAGTCAAAGCAGCTCTGCTAAGCAGGGCATGTTTTATTTCTCTCTGTGATTCATTGAAGGGTGGTTAATGTGTTATGTGGGAATTGGGAACATGGAGGTTGCACTGACCAACTTAAAACGTGCCTTAAAATTCTTCTACGCAAGCCTTCTGGATAGTTAATGTGAGGAAGAAGGTAAAGTGGGGTTCTAAAGTGAATTTTGCATCTTGTGACAGGTCATAGAATGAATAATAGTAGCATTTAACATGGTCTTTCAATGTCTGGTTTGGGACAATAAATTATTGGTCGGTCTAGGCTCCATGTTGCATCAAAGTCTCTGACTCATGGGAATTCATAATTTTTATTCAATATTCCTTCTCCTCTGTTTCAGTCCTACTAAAATACAAAAATAATTAAGGTAAACTTGCATCCATTTATGCTTATTAAGGGACTTATTAAGATATTTGAATGTTTGCTTTGTAGGACACCAATTTTAAAACCTCATAACTAATTATAAGCATCCCTTGTGTAGATTCTGTACCCTGCCATCTGCATGGTCCCAGTGGATAATGAGGTTATTAGTGCTTGCTTTGCAGCAATTCAACTTCTGATGTACAGAGCTAGGTAATAAAGACTTGCCTTGCCACAGGAGTGGTTGGATTTACTGACTAGGATGGGATTAGTTTGAAAGGATTTTCAAGTTTAAACACAAAAAGCAGCTTGATGAAAATAACACCTGACAGAAGACGTGACGATTGCTCGCTTGAGTTGCGAGTTTTAAAAAGAAGGCATGACTATTAAATCTAGGGCTTTTTTTTTAGTGCATTAAATACACAGAATATATTAGAGCATGCTGCTATAAACTTGATATGAAGCAAAGCATAACTTAGTTTTCAATTGCTTTAGATTAGGTTTTGGCTGTAGAAAATTAGTCTACCACACAGGCTTTTCCAATCAACAGTTTGTGTATATTTTTCACCCTATATTTTTTTATTTGGGTTGGGTTTGGGTTTTTTTTTTTCCCACCCATATTTTCTTTTTAAAATAATTTTTATATTTTGTATTTTGCATTTTCTTTGTGGTAGCAAAATAAGACTGCTGTTAAACTCTCTGAAAATCCACAAGTTTGCTATTTAGGGTATTTCTTCTTTTGCCCTTTTTTGTGCATTTGGGCAATAGTAATTAGAAACATATCATATTCTGTTCTGTTGCATTTCATTTTGCGCAGCTTGGAAGAAAAAACGTGCACATGACAATCAAGGCAGTGTGAAACCATGTCACCCAAAGTCATATGCTCTTAAAGAGAAAAATTTAGAAAAAATTTCATTTGTTTGTCAACAAATTTAAGGAGTGATAAAATAATTTGAAGTCTTTAGCACTACTCTCCCATAGAAAGAGCTAGTTCTTGTTGTGTCAAGGCTTTAGATAAAACATTTGCAAAGCACTGCCTTCTGCTTTTTCCATCAGTGCTGCAGAGGATTTACACACAGAGCTCATATAAGCGTTAACAAATTATCACTTAAACATGTTGTCCATTGATGGGAGAGGGAGCCCTGAGAAAGTCTGGGTGCACGTGTGTCAGCAATGCAGTTTATTTCAGCAGCGGAGAAGCACAAGACTTGCCGTGCCAATTTGAACTAGTAGTTCATCAGTCTGGTATCATCCCTTTAGCAGTGGCCAATAATTGATGTTTAAGCCGCAAAAAACCAAAAAAAGTGTTTCCAAAGCTGTTAACATCTTAATACTTTCAGATACCTTTGCATTGTATATATAGAAAAAAACCCCTGCCCTTCATTTTCTAAGTTTCTTATAAACTGAAGTTAATGTTTTGATTTCCTGTGAATTATTGTTTTTCTGAATTGTTTTCAGGAGCCAGAAACTATGTAGAAAATTGGTTGGTTGTGACTTTAATTCACTGAATCTTTAGTGGAAGCACGTTAGTGGAAAATCAAATTGTGCCTGAACCTCATAGTAAATGTGATCTAACAGTGTGTAACTAAAACTGGTCTTTCCAGGATTGGACTGTTCCCTTCTGCAATCACAGCAGCTTCACCTGTGATGTTAAACAGTGATGTTTAAAACCAGTTTTTGGGGAATGGTCAGTTTTCTAATAAGACTATTTTTTTTAATTAATCAGTACCACTAAATTAAAACTGCAGTGTTTATAATCTTTCACATGCAAGTTTTCTTGCAGTGCCATGCAACAGAGAGGTATTGCCTGTTGGGAGAGATAAGTACAGTTTCTTGTTTCAGAATAGCTAACATTTTAAAGACTCAGTCACTTTTATGCAGTGAAATCCCTGTCTTTTTTAAAATTGGAAATGAGAAAAAAAGCAGGACTTTTTTTATTTCCTGAGAATGTTTGTGTGGTGTTACATGACTCTTATCTCTTGAAAATTGGCCTGAAATTGAGGATTAGTCCTAAGAACAACCTGGCTGAAGAACACTGGAGGTCTATACCTTCCCACACCAGTCCTGCCCATGAAAACAAGCCCAAAGGAGTGCTTTCTGCAGTGCTGGTACCCTTGAGTGCTCTCCCCATATCAAGAACCCCTCTGATGAGCTCTCTGAATCATCTGATGTCTTTTGATTTGCCCCTCAATGGATTTAACTGTGTAAACTTTTAGTACTCAGTACTTTTTAGTGAGGAGATGACAGTATGTTTTCACAGAAGGAGTAGGTCTTGCTGCTGCTTTTGCTCCTGGTTGGGTTTGAGTTTTCTTTCTTCCTAAGTTAAACTATTCAAAAGTAACAACTTCAAATGCCTGCTTGTTTTAGTCATTGCTTAAATTTGGAACAAAGATTTCAAGAGTGTTTTGTTCTTTTAAATACCATTAATGTAATTTCAGAAAAGGTATTTAAGACAATTTTCTTACTCCTTCATAACTGACAAGCAAGAACCGGCTGTCAGAGCCTTGCTGTGAGAGTGGGAATAAAATACCAATTTTAGGATGTGATATAAATTATGTAAAATAATGTTTGCTTGCTGCAATAAATCTACGTGAATCTTTTCATGTTTCTGATGATTCTCATGTTAATCTACTTTTCTAGGTGGTTATTGCTATTATAGATTTTCTTATGCTTTTTCATTTGATAATATTTCACTGAAATTTTCTGATGGAGAAAAGATACAATTTTCTGTATTCAGGGAATACTTTTGGTTTGGAGGAGATGGGATATTTTATTTATATAAATTTGGTCTTTTAAGAATTAGATGGTTGTGAGAAACTCTTATCTTTATTTACTTTATTATTTCCAGAGTGCATGTTATTCAGTTAAAAACAACTGTGTTATACTGGTTTGCTTGGGTCTATAATTAAAAATTCAAGTCTTCTTCTGACATACCGTTCTTGTATATCATGCATTATGCTCCTGAGTTTTACAATACACCAATACATAGCTGCTGTCTGTATAAATTATTCTTATTCAACAAACAGCTTAGTACAAAGTCCTCTTTCATCTCCTTCTTCTAGTTGATGATATTTTTTTTATGAACCTGGCGGGTTTTGTTGCTAACGGTGACTAAACAGAAGATATTTTTGCGGGGTACACAGAATAACAAGCGCTTGCACTGAATCTGCTTTTCATCCTGAAGGATCCCCCAGAACTTTGTGAAGTTTGATGGTTCCTACACAACAGGAAATACTCTGTTCTCTACATAAATTATTGCTGTCTTAAGGGTAGAATCAGGAGGAAGCACTATTGACAAAAATTTAGCTAGAGATGTAGAGTGTGTGTCTCAGTGAAATGAAAATAACCCTTTACAATCACAATGTAGCTCCTCGGCCAGGAATCTCATCAAAATGTGGTGCTCTTCTACAATAGTTGACAAATTTGAGCACTTTCTTGAAATCCAAGGCCTGTATACAGTGTAGAAATCTTTGCTGTTAGTCATTCTCCAGGCATTCTTTGTACTGTTGGTCTGAATCCCACAGTGTCAACATGCTCATGAGTCATTCATAAGGTAATACTGGGTTTTGAACATACGGTGAGAGTGTTCAACAGATTTTGTAGACCATCCTTTAAAGAGCAAGCAATAGCAAAAGCACAAGGATCAAGCCAGAAACAGTTCCATGACAATGCAGTGTCAGTATGGGAGCCAAGTTATCCCAGCAAACATATTAACCGAACTTCAGGGAATTTCAAGATTTGAAAGGACCTGGAGCAGTTTAGTTCTTCATGAATAAACCTGTTATTCATACTATGTACTGTGTGTGAGCAGGGTTTTTTTAGAGGGCTCTGTGTTGGTGGTTGAATTCAGGTACAAATTGTTTTCTGGTGTATTGTAGGTGTATAATAGGTTTGAAGGTGTACAATTTTTTTTTGAAATATGCTGCTTGGCATATTTTTCCTTGTAGGATGAAAATCCTCATAGATGAAGAGACCAGCCATTTCATACTGGAGCTCTGAAGCTTCTTTTACTGCACAGACAGATGGGAACCCTTCTTACCCAATAGTTTGGTGTAGTCCTCAGGCTGTCCTCCTTTAGATTGGTAACTTGTCCAATCAATTTCAGCATCATTGTTCTGAGATGAGAAACATTTGAAAGGGAGACTGTTTTACTTGCTTAGTACAGTGTCCAAAATACTTTATGTTATTACAGATTACTTCACTGAAGCTGAATTAATATATGCAAAACTGGACTTGAAGTGTTGTCAGAGTCTAAATTTCATAGAGTCTAAATAGCACTTTTCCAGCCAGAGGGAAAATTATTTTCTTGAAGAGGTTTGTAGACAGGTTGAGCAATGCCTTAGATTTGTAGATCAGTCAAATATACTGAAGATTACTGGGTTTGAAGTTTCTTTGATGTTTCCTTGTAAGGTTTCTCACAACACTTGTGGAATTAATTCTCCAGGGGTATTTTCTGTCCACTTCAGCTGAGTTCTCTACAAAGTGTGTGTTGAGTTCAGTACTGAGGTTTGTCCAACCATCTGCTGGAGGTGAAGCCTTTCACCTGTTCTTAGCTTCATCTGCAATGAAAAGCATAGGCATGTCAGATGGGTTTTCTCCTTAATTCTTAAGCAACTATTAAAATGTCAATCTTCACCCTTGTCAGATATAAAGAAGGGTAGTGAAAAGTTAAAAGTGTTCCTGAATTATTGTAGCCTCTCAGATGGGAAGTTCAATCTGCTGAGTGCCATAAGGTTATACCTTTCCACAATCAATTCTTTGGAGGCATTATTAAGTACAAAGTTAACAGTCTTGTAGGCATTATGTTTGGAAAGAAGTACATTACCAGGCTAAACATTAACCTGTCCATCAAAGGAACTATTGCTGGGCAGAATCAGCTGTTATGCAAACTGCATACATTCATTTCAGTTTGACAGTGATGAGGTGTTCACCATGCAGTACCTTTTTTTTCCAGCCACTTTTTCAGCCTTCTTTAATGATCCCTTTGAAGCCAGTTTCCCCCTCTTTGGACAGATTACTGTATGTATTATCTAGTACAATAAGGATTTTTACTACCTCTTTGCACACAGGGGTTTGTTTGTTTTTTTGTTTATTAATAATTGCATGCAAAGGTAGTGGTGGTAACTGAAACCTTTACAGAAAAGAAGAAAACTTTATTTTCCCCTAATTATTCACATTTTTTTCATATCTACAGTGAAAGTAAAGTGTGGAAATAATTGATGTGTCCATAGAAGCAGTGTAAAATATGGAAATAGAAGTTTTGTGATACATTACACCGGTGCATCATAGTTTTAGAATAATTTTCAGTTTGTTGTCAGATTAATGGTTGATTAAGCTAGTGTGTTTCTTCTCATGAGATGTGACAGTTTTACAAATTGTTTTAGTAAGATCATACCATCTTTTAACTTGTACTGTCAAATTTACCTGATGAAGTCTGCCATTGAACAGACTCATGTTGAGTCTTGATGTAGTCCCTATCATGTATGTGATGGTTCTTGTTTAAGCATTTTAACAAAAATGTTAAAACTTGCTTGAATTTGTTGATAATAGAATTTGGTAATTTTTTTTTTCTCCAAATATTGCATGTGTCCACTTCCCAGCACCACTTGAATAATTTCTCATTTCATGAAGGCCAGACTGATCAGGAAAAGTGATGGCCTCTGTTAGTCCTTGTGGAACACATTCTTTATTAACAAGGTGATACAAGAGGCGATACTGTCTTGTGGGAGAGATGCTTTTGAGCAGTTCTCAGCCAGGACTTGAGACTGTGGGCACAGACAAACATGGGAGGTTCCTCTGAACATCAGGAAACACTTTTTCAGTGTGAGGGTGACCATGCACTGGCGCAGAGTGCTCAGGGAGGTGGTGCAGAAGCAATTTGTTTGGGGTCCTGGGCACATGGCTGTAGGTGCCTCTGCTTGAGTGGAAAGGGTTGGACCAGAAGAGAGGTCTCTTCCAAACCTCAACCCTTCAGTAACCTTGTGGTCTTGCAGTAGGTCACAGAAACAACTGGTGTGCTTCACTTTTCAGACCTCTGCACAGGAAGATGGGTACAAAGTGAGACATAGTTAATTTTATTATCTGCATTGTGTCATTCTTATCAGTGGCACTGCAGTTTGACATAACCTTTTATAATCTGTGATGAAATATTTTTCAAGGCACTCTCTGCACGCTGCTGTTATTTAGTTTTGGGTTTTTTCTCCCTTTTGTCCAGGTAAATATCAGCTGTCTCCAACAGTGAACATGCCCCAGGATGACACTGTCATTATTGAAGATGACAGGCTGTCAGTCCTTCCTCCTCATCTCTCTGACCAGTCATCATCCAGTTCCCATGATGATGTCGGGTTTGGCACTGTTGATACTGGTGGATGGGCTAAAGCTGCAATTAATGAGTCAACAGACTGGTAAGAGCATGGTTTAGTGGAAGGAAGAAAGAGAGAGCTGTGGTTGCATCTTTTCCTTTAGTTGCATTTCTGGCTGCTGCTAATTTTAATATTTTTTCTGTCACATTTGGATTTTACTGTTTTCAAACTGGTAATTGTCCCTGTTTCAGGGAGGAAGTCTATACAAATACCTCTGGCTGCAGTTTTGTGCTGTGTTAAAGCATATTTGTGGAAATGTTACTTAGACAGTACACAGCTGTGTTATTTTGATGCTCTAACTTTAATTTAATTGCTACCTGACCTAGCTTTTGTAAAAAAATAACTTGGCAAAATTTTAACACTTGAGTTTATGAAAGATGAAAGACTGATTGGAAATTGTAATTTAAAAACCTCACTGTAAATATATCAACGTTTATAAAACAAAGGTTTTATTTTTATATTCCATTGCATATCTAGGAGCATCTCAATACTTTTGCATCCTGCCTTGCTTTTCCTAATAATGTACTAATCTTTTAAATCTACTTAGAGGTCAAAGCTTTTTGCTTTGCCTCTGTGTTAGTGCTTGTGCAAAAAGAGCTAGTTAAGATTTCTTCATTATGTGTGAAGAACTACTATTCATATTGTTAGATGATTTGCAAAGACAATGTACTGCAATAGCTCTAAATTTAAATATACAGAAAGTAACAGTTCCACATTTAAAGGTATAGAAAGTAACTTTATGTATTTAATCCGTAGTAAAAATAACTTTTGTGAGTCTTAGGTTGACTCTCCAATTACTTTAACACATTTTAACATAAGAGCCTTAATGAGAAATGCATTGAGCTCCATTATTGACTTGCTTAAGTTCCTGGCAAAGAAATACTGTTTATTGCTTAGTCAGTACAATTAATGCAGATCTAAGATTTAATTTACAAGTCCTGTAATTATCTATAGTAATAGCAAAATAAGAGCCCACCTCTGTATGCTGCTACTTCTTGAAGCTGGATAATTACCACAAATGGTGTGGTACTAGAATTTTCTTAGTTTTCTTGTCTCTTGAGCCTGTTATGAATATGTCAGCAATATCTTAATAGAACAGCAATAGCACCTGCTGGGTGATATGCACCTGTCAGCTTCTTCTTTGCTTTAGACTAGTTTATTTCATCTTATATCTAGGAACTGAGTTCTGTATTTTAAGCTCCGTTTCAATGATTGTATGAAAATGTAATTTTTTTCATTCTTATTTACTTTTTTTTAATGTTGCAGTTCTTCTTATGGACAAGTCATACCTGTAATCTGGGTCTATGAAAAGTCCATTTGTCTTTTGTAAAAGCTGAGAATCTGAGACATTTAAATAGAATAGTCCACAAGCCTGCATATAATAGCTTATTTCTGAGGGAGTATTTTTAGCTGAATGTAAGCAAAATCCTATGAAATAAAACCCATTTGAAAACTGCACGTGCTTTTACACTGACTTCTGCAGTGTGTCTTGCTATTCATACACTTCTTTGTAAATTAAGTAACAGTAAAGAAAATCGGATTAGGCATTGTAGAATTGATCACACTCAAAAAAGTTTTAAGTGTGTGTATGAGAAACTGTAAAGGTCTTCAGATACAGTGGCACTTCAAAAATTAGATCAGTGTCGTGCTTTTAGTATCTAATGTATTCTATTTGTAAAAAAAAGTAAATAGCAATAGAATTAGATTGTTGCTATAATTTCCTGTTGCTAATGGATGAAGGAAGACTTGTAAAACGAAGGTGCATTGTATGATTTTGCTGGAAGGCACAAAGGGTAAAACTAAGAATATGGATGAAGGGTTATCCAAACAAGAATGGCAGCTGTTCTGAATCACAGAAGAAAATGTAAGCTTTTTCAGCCTCACAATATCTCCCTAATCCTTGATGAAAATGTTATGAAAACAAAGGGCCAATAAGACAGGATTAATAAATGGAATTTTAATAACATTGAGGTCAGAAGACGGTTACATTCTTTTAAGGATCAGCTGTCATTCCAGAAATCTTATTTGTTAAGTATTCTAGAATATAGTAAATTGCATTTGGCATTGCTTAATGACTTGCACTAAATTCACCTCTGTCTTTTATTGATGTAGTTGAAAAATATTAAAATGAGGCATTTTTAGGGGCATTTAATTCCTCCTCTGTGCTCATTGGCTTTTGCAGTTCTTGGGGACTTTTGAATACTTTTAGACAATGTACATGCATTCAGACACCTGTGATCCACTCCTTCCTTAATTACTGAAATACACTCATGGGTCTTTAATAATAGAAGTAAAACAGGACATGAAAATTTAGAACTCAACATAAGGCTCAAATAAAGGCACTAAGTAGCACCTTTATGGTGCAGAATACTGTGCTAGCATGTAATAATAATTCCCTTAATAAGTATGTGTGAAAGGGAGGTGTGACAAGGGCAGATCAGGGAAGCAGAAGGAAAGTCTCTAAAAGTGGTGTCAGTGGAAATGCTGGATTCCAGCCTCCCAAATTCCCACTTGCTGATGCCGTGTCCAGACCCTACTGCTCTCTCTGGGACCTGTGGTGTCCTTTTCAAGTTATATTTGAACTGGAGTTTTATTCTGTTCTTAGGACTTCAAGTTCAGTATATAAGTGTGTGCTGTGTTTACATGGAAATGATATTTTACTCTACTAGAAGTTTTGTATAGGAGGATCAAAGCAAGCTTGTATGAGAAAAGAAGCATAGAGCCAAAACAAATAATTTTATAAGTTCACCTTTTCTGAAGAAAGTGTCACAAGATACATTTTCTTCGGCAAGATGAAGTCAGTCATTTTAACAAATGTGAGCCTGTGCTAACAGATGTTGCTGGAAAAAAATTCTCACTTAGTAAAACCACATTTTTCTGGCCTTCAGAGACAGGGCTGACTAGCAGGGAGCCAGAAACTTCTGTGTGGCCTTGGTAAAGTCAATTATGATCTGATTATGAAAGGTGTTGAAACCCTGTAAGTTCAGTTGGAGTCACTTCGGAGGACGTTTTCAGATTTAGGTTGTTCTTACTCAAATACATGTTGCACTGCTATAAATGCTAGAAGTGTATATTGGCCTTGTCTGTTTTATCTTTCTATCATGAGGAGATAATTTTTCCTCCATTTTGTGGGAGTCAGTGTTAGGACGAAATAGTTATTTTTGAGTATGGTCTCTGATTCATCAGAGCTTTTAAGCATATGCTTGAGAACATTGCTAAATTGTGCAGACATCTCTGAAATGGTTGCAGTAATTAAATGTAAAACATTATGAGCCTGAGCCAGAAACATTAAAGTCAAAAGGCACTTGACATTGGCTTTATTCACATAAGCTCTGATCCTGCTCACACTGAAGTATTATATGCCTGTCACAAGCACATATCTTATTATTTGTAAATCTGCCATTACTAGACTGAATTTCTTTTTGGCTGTCTGGTAATGAGGATAGTGATTTTCACCCTTTATAGTACTTCATGCCTTTGGACACTTTTCCTTACCTCTTTTTCCCTGTTTTGTCTAATATCCAGGTGTTTCATGATCAAAAATACATCTGTAAATTAGAGTACATGGCATACATAAACACGTGCATGTTACAGAATTTAAAAGTATAAGTTGTTTTTTGCAGAAATTCACTATTTGCCTGTTTCTCACTGGGAAAGAGAGGTGTATTATACTCAGCCCTTCCAGTAAAAAGAATTCTTTAGAAACATGGTACTAAACAGTAAGATGGTACTAAACACAATCTCTTGAGTGGCATGTAGAGATCTATTTAGAGATATCAGTGACAAAATATTTAATTTTTTTATCTTGAAGTACAACAATATTCAAAGAGGGGATTTTGAGGGATCATTTACCTAAAGGATAGATAACAATGGTCCAAAATACTGATTTTTTTTCAGTATTTTATGCTTTTGATTTCTTTTTGTGCCAGCTGAAGTAGAGATCTATAAACTATCCCATTTCTAAGAGCCAGAAGATCTTTTTGTGAATTTCCTTTTATATTTATTAGCAGTATGCAATCTTGCCTTTTGAAAATATGTTTTTAGCTTGCACACCAAATTTTGCTTGCATTCTGACACTCGTGATTTTGCCAATGTTTGAGCAACATTAATAAGTCTATCTTCTGCATGTTTCTGAGGCAGCTCACTGAAAACCTGACTGCCTGAGCTGAGGTCAGTTTAGAAGCCTGCAGAAGAAACAAAAACCAAATACAGTTCCCCCCATTTCTGATTTGGGGGTGGATCCACTGTAGCAAGTACTTGCTCTATGGGGAAGCAATGAGTAGATATATGGTTGTTTGCCATAGCCAGGCTAAAAGCAGGAGAAGCTATGAAAAATCTACAAGAAATTTCACATATGGACAGAAATTTTAATGCAAACTTTTTAAATTAAGAAGTTTCAAGCTCTGTGGCCTTCAGGCAGGAGAGTTTCTATTTATGCTTGACTAAAAATATTTTCTGATAAAGACAGACCAGATAAATTACTATCAATAGCATAAATTTGTTTCTCAGGAAGAAAAAAGAACTGTTTTATTCTCCTGCAAATTATTCCTGTGTTGGACTTTATGATCTGATAGAATATGTATAGTGACCAGAAGTGTATATCTTTCATTAAAACTGTAAGTGAAATCCTTGGTACTTTTTAACTAGAATTGCTTAATGCAGTAAAACAAATCCATTGCGTGTGTAACTGAATACTTGCAGTGTGTATTTAAAACTGTGAACTTAATCGTTGGTAGAAGTCACGTGCTAAATAAATGATTTTCTCTGAAGAGTGAAAGGTTGCGTGATCTTGATAAATGTTCGCATGATTTTTTTCCCTTCCTACAGCACTCTTAGTCCAGATGTTGATCCCGTACTTGCCTTCCAGCGAGAGGGTTTTGGACGCCAGAGCATGTCAGAAAAGCGTACAAAGCAATTTTCAGATGCCAGTCAGTTGGAGTTTGTTAAAACACGAAAATCCAAAAGCATGGATCTAGGTAGTGAGTGATGTTTTTTCAATTTTTTTTTTATTCGAACCTGATTTTCATGTTGTAAGTATATAGATTTTATAATTCCAAACAGATTGTGTATGTGCAGTAGTACTGCACATAATGTCTACTTGTGGGTAGTAAAGTACTAACTTGAATGGCCAAGGGGCCTGGGTGTTGTTTGTTGTTTGTAAATGTCCATACATTCAAATACATAGCCCTCTGGATATATGGTAATACCTAAACACAGTAAACAGTATTTATTAAAATGGATGTGAAAAATGCATTTACCAATCCATACAGAATGACTGTGTAAAACTGTACCACGCTGTGGTTCTGGGTAGTCAGGTTTATTCTCAGTTCGTGATTATAATGCAGTTAGCCTTAAAGGTCTTTCATTGTCTCTCATTTTGTAGATGAATTCAGAATTAGAAAATGGGACTAGTCTGACATGTGTTTGAGACCCAAGTTTTAATATTTATATCAGAAGCCCTATAAAGTAGCAATGGCTAAGACAGGTAATCACAGTGATCATTTTAACTGATAAACCAACTGAGAATAAGTAATTGCTAACAAGCCCATCAATTTTTCTGCCGTTGAATTTAGATTCTGAAGTGCAGACTCTAGTAACCTCAAACAGTGAGTTTTGATGGCTTAAACACACAGAATTCCCTACTCAGAATAATGAAATATAATGCAATTCCCTCCTTTACAATAGTTGTGTCTTGCCTACAATCCCTAATTCACAGACTTCCTCAGGCTGCAGTCAGGTTGGAGGTGTTGATTGTCTTGACCAGTGCCGCGTGCTAACGTGTCAATAACAAATTGTACCTGCCCGTGATGTGAACCACTGACACTGCATGAAGGTTACTAGTCTGCTGCCACTTCTACCCAGAATGTTTGCTTACTCTTGCAGTTTATTTGCATGAAGTAGGACATTTCTAAGGTCCCCTAACTTGAAAAGACAATATGCAAGCCAGGAGGAATGTTGAGTGCATGTGGGGCATGGGCACTAACTGGGCTAACCGTTATGCATTTACCTTTTAACAGTAGCTGACGAGACTAAGCTCAGTACAATGGATGACCAGAAAACAGGTAAGAATTGACAGTAAGGCTGTTGCTATAGAAACCTTGGTCAAAGCAGCTTACCACAATTACAGAACTGCCAGTCAAATTGCATGAAAACATGAATATTCCAGTACTTGCATGGCTGCTTTCTATTGTGAATAATCAAGTCGTACAGAAAAAGAAAATTTTTCTATAGGATAAGTATCTAGGGTAGTATATTCAGCCAGGTCTTGCATGTGATTGTAGGCAGACACCTGTTTCTGCACTTTAAACTCATAAATATTCAGAGTTGTTTGGGGTTTTTTGTCCTTTCAAAAAAAAAATCTTGGAAAATCTCCTCCTAGCTTCAGACTATAGTGCAGAGAGAGATGATTTAGAAGAGTCGAGTGTTTGGCTATTACAGTGCTAACACAGTGCTTGAAAATAATTATTTTAATTAGAAAACTGCTGCCTTTGCCTTAAGTGGTCATCAGATACATGTTGTGCATTGAGTTGAAGATTATTTGTGCAAGTTGATTTGCTTTTGGAGCTGAAACGTGAGCATCGTAACAGAACAAAAGAATATGTAAATAGAATCTTTTCCACATACCATTCTTTGTAATGTTTCACAAAATGATAATGAGAAATAGCTTTCAAGGCATATTTTTTTATTAGTAATTAAAATAATGCACCAACTGCAATTATGAACCTTTATGATTTATTAATATAAGTTAGCTTTTGACCTATAGAATGCTATTTTAATTAGGCTAGATCCAGAGGACACCATAACATTACTTAGTTCTAATTAGGAACAATTCACCTTTTTAACCTGAAAATATTATTTATTTAGCATGATTTGAGGAGTAGTGCATTCCATACAGAATTTACATTTACTAATTCACAACTGCATCTCTGTTTAACTGGACTGTATAACATGAGCAGGAATACTGAAAAGCTGTAAGTAATCAAGTGATAAAATTATAATTTTTATTTGAACAGATAAGTCTTCTAGCTTTTAAAATGTTGCAGAATATGGCCACAGACTTGCAGCTTTGCAAAAAAAGAATGAGTAAACAAAATCAAAATGTAGGAATGTTTTGGAGGATTAAAGCCATCAGAGTGTGAATGTATGAATTGTGTTAATGGTTGTGATAATAATTGGTGCTTAGGAACTGCCTTCACCTCTGAGCATTATTCACATAAAAACAAGTTAAAGACCAAACTCAAAATTATTGTAAATTATTTTTCATTTTCTTATTGACCTGTGTAGTTGAGTGGAATGTGATTAGAATGTTGTAAAACCTGTGTGTTTTAGTGAAATGCAATCCTCAGGTTTTAAAAGTGCACAGTGGTTTTGGTGGTATCAGCAGAGGGTGGTGTGAACTGAGTGTAGTTTTCCTTTATGTGTAACACCTGGATTAAATTCCAAAAAAAGAGACAAGTTGGACAACTTGGGTGAAAGAGCATGACCATGCTGTCTGGACTAGGCAGTTACATATTTTGTGCACAGCAAATGTGCTGGAAAAAAATTTTCAGTGGCTGGAAAAAAGGAAAACCTTTTGCTGTACTTTTATTTTATTTATCCTGCATGCTTTTAACCAGGTTTTGTATATAAACACTGGATATCTCCCATTACTGAAGATGGATGTAGCTGTTAAACAAACCACTTACTGTAGTTTGGCTTAAAAATTGTCTGATTCTAAGAAAAAAAAAAGCTTCAAATGTGTGGTGAACTATGCTTTAATGAACTCTAGAAGCTAGAAAACTTCAACATGTATTTACTTTAGAAAAGATAAAAACAAACTCTGTTACTGTCACAGTTGGATTTAATAGTATTGGCTGAAAAGGAGAGCACAGAACTCTCCAGCTCTAGTTACTGTAATAGTTTTTTAATTATTTTTCTTTCTATAGTTCACTTGAAGTACCTAATCCTTGCAGTGTTTACAGTTCATCCTAGAGGTTAGAAGTATATTCAGTAGCAATTGAGCATGGCCCATTTATAGAGTACCAGGCATACTATAGCTCTAGGTGGTTATTTTTCCATGTGCATGTTATGAAAATGAAAAAGAAAAAAATCAAATAACATTTATTTAAATTATTTATTGATTTATTTTTACACAATGCTTTTTAATTAAACTTTTATTAAACTGAATCAAAATTAAACTGGTTTTGATGCAGTTTCTTGCTTTATTCCTCCCCTGCCTTCCCCAGATGAAGTGTTAATCTGTTAGTGTCTGAACTGAACTAGAAATGGAAAAATGTATCAAATGTAATGGAGCAGATATTACTAAGTAAATACACTCACTGATAATGTCCTTCAAGAAGGTGTTTAGAAAGTAGACTTTATGCCTTTGCAAAACTGGTTTAATGAAATCCAGAGAAGTTTTTGGCATCAGTTGCAGGTAGCATTTGACTTGACAGCTCATAAAACTAATGCTTCAGAAAAAAAAAAAGGAAGTCATTTAAAATGATTTAAAAGAATGTGCTGATGAAAAATGTGCTTTATAAACTAAAATTAGCCACTGGACAAAACATCATATATCCCTTGGCACCATGTGCTTTGCCTTTGCAAATGGTCCAAGCGGATTGGTGTCACTGTATAAATAATTACCTTAGGGTGAGATAAGGGGAGGCACAGTGAGCTGTTAAACAGTGGCAGCACAAGGGACAAACAAAGGACTTGGGGTAGGAGCAGCGCAGAGGCTTGGTGTGGTGTCTGTGTGCTCAGTGTCTCCTTGGGATGTGTGCCATGGCAGAGGCACCTGCGCAGCCATGCATGAACTGCATGGTGGCTGCATGGCTGGCAGGGCAAGGCTTGGCCCTTGTCCCCGAGGGCTGGCCAGCTGGGGACACAGGGAGAGGAGGGACATGGGTGGTGGGCAGGGGCTGTGCTTGGCAGGTCACAAAGCCCTCGGGAGATGACAGGGTGTGGGCAGCGCTGAGCTGTGAGGAGGATGCGTGGTGGCAGTCGTGGCAGGAGGACTGCTGGGATACAGAGGGATGAATCCACCTCAAAGGATATTTGTTAAGAAAGTCATTGGAAAGGGAGATTTTGATAAACTTCAAATTTTAAAAATGATAAAAGAATCCCTTTCATCCTCAGTCATATAAATATGCTTTAGGTAGATGTGTCTTTTCCTCTCCTTTTTTCTACTTTAAATTCTGGTGTCAAAATAGAGGTAGGACTCATTCTGAGCAGATAACACTTCTGACGATTACCACCAGTGCTGTAAAGGCTGGAAGAAAATGCTGACATTTTTGTATTTAGAAAACAGCGTTTTGATGTGACTCATAAATTTTAAACAGAATCCATTTTAAAGAAAGTTTGCTGGTTTTTACCAGATTATCGGTAAACTACTCACTTTCTGACTGGTAATTCTAGTAATAAATCCTTAACACACTATTTGCAGGGACACCTAACTATATTTTTAGAATAGTAGATTTGCTATGAAGTAGCCATAACAGATAATGAAGGTATTAAAACATACATAGCTCTATGATCACACTGATAAAATTGCTTGTGAAAGGAGATTTCCCCATTTTAGATTCCGCAACCTGTTCACATTTGTGTTCATGGCCACCCAAGTTCAGTAAATATTCTTATCATTTATGTAATCCATTATTAGTTTTACAGTATTCAACATTAGGTCATATCCCAGATGGGATATCCTTTGGGAAAACACAGCTTACATAAATAGTTCTCACAAAGGTCTGTATTGGGTGTCAGGAAATTGAACTTTTTTTAGTGTTCTTTATGAACACAATTGGGCACATAAATGCCTTCTTTATAATTACTGTTTACAAAAAGAGCCACTCAGTAATTAGGAAAAGATATATGAGCGTTTCATTTGGAAGGTTACAAAGCACAATGTGGAATAAGGAAGTTTACAGTAAGTTGCTATGTAAGAGGACACCCTTTCCTTTTGTATATGAAATTGGATCTGTCAAACAGCTGGTTTATATATGATTGTCCCATTTCCTCTCTTTTTTTTTTCCTCCAAGATGTTGCATTCTTTTTTTTTCTGTCTCATAGGCAATTAAAAAAAATACAATGAAATACTTTGAAAAATAAAAAGCAAAATAAAGTCTCATTTCTCGTGTACTGCAGGGATTAGTGGAGGAATAGCAGATTTGACCATGGAATAGAAAGTGGGCAGTTTTATAGGGCACTGTCTAAATTAGAGCGCCTTTAGTTGGCAGAGAGAATATTCTGTAACACACTCGCCTTAGACTTCAGGCCATTTTCAGAAGTTTGGCAATTCCAGACTGCAGCTTGTTTGCACAGCTGGGAAGTCACCAACCCCTCCCTGGTCCCAGCTGGCTCTGTGCTCTGCCTCCAGCCATCCTCACAACCCTCAGCCCTCTAAGTACACCTGTGTGTGAGAGAGTGGCTTCTTCTAGGAGATGAGAATTCCTGAAAATAAAATTTCTCATTTGTTGGGGTGCATTTATTTCCGGCCAAGGGTCCAAGCAGCAGGACTACAGACTGCTGGGGGAACCAAACTGCAGGAGTTGTGTAGACCTGGGAGGGGAGATTTTTGGTTTGTTTCTGTTTACAAGTTAATCTTAACAGTAGGGCAGCTGAAGGGAAATACTTTGACAGCTGCTGTTTGAATTGATTTGATCTGAGGGATTTCAGTTTAATGTAATTGCTCAGACTTTTAATAGCTGGATAGAAAAGACAGCATTCACAGCCTTGCTTCATCTCCTACCAAGGTAACAAAAGATGGGGAGAAATTTTGCCATGCTGCTGTTCAGCATCTCTTCTGTGGGGGCAAACAAACCCCTTTCCTCCCCAAAGAATACTGAATAGTTTTAGTAGTGCAGTAGCAGTTTTCCCCAATTTAAGGTAACTTCACATCTCTTTCATAAAGAGCAGTGACAGATGCAGTCTCCCTTCTGTCTCCTAATTTCTTCCAGAATAGGGATCATCTTCAGAACTTTGTATTATTCTGAGATAAATGCTTAAAAGAGGTAGTTTTCCTTTTTTACACCTTTACTCACACCTATGCTTATTATGTACTTATGTACTGTTAATAGTTTTGGTATTCCTGGGGATTCAAGCCTTGGCTCTCTCAGTGGTGGCTGGCTGTGAAATTTATTTTTGCCAGATAAGGATGCTGATGTCAATTAGGTAACAGCCTACCACCTGGGACTGTTGTGGTGCTACAACAGTTCTCTTTTGTGCTCCCTTTGGGTAGAGAAAAAGTGCAAATTTGGTATTACAGGTGAGGGTTCTGGTCTCATAATTTCAGGAAATGTAGCCATTGTGATGTTGTCCCACCTCATCTTGCTTTCCACTCCCAAATCCTATGGAAAATCTAGCTAAGACTGTACTTGCACTTCTGAAGAAAATCAATAAAATGGAGTGTTTTTTGGTTTTTTTTCCCCTGAAAGAGTCTTCCTAGTTTTAACTTTAGTATGAGGTCTAATTGTGCAGTTATGAGGTGATTTGTAGTGTAAGTGGTAGTCTAAGAACAAAGGCTATACATTTAACCCACAAACCTGAGAAGTAAAGTCTGGATAGAAAAAGGCTGTTGCAGAACACTGCCTGAGGCTTTCTTGGCACATCTCTGGACATGCTGCCCTCTTCTCAGTGATAAGAGCTGCCCTCAGCCCCAGCTGTAGCAGTGCTGCCCCAACAGTCATTCCTTGGGACTGCCAGGAGCGTGTTTATTTTCCAGTTGGGTAACTGGTATTGCCCATTTTACTGGCTCCTTTCCACAGATTATTGTTAAGCAATTTCACGAAATCTGAGCAAGTCGGTTGATACTTCCAGAAGCATTTAATTACGAAATTGTTAGCAATTTGATACAAGTCTTTAAAACTCAGACAAACAGCGTGTTCCTTGAAGGCAGAGGTCAGGCTACTTTGCAAGACTGTTACACTAAACATGGTAGGAATCATGCCCATAGTCTGCTCTTTGTTTATTAATTGCTAGTACAGAGGAAATTTTCTGCTGAAACAAAAAGTAGTTAATTGTTTTGTTAGATGTTGCTAGATATGCATCTGTGCTGGTTGTATGAGCTACATTTTTAAAGCCCAGTGATTTCTTTATCATTTAAATTGTGTAAAATAATAGTAATGGATGTTGGTCTCTCTTCACTGATTTGAAAAGCCAGACATTGCTAACATTGTCAGTTCCACTGACTGTGACTTGACATACTCATTTGCTTCTGAGACCAACAAATCTGTGGAGAATTCCCTACAGATTATTGAGAGATGATGTGAATAATGTTAAGTGTGTCCCCAAAGACTTTCAGGATGGATATGCATAATCAAGCATGCTGTTCTCAGTACTAATTCTAATTACTTTTTTTCCCCCCTTTAAATCACTAAGGTTCCCCAACCAGAGATGTGGGGCCTTCGTTAGGTCTGAAGAAATCGAGCTCCTTAGAAAGCCTGCAGACAGCCGTGGCTGAGGTGACTCTGAATGGTGACATTCCTTTCCACCGCCCACGCCCACGAATTATCCGAGGACGAGGCTGCAACGAGAGCTTCAGAGCTGCCATAGACAAATCGTACGATAAACCTGTAGCGGATGATGATGATGAAGGCATGGAAACTTGTAAGTAAACTGTTGTTTTGCATAATGAGTGTCAATGGCATGGGTTAATTCCTTTAGAAAGTGACTAAAGTAGTAGAACATAATTTTAGAATTTTAAAAGAATAGAACTGACTTCATCAATATTTAGGCTTTTTCCCTTCATTTGCTTTAACAGATCGCTGCACTCTGCAGCTTTCTTCCTTTCTAAAATAAGAGAATAAGATTATTGGGAAAGTGTTTACTTAAATTACTGTGAAAATATTCTGTAAGATGGCTAATTAACTAGAAAAAAAATTAGGTAGAAAAGCAAACCACTAAATTTATGTTACAAAAATATAGGCATTTAACTTTGAAATAGTATGTTTGTAGTGTTGGGGGGGATAAAAAGAAATCACTGTCCTTTAATTAGAGTGAGTAAGGTTGACAGATCTAATAAAATATAAAGTTAATGATCAGCTATTACCCACCCTAATGGGCATTCATTTACATTTTCAGTTCTTTAACCCGAAGTATGACCCAACATGTGGAGAATGTCATTAACATAAAAGAATCACTTCAAAGCTAACCTTATCATTATTGAACTATGTAAGAATGGGCTGGTAAAATGACAACTCATATTGAATGAAAATAGTATGAATGGTAAATTACCTCAATCAGGGGTTGTATTAAAATCATTGAATTTTTAACCTTCATGTTGTACTACTTTCAACTTGTCACACACCAGCAGAATTTTTTTTTAATCAACCTGCAGCTAGTTAGAAGTTTATGAATGAAGATGATGATAGGAAGGTTGAAGTAGTAAAGTATTTAGTCTGAATTTAATGAAGCTTTAAAAGGAATTTCTCACTTTTTTGAAGTTTTTTTGTTTCAGAAATTCTGTTTCATAAGCACATTCCCTAATACTCTTTTAAAAGTTACTTCTGTAACCACTCTTTTATTTTTTAGAAACTTCTGTAACCACTCTTTTATTTTTTAGAAACTCTTGGCTTTTTTTTAATCTGTCTCTTTTTAAGAGTGTTCTGAGGCCACAAGGGAGATCATTTTGCCAGTCACTTTTCTCAAAGGTAGCTACAGATGGAATTAATTCTGCTTTGCTTTTCCAGCACCTAACAATATCATACAGCAGTGAGGCTAAATGCTGGTGTGGTGCTGCTGGCTGTCAATCTGTTTCTGGCCAGAAAGAAGAATATTAGAAAGAAGAATATTATTAGAAGAATAAATGTGAGAAAGCATGTAATGATCCTGCCCATTCTTGCAAGCTGCATGCCTGTGTTCTTTTGGGACACCAGACCATGTATTTATAGAAGGCCTTGCTGGTGTGAGCCCACTGACAGCAATATCCTGGTTTGAGGCTTCAGATAGCCAAGGTTTATCCAGAAGTTACAGATGGTTTAACTTCAATTGGTCAAAAATATAGTGAAACTGTTGTCATGAAGCATTTTCAAGGGGAGAATAGGTTTCTGAGATTCTGGTAAGGGTTTTTAAGCTTGTTGATGCGATGCATAGAGAGTAATAAGGAAGTATTTGCAGCCCTTTGGATCCTTCATGAGAGCAGTGGTGTTGTGGCTTAACTCCTACAGCAGCCAGGCCCCAGGCAGCTGCGTGCTCACTCCCCCACCAGTGGGACTGGGGGGAGAATTAGAAGGGTGAAAGCTGGAAACTTGTGGATTGAGATATAGTCAGCTTCATAGGAAAGCAAAAGCCACATATACAAGCAAAGCAAAGCAATTAATTCAGTGCTGCCCATGGGCAGGCAAGTGCTCAGCCATCCCCAGGAGAATTGTCTACTGCTACTTGGGAGGACAAACACCATCACTCTAAATGTCCCCGACTTCCTCCTTCTACCCTCAATTTAATATACTGAGCACAATGCCGTGTGGTCTGGAATATCCCTTTGGTCAGCTGGGGCCACCTGTCCTGGCTCTCTCCTCCCAACCTCCTACACATCCTCAACTTCCTTGCCACTGTGGCTGTACAAAAAGCAGAAAAGGCCTTGGCTCTGTGTAAGCTCTGCTCAGCAATAACAAAAACACTTCTATATTACCAACTCTGTGTTCAGCACAAATCCGAAACACAGCCCCATAAAAGCCACTGTGAAGAAAAATAACCCTAGGCCAGCCAAAACCAGCAAAAGCAGGGACCAGACCAAGCCTTCTGCCTGAAATCAAAGTGTCATGGAGTGAGTCTTTGCCCTCATCTCTGGATGGAGTTGTCTCACACTGGTGGACCAAGAGCCATCTCATGTCATGAGAGAGCAAGAGCAAGGATCCCACAGATAGTCAGATCCCACATGGTAAAGAAGGGATCAGCAAAGTGTGACCAAGCTATATGTATAGAACTATGTATTTTGTTGTGTTCTTCCACATATGGTAATGAAACATCTAAGAAGTATTCCAGAAATTTGAAGTGACAGATTCACAGAAGCAGATGAGTAGCCAAGCAAATGTAATGAGTTGATTAGACAGAATTGAGACCTTGAGGAGTTTTGCTTCTCATGGTGACCATGGGAGCTTAAGAGCTGTCCCAGCCCTGTGTCACCTGTCTTCCTGAAAACGTCTGCATCTGCATTCAGCCTAAAAGCACTGCAGTCTGCTTCACTTTGTGTGAATTCTATATGGACTTAGGCTTCCAGAAAATTTACCAAATGGCGTCTTCAGTTGGACAAAATTTGGGCACATATGAATATGTAGGAGTTTAACAATCTGGATCTAATGTAACTAATGCCTCACTGCTGCCATAACGACGCTGCCTAAGTTTTTTTGAAATTGTATTTAATTATTCCATAATTGTTTGAAAATAGAATGTGACTTTCATTATAAAACCCAGGCAAACATGCTGGTGGTCAGTTTGGTGATGCCCTTGAGGTTGGATCCACTTGTCTTGCTTGAATTTTTTTGCCTTTCTCCAAGTGTTTCAGTACTAGAAGTGGTTTTTTGTCTTCTAGACAGTGACCCACTTTGGATTAGCAAATTATAGCAATGTATTGTATAGAGGAGTTCCTAACATGTCATCATTCCATACAGAAAAGCTATAAAGAATACAGGTAGCATATGTGACAAGGGGGCTAACTCTTCTAAATGTCCTTGGAACAATGTGCTACTAAATTACTAAATGTGGGATTAAAATCAGATGGCACTGACTGGTTCTGAGGTAATATTGTAATTATTTGAAAAGATGTGTCTGAGTTTTAATGGCTGTAAAGAAGGAACAATTGTGGAAAGAAGTGTGGGTGTTCGGCTTTTACAGCTAATTTTTCCTGTTTTTTTTTTTTTTTAATTTTTTTTTTTTTGTTTTTGTTGTAGTTGTTAGGGTTTTTTTTGTTTGGTTTTTTGTTGGTTTTTTTTTTTTGTTTTTTGTTTTTGTTGTTGTTTTTTTTGTTAATACTTGAAATAGCTGACTAGAAGCGAAATGTTTATCTTTAGTGGCATGAAGAAGAACAAGGCATTTTGATTGGGAGAGATCAACAAAGCTTTCTAATCTTTTGCTGAATCTTAATTGCTGGAATCTAGGGCTGTATTAAATATCACAATAAGAGGCCTAGAAGCTTAGTGGCAAAATAGTTTCACATTAAGTAGCTCTGATTCCTCATGTGCATCTTTTCCATTTTATGGGCTAATTAGGAGAATAGCTTCATAATACCTGTTTGTGTAGTTCTCCATGCTGCAGTGTGGTTCATGAAATGACACTAGTGTTCAGTTTAATTGATGTTTAAAGTATACTCCAATTTAATTTTTTGGCTTCAGCATCCTGAATGGGGAGGCAGGAGGTTGCAGGAAAAAAAGGAAATAACAGCACCAAAACAAATACATCCTGTGTTTTGCAGTAACCTAATGTCATTACTGCAACATAACAAAAATTAGAAGTTTCATTTGTAGCCTGGGTTTGAATTTTAATTGAGCAGCATTTGCATTTGTTCTAAACACTAGTAATTATGTGTATGTTAATTGCAGGATGACTGCACTGCATAAAAGTGAAACAAGCTTCTTCATGTCGGGTCCTTTTAAGAAAACTGGAAATCTGTTTAGTCCAGTAGAGAGACCAGTGTTTACTCCAGGAGAACAGGCATCCCAGTTCACAGGCCTCAGTCTAAGCTGCTGAGTTAATTGCACGCAAACTGTGTATGATGGACAAATATTAATTGCAACACTAATGCAGAAAGGAGACAATGTTCTTCATGGAATGTGCAGAATAAATAGCAAGCGAAAGCTTTGTGTCCTGGCTCTGGCCAGGACAGGGCTGACTTTTGCTGTAGCCAGGAGGGAGCATGGCCAGGACCCAGAGGTTATTCCATCCCACCTCACATCATTTTCCAGGGAGTGGGGAAGGGGTCCCTACCAGGTCCTGTAGAGTAGTGGACGGAACAGTCAGGTGCTGTCAGGGGTGAGAACCTGTGTGCCAATCATTCTCTCCTTCTGTGCTCTTTCATTCCTAGTGCTGCTACTCTTGGTTTTCTTATCTCATTGCTGTTTCCAGGAAATTGTTCTCATCTCAACCTGTGATATTTACCTTTTGTGCCTCACTGTCCTCTCCATCCTGCTGCAGGAGCAAAGGGAAGGGAGGGGGAGTGAGTGGGTGGCACATGTTTTGGAGAGTCTGAGTAGGAGCACCAAGCTGGAGAGTACCTTCCTAAACCACAACACACTGTTATGACAAATTGTTCCACAACTCAGCATAGCGCAGTAAATAATTCATATATATTTATGATTTATTTAATGTATTGTTTTGTGAGTATGAACAAACATAGGTCAAAACTGATTCATCTTGAAAATTCAAGCAGTGAAGTTCCAAGTAAACAGTTGATCTCAAAATTTGTCAGAAATTTTATACAGGTTTTTTTTTTTTTTGCTAATTATATTCGTTTGCAAGTACAGTCTTTTAAATGTCTAGTTAGAACAGATTGTAGCTATAAATTAACATGTAAAAAATTAACATTTCTATTCCAAAGTGTTTTTCCACAATTCTTTTAATAATAACTAAATATCATTCCAGACACTGATTAAGAAGGGCTGGGACCAAAAAAAGTACAAGAACAGCTAGTACAGAGGCATGTATAGGACCTCTTAGTTTCCTAAAATACAATAACATGAATATTAAAACTGTATCTACAGTTGAGAAGCTGCTGTATCATCTGCTTTACTCATAGCAGTCCTGAATTAAATGCCAAGGCCTGGCTACTCTGGTAGTGTGTACTTCAGAGTGCTAGTTAAGATTCAAAAATAGTTACTAATGTTGAGATGTATCTGACATGGTATATTTTTCTTGAAATGTTTCTGTGTGATCATCCAGGGCTGGAGAATATTTATAGAAAACGTGATACTTGGTGAATAAGTGCAAAGTCTATTGGACACGTCTGTGTATTGTAATATTAAGGAATAAAGAGTATTTTGCAAGCAGTCTTCTGAGAGAGAGAAGGCATTATATTGAATGGCTTTCAGTCAGTGATTTGTAGACTTTTCAGGTTCAATGATTTACTTGCAAGGTGAAGATGAATGATGACTAAGAAAAGCAAGTTTATATTCTACAGTAGTCTATAGATGAGATATTTCTGAAGAATTACACTCTTCTGTTGGCTGTAGAAGAGTTGCTGAGGTATTGAGAATTATTAGCAGAATAATACCAAGAAGTAGTAAACAAAGGTGAAGCTAAAAAACTTTTTTTTTCCTTCTATAAGCCATGACCATTTCAAAATCTTATTGAGTACAAAAATTTTTTTTCTTTTCCATAGACTGTGTATGTATAAAGCAAGAGTAAATTTTTTCAAATTCTACTGCCAAAAGTTGTTTGGAGCCTTTGTATTCATTGGAGCTACAGGAGGCAATACTAAGTATTCATCTGTGATCCTAATTGCTGCTTTGTGCAGTCTGTTGGAAAGCTGGGAGATGGTTGGAGCCCTACTTAAATGTGATGATATAAAATGTTAGAGCTCATGGAAAGTCCCAGCTTCACGAGGCATGCAGTGCAGAGTTCTGACCCACCAGCTTGAAGTGTTTTATTTCTTTCTTACTAAACTACAGAAGCAGTTTTCAGATTTTCAGTGGATTTTTTCGTTTAGAAATTTTTCTTTCAAACTTTCTGAAATACATGTGGGCTATTAAATCTAACCTTGGGTGTGCTTTAGGACTCCTGATGTTGGATCAGAAACAGACAATTTATCTTTCAGGGAATTTATCTTCCCTTAAAGTATTTTGCTTGTTCCACTGGATAAAATCTCCCCACCTCAACTTCGCAGGCTGCCCCATCTCAACCAAGAATAACACCAAAAATAACAGTCATAATGCATGATGTGTTCTAAATGGCTCCAGGAAATGAAGAAGCATAACAAAACTATTATGTTACTTGCAGAAGGAAAAAAAGTCTATTATGGCTTGCGTCGAGGGCTAACACTCCCTAATGACTTTCATATTTTTATGAGAATATTACTAAGAATTTATGGACAAGGCATGCTGCACTGCTGTTGTTACTTCTTGCAGATATTTCTAAATCTCTCCTCAACTGATTTAGATACTGAAACAAAATGGGCCAATTAATATCACTCTGCTAATCCTCTTTATTAATCCATACATTATCCAGAGTACCCATAAAGTGCAAATTGTGTTTTGCAGAGTGGTCTGCAAAGGTGAATTCCTTGCTTTTATGAGTTTAATACTTCTAATGAACACTCTTGGGTAACCATGTAAGCAGATACTGATTAATTAATATGTGCTTTCAGTGGAGGAAGACACAGAGGAGAGCTCAAGATCTGGTAGAGAATCTGTGTCCACAGCAAGTGACCAGCCATCCCACTCATTAGAGAGACACATGAATGGAAGCCAAGATAAAGGTGACAGAAAAAAAGCTGGAAAGGAAAAGAAGAAAGATCGAGATAAAGAGAAGGATAAAATGAAGGCAAAGAAAGGAATGCTGAAAGGCTTAGGAGACATGTTCAGGTAGGTACTTTGCAATCAAATGTAGAGTGAATTATAAAAAGAAGTGTCTTCTTCTAATTAGTCATTATATTGTAATTCTCGCTGAGGCCATATTTTACTATGCAAATCCATACACGATGTATATAGGCTGACCTCTCAATTTTTGAGCCTATGGGTGGTGTCATAAAAGGGAAGCAACTCAGAATGAAAGAGAATGAGATGGCTGGCAGGCCAAAGGAAAGGAAAGGAAAAGGAAAAAGTAATTTTAAGCTACAGACTGCTTGGTTTTGAAAAAGTCTTTGGTGATGTCTAAGTAATGCACATATCATTTGACAACTCAAAACATTTGGGGTTTGTTTTATTTTTCTTCTTTAATACTGTACCCAAAGCTTGTGTGTTGCTAAATGAATGTTTTTCTTTGCTTTACTATTAAGACTGTTGATATCATGGAGGCATGATGTGAAAGAGATTAATCAGTTTGAGACTGAGAAACAGCATGCTTCTCTCAAGGAAGACAGGATCTGAGGTTGTGTGCTCTGAGAATCCGTAGAGAACGGGTCAATGAAAGACCTGATTTACCAAACACTGAGTTCTTTTTAAAGGAGTCATCTCTCCAGCAGACATAAGTGATCTGAAAGGAGCACACTGCTGAGGTACACCCTGCTGTTGTGGGTAAATGTTGTAACATGACAAACATCTTTGATCACTTGTGGAAAGGCGTGAGAGAGCAAGAAAACCAGTCCTTCTTTTAGCCAGCTAGAGTAAATAAACACATTTCAAAGAAAAAGCAGCATTAAAGCAGTGTTTGTTTTGTTATTTAATTTTAAAGTGAGGTACTGGTATTATCATTAATTATTTATTAATGATTCTGCTCTGAAATCATATAAAGGGAGCTTCATTTAACTTTCATTCCATTGCTTTCTTTATCCTGTAAAATATTAGTTTAACATGTGTTGTAACTGCACAGGTTCTTGAGAATTGTTCTGTGGCTGAGAGTCATATTACGAGAGTAGTAAGTAGAAAAAGTGATTAATTTGGGAAAAAAGTAGCTAATTAGAAAATATTGTTTTGAAATCTGCTTCAGAAAACACTAAATAATACCAGGCTCTTAGTGTAGGCCATAGAACAGAAGAAGAATTGTAGGAGATAGTCCCCCATGTCAACCTGTGAAGCCCATAGGGATGCTCTCATCCTCTGGATATTTGCCTGCCTCAATTCAAGACTGGAGCAAAGCATTGCATCCCACTCTGGGAGAGTGTGGAAGGCAGGAGATGTGAAATGCTGAGTGGTTCTTTTCTGCACTCTGCCATTTTTAAACAGCAGAAATGACAGGTAAAATTGAGGCACAATATACATGATAAATTCTATAGGCTCTAAGCAGTAGCATCTTGGATGCCTTGAGTGTTGTCTTGTGAGTTCAGTCAGAAAATGTTTACAGCATCTAGAAAGCTTGGGCAGCTCCATGGGCCAGGCAAGGTAACCTTTTCTGTGTGCTTGATATAACACTTCTGAAATCTCCAATCTAGAAACAACACTAATTTGAGTGATAGGATGATCCAATGCTTTGTTGTTTGCTCTTCATAACAGTCAACATTTTCTTGAGTTTTTTTTTTCCCTTCACTACAATTTCTGAGTGAAATTTACTTTTCAGTCTCCTCTTAATTAATGTGAGAGCAGTGCTATCTGGATATAACTGACTCCTCCTGGATCTGTAAATTAGCTTGCACCTTGTCAGCCCACACAGGAGAGGTGTTCCTGGCAAGCAAGAAAATGCTGATTGAGAGAATTAAGCATTATGCCTCATTTCCACTTGGTGCTTGATTTGCTTTGTTGACAGGCTTCTCAATAATTTTTGAGAGATGGGCTTTGTTATGTCTGCAAAATAAGCTACTACTTCTACCTATAACATGTTTTGTTTTTCTGTACATTTGACATATATCATAGATATCAAGTAATCACTGAAAGAAGTTGTGTGATAGAAAATAATGATGACGGTAACATTTGAAATTCAAACCAGGATCAAAGCGTAATTGGATGTTTTAGTTCTGTACAACATTGTAATTTCTTTGTTGTTCTTTTTCTTTTCTCCTTTTTCACTATTTTCTTCCTTTTCAGTGCTCTAATCTTTAAATAATCTTTCTTCATTAGATTGTATGGTCAAAAACACTTGTGGGATGAAGTTGCTATTAGCTGACACTTTATTCCAATGTCTCTATTTAGCCAAAGGGCTTTTCATTACCTATATGCAAACTGGCATCTCATAAAGAAGAGCCTGTGTGATGTATAAAAATAGATCGCCTTGTGTTCAATAAAAATCTTAGGATTTGCTGCTGGAATCTTCATTAAACTCTACTGTGAGATGGAAAGTCCCACTAGAGAACCCTAAGTTACCTTTATCCTTCAGCATCTAGTCATCATTTCCAAGAAATCCCTGGATGATTCAGATAAGAAGTTAAAATCATAAGTAAATCTTCTAAACAGCTCCATTGTTTTACTGCTTGTGTCAAACACAGTAAAGAGGATTGACATAACCTTGGCAGAGAGCTGCAAACTGCAAAACTGTGTGGCTCTGACACACACAGCTCCTGTTGTCTCCAGAGCACCTTTGCTGGCACTGGGCTGTGGACAGGCTGGAAGTTCACCCTTCTGACTGTGACATAAATCTGTCTGAGCACATGTGTATTTCCAATTGACATTTCAGGACACAATGGATTATTTAATTATGCCATTTGGCTGAGAAGTAGTCTCCTCACAGATGAAAATAGGACAGAAGTTAGCCTTCAAAAGTGTTGAGCAGAAATATTGGTCTGTTGGAGGAAAGGCAGGTGCTGCAGTGCTTTGCTTAAACCTGAATATTGGAATCATTCTTCTCTTAGCCTTTCAGGAGGATCATGTGCCAAATCCTGTGGCCTGTGAAATGCTGTGCAGTGCCTCCTTCTCCAGTTAGAGGGTACCTGGATGGCCACTGGCAGCTGAGCAAATAGCTTTTGGGAAGCTGATAAGAAGTTCTGCTAGTTTTTTGTTTCACTGCTGAGAAGCCTTTGGTGGATACATGTTTTGACATCAGAAGTTTATAAAGATCTGTATGCTTCTCCAAATGCAATATGAAATATGTTTACTCATTTTGAGTCTGATTTTATTTTTAAGTAGAGGTTTTGTTTCTTGATAAAAATTAACCTGACAAAAACAATCAGTAGTTGAAGAAGTTATTATAGTGCTGCCTTAAGAAACAGTCTTCACAGTTTCAAAGAGCATGTCTGTAATTAGTGCTGGTAGATGTACATTAATTTAATAGGTCTCTGTGTTGTGCAATTCTTTGACATTCCTCTCCTGAGAGAGAAAAATGGTATATGGTGCATTTTTCCTCTTCCTTTTGCCCCTATTGTGTACAGAGTATTTTTATGAAAGTGGATCCCCATAGGATATGAGAGAGGAGGATTTGAGATGTTGTATTTGAAGGTTTTGGATGATGATGAAATGACACATCTGCTGTGCTGCTGCTGATCACTTACAATCCCTTTACTTAATTCATGCTTCTTCCCACTGTGCAAGCTTGGATACAGTTGTTAGATGGGTGACTGAACTGATGATGTAAAATATGTCCAGCAAATGGTCAGTGTCAGGAAAGGATGTGTCTGAGGAATAACATCTTTAGGTGAAAATGAACCTCCAAGACATTGAGAATAATGAGGAGAACGAAGCAGCTCTGGGTTTCCAAAGGCAGGAAAGGGAATAGTAGGGAGGCCAGGCTAGCTAGTCATGTCTTGCTGAAAATATCTAGGGACAGTCACTCATTGCCTGATAAAAAACCTACTGAAACAATTAACCCTTGATATGATTGGAGAAAAAATGGCTTTAACAATTCATTTGGTATGTTTAGATTTGTGTGGGGAGCAGATAATGAGAATAAAAGATGGAGAATATGACTTGTATCTTAACCTGGGGTTTAAGCAAGAAATACCTGCATCAGTTTTGGGGGTAATTTATGGAATAGATGTAATTTGAAGCATCTCTGGATAAGTATGTTATATTAAGTAAATAAATTTTCTATCATAGGAATTAATACCTGAGTCCCACATAAACTTGACTTTTCAATGGAGAACATAAGCACTGTGTAGTGAGCTTCGCAGAGCAAGACTGTGTGCTCAAAATGAATCATATGCATAGATGTTTTTTGTATTAGAGACTGCATACTTTAAGATCTGGCCTGTAATGTTGATGGAGATGTAAAGTCATAACGTATGGTAGCTGATCCCTAATTCCCATTTTAAGTGTTGTAGCACATAGGTGGGTAAATCAATGCACTGAATAACCAATGCAAATGTAGTATCTCCAGATTACCATTAAAATCTAATCCTAATTAGATTTAATTACATTTAAAATGATTACTGGGAGCCTTGCAGTGTTGCATCTTCCAGTTCTGTGAGAGGAAATAGATAATTCAGTTTGCAACCTTGTTTAGCTGAAATCAGATATACTGCTGGCTATTTTTTTCCCCACACAGCTGTTTCCAAGGTGCACTGGACATGTCCAGATTTATAAACATACTATTTGTAGCTCTGAATTACTCATTTCAACCACATGAGCTATCTGAGACCACTGACTAGGCATTTGGGAGAATAACCTATGTGGATTACTGTTGCTTGTTACGTGACTTCCTTGTGTTGCCTATTCTGGTTTTCATTTAAGTTTTCTCATTGTATGTCTGTGAGGAGATGAAAAGCAACTCACAAAGGTTATACCACTGATTTAGTAATAACCTTCTTTCTCTTTCATTTAATAGCAATCTTCAGACTTTTAACTGAGCACAATAACTAAAACATGTCAGAGTTGTGTAAAATACTGTTGAATTATATCCTAATCAGCAGGACTGGCAAATACTTCAAACTTGATAAAACAAAATCTGTGGTCTGATTTCTATCATTCAGTAGCTTAAGAAGCAGCAATAATGACATTTTCCTTGGAAGCATGACTAATAGGACTTTGTATTGGTGAATGACACTTACTGATATATGGACTTAATAGAAAACATGGGAATGAGCTCTGAAAGTTGGAGGGTTTTTTTCTTTAGAGCTCATGGAACAAAATGCCATAAATCTTGAGCCTTGGAACACAGAGGAGGAGGTTAGTGCTTAAACACCCGTCAGCTGCACCATTTCAAACTTGGAAGCTCATTGTGTGCACACTGAGTTGTGCCTGGGTTTGCTAATGCTCATATGAGAACGTTGCCGACAGCTTGTGCCGCTTGTGCTGAGACTTTCATCAGAAATGCTGAGCTGGGTCGTTGGTCAGGTAAATGGAATCTGGGGCCATTTGTGCTCTGGTTTTTGCCTGCTGCTATTACAAGCCAGCTGGCACAACTGTCAATAAGTCCACATCTGCTTCCCCCCTTCTGCCACCAGCTGGAAAATGCATGGCCTACTATAATCCTGGATGCCGGGTCTAAGCAGGATATCCTTTCACTTCAGAGGAGGAGCACCGACCTCATCCCGTCTGCAAGTTGGATACTGTTGATGCACCTTTTCTGTGCTCCTCTGGGCTATTTTGTCCTGATCCATTTTCAAAGTTTCAGCTGGCCACTGTGACACACAGCATCAGAAAAGCATTTCAAATGAAATCAGCCATGCAGCAAATTGTCATCTTTGATGGAGACGATTACCCAGGACTCTTACAAGGGTCTTTCTAAGCATTTTCATATTCTTCACTTCCTTCTTTCCAATTAAAACTAAATAAGGGACTGAAAGAGATAAGCTTGGTTGGAAATAACTTTTCTTTTTTGGAAAGATAAGCAGTGCTCCTTCCTTTCTCTGTGCATTTCTGTGCTGTCCTGTTTCCTGCTGCTCGATGGAGGCAGTTGCTTTGAGGAGAGGTGTGTTTCATTGCCTGCAGCCCCGCACACCCGCTTTAGACTAAGATGTCATTGGGGCAGGGGGTAGTGGAATGGCAAATTTATGTTTCTAAACCAAACAAGTTCACATAATATGTCAGGGATTTAAGGAATGTAGCTTCATTAAGTGGTTAGTAAACTCTGTGACTTTTAAATGAAACACAGAAAGCAGTGGTATGCAATTGTGCAAGGGAGATTTGAAGTGGGAGATTAACATAATCGTATGTGGCTTTCTGGTTTGTCACTCTGACAGAAAGCAGGGATTTTGCTCTATGTGTTCTTTACACTGGATTTTCCCAGAGTAAATCCTGAACTTATAAATCTGATGGTGGTGTAGTATATGGGGGCTTGGTTGTTTTGGGATTTTTTAAAAATTTCAGTAGAATCAGGGTTGTTTCTAACATCCAGAAGTAAGTGTCAGGATGACTTGTTACTAGAGACGAGTTCATAGTGGCTGCTAACATATTCTCCTAGTGTTCTTCCTTTGCTTGTCAGCGACTTTAAATAGAGAACCTTTGACACCTTCAGCACTGTCTTTGCCTGCAAAGCAAGCGAGGGAGGCAGGCAGGGTGACAGCTGAGCCCTCTGCCATCCTGCCCGGCGTTCTGCACACTTCCAGGCCCGCTGGATGAATATAGAACACAAGTGTCAAGGATGACACCTTCTTTATAATCTCTGCAAAGCCAGCCTTTTCAGGGAAGAATTTGTTGACAGTTCAGAGATTCAAAGTCAATTTCAGTTTAAGCTCATATAGAAAAAGGATTTTTTTCTTCCACCTCATGTGATAATTGAAGACTAAACAGGCAGTGCCCTAGTCCATAACAAAGCATCATAAGTAAATACTGTCTTGAGACATGAAGTATTTGTTAGGCGAAAAGCTCTATTAATGACATTTGTTATCTCTTGCAAAGCTTCTTTAGAGGTTTAATTCACTACTGATAGCACCTGTATATTGGTATATATTGTGGATGCTGTGGATTATGTAGATTATTAGTCATCTTTGAGAATCCTTTTAAAAACAGGAATAGGAATGTTGACTTAGAGGAAAATGAATGCAACTTAATACAGTTTTGTATATGGGATGACATAGGTGGTTAAGTCACATTTTCTTAAGGTACTGAAGTTGGCAGCTGCAGGACAGCTGATCCTTTTCTAAAAGGCAAAGCTCCAACTTACTACTGTATTTCCCAGAAGCAATGATCTGTATTGTGCTGTGTTGGCAGCCTGATGCCTCCTGTTAGGATGTTAACTTGTCCTACTATTGTGCAAAGAAATAGTCATTAACAACGTAATTATGCAAACCTTCAGTGAAAATGGCAAAATGGGATTAAACCAGTGTATAATTTCTGGAACAGAATACACTGGCACAGAAATAGTTGGTGAGCACCTGTGTTCCCCTGAATGCAGCAGCAAAATAGTACGTGTAAGGCTTTCAGAGGCCTTACTTAGGCTTTTAAATTGTTGCTTCAGGAAAAACTAAGAGGAACACAAGTTCTGTAGAAAGAATAAGAGAGAGAGAAATATTAGAAACACAGTGACAATGAGGTATAGAAGTAGTATTTCCCCCACTTTGAATCTGTTGATGACTTCTAGAAGAAAAAAAAAATACAAGGAACTGAAGGGATATTCAAAGTACTGTACTCTTAGTGATTTGAGCAAGAAAGGTTTTCTGCTTCGTTTGTCTCCTACTCACAGCAGCCCAGCTTCAACTTTTCATCAGCTGAGTGTCATGGCCAGTTTATTTTCAAATATCTCCAAGGATGGAGAGTCAGCAGCCTCGTTCAGCAGCCTGTTCCAATGCTTAACCACTGTCCCGGTGAAAGGTATTTGTCCTTGGTAAGATAGGAATAAGAGACACTGAATAATTGCTGGCACAAAAAATGTGAATCAATCTGCATGTACTTATGCTTCTCATGAATCAAGAACATGTGGATGTACAATAAGATTTTCATGCAAAAAATTGATATTTTAAAGGACCTTTGTGATACAGTGTTACCCTCAGGGATTGCTGCCCTCACAGGACCCCAGGAGTATAGGAAGTAACATACCCTGTATTTGAGACTCCTTACATTCATGACATGCTAAATGTTAAGGAATAATTTATCTATAAAGAATTTTTTTTCCCATTGTGCTTCCAAGCATCTTACTCCAAATTGTCTTGGACTGGCAACTACAGCTATTAGGATAGTTCCTAATCTATCTGATTCTGAGCTGATTGTCTGATGGGCTAATAGTGTCTTATATGACCCACTGAGCTAGAAAAGGTGATTATTTTCTGTGGAACTGAGGAAGAAACAGTTGACAGAAATCTTTCTTTCTACTATTTCATGCTACACCAGAAAATGTCACCTGTTTTTTGTTAAATATTTAAAGTTAGTGTTGTATTAATGCTGATACTTTCCATTTTCATCCCAAAGTACATATATCAATAAAACCTCAGGCATTTGTAGCTCAGCCAGTCATAAAAGGAGGAAGTTTATTTTACTTTTGGAGGGGGGAGAAAGAGTTCTTTTTAATTCCACTCATGTTTGGTTGATTCCTTAGGATTTAATGTAAAAACATAAGAATTTGGTCACACAAGAGTTAAATGGTACCCAGGAAGTCCCTGTATCCCAGTGCTTTGCCTGTGACACTGAGAAGTAGTTGCTCCCGAGGCTGGGATACCAGAACTGGGTGACCAGGTCTTCCGAGCTCTGTCTCCCAGACTTCAGTGATCTGTAGCTCAGGGGTTTCTTGAGACACTGCCTTTGTGCTCAAGTACAAAATACAGTGTGTACACATATGCTGTTGTGAGCAATTTGTCCTGTTACTGATAATTTGGGGTATATTTACCTAATTCCAAAATACTACAAAATTTGAAGTATGCCATATACAAAAATGTCTTTTAGAGATTGTGTAAATGACTTTTGTATCAAGGAGCTGCTTTTGCATTTCAAGTGCACAGGCCTGATTGCAGTGCACCACAGTAGATCTGACTCATTATGGCAGCATTTTATGGCACTCAGGTAATCATGTTTACAAAGTAGCAGTAAACCTTTTTGATGTGCAATAACATTTCAGCAGTTAATGTAGTGTTCCATCGTGTATTAAATTTTACCACTTCTGGGCAAACTTACAATAAGCAGAAGTGCAAGAAAGGGCTGTAGATGTTTATAAAATAGATCCTACTGGAATGAATTCAAGAACTAGTTTTACTGTGTATGTTTGGTCTAGCAGATTATGTGGTTAATTTTGAAATGTTTGCTTTTGCAGAAGATAAATTCTTAGTTTCTATGAATGTTAACACTTTTTTCAGGACTTTGTTGCTATCAGTCTTGCAGCTTCTAGTCCAAAAAGGAAAAAGAACATAGTATAATTTAATGAAACTACTTGGTAAACTTGAGTAATTTCAATAAATATAACAGCATACTACTGATAGGCTGTTTTACAGAGTTTGTATTTCATGTTGAAAGTATGTTGGAAATGCTGTATTGGTAGAGAAATTCTCTGTTATAAATAAATAGTTCAATGTTAACTGACTATTAACTTCATAGGTTTAGCTTTGTCAATGAAATCTGTATAGTTAGTCCTAATGTTTTTTGGACTTGCAGCACAAAATCTCTTGGAGTTTGGCAAGCTGCTTAAACTTCCAAGGGGAACTATTTTCTCATTTTAAAAATAGGATAGTACCTTGTCCATGCTAGTATCTCCAGGCATTTTGATGTCCTGTGATGTTTCCTGTATTGTATAAATATTAAATATATGTATGCTTAAAACATATGTTATAGCTCCCAGATACTGGTGTTGAGTGTAGTTTGAAGGTGGATGAATGCTGGATGGATGTTGGATAGATGAATCACTGAAAATAGTTTCCTTTTTCATGCTACGCTGTTATAAGTAGTGCTTGGTAAAAAAAAAATGTCTAATCAGTCACAAAAGGATTAGCTTTAAAGGATCTGAAAAAGAAGATTAAATAACAAAAATATATCTAGAATCTTTATCAGCAATTTTCAGTACCACAATAATAAAAGTAGTATATTTTTATATCAATTGCAAGTGCCTCTAGCATATTCAACACCAGGTGTATTTAGTATGCAAGCTGAACTACTGTTACACATTTCAACAGCAGCATACCACAAATAAATCTCAAATATTTCACAATGTTGTTATAGATGCTATCATTGACTTTAACACATAGTGTTAAAATCCTGAAATTCAGAGCACAACATGCTGGCACAAGCAGGAGTTTCAGATGTAGTGTAACAATTAAACTATTTCTTTTCTCTGATGAGCAGGTAATGATACCTACAAAAATACCTAGCAAATACTTTGCTAGTTCTATTTGCCTTTTATAACCCCAAAGGAAGAAAACTGCTTGTGTAAGTTAAAGGAAATGTGAAGAATCAGTGCCATTTTCATTGTTGGGGTTTGTTTTTTTTCTTTCAAGATTTATTTTAGGCTGTATAGTCAGAAGAAATAGTGAAATGGCAGTGATAACTGCTGTATACTGTGTGCAACACTGAGAGTGAGCAGAGCTGTTATCATTTCAAGAACATCTCAAGAGCCAGATATCTTTGAAGTCAAGTCTGGGTTTATTTTAAACATCATCTCTCTGGCTTTCTAAGTAAATATAGGCCTAGTAATTTCCTTCCTGTAGTGCCTGAGCATGTAGAAATGAGAACAAAAATGTTAGTGTGTATGGGGCTGGTCCAGTTCTGAGATTTTCTGTGCTAGGAGCTTATTTATAAGGTTGGGGAAAAAAAAAAAAAAAAAAAAGAAACCAAATGAAAAAACAAACCACCCCAACTCACCACCCCACATCTCTTACCTGTAATTAGTCCTGAGCAAGTCCTGCTTTGTAAATCTTTTGAGTCTGAAAAAATCTGAACTCCCAGCTTGGCCCTAAAATAATCAGCAGTGTAAATCACTATTGATATAGTTTTCAACTGCTTTCAAATTCTTACCATGAAGACAGCTCAGGCTCTGACTGCTGGCAGCTACAGGACGCCAGGCATCTCCAGGGCTGCAGGTAGCTCTGGGCGCGCCCTGGCAGCAGCTGCTGCAGGGACTTGCTGTCAGACTGCTGTCCCAGCAATGATCCACCTGAGTCTTGTTGCATCTGCTCCAGAGATGGTTTGTTCTGGTGCTGCAAAGCCTTGCTCTTCATTCTCCACCCAGAAGATACAGCATGTGTAAACTGAATTTTCCTGCTGCAGGGTATATCAGCTGATAGAAGAGACAGAGGTATGTGAAGCCAGCAGTGGCATATTAATATTTATTACCTAGAGCCTTGGTTCAGGCTAAGTCCCTGTGCCATAGCCCTGTCTTTGTAGCAAACTTTCAAAATAATGCGCCTGTTATTTTATGCTCTCTGCTTTTTATGATAATGTGGATTCATAGAATCACAGAATGGTTTAAGTTAGAACTTAAAGACTGTTTAGTTCTAATAGAACCCTAACTAATCTTCCACTAGATCAGGTTGCTCAAAATCCCATCCAACCTGGTCTTGAAGACTTCAAGGGCACTTAAATGAATTGTGTTCTAGGGTACTTTGTAGAGGTGTCCTGTTGGCATTGTTAATTTGGTTATAGAATTAAACTTTTAGCCACAGGGAGACTTGAGTGGCACTGTGAAACCCAGAATGAGGCAGGACACCCTAAACTGTAACCCACAGCCATCAGCACTGGGTGCTGTGGCTCGGTGAGAGGAATTGCTTTTTGGTGTTGTAGAGAAGAGAATGACAGCTGCACACTTGTCTGGTATTAGGAATATTTTGTTTAGACTTATCCCACAAGTCCTACAATGTTGACTATGGTGTTCTGCTGGAAATTGTCTGTGGCTTCTCTACCTTCTGTAAGTGTAAATATATGAATGAGGCTAAAGATACAGAGACATCACCTATTGCTTAATTTACCCTGCAGAGGTTATTTTCTAGGAGGTGTGTATTAATAAAGATCTCTAGTAACTGACAGAAAAAGTGCTGACTCACATATTAACATTTCTAGATAATGAGATCTGTAGGGAAAATTTAATCTTTGGAAGGTTCTGGATGAACTGCAGCTAGTTTGATTAACTTTTGGTGTGTCTATGTTAACGTTTGCTGATTTTATACAGTTTAATTGCATGACTGCAAGACTTAAGTTCTTGGAATAATGTAACTGCCATTTCCTGGTCGAACTAGCTTGTTTATTACATTTTTGTCCTAATTTCTATGCTGTTGCATGCGCTTAGTGAGCACTTTTAGTGATTTTCATGTTGTAGCTCATGTTTACCTATGGCAGGCCTATTAAGCAAAGCATTTTGGTTGTAAATTTTGGTGGAGCTGTGATGCCTCTTAGTTTTACTGAGGGATTTTTTTTCCCCTTTTCTGGCAGGAAAGTCTTGAAGCAAATTTCCCTTGCAACTTTTACTTTTTATTCTCTTTTTCTTTGGCCATCTCTTGAGTGCCAGTAAAATGGGTGGGTTTTTATGTTTCATTAGCATTTCTTATAAGGTCTGCCTTTAGACCAGTACCCATTTTCCAAATTGTACTTCTGTAGGGCTGCAAAAAATCATGGTAACCAGATGCAGTATTTGTCTCTGGCCTGGAAAAGTGTTAGATTTAACAAAAGAAGCTAATAAAAATGTTCAAATTGACCCTTCTCATCATTTGGACTTCTTGGAGCTCAATCAATCACTCATTATTATCAGAGTTATTCACACAGAAGCAGAAGTGCTAGTGTTTCTCATAATCAGCCCTTGAGCCAGACATAATTTGCAATTTGAAGCATTGTATTTGGAAACAATAATGCATTAAAATGAACAGAGCAGGAATTAGAAGTATAGTTGTGGAGAGAAGGCGTTGCTGAGTAGCCATGGTTTAAACGCTGTCTCTAAGGATCCTTAGTGGACACCAGTAATTAGAGGCACACAATGTAGTATTGTTCCTACCTAAATGTGTCCACAATTTTTTAACTCCTCTGTGGAGTGTGACAAAGGCAGCAGCAGAGGCTGCCCACCTTGCTGCGTGGCTGCAGGGCAGCTGTGGGCAGTGCTGGGGTAAGGTGGTGTCACCTGTTTGGCACAGCGTGAGCCAGAGATGGGGGCTGAACCTGGCACCCAGTAGCACTGGGATGTAGGATTTCACTTCTTCATAGGAAAAATTGCTTATGTTATAGAAGAATGACTACATTGTACTTTAGATTGTCAGGGACTTGTTAATAGTGGCAGTAGTTGCTGCTGAGAATTTGGAATTTTTATTGTTATCCCTATATATGCTATTATATATTGCAAAGTAGAGAGTTTTATGTGTGCTTTTATGCATGCAGTCTGTGAGTTAACATACTGCAGGCCTTCACTCAGGCTTTTTCAGGAGCCTGCTCTTTGCTCTGTATGTGAGGCTTTATTTTGTTTTTTGTGATTTGTATTTACAGTCTTTCAATTACTGTTTAGTATCTTACTGCCCAGTATTGCATTTTAGAGCAGGGCACTGAGTCTTGAAGGGCACATTCTGTGTGAGAGGGGTGACAGGAGAATTTCTAAGTACATTAAATCACAGTATAAAAGGATATGTTGCCAATTGAGATTATATATTTACAAAATACACATTATATAAAAATACTGAATTAGCTTGGTTGGGTAACATGTATGAGCTACTTTCTTCAGTGACAAGTAGAACACAGTGTATCAAATATAAGCTTGGGCAAGTAACTGTGGTCAATTACTAGTCTCTTTTTTGAATACATACATTACATGAAAGAGCTTTGGTCTTTAAAATGCTTAGACTGTTATGAAATGTCCATTAAAATGTCATGTACTACTTCTGTGGTTGCTCCCATCACTGATGACTGTTAACAAAATTGTACCCAAACAGAAGATTTTTTTTTTATATTCCTGACTCCTTCAGGGATACCACAATCCCCAGTTTTACAGGTTTTGTCTGACCACCATGAATATGAATTATTTATGGTGACTTTTAGTATGTTGTGATGTTGCTTACTGAGTAGATTTGGATAACTCTGCTGTCTTGCTGCCTTCTTTCCAATAGTATCATTGTCAAATTTTTGATATTTCCTTTGAACTTCTCAGCCTGCTTTTCAAATGCAGTAGTTTGAAGTAGTTAGGGCTTTTTTTTCTGATTTCTTGTGCTTTATTTATCTATTTATTTATTTATTAGAGCTGTCCATGGCTCCAACTAGCTTCAGGCAATCATGAGTAGCAATGCAGGAAGATTATCTTCTGTTTAGAAATTTGCAAACAGATGGTCTTTCCATAAAAGAAATCTGTTTTTAAAAGTTCCACCATTTTATGCTGGAAGTAAATATTTCAAATGCTTAAGTTGTGAAAAGAGAGCGACTTGGTGTGAATAATAATCTGCCTGTTGTGTCATGCCTTTCAGGAAATGTTATCAAAACTGTTTAGGAAAATAATAGAAAGAAAACTCATGACATGTCTGTAGTTTGGCATCATACCCATTTTCTTCGAAGTTGGGATAGTGGTTCACAAAGCCAGGCAGATTACGTTTCACTGGCGGAAGCAGTTATGGATCACATATGTTGTTTGCACTTCTTTCCAGGAGGTTGTTGTGGGAATCACCGGCGCTGCTGTACGTGAAGCGTTGCGCCATCCTGTCTGTTCTTTTTGAGTAAACTGAGTTTGGTGAGATGTACTGGAACACCCCCTTGAATGGGGCTGAAAATGTTTTTTTAATGTTTGGAAAGTGATATGGAGGCTGCTGGGAGAAAATGTGTGAATAGAACACAGAAGACCTTCACATGCTTTACAGTATTCAGGCCGGAGGTGGGCACTTCAAAGGAGTGGTATTTTGCAGTAGCAGCCACTTTGGTTCCTGTGCTTTAAATTTCTGTGTTTGTGGCTGAGCATGTGAGTTTTGTTATTGCTTGAAGGCAAAATCACTGGCCTGAAGAGATACAGGTGTACCTTTTTAGAGCATTCTTAATTTTCCTGAGTTACCTATGACCTTTTGTAATGTGCTTTTCTTGGTTTGTGACAGTAGAGTTCTCCAGGAACCCTCCTGGCAGGGGTCCTCTGCTGGATGTTACACCAGAAGGATTGCTGCTTTATCAGTGTTAACATCTGCAAGGAGATCCATGGAAAATGAAGTTATCAATGTCTATTTTAATTATGCTCACAAGCTCCTGCATCAAGGTGCTTGCACAGCAGTGCTTTTGTGTCATCTCAGGACAGTGCTGCTGCTGAGTCACTCCAGCAGTCATTCCTCTCCCTCCCAACAAGTAGAATTGGATCTACTAATTTGATTAGTAATGTGTGATAATAGACTATTTCTATTGCCAATATATAAATGTTTACACTTAAAAACGTGTTTTTAAAAATAGCACTTGCACAATTTTGCTTGGAATGGAAATCTTCTAAACCATCAGGTCATCACTAAAGAGGGTGGCTTTTGTTTGTGTGCTGTATTTTTAGTTTTGGGGTTTTTTTTAGCAACATAATGGTTTTATGTGTCCCAATAATATGTTGCAATGTAAGTCTTATGATTTTGCTGATACAGCGGGGTGAAAAAAAATCATTGCAAAATCGTTGAAGCAGTGTTTACGTTATGTGTGTCTCTGTGTGTGTGAATAGTGTTTGCTACTAAGGGGAGAAGAGCATGCCTTGAAGCTAGAAAACACTGACAAAATAGCTCAAGACACTTACCAATTGTTAATTTTTAATGATGGTCTTTTTTCTATTAAGGAACATAATGCTGCTGAACTTGTCTCAATCAATTTTTGTGTTTTTTTCATTAATCAACTAATGCATGTTTCTTCTGTAGCTCTTTATTCTAATGAAATATGTGGATGATTTGGCAGACGACAATGATCTCATCAGTAACGCATCAGAGTAAAATCCTTTTAGCAGATTACATGTGTATTATTTTTGTTGTATCAGGGATGCTGATAGATATTCCTTTAAACTCAATCTACTTTTGAGATAACTTGTAAATGTGGAATTTCTGTAGTTACTTGTGTATCCTTCTTGCTTCACTTGTCCTATCTGTATTTATATCTATTTCTGCAAAATCATTTACATATTCTTTATGTCTACATGTGTACTTTATGTACATTTCACATATTTTTTTTATATATATTGCATCATGTTGTAGCTTGAGCCTGTTCTTTAAATGTTCTGCTAAGCTGTCTTCTCTGTCGAGCCTCATATTGTTCAGTTGCTCTGATGCACTGGCCCAAAGCCACTGAAGGCACTTGTTAGTCAGTGCCTCTCTGTTCAGCATGATAGACTTTGGATTAGGTCACCTCCTAGTTGGTGGCAGTCGTTCAAGCAAGTAAGCTTGAAAGTGAGCCAGCTGACAGAGAGGTTTGGGCATCATTTTAGTTTGATTAGATTATCCAAAGTTCATGAGATTTCCAATTTGAGGGTCAAGCTTACGGCATACAGGTCTGTGTTCTCATCTTTTTATTAATAATAATGTGAAAAACCAGTATCATGGGGTCTGAGGATGATCCTTTCCTCTGATCTGACTTGGCTGTTATGTACTAGAGATCATACATTTAAAAGATGATCCTCGTACAATTTTTAATTTCTTCACTTACTGTGATTCCTGTTGGCTGAATTTAAGAATTAAGTCTGTGGTTCTGTGAGTATGACTTTGAGCATTAACACTTATCGTGAAACTTTCTCCAACCCTTAATGTAAAAGGAGAATTAAGGAGATATAAATTAAGTAGAACTCTGGAGTATCTTGGCAATTAGAGTGAACAAGATTTCAGCTGCTCTCTTTCATCAATTTCTCACACTCTTGGACAGACAGGGTATTTTTAATTTACAACCTGTATCTCAGTTAGTCATAGAAGTTTTTTCTTTGCTTGTGCAGCTACAAAATAAAATTAAACTACTTTTTAGCTATACTTTTTTATAACAGGGTTTAAATGAGAGAGCTGCTGAATAAACAAGCTGTTACATGAAGTAAACATTGTTAGTATTATGGAGAGATTATTCTATAACCATACAGTTCATGTCCTCAACGAAGTATTAAGCTATATCTGTAAAAGGATATTTATCAACAGAATGGTAATTTTTTTATTACTTGTGTTTTGGAGGAAAATGTGCACTTCTTTTTTTCTCTTTTATTTTCTACTCTTGAGTAATAATAATCTGTGTTTTGCTTCTAAGAATTGAGGTTGAGGTACGTGGTGCCCACAGGTCAGTGTTGTGCTTCTGTAGCTGCAGGTGCTTCAGAGTAGCTGGTACAGCTCAAGCTTTGGAACAGACCTGTCTTCCTCATGAGTATGGTGGCTTGGTGAGGCAGTGTGTGTAATTTGGTTACACATCATGTAGTGGCTTGTGTCTGTGCATTGGTTTTCTTGTACAGTGATTTAGGCTGGGCTTTTATAGCTTGCAGTCAAATTGTTGGCACCAAACACTGCAAAAGAAAAGAGCTTGGGATTAGATTCTCAAGACTGTCTGAACATCAGTGCCACAGATGCTTCTTTTCTGTATGGCTTTGGATTTTAATTCCAAAATCAGTAGTTTCTACCTTTGTTTTTAAGCACTGTCCTCCTTTTCAGTAATGCAAGGAGTGTTGCTGTGCACATGCTGAGCGATGGAGTTTTCATGTCTGTATCAGAAGGAAAGTTGTCATTTCATTTGCATTTGTAAGAGCTGCAACAAGTATCCCAGCAGCCAGCCCCCAGCAGTGAGAATGAGACCATCTCAGGTTCAGACAAGAGCCTGAAAATCACCAAGTGCTTGAGGCACTCTGTAACCAGCTGCACACAGCAGAAAACTGCTCCTGTGTCTGGGGAGGGAGCAGCCAGGGCCGGGATCACAGCACTTGGCTGTGTCCTCAAGGCCTTGTGAAAGTCTGGAGTCTGTCTGACACAGCACAAATGGATGGTGATTTCTGCTTTACAAGGGAGATATCTTTGATTGCACTTTGCAAGTTTCAGTCTTAGGCTGTTCCCAGTGACTGAGCACTCACTTCAGTAGGAGAGCTTATTACGTGGGTGTGCCAGGCCATTCAGTATATGGATTATGGAAGAAATAGTGTTGGAAGCAGTAAGGTTCCAAATTTGCCATGGGTTATGTACGGAACATATATTCTAATTCCATCTCTCCTTCCTTTTGAGTACCTGAGCAGTAAAGAGCGAAGATTCACAATGATGCAAAGCCTGGTTTGCAGGGAAGGTGTCAAACACATAATGCTCATGGGGCAAGTCATGGTCTGGAGGAGCTGCCCTTGTAAGGAGGTGAAACTTTCACCTCCTTACAAGGTAAGCCAGACCTTTGCAGTGAACCAGTGCATTCAATTCAGGGTGTTGTACATACCAGCAATGATTCTGGGGACCTGACCTAGACTTTTGACTCACACAACTAAACAAGGGCCACCACACAGTAGCAGAAAGGGCTTTGCCTCTGGCTGTGGAGACACTGCACAGTAACTGTGGGCTGTGTTTTTGATGTTTTGTAGAGGTATCGCATAGACTGCTTGAATTTCAGTGGTCTGAATAGTCTTATTTCTAAGTGTCCTGTTCAGGTTAATGTTCATGAATAGGAAACATCATTTATATGAGTAGGAAACATTTACCTGAAGAAATCAGGACAGGTGCTTTTCAATAGCTTGACACCAGTCTAGTCACACCACAGTACAGCTGAGAGAGTTTTAACAGCTGGCTTTAATGGTGTGCCTTAGCATTGCTGGATGTTGCATTTCTGTAGTTAAACTTAGCTTGATTATGACTGTTAAATAAATAATTTATAAATGTCTGCTGTAAATTTGGTGGAGAGGATGCTGATTTGGGCTGTGGGTTTCATTATGACTGTAAATCATACTTCATGAAGCAAACACTTTTAATAGACATAAATAACAAACACATTTACTGCTAGCAAGAGTAATCTTACCAAAGACTTAGAATGATGTTTGTAGTGACTGCGCCTACAGAAATAAAGGAGGTGGGGGGGTGTACAAATGTATCTCCATCACAGTTCTTTTCAGCACCTTTCTCAATTGCTTGGTAGCTCTCTCAGCATCTTCTTGAGATGCTGTCTTCTCAAACCTTTTTGACTGTTAAGCCACAATCAACACAACTGTGCATTGTACTAGAAACATGAAGCCACAATCAGGGAGGGGGAGGATGGTGGTTTTTTTTCCAGGTTCCAGTGCAGGGACAGTGTGGTTAACGTTGCTGAACTTGTTACAGGCAGTGGTGATTATGGCAGATAAATCACTTCTGCGGGTGACAAAGTCCAGAGAAGGCACCTGTGCAAGACCACCATGGTTCATACTCTGCCAGGCTGTCCACTGCTGGGATGACCACTGAGCTTGCCAGAGATGGGAAGTCTCCGGTCAGAGTGGGAACAGTGTGGTCACCCTCTGAAATGCCTAGGAAAGAACCAGAGCTGTCTTCCAGAGACTTTTATCAGGATGGTCCTCAGGGGCAGAAGGAACATTAATTCCCAGATGACTGGAAGAAAACCCTGAAAGAGAAGAAGAGAAGAGAAGAACTTGCTCATGGCTCAAAGCAAACTTAGCCCTGGCGCTGCTCCAAGTGCTCCATGTGTGGTGCCCACCTCTGCCTCTGTGGGAATGCACATGAGCTCTGTGTGCTCTGGACCTGCGTGGTTGGATCTGCAAATTCAAACCATTGAATTCTGCTATGTTTGCATTACATGTTAACGTTAGAAATGCTCTCCTCACAATCATGCAGCCTGACCAGACATTTACTAGATTGCTTACAATGATTATTAGAAATTTCCTGTGTACTTTATTTTTTTAATAAGGTATTGATTTCGCTATATATCTGTTCATACTTGCAATGAATTGATTTATGGTGGCAGAAATTCTGTTTTGCTGCCAAAACCTAATGGGCAATAACTAATTCAATTTTTTTCTTCCCCCCTCTTCCCCCCAATTTTTTTTTAAACAACTATTTATTTTTCAAAAATAAACTGGGTACTCCAGAGTCTGATTCCTGTGCTTTATCTGACATTTTAAATGGGTTGAGGAAGGACAAGAGACTGAACCAAATGTGAGCATCCCAGAGATGCTGTGCTAGAGTGACACATATGTTGCTTGTCTCCTCACAGCTCTGCATGTTCTGTCGGTCAGACCCATGCTGCCACCTCAGGCACTCTCTGTGTATCAGGGTAGAGTGGCTCAGTTCCATGGTTTTTCTGCCAAAGCTCCTCTCTGGGCTAAGGTTTTAGGGCTATTTTAAATTAAACAATCTCTTTTGTCTGGTGTACAACATCCAGAACTTGATTTGAATCTCTTGTGTCATATATGTAAATGCCTTCTATAATGGTTTTGATTACTCTCTAATAAATAGGTGGATGTTTTAAAATATACCTGTTGGTGTTTTGAATTTAAGTTTCACGTATAACATTATAAAATGAGAGACTTTAACTTTAGACCCTATTTTGCATTTCTTAACCTCATCATGTCCTCTGCCTATCCCCTTTCAGGTGGTTCTTAATAAACAGTGTTAGTTTTCAGATGCCTGAATTACTTTGGAAATGAGCAATCTGTGTGGAGAATGGGAAGACAGTTTAAAGCTTATGTATATGCTCCCATGCTGTATTTTTGTGTTTTGGTTTTAAAGAGCTGCCCTAAGAGCCGTAAACATGATTACACAATATAAATAAATAATATCTCTTGATTGAATGGTCAGAAATTAATCATTCTCAGGGTTGCTGTGTGGTGTATCTTCAACCCACACAATGGCTTTGTCCTAGAATCAAAATATTATAAATATCAAAATATTATAAATATCAAAATATTACAACTGCCTGGTGAACTCTAAATATTTTAAGGATGTTACATTAAAGGTCAGAAGGATGCTTTAAGAGCTCTGTGGTTTATTTCACTGTCCATCAGCATTTGTGGTGTCCTGTTGGCACTATTGCTAGACATGTTTGATTGCAAGTCTCAGTGCTTTAATTTCACTTTTGACGTGAACCTGAGTGTGAAGTGCCACGGTGTCAGTCAGCTCTCAGATCAGCATTTGGTATAAAAAAAAGTAAAATTCTTGCTGCTTTTGGTGTGATAAATGATGCCACATTTAATTGGTATATATACGGTTTAACAGATACCTGTTAGCCCTTCTGCCTTGAATAGAAAATTTTCATCTAAAGTTTAGATCTATTTAAAGGTTATATGAAAGTGATTGTTTGGTTCACTCTATACAAAAGTCACTCCTTCTAGAATAGAGAATTAAGAATAATTTTGTCCTAATAGTAACTGAGTGTCTCAAATGCCAAATTCTTCACTCCCTGAAAGTTTAAAGAAAACAGTGGAATGTGCAAATATGGAAGAAACTTAATAAATTCGAAATGTAGCCTTTAGAGGGGAGGAGGAGGTGTGAAGAGGGCAAACCCTGGGTTGGCAGCACCTGCCTCTGTCTAGGGCAGCCCAGACAGCTCCATCCCTCCATTCACCCTGCCACACTGGAACACCCCTGGGGAAACCGTAATGAGTAATAAAGTTTAAATAAGAACCCCTGGTGCTGAAGAAGAATAAATTGACAGTTTTGAATGATGTCCTCTGTGGGGTGAAATGGCCCTTTGTGAGCTGTGGGGGCTGCCCTGGGAGCTGTCAGACCTGCAGCTCCCTCTCTCCTCTCCAAAGTGGGGAAGCCTCGGCCCTTTGTGAGCTGTGGGGGCTGGTGCTGCCCTGGGAGCTGTCAGACCTGCAGCTCCCTCTCTCCTCTCCAAAGTGGGGAAGCCTTTGCTTAATGCAAACCTGAGCTGTGTCCTTGGGCAGAGATGCGGTTCTAAAACATGGTTTGACTGTCTGTTTAAGAATAGTGGCCCCAAAATCCTGGCATAAAAGGGAAATGTGGTCCAATTATTATTTTTTTGTTTGTTGTGTTCTTCAGTGAGGAATTCTATAAACTTTCAAAAGGAGTGAAATGAAAGTAAAAATTTAAAAAGTATTCAAAAAAAACCGCAACAACCTGGAAGTAGCCTGAAAATACTAAAAATTAAGATTCCAAGGTCTTTGCACTTTCCCTTCCTGGTTTCCCAGCAGTTCTTCTTGGAGAACTCTCTTTGTCATGGAAGAAGGAAAATACAGTTTTGTTCATGTCACAAGTTAGATTCTTTTTTTGTGTGTTATTAACAGGTTTGGCAAACATCGCAAAGATGACAAGAGTGAGAAAACTGGTAAAATAAAAGTGCAGGAAGCTCTTACTTCAGAAGAGGAGAGAATACGAATGAAGCAAGAACAGGAGAGGTAGACTTCAGTATTTGCTTAAACCTTGATAGAGGGAGTTTGTTTTTTAAATTAAATAACTGAAGTACAATTTTCACTGATGAAATTTTCCACATGTTGATATGTTTATATACTTTAAATAACAATACAAAGCTGGATTTATTTTGGACATTAGGATGAACAGCTCCTTTGGCTGTGTTAAGGATCTTTTATAGACGCAGAGCTCTCTTTCTTATTGAGGAGACTGAAGTAATAAAATGAAATGCTTTCTCTATATATTATATAACTGATATTATTGACATTTTCAGAAAACAAATATTTATATACAATGAAGTATGTTTTGTATTTTTCTTCAGAGTTTTGCATATCTAGATTTTTCATTGATAAATTTAGGAGAAACATAAAATTATGCTTACCAGTATATTTGTCACTGGAGTTCAGTCTATTTATGTGCCATGCAGTCTGTTTATGGAATGATATATATATTAAACTGCTAATTATAAAAATGAGTGGTGAGCACCTCTATTTTTCCTTGTCAGCTTCCATTAACATAAAAAAACCCTATATAAATATATGTCATATTCTCTTCTCAATATTTCCAGTCTACTTTTCTTCCTATCTCTTGTAGTCCTAGATATTTGGGGCCTGACTTTGGTGTCTCTCAGATCAACTTAGTCAAAATCTTGAAAAGCATATGTTATCAGTTAACTTATGCTTGGAGATGTGAGTTGAGAGAGAACCTCTTTGAGTAGACATCAATGCAGTAAGGAGCCAAACTTTACAAAGTTTGATTGCTGAATGGTAAATATATTCAGACACATTTAGCAGTGAAAGTGAACTATGCATTAGAATTATTTATCTAAAAATCATGCTATAGCTCACCATAAATTTGGGATTGATGCAGAAACTCTGGAGGGAAATTTTTTTGTCCTTATAGAGGAGATATCACTAATTAATCATAATCATCTCTTTAACAATCATCTCTATGCACCTTGGTCTTCTGCAAATAAGAGCAAAAGTTCATGAATGGTGGCTTCATCATTAACAGCTCAATAGAGAATATTAGAGCCACTGTATAATAGAGAGCCCCTGTAACTCTTGTGTAGACTCCTCAGTTGAACCTAAAATGGTTTCTTTCCATTCTTTTAGGGTTGAGTGATTTACAGTAAAGACAGGGTGGGAGTGTGTGTTTATTGGCTTAACTTGTTAAACTCCAGAAACTTTAGCATTTATGACCATCTGTTTAGATTACATCATGGGAAATTTTTTACTCTTTAGCAGATATACTATCATAAATTGATGTAAAAATTTATTCTTGTCTTTGTCCATCCATTCTGATTGTAGAAGGTGGCTGAATTACAGTGCCTAGATGTTTTTTGCTAGTCTGATTGGTATTTATTTTTTCTTTTTTAACAAATGGAGGCAGGGTCATTACATTTTTTGCTGTTTTTAAAAGTAAAGTGCTTTCAGATTAAATGGTAAAGAGGAAGGCTGGAATTGAAGGAAATAAGTGATGAGGGTGTTTGTGCAGCCAACTTCCCTTCTCATGGATGGAGCAGCCACAGAGTTCATGCCAGAAGTGCAGAGCCATGGAAAGCTGCCTTGGTTGCTCTGCCCAGCTCAGGGCAGGGGATGGTTGGCCAGACAAGCACCACTCTGTGCCCTGGCTTCACACACTGCTGAGCCCCACCTGGCCCTTAGGGTTTCTTAGGAACATTAGGTCCACAGAAAATCAGCTGTATACATGTATAAAAAGAAGAAAGACTTGACGCCTGGGTTAGTAACATTTTCTCTCTCTTCATTCTCTCTCTCTGTCTCTCTGTGTCTCTCTGTCTCTCTCAGTAAGAATGGTCAGAGTATAGACTGTCCATGTGATGATGTAAGAGAGGTTGCAATAGTCACGCTGGGTACCAAGGTAGAATTATGAAATTATTTGTATAGCCCCCAATGCATGGAGCAAAACCTAATCCCTGTCCATCAAGTTATGCTAACCAATTTGAATCTTTCCTGGAATCTCACTCCTCATGTGTCATAAAACGAATTTTATATGTTCACTGAAACTGCAGAAAATGCATGTGCCAGAACTTCATAACAGCTTGATGTTACAGTAACATGGGTCCTTATCCTCCCATTATTCTCTTTCCCTGTGTATTTGCTTTCCTTTGTGTTATGTCTATAAGAGAATGCAACTTCTTTGGGGCAGTCGCATGTACAACTAATAAAAGATAATAAAATAGCAACCGAATGTGTGAGGTGCTTCCTTATGTTTCTAAAACAATCAGATGTTGATTTGGTCCATAGAGACTGAATGTTTTTGCAGTTAGATTGCAGAGTTTCCTTTTGATCCTGTAAAATAATGATGTTAGATACATGCTGTTAATGAAGAGTACTCTTGCAAATTAACTGAACAATCCCTCAAAATGTTTACTAGGAGACAGAGTAAAATATTACTGTCAGTGTTGGCTCATAATAGCTGCTCTTTTAACTTTGTTTTCTGTGGGTTTTTGTCTTCTCAATTTTTTTAGCAGTGCAATTCACTTGTTCTATTTTACTTGGTATTTGATACTATGTACCTCTAAAATGATGCAATGCTTTGGGGAAATAGGTTGGATTTAATGAATTTACTATGTATGAGAGGCTAGGAGCAAAAATCCTTAGAGGGGTCAGAGAAGAAGTGAACAGTCCATTAAAAAATCAATCATGCCCACAATTTTATGGAATTATTAATTTTAATAGTATTGTGCTTACAGTAGTATTTTCTTTAAAACCTAGCATTCATATGGATTATGAGACAAATAAGAAAATTAATGCGTTTCAGCTTACCATGATGAAATTAATAAAATGCCCTTTCATAAATATATTATTAATAATAATTTCTTGATTCTGTTATTCTTTGATTAAGGACGGTATCTCTTAAGCTACATACTATGTCTGCTGAATATATATGTACAAGGTGCATGTTTACTGACAATCTCAAAGTAATTTTATTGAAAAAGGAAGCTATCTAGTTGAAAATACAGCCAGCTTTCAATGACAAGGAATACTGGAACAATTAGGGGTGTACTTGATGAGACCACCCACTAGTCATTTCAAAAATTCTGTAAAATACTTGCTATTTGTAAATCCTCCAAATGTTGGAACAACAGTTCATCCAAGGCCATAGAACATTGGCCCTTGTCACTATGCTTTAACACTGGTTTACTGCACAAAAACAAGTCTGCTTGCATTATCCTTGAGTATCTGCCAAGCACTGATCTTAAAATCTGGCTGGGCTCTGCTGTGCTGTTAGAAAGGGCTCTCCCCAGCAGTGGCACCAGTCAAAACTTGAGGTAAGACTGGGCAATAATAAGCTTTCTGACTGTGGCCTTGAGTCCCCTAAGAAAGAGTCTATAATGTAGTCTTGAGGAAGCTGAATAAGAACCAAATTAGCTCTGGTCCTATGCCAGATCACAGCTGTTTTACATATATGCTAATTTGGAGTCCCTCTTTGCTGTGTGGTCATCTTGCCTGTCTATCACTGGACTGCTCAAACTGGGTACCACTGAGATGCTACATTCACATGGATGGGCTGAGAAAACAGCCTTGGGTCTTCGTGCTTCTGTTAGAGAAGGTCTTTTATCAACTCCAGAGTCTCCTGATGTACCTGTGGTTTGCATATCTTCCTAAGATCTCTTGGATTTTGCAGACTGGAGATGTGTGGAATATCTTGAGCTTTTAGAGATGCTTCCAAATGTTTTACACAGACATTGCAATGTTGGATAGTCTTAAAAGGAGATTTTGAAACTTCTGTCAGTGACCAAGAGGAATCAGTTCATATGGGTGGTCACCTTGTGCTGTGCTGCTGCATCTAAACCTCTGGAAGCCCACAGATCTTTCCAATCTAGAAACCCTCTACATCTGGTCTTTGAAGGCCTCCCAGAGTAGGTTTGCTCAATATTTAGCCAGTGTGTCCATTGATATCCTGCCACCCGATTGCCCTGAAATGTTTTCTGAATTCTTCAAGGCCCTTCAGTGTAGTCTCTTTCTTAGGAGATATGAAGACAGAATTACTCAAAAAACCTACTGCTTTTATCTTCTGGTTGTTATTGATAGTCTTTGCTGGACAGAAACTTCCCTCCAAACAGCAGGTTCTGATATCTTTCTTTCTCCCTCTTCCATACCCTTGCATTTTTCCTTCAATTTTTTTTTTTTTTTTTTTTTTTTTTTTTTTTTTTTTCTTTCTCTTTTTTTTTTTTTTTTTCCTTCCTTTTCTTTCCATTTCAGCTTTGTGTTCATTACAAAATACATTGTCAGCAAATCCAAAACCTTTGCCTGTGGTCTTCCCTTCTTTAGCACAGGCATGTGCAGTTCTTGGCACACATGGCCAGACCATATGTGCCGGCGATCCTCAGCCTTGGACTGACTTCCTTTAGCAAAGAAAGTTCTCCCTGACCTGAGCAACTTTACTCTTTGTACCCGAGTAGCAGATAACAGAGGAATGAACTAAACATACCTCTTTGTGAAGTTTTTAAGAAATTCATCTGAATCCAGCATGCTTCACTGCTGGATAATGCTTAAAAGATGAAAGTTGCAATTCTCATGTAATCTCATGATTCAGAGTTTGTGATCCATCTGTGGGCAAACAGTGCTTATGCTGTAATCCGCCTCTAGAGGCACTTCTCCTCTTGCAAGCAAAGTCTAGAGGATATTCTCTCTGTTTGGTTAATACACTGATTTAAGAGCTTTACTAATGTTCTGTAAATCTCTGTGTTACCATAAAAGTGTTTTAATCTTAGTATTGTATTCTTCCTCAACTTCCACTGAAACGGATGCAAAATCAAGTGCTTAAACACCTGTGTTGGGAGGATCAGTTTTGAGGAGATAAGGAGAAACCTTTTGGGAGAGAATTAAAGCGTTGTGCTGGTGGAAGTGCTGTGACAGAGGCTTCGGAGATGCTGGGAGGGCGATAGAGCGGTCAGATGGGGCCTGTGGAGCCGGGGGCTCGCTCTGCTCTGTGGCAGCAGCTGCACAGTCGCATCCTGTGCTGTGCTGGGTACGCGCATGAGAATAGCTCCCGTCTGGACCAGAAACCTCCTGCTGTGCTGGTTTCCCCCCTTTCTCATTCGGAAAACACGACCTTTTGTTCTTCTGGGTTACAAAGGGAGCTACATTTACACGATTCTGCCGTCGCTGTGCCCCGAGTGCCGCCAGTTCCCGGCGCGGGAGGTGCCTGGGGAGCGGCGGGGCCGGGAGGGGGAGCTGCGGGCCCGGCGCTGCAGGCCCGGCCCGGCCCGGCCCGGCCCGGCCCCGCCGGGATCGCTCCGTGCGGCCGCGCCCGGCGCCGGTGTCAGCTGGGGACAGCCGGGGATGGCTCTGGGCGGCCGGGATGCCTTTGGACGGCCGGGGATGGCTCTGAGCGGCCGCGGAGGGGGCGATGCTGACGGCGCGGAGGCGCTGCCCGGGGAGGCGGGTCAGGCGTCTGTCCTGCCCTGGCAGATTTGCTGTTACTTTCGGAGCTCAGTCTGACAGCATTTTATTTTTGTGCGGATGTAAACAAGGCTGCGAGTAGAGTGGGTGTCGTTCACGCGTTATTTGTCCTAAATTTAGGGGGAAACATTCTGCCTGTTCATTAATAGTTAAAATAAGACTGATTCCCCCTACCGCCCCCCCCCCCCCCCCCCCCCCGCGAAGGATTCGGTTATTCCATAAAATGCTTCCTGTATTGTATTTTCCTAAGGGTATATGGGTCTTTATCTCTAACATGTAATGAACTTCTCTTCATCCTTCTCTAGTACCATTAAAGCCACAAGCCCTTTGTTGTAAAAGTATACTAATGAATAGAAATGTTACAACAAGAACAGAAGTCTTGTGTTTTCCCTTCATCATGCATCATCCATTTTAATTAGACGAAAGGGTGGTGAGTACTGTGACAAGAGTCTGGAATTAAAATCATTAATTGATGTCAAGCTGACGAGAGACTGCTAACATGAATTTACTGACAGCAGGAAAGAAATTAACCTTATTACTTTATTTAGTACATTGGGACTATTTATTATTCTTTCCTATGTGAGTTCAGTGTGTTCTGTTAGTGATGATAGAGAAAGAAATAATTAATAAAACCTACATTGAGTTTTATTACCTCCTATCAATGACATTGGGATGAAAACCACATCAGTAATTTACAAAAAACAAACCCACCACATCCTTCTAATCAATGTAACTCATCAAAACTGTTGCAGCAATATTTTTGATATTTTAGATGAGTATAACAGGCTATGCTCTCTAACCAAGTAGAATTGCAAAAGTGATTTGATTTAAAACCGTCCCTTAGTTTCTTAATGTCAGTGTTGCAAAAAATGAAACATATTTTCTGCAGCAATGACATTGATTGGAATAACTGTCTGGTTTGATCATCATTGGAAGGTCAGCCTAACAAAGATGAGTTTTAATGTTAAGCATCTTTATTCTTTAGATGAAAGAGTACAGCAGTGTCTTACAGAATGACAGCAGCATCCTATAGATAATTTGTGACCCAAAGGTCATAATAAAAGAATAGAGGGAAGGTCATCCTGTAGTAAAGGCCATCTGGAACTGTTAAAGTATCAGATGGAGTAGGGGGCTGAACAGCAGGACAGTCTTGGTGTCTTTCCAGATTTCCCAGAGAGACCATAATATTTTTATTGGAAAACCCCAACTTTTTTTCCCCTTTAAGCAAAATATTTTCATTGAGCAGTTTCATCTTACTTTAAGGAAAAAAGACAACATACTGTGATAAGGAAAGGATTTTTGTTTCTTACAATGTCTAAGAGTTATCTGTGTTTTTGAAAAACTCAAAGATTCAGCTTTACTTTTACTATTGCTGTATTTTGGTTCCACATAACAGCTTTGAGAAAAACTGTTACATCTAAAACCATTATTACTGCAAACATTCAGAATATAAGTAATTAGTGAAGTTTTCCATTAAAACTTTCATCTTCTTCCCATCCTGTAACAGAGGAGAGGAAAAATTCCTAAGTGATCAGAAAATGAGAGCAATATGTTTCTCATTCTTACTTATTTTGTGATGGGGGTCTTCTTGTCTCAGTTTCGTGGAGATTTGTAGCATTGTTTTTGGCATTGGTTTTTTACATAGTGGATAAGGGTGCAGGATATGAAAAAAAAAATCAATTGCAATAATTTTTGGAAGAGAACACAGAAGTGAAGCATGTGAATATTGAGCTTTGGAAAAATATTTCAGGCCAATTCCACTTCATAAAAATACTGACTTTAGGAGCTATGTAAATTGAAGCCTTTGTAGAATAATAGTTACTGGAAGAGTTTTTCAAACAAAACACTACATATTCTCTAGCTACATATTGTAATTATAGAGACTTTAGGACTGCTAAAACATATTTTCTCTATTATTTTTCTATAGTGATTCAGCACATTGCACTGGGCAAGGTCTAGCCAAGTCCCTTGCAATATATTGAAAAAACGTAATTTAGGTGGTCTTTATAATATTCTGTGTTATAAATGAGTTTAAGGTGTCTTGTAGGTCATATAAATTCACTACTCTTTTAGACATATAAGTTCAAAGTAAGAACACTAAAATGTTTCACTTTAGAATGCCAGGAACTTCAGGCTAAGGCAGCAGCATGTCCTCTGATGTCATATGAATTCTCCTTTAGTGGCAGAGTTACTGTGGCAAAGACTTATTTGAGAATTAAAATAGCTGTATCATAGATACTAACTTACTGAACTTATTCTTGCTGAATTGAACAGAACTGAAAACCTGTCAGGTTTTCCACAGTGCACTACAGGACTCTGTTTGACAGTAAAACAAGGCACTAATCCTACTCCTTTTTCTAATTCTTAAATGTAACAGCAAGTATTTGACTAGCCAGAAAGACGCCCAATGATGCATTTGTAACAGGCAGATCCATCCTCCCTCCACACCACAGCTGCAACCTTTATTTTGTGACCAGTTACTAGAAGAAACCTTTTAGGAGTTATGAGACAGCTGGCTCTGTTTCTGGCCACGCTAGAGATTTGTGCTCTCAGTACTTGGACCCAGTGAGGTTTTAGAAGTGAATCCTCAGAGGTGTTGTAGATGTGAATTTGAGGGTCCTGAGCTAAGATACTGACTTAAAAGCTGTATTTATTGGTTTGGGTTTTTTTCTCTTTTCCTTTTCTTTCATCTTCAGTGTATGAGATTCACATAATCCTTGCTTTGTTGTGAGGTTTTTCATTGCTTCATCCTGTTTCATTTTCCATCTTCCAGATTAGGCTATTTTATACGTAGTACTCTAGAAACACGGAACAATGGACCTGAAATAGAGCTGGCAGTAGAATTTTGTGCTAGCTTTTGTTACTAGACTTCAGCTAGAGGAGCATGGCTGGTGGATAGGCTCAGCTCAACCAACTGTTAAGAGTATTGTAGCTCGACCTGCAGTTGCTGCCTGCAGTACCTGGGAATGACTGATTTGATTCATGGTAAGATGTATGGTACCATTTGAAGTGTGGTTTGCCTATGTCATTTGCTTCTTGCACACAAGGGAACAGCTGCTCCTTACACATCTAGCTGCAGAATTCAGATGTTACCCACCAGTGCTTCTTTCTGAAATTGTTCTCCAGTTGGGGAAAAAAAAAAGTATGGGAAGAAATGGTCCAAGCAAGTCTGCATGAAGGAGGAAGCCGGAGCCCTTAAAGCAAGGAGGGAGGAAAGTAGGAGCTTGTGTTTCAGCAATGTTGTGTTTCAGCAATAGTCGAATATCATGATCTTTTTCTTTCTACTTCTGTCCAGCAGAAGAGCTAAATAGGAGATTAGAGCTAAGGTCTAATGATGGGGGACCTGTTGTCATAGGTGTAAATATCAGCCTTTCTGGCTAGTTTTGTTATGCAAAAGAAAAACTAATTTCCATTTTATTTCAGACAGCAATGATGTTCTTTGATGAAACATGGTTCCCAGCAGGGTAACAGTCTCATTTGCTCATTTGGGTGACCTTCCACTGCTGGGGTCACTGATCCTTGGATCAGACATGAAAATAAGAACAGAAAATTTCAGTCAAGGTAGTGTTTGTTTTGGAGACAGGAGGACCTATGCTGCCTGTGTACCTGCAACATTCTCCTTTGGTTGAAACATATTCTTTCAAAAAAGCACAGTAGGCAAACCCTCCACCCTAAAATGTGGCAGACTGTTAACTGCAAAGTAGGCTGAAGGCTCCATTGAAGCGTAAGTAAGATAATTTGCAAATTTTTTAACCCAAAGTAAGCAAGGATTTTCACTTGCTTGCTGCAACATCCAAGAAGGCAGGTTTGAAATACTGACAAACCTGCTGACATGGACATGTCTTCACTTTGTAAAAACAAAGGGTGAATCAAGAAGGTCAGGTGATAAGGAAGGATGGGGGTGAAATATATGAGATTCCACAAGGTTAGAGGAAATAATTTTAATGTCTCCTTTAGTTTCATCAATGTCACTTGATTTCAAATTGGTGTTTGCACTTCACCTGCTCATATGCATAATATTTACTTTCTCTCCTGCATTTTTTCATTTCTTTACGTCTTCATTTGTATTTTGCTGCCTTCTTTAATAGCCTTCCTTAATATAACTCCTTATAAAAATGAGCATAATGTTCTCTCCTTAATATATTAGGGCACTTAAAGTAATCACCTTATCACCTTTATCCTTCACCTTTTTTTCTTTTTTAACTGCAGCCCTCCTGGGTTGTAGCTCATTAAACGTTTTTGAAATTCTCATGCATCTCTTCTGATTTGAGGAGGGGGGATCTTCAGAGAGACAGTAAGTACTATCACATATTCTAATTGGCAGATAGGCTGTGATTGTTGAAGGAGAAAGAAAATTAAGACTGTCTGATTATGTAGATACATTTCTTTAATTTAGAGATGATGGGCAGCCTTTTAAATGAAAAAAATGTAGTCCTTGTTATATTTCTCAGCTGTTGTAAAACCAGTACGTAGGAAATATATGTATGTAAAATTTCTATGTAGGTGCAGAATTACAGATCTTTAAGAGAGACCATGTCACTTTTTCAAGGTAGTATCTGCAGGGTATGCCATTCCTGCAAGATGTTTGTTTCATCCTGGGTTTTTTTTTGGGTTTTTTTTGTTTTTTTTCTTTTCCTTAGTTTACAATAAACTCTACAGCTTCCTATGGCAGTCTTTTCCACTGCCTTTTGTTTAGGAAGTTGTCCTGCTCACAGTATCTTAATTATTCTTGCTTCAGTTAAATACCTAACACATTATTCTTTTCCTCTGGTGTTTGCAGACTGCTGTTATGTCCCCACTCTGTCTTTTTCTTCCCCGAACAGCTTGATGTTGCTGACTCATATATGTTACCCAATAGAACTTCCAGATCCATTCTTGAAAAAGCAACTCAAAGATTTTTTTTTCTCTACTTTTAATTGATTGTTTATTTATTTGAACTATGTAAATTACCTTCTAGTTGCTGTTATTTAAGTTAGTTCTGTTTTTGTAGTCTACTCTGTATTTCAAGGACATTTGAAATCTTAATCCTTTCCTCCAAAGTTCCTTCATCTGGGTTTTCTGCAGATTCAGTAGTGCCCTAATTGATAATGAAAAACTGAGTAAATTCTGAGTGATCCACATAGAAAATATGTCAGTCTGTCCATTCTGGTGACTGTGAATCTATTCTCTAGATACTCTGTAGGAGCAGCCTTGTTCAACCTATTGCATTTATCCCATAGCTGTTTTTCTTAGCCTGGGACTGTTTCTGCTCTGTTCACAAGGCCATTTCCCGTGTTTTAGAAGGGAATCTGACTGACTCTAGCCACATCTGTTCTTGATAACTCTATGGTGGCTACTGCTTGTCCCATTATCTCTGTGCTTACGAGTAGTTTACTTAAGAAGGGATTGAAGTTAAACTCATGAGTCTTTAATTCTCTTCCTTCTGTGAGGTATGTTTGACTTTTCCTAGTTTTATAGTATTTTAGCTCTCCTCAACAAGTTTTCCTAGTTGCTGAAAAAGTCTGAGGCTGCCTCAGACAGTTGTGTGTGTCAGATTACTTCAACTACCTTAACCAGTTTCTAGCTACTTATTTTGCTGATATATGGAAGATATTTTTGTTATTGGTGGTAGTCAATTATGCTGGTCATCTGCTTGCAGTCAACCATTTCAGTGAAGACAGATGCAAAGGGAAAAACCATTAAGCCTCAGGTCTCCTCAGCATCATCTGTCAATATCCTTCCCTCCCTGCCACGCAGGGGAGCAACCTTTTCTTTGCTCTTCCTTTTACTGCTAATGCAATTACTCAATGATTTATTGTCATCTTTAAAGCTCCCTGTTACTTTTATTTCACATTATACCTTGGCCTTTCTGATTTTGTCCCTGTATGCTTGTGCAAACTGACTACATTTTGCATGTGTTTCCTCATGTGTCTGAGGTCAGAGGATGGTCATATTTCAGTCAACTTGCCACACATGTGTATCTATAGCAGATAAGGCAGAACTCTTAATTTTTTTTAATGACTTCAAAAATTTGAGTCTCTAGCCTTTCAATTTAAAAATTATATCTACATTACAGTATTTTCTGACTTTTTTAAAAAATGTGTTTAAGTTTTGAATGAAATGGAGGGAAATGAGGAAGAGGAGGTGTCTTTCTCATTTACAAGCTGTGGCTGTTGGTGGCCAGGATTATCCATAGTGCACAGTGATCTTTCAGAATGATTTTCCCAGGAAAGCAGATGGCTCTGCTGAGGGGTGGTTATAACTGTGATAACTGACTAGCTCTAATCATGGCAAGAAAAGCTAAGTGTCATATGCCAGTTCAGAGTGAAATCACAGTAATGCCTATAATCAAGGTACCCTCATTAGAAGGGTAGTTGTCAGAAAAATTCTGCTTGGGTCCAGACAAAGGTCAAAGAAAAATACAGGAGAGGACAAATTCCCATATTGACTTGATTGCCAAAAATTAGAAAAAGGGCCATTAAAGCCCTGCAGGCAGTTGAGAAGGTTGGGGGAGGAACAGTGAGACCTGGTGTGCTGTGCCTGCAAGGTATTTTTCACTAGCAAAGAAGGAGGGGACAGATTTGACAAGATCTGGCTGCTGGCCAATGCACTTTCTGACCTCTTTATTAGAAACGATATCTGGCAAAAATTGGACTGAATGTGTTCATCCCGCTGGACTAACTTGAACAAGCTGACTGGCTTTCTAAACGTGTTGTTGTTTTTCTCTGTTTCCAATCCATCATCCCAGCGCACGCCAGTCTGATGGTAGAAGAGCTGAGAACTGGCAGCCGTGAATGGCTTGTCATTAAGCTTCTGTCCTTACACAATGCTGTTTCTATCCTTAATAAACATTGTCAGCCATCTCACATATGTGGAACTGCAAGCGTTCAATACTGATTTTGTAAATGAGTGAGTCTCGGTGGAAAAGACGAGGGTGTGGATTATCACTTGGGCAATAGCTGAATCCTGGCAGCAGCAGGAGGATTAATTGAATTGACCAAGCAATTGCACACCAGAAACAGCAGCCAACTTTTTTTCTGCTCTTAGGGGAGGACATTGCTGCCATTGCAGTGGCAAATGTAGTGTACTAGCCATGAATATCTTTCCCATGCTGTGTTCATCAATTAAGATAAGTAGTGATTTTTTTGCAAGGACCTAAATCACTAATATGAAAAAATCCAAACAAAGGAGACTGAAGGTCCCAGGGGATTTGGGTTATATTTATAGGATATATTTATATTTTACTCCCAACTGTAGATGAAATAATTGTTGGTTTCTTTTGACAGCTTTGCTTATTCACTTTTACCAGCAACAGCTCATCCAGCTCCATGGATTTGACATTTCTGTTGCTGAAAAAAGTTAAAGTATAGTTCAGAGAACTGCAGTAAACATTTAGATCACGGTAGAATTGAATCCCAAATTCATGATTACTTAGTACCCGCATATGAGTTACATGGCTAAATGCTCTTTGTGGTCAAGGAAGGACTACTCAACACAGTTGGAAGAGCCTGGAGAAGGGTTTGGCTTCACTTTAAAATGTCCATGTTAGAGATGTTCAGCTGAATTGAGTGCTGGACCATGCAGCGGCTGCCTCATGTGACTGAATCTTGACCAGCTCTCCTGGGAATTCAAAACATGCCTTGACACCTAAATTTAGGTCTCTAAAATGGTAGTTGCCTTCACCTGAAAGCTGAATATTGCTCAGTTTATAAGAAGGGAACAAGGTAGCTGCTGTTTCCTGGGGACAGCCATGCAAAAGCTTTTGCCTTCTTTTTGCGACGACCATTTCATGTGCATAGGAATTGATGTACAATGGGTATGTCTATCATTACTGGATTAGCTTGCAATGAAAAGCTCTTCTAACAATTATAGGAAGTTCTGCAGCTAACAATATTGTCATTTGAGGCAGTTATCATTAGCTTTTGAATTGAATGGCACACAAATGCATGAGGATAGTTTATACTGAACATTATAATTTCAGTCTCAAAAGTATGACAATGCATTGTTGACATTTTCAGTGTTAACATTTCAGCAGGAAGGGTTTAGAAACTTCTTGGGATAGCTTTTGTATTTTTAAAAGTTCAGTTTAAATAGTGAAACATTGATTAGCAGTTTCTGCAAAAACTCTTTAACGATGAAAAGAGTTATGTGAAAGTTAAGCATTAGCATTATTATTATTATTGTTATCAAACCACCACAAAATCCTTAACATGGCCATAAATCCTCAAAATTAGCTGATCTGAAATCTCAGACATAACGTTTTTATTGTGCCATGTCATGAATGAATACAATTCACTGAAGACAGCTTAATACACTTATCCACATGATGAAACCAAAGCACTGTGGTCAAACACTTCTCCAGATACTGGATTTCATTAGCGGGGGTGTTGCTGATTAGGGCTGAAGCACAGAGCGAGTTCTAGGTTCTCATCTGTGCTGCACAGTGTGTTTACATAACCATTTTAATCTTCCCCACAACAGTCTGCAGTGGCATTTCCCATATACATACTTTATGTGGTGTATGCTAACAAATGATTTAGGGTGCATCAAGCATATACACACATGAGCACACAAAGGGGCCAGCATAAAATACAGCATCACATTAAGTACAAGTCCTTATATTAAAATATATTCAGAGTTAAAAGCTATTAAAATTCAAAAGGGATAGTGCAGTATTCAGCTGAGAGCTCTTATTCTTTTCAAGAATATGCCTCCATATTTTTCCCTAGTCGTTTGGTTCCTTCAAGCTGAAAGACATAATGTTTACATGTGGTATGTCCTTGAAAAGGCAAACCCAAACATATTTTAAACAATATTCAAAAATATGTTAAGCAATTGAAATACCTATACTTTTGTCATGTGAAAGTGCTAGCATTTTCACACTGGCTTAAATGTAAAGCACAAAAGAATAATTAAGAGGAAAAAATCAGAACATTTTGGGTTTCAGTATAGTCGGACACCTTATACCTTCAATTTTAGTGTTATCTTTTGTTAAATGTCATTGCAAACAGTTACTGGATATTTTGCTTATAATTAACAGGAAGGTTAATGTGTTTAGACTCTGATTTTTAATACTATGTATGTGTATTAATACATTGTATTAGCAATTGTAGAAAATACTCTAAAAATTTTCCTGGTAGATGTGGACATAATTACTTGCACAACACTTCAGCAATCAGTTCTTTCCCACTTGAACGGGATTAAGTATCCCTTATGGAGCCATGCATGGGAAAACCTGAATGCTCTGGCTGCAAATGGCTCAGCATCCAAACCATTAAAGAGCCAATAAGCAGATGCAGGAGAAAAGGTGGTTCACATGAAACAGGGCACACTCATGTCTGCACCTGTGGGGAGCGATGGGATCTTCATGGTCAAAAGTCACAGAAGGTCACTGCCCTCTCCCGTAGCAGTCTGTGTAACAAAAGCAGATATCACCTGTAACCACCAGGTAATTCTGTTTTATAAGCACTTCAGGTAACAATGTTTTCTTCTGATTGAATTACTCTATGCCACATTATTGTTACGCTGCCTGATTTCATGCACTGAAATTTTGGTTATCTAAAATACATGGATTTTTTTTCCTTCAAATTGGTGTCAGTGTTTCCATATGTGATGATAAATTATCCATTTAAAGGAAAATTAAAGCTACCAATGGCTAAGAAATTTCTGATTTCCATTGCTTCTCCCATTCAGAGGACAAATATCAGTAGATAAATACATTTCTTCACAGAATAAATAATACTGGACTACAAATTGGGATGTAAACTACAGTGAGAGGATTCAACATACACAGGTGATTTTCAGACCTGCTTTTCCTCCTACATAGATACCTTCCAAGTGATTAAGGCTGTAACACTTCTGAATTAACAGTTTTGGGGTATTGGAGAAGGTAAAATACATGTTTTTATTTTAAAATAGACCTGCAGAAACCCTGTTTAAGTTTGAAATGTGTTTTGCATTTAAATTTGCGTCCCTCTCCACTGTAAATTAAGCAAAAAACAATTCCAGTCTGATATTGCTGAACTTGTAGAGGAAAATTCTCTCAGCTGACTAGTGTTATCATTTTCACTTTCATTTTTCCCTATTAAAATAAAAAGCAACCAATAAAGAAAAGAATTTTAATATTTGCAAAATTAAAAAGGTTAGTTTAAAATGAACTTTTTAAATTTATTTTTTTCTTTTCACTGTGACTGAACATGGGGCATGTAAATGGATCATTGAACCATCAATGTAGGTGGCTCTGTCTGTTGAAGGTAATTTGGTCAATTGGTTGTATCCCAAATCACTGTCTATGGTCAATACTTTCAGGATTTGTGGGGGAAAACGTGTATCCGTGGCATCCCTCTATTCCCTTATTTTTAATGGTGATCTTTGTAGAGGAACAGTTTGCTTGGGACTGTCTGAGGAAGAGCCATTTCTGATATTCACATACCAGCTCAGGGCTGGATGCACATGCTTGATCACAGATGACTTGTGTCATTTGGGCTGTCACAGTCTCTGGGACTTCAGCATGACCTTCAGCATTTGCCCAGCAGCCGCAAATCCATCAGGATTACCTGGGGATGTCAGGTGGCCAGAGCTGCTTCTTTTTGAGCAGCTCAGTCAAGGCTGGGTATCCAAGCTCCTGAGGAAACCTAAGCAGCAGCATCAAGAGTGTCTCTAGAGTGACTTTCATTCTCTGACACATCGGTGGTTCCTGACTCTGGAGACCACTGCCAACAGCTCCTGGCCACTGTAAGGGGAGGCTGCACACGTAGCTGCTCTGAGCTCACCTATGGCTGGCACTAGGATTTCATGTCTTTATCTGCAGTCTGAATCCCACCCTTTGTGTATCCCCTTTTATTTATGAAAATCTCATCTTGAAAATTCCCAAGAATGTCAAAGTTACCTAACTTTAAGGCTTTTCTAGTTTCAGAAGACTCAAGGCTTGCTGTAAAAGAGAAAGAGGCTTTGAATAGGCTGCTCTTGTTGAAAGTTGGTGAGGAAGATGTCTTTGAAAATGGCAGACAGCACAGATGCATAGAGCTGTAGTCTGCATGGATGGATGCTGTCACTCTGTAGCCATGGCTGTATTAGATGAAAAAGGAGCACATTTTACTAATGGAAGGGAGGAGACAGCTTCATTTTGCGATGATGACAGAGCATTAAACTGGTCTGGGGTGACAGTGTAAAGGGGGGGGTGTGGTCAGTTCGCTGTGCATATATGTGTGCAATACATCAAATTTTATAAAATACCAAAGAGACTTCGAAGCCCAGATCAAATTTTTTTTAATATCTTTATGTGCTTTTGAAAATATGACCTCTGCTCGATTTGTGCTTGTCAGATTCCTAAATGTCATCTGTTTCTATCTGTCACTTTTTATCATACAGCTAAATTAGTGCACATAGATATAAACCCTGTCCAGTATCACCTTTCATTTGTGACTTTAACACAAGACACTTTCTGAGAAGATGCAGCCTGCTTTTGAGAGATGCCAGATTCAGTTTGTTTATATTTTTTAAAAGCATGCACATCTCAAAGGAATCATACAAGAATCTGCTTCTGCTGTTTACTGCATGCATGCAGACATAAATATATCCATGTGTTCTATCCCTACACAGGTTTTAAATTCTGGAAAAAAAAAAAAGTAGTATTAAGCTAAGAAAGTACATTAAAATTCCTCTCTAAATACATGCATTAAAACCATTAAATCTGGTAAGTTTTGATGGAGTACAATACAATATGAATGATGTCAGGCCAGGTAATAGCACAGGCATTCTAAGAAGCATGAAATGATAGATTAACTCTGTTTACCAGCAGCTGTAGCTAGTCATTATTTATCTGATAATGAAACAAAAGACAGTGCATAATCAGATGTACTCCTTAAAGACCCAAGTTGATTGTTAGCATTGTTTCAGTCTAGGCTTCAACGTCCAAGGTAAACTTGAGACCTCATGGCAAACTGAAACTGGAAACCTTCACTGGTTTCCATTAAGATAGGCTACCTAAAGTGTCTGCTAACTGCTGCTTTCAGGTTTCTCAGGGGGGACATCCATCGGTTTCAACCTTCTTTTAACTTTTCAGAATCCAGGCGAAAACGCGAGAATTTCGAGAGAGGCAAGCTCGGGAACGTGACTATGCAGAGATCCAGGATCTGAGCCGGGCGTTTGGCTGTGACACGGATCCAATGTACGCCGGCATCGCCGCCTATGACTCTCCCAACAGTGGCACAGGAGCGCTGAACGCGCGGCCGCAGAGCCCGCGGGAAGGGCACACGGTGGAGGCCTTGTACGCCCAAGTGAAGAAACCACGGAATTCAAAGTCTTCACCTGTAGACAGGTAGGCACCACACATCAATCAATGCAAAATTCAAAATCTCAAAATCTGCCCTTCTGTTGCTTCTGTCACGGGAGATGGTTGTCCACATCAGTTGGAAAGGCAGCGCTGCATTTTTATTCATGGCTTTTTTAAGCCTTTATGTGGAACAGTATTGAACTCACTCAAATAAGCCTGTTAGAGAATGGGACAGGAGAGTTGTTTGCTGCAGAGCAACTACATTTCTTCTCTTTCTTCAGATAGTTTGGAATTTTGGACTCACTGTTGGGCATCGTTAGAATCAAATTCAAATTTTTAATGTAATCAGGTTTATTTGTCAAAGCTCTGTAAAAGATATATTTGTGCAATACATTTCCAATCTATTTACAGCTGTTACAAAATCTCTAAAAGGTTACTGTTGTTAGAGCAAAAATGGGTTAAAGCTTACGTGGATTCTAGGCCTACTGTAGTTCTGAACTTCAGTCTAACAGGATGAGATTTTTGATTAAGTAAAGACCAAGTGAGCAAATTCTAAACTTCATTCATGAGTTACTTCTTGGGCTGTATCTTATGATTTGTACTCTTCCTGCAGTTACATTATCTGAACTGTGTCTTGCTTGTTTTTATGCTGAAACTGGGCAGAATTCTGGTTTCTGTTGATGGAGTTCTGAGTTCATTTGAAAACCTGAAGCTAAAAGAGGAATGTAAACTAACATAAAGTAAAAATAGTGAAAGGCAGAATTCACAGGGGTTTTTTATGCTTTAACAGTGAAAATACACCTGTTTTCTTGGCTTACTATTGTAAACTTGTAGTTCTGCATTTTCTCACTGTTACAAAGATTAACACTAAAATCCTAATGCAAGACATATTGTTCACTCAGTTGGAAGTTATTTACTTAGTTCAAAGTAAAGCCATTCATTTTGTTTTCTACCTCATTCTTTCCAGCAGAAAAAAGATTGAATTTTCAGTAAAATCAGCAAAGCAATGTCTTTGTGTGCAGTGTTTGGGATCTGTATAGCTTCTACATGAGCAGTGGCGTTCACCTTGCATATTCTGTTCTAGGTGGTAATGGAGTCATTTATATTTCAGCTAAATGTCTAAAACTCTTTGAGGACTGAGAGTATTGTACTTGACCCTCCACTTGATCTATTTTGGGAATTTTCTTTACATAATATTGATAAATATACGTCCTCTAATATGACAATTAAGAAAATCTCAGATGCATTGTGGAATGCGTACATTTTTACTAAAAATTGGTTGCATAGCTGCATTTTTATTTTCTTAATCACACTGTTCTCTTGCATTGTGTAAAAGGTGTACTTTTCATGGTAAATAATTTATATATTGTGGTATATATATGTTATTTCAGTGAAGGAAGCAAAATAATGTTATAAGATTACAGCAGCTGTGTCCTTGGAATTTTGTATTCCTTAGCCCTATATTGGCTGGCACTGGTATACCCAGGTGCCTGACATTTCAGCACTTTTGTGCCTTTGGAACTCAAGATAGCTTGGTTGGATATGTCTGCCACGTGGTGACTCTCATGGCTGTTTTTGTTAGACCAAAGGCAGTGTTTCATGCTAGAGTTGAATGGCATCAATGTCACATCAACAAAAAAAAAGTTCTTTGATACAAACCTGGCACGGCAAAATAGGAGACCTGCATGACCCAGTTAACTCTGTGTGGTTGCTGATAAAAGAGCCAGGAGAGAGTGAGCAAAGTGGAAGATAATGGAGTACCAGGGGAATCTGATGTTAATCAGGTGGGTAGGACTGAAGAGCAGTGCAGTAGTTTTGTACATTCAGGCTGCTCCTGGAGCACAGAGGGTCCTGTCTCTCACAGCTGGATCATGCTGTGACAAAAGGAAAGACCCAGCACACACAATAGGCCTGAGCAAAGAGATAAAATGCAAGTAGGGTACCAGAAATGGGGCATGAAAAACCAGCCAAAGTCCTGTGATAAAGGGGGCCACATTTGACAAGAAACACCCAGAAATAAATATTTAATTCAAATGTAAAAGTATTATTCTTTGCTACAAGTGTACTCTGAAATACCTGTTCAGGGGTTTGAGGCATGAAGGTCTGGTGTATTAGGGTTTTCTTTACTCTCTCTCCTCACATCTTTATCAACAACCAAGCTGTGGTGATGGTGAATGCCCCTGGCTCCAGGAGACCTTCTGGGGAATGTTGCAGTGATGTGCACAATCTCAGGTTCATAATTACCTCTCCCAGAAGCTGGGTCTGTACTTTGGGCCTAGTGCTGAGAGAGTGTGTCACAGAATCATGTAACTAATAGCTTGGATTGGAAGGGATTTTAAAGATCACCTGGTTGGGCATGGAGGAGGTGTAACAGCTGTGAGAGGGCAGCTTTCAGTCATCCTTGAGGTGTGTGAGGGGTGTCTGGGAGCTTGACCTTTGTAATTTTCAGTGTGAGAGCCTGGATTATGGCTGAGATACCTTCCCAAAGGCTGCTCTGTCTTTTACAGCCTTTATGTTATATACACTAAGATAGCATCATCTGAGCATTTTTCTATGAATTAGTTGTCACTATGTGGACCTGAAGTGCTTGTTAACTCTTTTGTTTCCTTGTCTGTAGAAAACCCATCACCTCACCCCATGTGCATTGCAGTTTCTTTCTTGCCATCCCTTTCCAGCAGTGAGACCTTCGTCTTTCACTTGGCATTGCCTGTGATGCCCCTTTTGACACCAGGCATGCAAGTGGCTCTGCTCAAGACTCTTCATCTCTCTTTTCTGCAGTCTGATTTATTCTGATGAGAATTTGATGAGAAATAGTTGATTGCAGTTCTGCATCCTTAAAATGTTGTGTACATGAGTGTTCACCCATGGTGAGTGTTACTTTCAGTGTGTTTTACTTCTTCTCCCTCCCATCCTTTCCTTTCTTCTGCATGTTTCAGAGGTTACCCGAGTAGAGACAGTTGTTTCCAGCCTTTGTGGATAGAAAGGGAAATCACTCACTGTGTTACCCTTGTGCTGAACTGCCAGGAGCTGGTAATGGCCAGGCTGTCTCAAATCTTTAGCACATTGATATTAAAAGCAGCATTGTTTATATGGGAAATGTTATTTCTATTGAAGTTTGGTGCTTAGTGCCAAACAAAATTTGACATTTAAGTATGTTCAAAAGGTTATTTAAAAGTCTGTTACGAAGGAGCCTATAACAAAATGTCCCATAATAGTTTGCATTCCATTGCTGAACATTTATGACAATTTTTTTTTTGTAACTTGCAAGAGAATTACTGTGGCTGTGTGTGAGGCCTTGTCAGGGTTTGTTTTCCTTTAATATTCCCTCAACTTCTCTATTACTTTCATCAACACATACCACCAACTGTTGTAAGTTTAACTGTATCATGGCAAATAGTGAAAAGCAAAGTGGAGGACAAGTATGTCAACTACTCATCAGTGTAGACAGTACAAAACGGTAGGAAACACGTGGTTATTCTTTAAATTTTGTTTGTCCATTTCTCTAAATAGAAATTAAATCATATAATGTCAAAATACAGCAAAGGAGGAAAAGATATTAACTCACTCATTGGAGACATGCACAGCTAGATGTGTGTAAGTGACAATGTTTTACCCAATTTTACTGACAATGGCTAGTAAAAAAATCCAGCCTGTAAATAGTAAATGCTACTGAAATATATCTTTACAGGACTTGAAACTGATTTAGAACTACTTTAATGCAGATTTGTATTGCATCAGAGTTCAATCAATAATGGATATCGGTGGGGTTTAGAGGGGAAAGTGTTACTTTGTTGGTTGGTTTGGTTTTTTGGTGATTATATCGGTTACAGATATAACACTAAAAAAGTTGTTTTCTGCTCTTTATCCTAGAGAATCAAAGCAGATAGTCTTTCTTAACAGAGGAGTTTATTGCTCAGAAGAAAGGAAGCTCTAGCAGTAAATAAATAAATAACTAAATAAATAAATAAGTTGGAAGAGATTGATGATCAGCCTAGCTCCATATACATGAGCTGCCCTCGTGACATCAGCTTCATCCACTGCACTGACAGCAAATAGAGACAGGCTGCTAAGAAGTTTTTCACTTCTGTGTTAGGCATTGATGGAGTGAAGCAGAGGTGGAATGTATAATCTTATGTTTATTTCACCATTTGGGAAAGAGGTGTCTCAAGAACATAGTTCTTGAGAATAAGGCTTTCAGCTTAGCTGAAAAATGTTCTCTAGTATGTTTTGCATTACACAGAAGAGAAGCTGAACGACTGATCAATACTGCTTTTCATGTAGATGACAAGGATGCCATACAGTGGGGCTTTATGGCAATCACCTGACACCCATAGCTGGGCTCGATGTAGAAAGACAATTCCTAATGGCTGTCACTCTTTAATCATTCCCCACCAAGAGTGCATTGTCCTGAAATAAAATTGAAATAAAATAGGCACTGTGCTGCTGTAAATCTAAATAGCTTGAAAATAGTAGGTTAGACTCCTCCAGCTTTCTGAGGACGTTTTAATGGAAACATAAATACCATAATCATATGCTTTTTGCATGCATTTTGCCATTAAAAGAAAAAAACTTCATTTTAGAAGGGAGACCTTTATGAACTGGTTTATTTTCTATCAGAAGTGGAATCAAGTTATGTCAAAGGAATATCTGGGAACTGAAAATAACCCCACTTCCTTTAACTGTCATCTGCTCAGTGCAAAGAGGCAAGATTTTTTTTTTTTTTAGGTCGGGTCACATGCTTTCCTTGCTGCTTTTCCAAAAAGAATGGGAGAACATTTTATTAAGTTGTTAACTTTGATTCTCTCAGTAATATCTTTGTGCGTAAATTGGCATGAGAGTAGTGAAACCTGGAAACTGCATAGAAACACTCTGATATAATAAAAGAATATGTAAAAAGTGAAATAAGCAGACCCTGTCTTTCTAGTGTATATAAAATAACTCTTAGCAATAGCGGAATGGGTCATGAAAGCTATGAAATACTATATTGCTGTGCTTGGATAAATATTTGTTAAAAAAGCAGGCTCTTGTGCAGCTATATTAAACTTCTTTATTAGTAGTGTCAGTCACAGGAGTGTTCTTAAGTCTGTGGGATCATTTATGCGTAGGAATTTGAGCTTACTGCCAGGCCCACCAGAGATAGAGATAGGAGTTATTACTTAGGGTGATGGATGTTGTAAATGCTAGGATGTTTCTCAGAAGAAGAGATTTTTTTGATGGTTCTGGAAGTTGACTTGAAGAGCACTTTCGTGAAGAGAAAGGCCACGACACTGCAAACCATCTGTCCAGTGACATTTAAAACCTGCAGAGCTGTGCAGAGGGCTAACAATCTATATTGGATAAGATTATGAGTAAGCTCTTCCCTCCTACCTCTGTTTACTTCTCTTTGCTGATTTGGAAGTGTTTTCCTATCTCCTGGATCCCTAATTCTTCCCTGTTTATCACCCTCTGCCATCAGAGCCCTGCAGATACTGTGCTACAGGGGAAGGAACAACTCATGCAGGTGAATATGTTGAGAATACTCAAGTTGCAAGCATTTCAGAGCAGGGACCTTCTTGTTTTGCAAATGCCATAAGTAATTGGTAATGTTTCAGGAATTAATAGTTACAGATTTTAAATCCTTACCTTCCAGTCAGTGTCACTCTTTTGTGGCATTCCAAAGCTTCATTCCTGTGAGAATCTGACTTCTGAAAAGGCTTTCCTGGCCTAGGAAATGGCACATATGCCATTATGGAATAATCAGACTCTCCAAGGCAACCTGCCTGGAGAGCAGTGGGTTAATGAACTGTTTGCAGTTCTCTAATGTGTAAAACTGAAAAAAATACTTGGAAGTCATTGTGGTATTTTTCCTCCTCTGTCTCTTATAACCCAGGGAAGGATTAGTTAGAGCCTCTGTGAGACTCTTCATGGGGTTTAATTTCACTTTAGTGCTAACACATTGGGGTTTTTTGTTTCTCTACCCTTCATCCTATAAGCCAGTAATCCTTGCCCCCAGGACTGCCTAAAAATTAGCTTGGTCTCTCATAGACCCCATATTTAGAACCCAATAGACACTATTAGCATTGGCATTTTATTATCTTAGGTTGGTTGTTTTCTTTTGTTCTTCCATCTTGATAGAATATAAGACAAGTTTTAATATAAATTCATGAGGATTTATGTAGGCTCCCTATTGTGAAAGTATGCGACTGCACTCCCCTGTTTGGGTTACCACTTTGGTGGAATAAATAGCAGACGTACAGTGAACTCTATTCAGGTCTCCCATTTTAATTACTTGGAAGTCCTGGTCTCTCTCTGAATAGATAGCAAGCACTGATACTGTTGTGAGAACCACGTCTCTCTCCATTTACCACAGCCTCACTGAAGCCCCGGTGGTTTCTCTTCCCCTCTGCTCCGGCCGGCTTGCCGTGCAGTCTGAAGTGTGACAGCTATTTGTTTGTTTTCACAAAAGCAGCTGGGGTTAGTACCTCTACAAATGGTTGCAGTGGGCAAATGCACAGAGAGATAAGAGAGGTGAACTTCCCTCTCTGGGTTACAGGACCAGGAGGTGAAGAGGGGCCCGCCCAAACGTGCCCTTGGTGCCCCTGCTCTGGGAGACTGCGGATGCGCTCCTGGTGCTGGAAGCTGGGAGTATCTGCAGAGCTGGGGGATTTTCAGTTCCTTTAAGTGCAGTTGAGAGACTGTTTATAAAAGGGGGCTCAAAACCTGTCCCTTCAACACAATATATTAGTAATTTAAATATTTTGTAACTGAATCATGCGTAGTATTGTTTGTTGGTAAATTAGTACAATTTGCACACAGATATAGATCAGTTGGGTGTTTTGTTGCTTGGATTAAAAAAGAGAAAAACCTTTACTTTTTTTTCAGATGGTAGAAGTTAATATTTAATTTAAAAAAAAAAAGGAAAAATAAAACTATAATTATATATCCCAGTATGAAAAGCTATGATGAAAAGCTAGAAAAGGCCATGTCTCAGGCATCAAATGGTTGTTGTATGGTTTGAGATTGCAGTCCAAAAACCCAGCTGTGTGCATAACGTGCACATCTTTTTTTCCCACTAATGCCATCAATGCAACTTGAAGTTCTTCATCCTGAGAAAATTATGGGGAATATTTGAGTACACAAAGCTGAAAAAGAAAAGGCTTTCCCGTTCATTAAATCAAGTGTTTTGATCCTACCGGTGTAAACTGCTAAAATCTGCTCTTTGCAAGTCGTACTAACCAAAATTTGGATTGCAAACTGATGTTGTGCCTCACTTAAACACCATAATTTAATCAGTTTAATTTGTTGTTGCTGTTGAATGTGGCCCTTTCTAAATAGAATACAAATTTATGATCTTTTTGTCTTTTATGTCCCTCCAGTCAACCCATCTGTTCCTCTTTGGTGAAGGATTCAGGCTTCTCCTTTCCAAGCATTTGAAGAGCTAGGGGTTTTTAATTTTCCATTTGTCTGGTTATGGGAGAGGGGTGCACAGGAAGAGCTTGGAGAGAGTCCTGTGTTTTCATGAAATCTTAGCTTTTTACTTTCTTAAATTAAATATGCAATTTGAAGTTAAATCTTTAATGTAGTTTAATGGATGAACAGTAAAATGTTCTTCTAATGTTGGAGGGTTTGAAAGGATTTTCCTTATTTTCTATTTTTATGAATGATACCTCCTTCGCAGATGAGACAAACTATATTTAGCTACACTGTTTATCCTTATGGCCAGCCTTGTTTGTTTATGTGACCCACAAATCATCCTGCTTATGGTCAAAGTACTTTGTCACTGGAGGAAGTGGTGGAGTCGAATTGTGGGGAGGAATCCTCTGCAGCGAACTTCAGGAAGGAAAATAGCATCACTTCATATAGGTTGCAAGGGGAAGTGGTTAATTCCTTTTAACATATTGTAAACTCATTGAATGAAACATACCACACTGGCAGCCCTGGAAACTGAGAAATTGCTGAAAGATCTCATTTCAGTTTGTTCTTGGTTGGAAAGCTGAAAAACAGTGCTTTTCCATTCATCACTCAGAAAACAGTGTATATTCCTGCAGCCTTGTACTTCATGATATATTGTTAAAGAATTGGTTTATAAGGTCTTTGAAATCTTGTTCCTTAAGGCTCAAACACTGTGATGTGAAACATTGAAAGGTTTCTTGCATGACCTATTTTATATGATTAGGTTCTGAAGAACATCAGACTTATTTCTAAAATCAGACTTACTTGCCATGATTTTTTTCATTCTTTAAAATACTAGTGGCATTTAAATAGCTTTTCAATTTGATGTATTCATAGCACTCTTTCTTACATGATGGATATATCAAATGTTATTATGGTAAATAGATGACATATTTGTAATGGATAGGTAATTTTATCTACCCAGAGTTTAGACAGTGATATAACATATAAGACTTAATTTATGAAAGAAAAAGCAGAGGAGCAGATTTTGCTTCATTTTAATTTGTGTGTATAGTTTTGTAACAATGCATGGTATGCCTGAGCTGCATTGCTTTCTGTAAGGAAATGTCTTCTGTGTGCAACAATTCATAGTTTAATACAGCCTTCCCTCATTCCTAGGCTTCTCTTTAAAAGGAAACAGTACAAAGATGGGATGAGAAGAGAACACATAATTTCTACTCCCAACATTTAAAAAAAAACAATTAGAAATAGACTTCAAGGGATGTGAGAACTAATGTCCCTCAGACTTTTAATTTCCACTTATCTTTGGGATGGGAAGAGCTCTGACCTGGCAAACAAAGAAGACAGAAAATATTAGCATTGGTCCTTATTTCCCAAGACATAGTTCATGGCTCATTAACAGTGGTAGTATGTGTTACTATGCTGCAGAGAAAACAAGCAGAAGTTGTCTGTTGTTACTTTGTAATTGTGTTAGTAGATATAGTGTGAAAAAAGAAAGTAGATGAAAGTGAAAAAAAGAAAGAAAAAAGGAGAAAAATAAGGTTTAGCTGTGTGTTATTTTGTACATCATCTTAAACTGTGCTGTGTCTGCCAGCTTAAGATAAACTCTATGCATATTGGCTAAAATGTCAAATTAACCCACCCATTTTTAGGATTGCTAAATGCCTATCAAGGAATGCAGGGTTGTGCTGAAGCTATTTTAATTAGCAAAGTGTGATTTAAAGGTTGCTAAAATCAAAAAGAACTTATTCATTTTTCATCAATAATAATTTTTCTTAATATTTCATCAAAACCTGCTGATTCGGAGACCACCTTCTGGGCTTTGATTCATTAGGACTGCAGACATAATTTAATTTTTTCCCTTTTCCTCATTCTGTGATATGCTCTTTCATCTTTGAGACATTGTTAAGATGTTTCTAACATTCACAGATTGCTAATTGATCCAACTTTTTTTTTTAAAACTGTACTTAAGACAGAGGCTTCTTTTCTGTGGAAACAATTTTCCAAGCATTTGCTTTTATTAGTGTTTTTTTCAGTATCTACATCTGATAAAAGTTCTCAAACAGACATTGAAAATGGAGGACTTGTATGGTTTTATTTATATATGGCAAGTGAGGCAAAAATATTAGAGACATGATATAGGGAATTTAAAAGAGTTGGTAGAGTTATTAAGATTATGCAGTTACTCTATTAGGCCTTTGTAGTTCATCTAGAACTAACTTGGTATTAAAACAGTGCTGTAAGTAATGGGTTTTTTTGTGTAAATCTTTGGGGGATCATGGAGAAGAGCAATTATGGGAATTTATGCAAAGGCATTTTATGGAAGGATGTACAATTAAAAGAAATTGCTCCTTTCACTTTAGTAGGGCTGTTCATCTAAGTTTTGTCTACATTATCATACTCTGGTAATTTCTAGTCCCCAAATGCACTTCTGTTACTATTTTAAGTTGAGATTCATAACCTGTTCATCTTGGAAGATTTCCCTGCAGAGCAGTATCTGGAAAACTTTCCATTTGGGTGCCTTGTTAGAGCAACAAAGGCTGGTTACTCAGCATAGGGGGTTGGAGCAGTCCAGGTGCCGTGGGCTGTACCCTGATCCTTTTCTGTGGGTGGCCGGAAAACTGTCACAGTCTTCATTTTCCTTTGCTCATCTCAGTTGTGAAACATGTCACACTGGGTGGGTGCACCTCATTCTGTGAAGGCACAGTGAATTAGAGAAGGGCCATCTTTTTCTTTTCTTCCATGAGGCTATTTTCCTCAATTCAGTCTGATTAGAATTTCAGGAACATCCTCTAGGTCGTGCTTAGATGGCCAGAGCTAAGTTGTTTGTCCTGTGAAGCCACACTGAACAGTTCATGCAGACTGAATTTCATTAGCTTTCATTAGTCGCACTGCTCTGCTGTAGTTAAAATTGCTGCAGCTCAAGATGTCAGAGTTTAGCAGAAAAATAGGCAAAGCCAACATACCATTCAGTGTCAGAAATAATCCTACTTTATTGGAGCTCACACTTACGTTTTTTATTATTCCTTCTCCTGGCTCAGACGCCTCTGTCTTTTATGTAGCATGTCATGTGTGTGTCCACATTCAGTAGAGCACATGCCCATGAGCAGAATGAAATGCAGATACAAGGATGTGCTTAGCTGTGACAGAATTTTATGTGCATGTGTTTATGTCTGTCTATATGTTTTTGTATTCAGAAAATCTCTAAAAATTCCTCTTCTCCAGAGGAAGTGACCTCCAGAAGTCATCTAGTCCAACCCCCTGCTTGGAGTGGGCTTGGTCAGGTCAAGTTGCTCAGGGCTGCAGTTGTGTCCTGAATATCTCTGAGGATGGAGATTTCATTTAGCTCCCTGGGTGCCTGTTCTACTATTTGATCAGCTTCATGCTAGCTGGAAAAACAAAGGCAAAGAGAAAAAGCTTTTATATCAGAATTTCCTGTGCTCCTGTTTGTGTTCATTTTCTCTCATTCTAATGCTGTGCAACTCAAAGAGGAGTCTGGTGTGTGTGTAAAAAAAAAACTGAAAAAAACAACCAAAATTATTGAATCACTTAATGTAATATTTGGAATATGAAACAAGAGATTCAAATTTTTCAGGCATCAAAAGACATTTTAAAATAATAAGGATTACCTTACAAAATAATTGTTATCATTGAACTTCTCCTTGAACAATTGTCAATGTTGGCTTTTTCACCTACTGTCTTTTCCTATTTCTGAATACACTTAACTACATCTTGTTTCTCCCAAATTATTTTGAAAACATATTTTTCCTCTACTGCACTCTCAAAACTTGAACAATAAGTCTTGGAACACAGTATAACTTCTGATTCATCTTTAAATAAAGGAAGCTGCATAGGAAGTTGCCTTTTGTCCTTTAATTCACAGGTTTTGTATTATGCTTACAGCATTCATCTCCAACAAAAATGATGCATCCTAAGTACCCTTAAAAATGGCTCAGACCTGTGTGTGTTGTTGGATTACTCCTTACACACATTTAGTTCTGCTAGGGCAGGATTGCTGCTGTGTGGGATGTGTGGCTCTGACAGCCTTTCTTTTGCTAAAGGATTTTCTGTGTTTCTCTGTTAACGCTGAGGTTCTGCAGCTCATCTGTGCAATTTCCTGGACAAAAAGAGATCATAACTCCCAAAGAAATTATACTCTGTTGGCAGTGAAACAGAGGCTTCTGAACATTTCTCATAGTCCTGCTTGCTATGTTCATTCTGGGCTAGAATTTGCAGATGGTGAGTGCATTGCAGGAATGGAGGCTCAGAAGACACTGGATCTGCTGTGGAGCTGAAGGGCCACACCAGAGGACAGAGGGGGAAATGAAGGTACTCTCCTGTAGAGATCAGGAGCACTGCAGGATGGAGATCAGGGAGAGGAAGCTGCCTGCTGAGCTTGCTGGGACAAAGGGGAGCCAGCTATCCTCCCACCTGCAGGGAAAAAATAATAGAAAAATCAACTGCCCTCCTTGTAAGCACAGGTGAGGAATAGGATGGTCTGTGCAGGGTTTTCATCTGGAGAGTATGTTTGCAAGGACCCTGAGGAACTCCATAACCTTTAATGGGACTTGTAGTTAATATAACTACACCTTCACCCCTCAGCTTATCCCCTCCCCACTCCCTGCACTGATGCCTGTGCAGTGACACACTGCTGCTCTTTAATTGCACATAAATCAGGGCCAGAGAGTGGAGACAAGCCAGGGCAGTATGGAAGGAGAATTTAAGTGTAAAACGTAATTACCTGGGCTGGAACATGGCCAGGGCACCAAGGTTAACACCTGTATTCTGGTGAGAACTGCCTGTTGATATTCTTCCAGAAACCATTTTCTACACAGTTACAGAGAAGACCTTGTTAGTCACTTGGTCTGATCTCCTCTGTACACAAAATTGGTTCTTACTGTCATGTATTCTGTCACTTGTGTAGTGCACATTGGAATGGGTGTGTTCAGAAGCATTATCTGGGCTCTTTGTCTTACAGCTCTTGTTTGGGAAGACAATTGCCTAATGTTTAATCTAATTGTTTTTGTTTTATTGCCTCCATGTTCTCTTGAATGTACTGAGGTCTACAACAGAAAGACATAAACCACCTGAGATTTGTGGTACCTGAGAGTGTCCCTTGAGATACTAAGAAAGGAGGAAAAAATATTTTTATAAATATTTGTGTTCCTCAGTTACAAAACAGCAAGTTAACTGCTGCTGAGAACTGAACAAAGCAAGCTCAGCTATCACCACATCACACCAGAAAAGACACAAAGTGTTACCATCTTCCTTTCCTTCTTTGTTTGTAGACAAGTGCAACATCACTCCTTTTGTGTGCTTAGTTTAATCATATTTTTCATGTTTTACCCTCTTATTTCATTATCCATCTTCAGTTTGTATTCTCTGGGTAGAACACGAGTGCCATTTCAAGAAAGTCAACAGTCACATCCTTCATCATTCTGCCTGAGGTACTCAAACCTTCTCTTCACTGAGGCAATACTGAGAGCAGAGCTGCCTCAAGTCATTCAAGAACTCTGAAAAGTAGTTTTAGATTTCTTTCTCAGTCAGGTATTAATCCTGTCTTAAAATCCTCCATACTTTCATCTGAAGGTAGCTAAGTCTTGAATAAATATCTCTCTAGAAGGAGGAGAAATAAATTTTGTTCTGCTCTTGACCTTGTTCTTAATGGGTGTTTTTCATTTGTAAGAAGCCCACAGCATTTCAGAGGTTCTGCACAGTCTGTCCTGATTTCATGTTATGTCTGTCAGTGTTACCTGAGCATCTTTTCAGAGGAGGTCTGCAGGACATTGTATCTATTTGTCATGTGAGGCTGAATGTGGACATCCAGAAGGAAAACTGTCATTCCTGCAGATTGAGCCAAGTTTTGGTAGCTGTGACTGCAATATTTTACTCCTTACAGATGAGCCTTTTCCTCACTGGAAAGGACTTCTGCACATTCAGCAGCTGGGTACACAATCTAGAATTCAAGCTAGGCAGTGTAAGATCAGATTTTTATTTTTTGTTGTTATTGTTTTTTGTGGTTGATAGTATAATGATCATTAATATTTCACTGGAATTTATTATAAAAGAGAATTATATTGTAATGTTGGAGGGAAATGTTGAAACTTTTATGTGATTTTAAATTGCTGTGTATCCAGTCTGACAAATTGTGCTAGTGTATAGGAAATAAAAGGAACTAAGAGAAGTTTAAATTCATGTGAGCAGAGGAAGGCAATTTCATACAGTAGATAAATGCAATATTAGGAAGGATGACATGAGGGAACTGTTGATGTGAGAGGAACATGTGAAAACAGGAGGAAATGAAAGTTAGAAGCATCATGCTGAGGACTAAGGATGAGAATGAGGTTGTGTGCCCAAGGCAAAAAGAGCTCCCAGACTTTGGACTTGGAGATGACAAGAAGGTGGGATGAAGATGGCTATAGGGGGTAAAGAAAGGTAATAATTACATTCCAGCAATCTTTAACATGTTAGTAAGGTCCTTGGCTATGATACAATTCACACACAGTTCACCAGAATGCAATTAAATTCTGTTGTTATATTTTTTCCCCCCATATGAGCTCTCTTCCAGAATTCACGTGAGATTAGGCAAAGATACCTGAGCTCATTTATTCCCACCCTGCAACTTCAGCAGTGCTGCTGATACAAAAATGAAGCCTTGACTGCTGCATCCCATTTGATACCACATCAGAACAATTTAAAGAGGCATAAAACAGCAGGAGCTGCAATGTAGGTGTTCAGGTTCTTGCTGCTTGGCCACATTACTCTCTTGCTGTAACTGCAAGGGTGTTGCAAACTTGATTAAAAAAATTAATGATGAGAAACAAAGGGATGAGCAGAGACCAAAAGAAAGAAGTGAAGAAACCGTGCAAGAAGTTTATTGCACGCAAGTCATCCAATTATCCCTCAGAGCCCACATCCCTTGTCTAATTGCCTAAGTTGATCTTTCTTCAGGACTGAATGGATTAAATGAATAGCAGGGCTGGTGGAAAGCAGCCTATGGGAGGCATTTGGTGAACAGGCTTGCATGAACAGCAGAATAGAATTTCTCTTTGCTTATGTTTGTCTGGGCCTTCTGTTATCAAAAGAGGAGCAAAGAATGAAAAATATGAGGGGTTTTGATTAGTAAATAGTCCCTTTGGCTCGGAGTTGAGACACTGGGGGATGCTGCAAAGCTTATCCTGATACTTTTTATGCTGTGCTAGTCTTTATGGTATATCTCTCTCTGGGATCATAAACTCTCACTTTACACTATATTAAGTTCATTTGAAAAAATGAGGGAAAAGGAAAACTTCTTCAGAATATCTCACTACAAATTCACTAGACACTGGAGAATGTCAGGGTTGAGCTGGCATTGAGATGAGAGTCAGTGGCAGCCTGGATCCTTGTCTCACAGCAGTCACACGTGCCAAACTCACAATGGAGGAAAGACAACTGTCAGGCTTAATGTACCTTAAAGGACTTCTGTTTAATACATTCCTCTGCAAACACGTCAGATAAGAAAGAGTCCTGTCTAATATAGTAGCTCACCCTGTTCTACAAAATATCGCCTGCAATTATCTCCTCTAGACAACGTCTGTCCTCTTTCTTCCTGCAACACTACGGGTAGAAATATTATTAAGGGAATGAAATAAAGAATATCCTGTAAAAGAATAAAAAGGAGAGGAAATCAGTCTTCTTCCAGTCTTGTTTCCTGTTGGCCAAAACCTTCAGTTTTGCCCAGTACATTGCCCTATGAAAGAGTATATTTAGAGCATAAAATAATCCTCAAGGGTGATGTTATCTTACTTTTATTTGTACAATTCCATAGAGTGTGGTGCAGAATTGTGTAGAGTTTATATTAAGATCAGGTTGTCTGTCCTACAGTTGTTAGGTGAAATGTTAAGATGTAACACAGCATTAGAAAGAAAGGAGGCTACAGAGATGGTAGGAGGTTCATTTAGATGTCCTCAGGTGACATCAAGTCAAGAAATTAATTTCCTGAGAGAAGCCTGCAGCAGAATGGAAACATTATCTGAGCTGGAAAGGACTTAGCAGAGGGGGCAGAAAAAATTATGTTTTCTGAGCAGTCCTAGACCTGACTTATACCTGCTTATGCCTTCCTTCCTTATACCTCAAATTTTATTTAAAAGTATGAGTTTTAAAAATTCCTGTGCGGTTGTTTCATCAGGACCATTTTCCAACTTGCTCTGCGGTGAACACTGAAATTATTCATGCAGTCATACTGTTCTGACTGAATAATTAAAGCATTTTGACAGCCTGAATGTACAATGGATTACATATGCTTCTCTCTCTAGATATATATATATATATATATAGATAAATAGATAGATAGGTATATAGATATATATATATATGTATGATGATTACCAGGACTAGGTCTTATGTCATATTATTTGATGGTTCAATGAACTGAGCTTTCATACTGCACTTAAGAGTGTTGATGAAATTAAGATTGTCATGATGGTTTATGGATCTAGCTGTCAAATCATAAAATTTCAGAGTTGAAGAGAAAATGTTTGTGAAATGTAGAGAACTTAAAGAACTTAGAGAACTTAAAGTGCCACTGGTATGTTTAGATCCAAACTGTTTCGTTCTAAATACTACTCTTAGCTCCTGGAGGATGAATGGATATCTCTGAAATACTCTGATTTAATGTGTTTCTATCGGGCCTAAATCTGTCGGGATGTGTCCTAGCCAAAGCTACATAGGCTCCACAAAAGAAGAATTCAAAGTTTTGAAAAAAAAGCTTATTCGTGCCTAAATTAGAAAGCCAAGCTATCTATATAGCCAAAGGAGAGCGCTAGTATCCTCAGGAGGGCAATTCAGAGCATCCAAGTGAGATAGCTTTAGGCAGAGTTGCAAATGCTCCCTACCCATACATATTAATCCTGCCCTGAGGTCATTTAGTTACCAAGTTGATATGAACTCCTAAAGTCCAGAGTCAACCAAGCTTCCTCTCTGGGCATGGTTCAAATGAAAGTCCATTCAGTGAAGGTTTGGCCATCCATGGCTCTCCAGGGCATTGTCTGGTTTGCTCTGATGAAGTTTTATGAGCCTGATGTTGTGATGAATCAGCATCACTTTTGCATCTGCCTTTACAATCTTGACATTCTCATTAAATGGAGGCACTGAGGAGGATGTTCACACAAAGTATGGGCATTAAGAGAGAGAAATCTGTATAGTACATAGATAGAAATACCTCCACAGGGAAAATTAAAGCACTCTAGGAACATGCCTTTCTCTAATGCCTGGGACATCTGATTTTCGTAACACATATACTGAAAATTAGATGTGTGAATATCCCATGGAAGGAAGATGCAATGCCTAAATGTAAATATTTGGAGCAACTTTGGATGTCCTAAAGGTCACACATCCGGCCTATAGCTCCAGTCAAGAAGGATCTGCAGCTGCTGTATGTCCATTTCATATTTGCCATTTCAATAGAAATAAGTCTTTGGGTCACTAAAATGACACTTAGATTTCCATGTTTAGGCATCTGAGTTGATGATACTCACCAAGTGACTTTTAGCTACAATTACAGTAGTCGGGGCAAACTTAAACCTGATTCATATACAGGCAAGATCAAACTTAAAACCTCTGCGCCTTCCTGCCCTTTCCTGTTGGTTAGATCAGTGTCTGTCCTCATTCCTGAGCATGAAAAGGCAAAGTATTATGTCTAAATTTGACAGTGTCTGGACAGCTGTTGTGTACTTTCAAATACTCCAATGTGCTTAAATGTTACAAGATGTAAAAATATGTAAATTCTAAATATTTGTATGTAAAACAAATACTATGTAAAATAATTAATTTGTGGCATTACAATAATCAAGTACTTGCATCTCTGTCCTTTTATCATAAAGTGTTTTCTGGGGCAAGAATATATGCAAGATAAAAAGCAGTGACGATTTAGCTCACTGAATCATGTCAGTTTTAGAATGTTTCTGGGCCTATATTCTTCTGGAGACTCAAATATTGTTAACTAAACATTGCCTGTTTCCTATTTCAAAGCTTTTTTTTTCTTGTAACGTGACTTAAATGCATGGATGTTTGTTATCTCTAGCTGTCTCTTTTTGATGGGTATTTAAATATCACAGAGCCATAGATATGATTACCAAATTGATAAATAACTGGGGTTTTGTTTTTAAGAAAGGTATTGTTTCCATATTGTACTATAAAATTTTATATGCTTCTGTGAAAATAATGCCTGAGTTGTTGGATAATGTCTGTAGCTTTTGAGTAAACTCTCCTGTGCAATCTCTACATACGTGAAGTTGAATTTAAAAATTAAATGCTGTTTACAGAGATTTCCTCAGCAATTTCAGTTGCATGTGATAGCTCTTATTTGGCTGCTAGAGAAGAATTTGCCTTTTAGGGACAAAAAACCAATTGTATACAGTCATCTACTTTTACATGTTCCAATAATACCATTTACTCAAGCAAGACAAGAAGCAGTTTTGTAACATATTTTGAAAATCTGTAAGACTATAAAACTTTTTGCTTTACGTAGATAATATAGTATATGATAGATTGGGGGAGACATTGTTCAAATAATAATTTGAAAAAACAGATAAGAGTTTTGATATCTGAGCAACTGTAATATTGCTTAAGAAGTCATGGAATTATGTAGTCAATCCCTTAAAATGTAATAATAGATTATTTTAGTATTTGTAATGGAATTTTTCTCACTTGATTATTGGCTCAATAAGTAAAATATTTAAAAAATTTTATGTTGCCAGTGCCAGCATGACAAAGGACTTACTTAACATGAGAGTATACAAATAGATGTTGTTTAACTTCATAGGCAATTATTATTAATGGAAAGACATTTCTTAAATGATTTTCAAAGGGATACACATCTTTTCAAGAGGTGATCTTTACTGCTGTCCAACTGTGAGAGCCCCCCTCATATGATATAATAGGTTTCTCAAAAAAAGGAAATAGTTTCTTCTCCCTGTTTGCAGTGCACAGGACAAAAATACTGGATTTACAGGGGAAGTCAAAAAGATATTTTTGTGTAGTGAGAAAGAGGATGAAGCAGAGGAAGTAGATTACTTGTCAAGACTATGGATTTCTCCAGCATGAGAAGTCTTTATGGTCACATGAGATTGGCATAAACAGGTAAAACTCATTTTATGAGAGCAGGACTTTCAGTTCTCTTTCAGCCAGGGAAAACTATTAGAATTCACTGAGCATTTTTTTGTTGTGTATTATATAGTATTTTATAGGAGCCCCAATGTAAATGTACTGATTTGACTGTTTTTTTGGTAATGGACATTATTATTTTTCTGTTAGTCATGTAAAATTTTGTGATTTTTTTCAGGAATATTTGTCCTGGTAAAATAATTTTTTGTGGCATGCTGTTAGGTTTTATTATTAATAATGTTATTAATATCATTGTTATTTACTAGTAGTATATACATAGAAGTTTGAGAGAAAGTTTTGCCAGGACTAAGAGGAGCAGAAAACAAAAGGAGAACTGTTAGAGGTGATGGCATGATCCTTTGTGCTATATAGTTAGAAAATTACCTTGCCTTAACATAAGCTCAATATGTTATAGGAAGTTGGAAGTTCAAAGCTAATGCTTTGAAAATTTGTACCAAAGTATCTTTGCCAGAGAGGCAAATGTTTACTTTTCATGTGTATGGAAAAGAAAACTATAACTACTATGTTTAAACTGCTGTTATAATAAATATTTTTAAATAAGTATATTGCTTTGGCTTCTTTAAGAAACACCTCATTATTACTGCAGTGATCTTCAGGGTGCTTTTAATCAGAAAATCATGTAAATTGGTATACTAGTTGGCAGCTAATAGGCTTCAGGCTTTGGATGAATTATTTTGTGCTCATACAAGTAATAGGCATATTAAATCTGAGCATTTCATCATCAGATCTCTAATAAAAGTGAACACATTGAATAGTCATACTTAGCACTTGTAATGTGCTTTGCTGCTCTGAAGCATTGCATGGGCAATTGGAGCCCTGTGTGTTGTTACCACTACCTAAAAAAAAAACCAACCCAGCTAAAGCAGTCAGTAATGCACATTGCATTGATGGGAGATGTGTGTCAGAGAGGTTGTTTTATACATTTGTACTCCTCCCTGGATATTTGCTGTTACAAGACATGGAGCAGATGGACCTTTTCTGTGATCTAGTCTGACTGTTTTTGTTTCTTTAAGGTGGAAAATAATTAGGTAAACAAAAAACCCCAAACACACCAAAAAAAAAAAACAAAAAACAAAAAAACAAAAAACAAAAAAAAAAAAAAACAAAAAACAAAAAAACAAAAAACAAAAAAAAAAAAAAACAAAAAACAAAAAAAAAAAAAAAAAAAACAGCCAAAAAAGGGGCATAAATAAATCTATAGTTTTGTGAACTCATTTGCATATGCAGTTCACTGACTCACTGACTTCTTGAATTCATGTGCAGGCACTTTGTGAAGCAGATAGGAATCATCAAGTCCAGCTGTTAACCCAAAAGTCTTGTGTATCTTAATTGACTGAGTGACACAGATAGAAGTGTCTCCATTTTAGTAGGTGAATCCCACTCTGTCTGACTCCAGATAGTTATGAAGTTGCTATTTCAATCTGAGACAATATGCTCTTGACTGACAGTGGTGAGAAAACAGATGGTACTTCATGGTAACTACATACCCTTGAACTGCGTGTAGCTACCATGCAAGTACCCACGTTTTATTCTTGGGGATGTTGAGTGGGGTGTTTTTATTAAATCACAAATGAAGATGGGTGGTAGAAGATGAAGATGGACTTTGGGGTTGGCTATGAGGACTACCAATTTCAGCAGTGTGGTAAAAACTACCACCAGTTGCAAAATGTATACTATTTTTTAGTACTTCACTTACTGCTTAGTGTAGCACTGTTTAGGGCTGTGGAGTGGAATGTGAATTATGCAGTTTGTATACTAAATTTTTGTGGCCAAATATTGTTCACTTCAGATTTCTGACTGCTTCATATTAAACTTCTCTAGCCTCATTTAAAACTGCATGCACCACTTGTCTGTGTCAAGAGAAATATTCTCAAGTCAAACACGAGAAAAGCAGGGCGTTCAAAAACATCAACCACATATGAATCTTTTTCCCTGAATTTGCTGTCAGATTGTTGTGTGAAGGCTGCCTTGGAATCCCAGTGCTGAGCACATCCCATGTGCAAAGTGTAGCTTTGAGCTGGATGTGTTGCTGTTCCGGCTTCCAGATTGCACCACGGGATCAGGCCTGTGTCACACACACAAGTGGTTTGTGCTGCTTTAGATTAAATTACATTCCATCAGTGCTCTAGATTTTATTATCATCAAAAGAAACATTCAATTCACCTGCCATTTAATCTCCCCTCTTCCTTCTCTCCTATTCAAGACTGAGAACAAATGTTGAATGAAATTATTTTAAACCCACACATTTGAGACATATTAAACTTAATCTTTCTTGTCCTAGGATGTTTGAAGTTGTCTGCTTTGTCAATTATCAACATGTCGGCTTCTGTTGCACTATATTCAATACTCTTCCTTTTCATTACAGAAAAGTAAATTAGAATTGTGGGTTTAGCATACATTTTCTCTCTTTTTATGCAGTCTTTCTAATAAATATAAGTTTTATGTTTTTAAATATTCAGATTTTTAATCTTCAACCTACAATTTGTCTTTCAACAGTGGCAAGACACATTTGCTTATGGAACTCTGCAATGTCTCTTCAAGACAATACATCCTCTACCCTAATGTATTGTATCTATCTATTAGATTTCTCATATTAAATGAATAGGAATCATTTTAACATTCAATTTATTATTTTTTTTAATCATGTATCTAACATCAGGCAATGCTATTTTTCTTCCATTGGCTTTGCTTATCCACCCACTTCCTTTTTTGTCATGATGAATTTCCTTTGTAGTTGATTATAGTGATTTTCTGGTTTGACATCCCTCAGGCTCTGCCTTCTAAATCAATATCTTTCAGTGAATTTTGTTGTGATAAGCTCCCCCCCCTCCAATTTAAAGAATACTTAAGAATAACCCAAGTGAAGATTTTTTATGATATGTCAATTTACTTTCTCTTCTTATGTCTGTTTCTCAGTCAAATCTAAATAATTGTCTAAAGATTTCTCATTTTTTACTCTTATAAATTGCTACAGTCCAGATTTTTGTTTTCCAGGCTGGCATTTATCTTTGTCTTGTAGCTGTCCACATTTTGAAGTATACAAATACCACAGACCCCTGATGTTCCTTCATTAAATGTATTTGAGGTGTTGACCAGATTATGGAAGTCATCAATTCCCTCTTAAGACAGAAAATGCATCTCAAGTTCTGTGAAACGGGGGAAAAATAAACTCTTTGTTTGCTTACTCATCTGGGAAACTACAGGCTGTTGCCAAAGTCAGTTATCATGAGCTTTGATTAGAAACCAGCAAAGACAGCTGCTGAAAAACATAGTGAGAAAGATTTTATCCACTTAGAGAAGAGTTCCTTTGACTTTGGAAGAGCAGAGGGACATTGCTTAGGGAATATGAATATGCATTCCTTTTAATATGTAGATGGCTATGGATGTAGATATTCTAGCTTGCAGTGGTTGTTGTTGTTGTTACAGTGTCACTCTGTCTCTCTCTCTCAAGACTTTTATGACCCGAGGGTGCTTTTTTCTTTAATTTTAATTATTTGTGTTGCATCCATATGTGCAGACTTCTAGTATATCTGATTTTCCAAAATGTGCCTGTGAATTCATTTGGCTTTAGCTGAGTGATCACAAGTTTGCTAGCTCAAAGTCTTCCAAACAGACTGGAGGAAGGGGGAATTCTGTACTGGTTTAGAGATACATGGTTAGATGCTACATTTCTGAGTGGTTTTGTTCTTGTAATTCCATTTATGTGCTGCTTTTCTCAACACAAAATTTCAACAATAAATTTTTAGTTCAGAATATTAGATATTTTGCTGGAAAGGCTTGTTAACCTATGAAGCTTCTTGACTGCTGCAATTTTGGAGGTTTTCTTGATATTGCAGTTTTTCCAAGTTTCTGAAGGATTCTGTATGCAGAAATATGGTGTTGTTGACAAAGTGAACCTGAGAATGTCACCACTGATGTTAATATTTCCATACAGAGCCACTTCCCTTTCCCACAGCTCTGGTGCCCTGCTACTGTGAACAACTGGGCTGCTGTGGTGTCTCACCAAAAAGAGGAATGTTATGTTGCCTTTCCAGTTTGCTCCATTTGGGATGGTCTGACCTCCTCCCAGTGGCAGGTCAGGAATCACAGAACCATTTGCTGAGCCAGATCTGCTCACTGGCTGCACAGAAAACTCTCTTTTCTACCCAGGACAATTTTTTGCTCAGCCTGAGGCATCACTGGTCTCACAAAGTGCCTGGTGATCACCAGAGCTGGTCTTAGGTGAAAATGGTGTTAGTTTATGAGCATGGGTGTGGGAGAGGGAAGAAATGCTCATGGAAGGGGCACAAACAGGTAATTCTGTGTACTTGGATGGCATCACCTTTTTGTCAACTGGCAGTTTAAGGTGGATGTGTGTCGTGCTGTGTCTTTACCTCTTCAAACCTGGAATGATACAAAGAGCTTCACAGACAGGAGTCACACCTGGCTTCTTTCTGTCATAGTGCCATGGTATTTGTACTTACTTTGTTATGTTCATAGCTGACCCTAAAGTAAAGTACAAAGTAATACTGTTTTAAATCCTGTAGAGTTTTGCAGGTTTTTGGTAGGATTTTGGTAGGGGTGATTAGCTCAGTTGGTTAGAGCAGGATGCCAGTAACACCAAGATTGTGGGTTTGAACCTTGTACAGGCCCTTCCTGTAAGAGTTGGACTCAGTGACTCTTGTGGGTCCTTTGCAACTCAGAACATTCAGTGAGTCTGTGATTCATTCTCTGTCATTACTGTAATTGACAAAATAGCCATCTTATTTCACCATTTCTATTTAAGACATCAGTGTTTAGAGCAACATTTTTCAGTTTAGGTACTTAAATTTGGACTGACATCCATTTTCTATACTCCACTATGTCTTATTTTCAATAATTATCTATGATTTTGAGACAGATACCTGAGGTTTTCTGCATTTTAAATTTGGTGCCTAAGAGGAGATCTCATCCTTGGAAATGTTGACTACATAGTGTGCAGATATTGCTAGATCAAGATGAATACATACAGACACATGTTTATCCAAGGGGAACGAAAGGTGTTCTTAGCATTTGTGAAAGTGGATGATATGAAAAGAAAAAATGAAATTACATGGGAAGAAATAGTGTAGTAACTAATCACGAATCTTCTGAAATTTGAAGTTAGTGATACAGCACAATATCAGTAAAATGAAAACATGAGGATCAGCTTTGACAGAATGACTAGAAGAAAGCTCTGAGAAGAGTGAAGAGGTTATTGATCCTCCAGACGAAGAAGGGCAGCCCAAGCAATGTCAGTGACCCCAGTGGGAGGAGACATAAAAGGAAGATTTTGGACACCTGAGCCTGGGTTTCTCAGGCAGAGCAGATGTTTTTAGCTTCACACCTGGCATCTGCTCAGGAATAGCAGTGTCCATGGTGTAGATGCACAAAGCTAATGTGAATGCAGCTGACATGTTTTTATTCTTTTATTGTAATTGCTTGGTTTCCTTTACTTCTGTGTTTGAAACAGCATTGTTTAGAGCAGAGAAGCAATAGTTCAAATTCCATTTTTAATTTGAAAGCAATGGGATTAAGTTACCTGGCAAGAATTCAGTGGTCAGAGTCTTGACATTTAAAACCGTTTATTTTACAGGATTAGACAGATTTCTTTTTCATCTTTAGTCATTGGACAAAATTAGCACATTCCTTGCATTAACATTAAACCCAGTGCCTATAGAAGTGTTTAAGTAACTCAGTCTCTTTCATGGCATCCTTAAATTTTGAAGTTAGTAGGTTATCATCCACTTTATAAAAACACAATTTTTTCAAAAATTATAATAATTTCTTATAAAATTGTATTTCTATTTCAGTTAATTTGCACTCTGCCCTGCAGTATCATTGACAAAAACAAACCAAATGTATTTGTTATATGGTAGTGAACAGAGTGTTATGTGCGGTGCTGCAACACAGCAAAGAATGTAATGTCAGTGTATTTTGAAGGTCAGACACAGAGCATCAGGTGTGAGGGTACCTGACTCCAGGTAAGAAGAGCTTCTGGACAGGAAAAGATTCTGAGAAATTGAGCAGTAAATTTAACACATTGGGTCCTCACATCCTGGTACAGGCTTTCCTGTGTTCAAGGGATCCTTAGGGAGACCTGAATGAGCCTTTTTTTAAATACTTTTGCCTAGACCTTGCTACTGTTTAATTTAACATGGATATTGGAGAAGCTCCATGTACTTCAAGCTCCAGTGTGTTGGGTGTAACTGTGTAGCAAATAACTAATTTTGACCCCTTGCTACTTACAGTTAGGGTGAGACTGGAGCAAGAGTAAAGCCAGAATGAGAGAGAAGGAAAAGTGTCAGATAGTTACAATTTTTAGCACAGTTCACTTAGTGAAAGATTATAATAGCATATTTTATACTGAGGAATGTGAGTATATAAATAGGGATTATATGTATTTTGTAATTAAGGGGTATGATTATGTGATACATTTTGTTCGTTCAAGGACATATTAGGCATTAGATAATTATACAGCAATGATGCCAAATCTGACATTAAAATTAGTGCTTTGAGATTTATACTTTTTTTTTTTTTTTTTTTTTTTTTTTTTTTTTTTTTTTTTTTAAAAAAAAACTTAAAAAATAAAGCCCTTTCATGTATGTGCAGTGTTTACTGACTTCTTAGGGGTTAAGATGTTACTGTGTCCTTTCCTGAATCTGCTCATTTCCAAAGCTTAACCCTTTAAAATAATTCCATTCAGCTCATTACTGCAGCAAGCCGTGACAAATAAAACAAAGATTACACTCTCAGATCAATGACAGATCACACAAAAATGCTTTCTTCCATCCTCGCTTCTGACCATATGTTTAAAAAGTCACAGGAAGCCAGCCTGTAATCTGTGGTTAAAAGTTTAAAATCACATGCATTTTTTGTGACACATACATGTGGAGTGCTGTAATAGTTTGTATTAACTCTAAAGGCTTTGTGATTTGACCTTGACATCTGTCAGATATCTTCTCTCACACACACCCCCACCAAAAAAAAAAAAAAAAAAAAAAAGGGGGAGAGCGGCATTTTGGAGCTCACATATGTGCATGTGATTTAACTTCCCTTAAAACTACTCCCCCTAGTTACTTTGTATTTTAGCTGCTGTTTTTAAAAGCCATCTACATATATTTTAGTGTTATTTCCCTGTGTGCTAAAATTTTACATCTGATGTATATGAATATTCTTTTCTTTTTGAATAATTTTGGTCTGAGAAGTCATATTTTCACACTGATTCCTCAATGCCTTCAGCAGATAGTCTTCAAACCTAGAGTGATGCTTTAACTGGTAGCTTTTATATGGAGGTTGAACAGACCTCACACAAAAATTTGTCATGAAATCCTGAAACATGCAGCAAGGAGGAGACAAAATTGTACAAAACGAGAGTGCAATACCTATAAGGAAATTTGAGAGGATTGGATTAGTTTCTGTGGCAGATGAATGTTGTCTCTGCAGCATTGTTCTCCGTACCAATATTACCAGGGTAACTTTAACCAACTTAAAATGTAATGCCTCAAGTAATGGAGCATCCATTCTCATCCTAAGAAAATTTTTATGTAATAAAATGCATGTGAACGCCCTGATTTTTTGAGGATGAATGTTTCTGGCTTATTTTATTAGACAGCAAAATACCTGCAAAGCTGCACCAATCCCATTGAAATTATTTCTAGCCCCAGTGGATAGATCTGAACCTTCTGTTCAGTGTAGCTTGTTAGTATTTGGAGAGAATTGTTCTGCAGTCATTTTATAAAACAGAGGAGAGGGAAAGATGTCTGTAAATATTCTAGGCATATTCCAGTCTTAAGACAGTGTCTTGACCCTTGCGAATATTCACTTAAAATCTCAATTTTTTAACTGCTCCTTTAGTTGCTTGTATTTCAAGGATATTGGTTTATCTGATTTAGCTGTTTGTGCAGATTTTATGGATGGACTGCAGTGACATGTAAATTGTCAGTAGTTTTTGGCCCTTTGATAGGTAAAAACATAAAATAAGAACATTTTGTCTTACAAAAAAATCTAAGAAATTTCAGGAAGTTTGCTTAAAGAAAGAAGCTGATTTAACAGTGCTGTGATTTATGTATCACCAGTGGGAGGTGGCATGTTTAATATTGTGTAGAAGCATAAGGCCCTTATTGTCTGTGATAGTATTTGAAGCGTATTTTTCCTTTCTAAATTTGCAATCCATAGCTATAGCAACAAATAAATATAGCACTCACGTTTACAACACAGTTATTATGTTTTACATTTGCTATAAAAGGTATATTTTAAAATAGTTCTCAGAAGATAGATTATAGCAGTTTTATATCAGGGTTAGCTTCCTAATGGGTCCTCAGAGTGAGAATGTGCAGCATTTGCTGTTTATTAAAATGAACCACTAAGTTTTCTAGACCTGGTGTTAATGTTATGAATTGCATTAGGAATTAGATTTTCAAACTATGCATGTGATTGTTTTTCAGAATACTCTGTTCTTTTTTTATATCAATTATCTCAGGAATTTCATGGTTAACTACAGTTTGCCACAGTTATAAAGCAGGAACTCTTATATATTGGTCAAGTACTATATTTATGTTTGAACAAAACACCTTTTGTTTTACTTTGCTTATCAACAACCACTACTGTTTTCAGCTAAGGTTACATTTAATAATTAGGTTTTCTAGGGGCAAGAAGTCAACTATATCTTTAATGAGTTCCGTGACATCACTGGTGCTGCTTATGCTGCCTGGCAATAGTCTGCTTTGTGTGAGCAGATCACATTAGCTTTAAGAGAGTAGCACAGATGCCAAGGTCAGGGCATTGGTAAGTAAGAGATCTTTGAGTAAAATAAAGGCCTAAAACTATCCAAGGCAAGGGAACAATGAACTGCTGTTCGGCAATATGGTAGCAGCTCTCTTAAGTTATTTTGTTCCATGTTTGAGTGTTTCCTATGTATCCTTTGCCTGTGACAGTTGGGCGAGGAGCAAGAAGGATCTTGAAGGTTTGGGGTAAAAGTGGTAAGAAAAAAAATATGCTGGTACCATGATAGTACTGCCCTTTCTGCTGTTTTTCATGTTTGAGCACTCCAAACTTCGTGGCACCTTTAATCTATGATGCAACCCTCATAATCAATTGGAAATTTGCAAAAGGAGAATATGTGGTGGAACTCTTTTTTAATACCTGGTTGAGAAGGACTGCTTTTGTAATTGGTCTGTGGTTTAGCATTGACAAACAGAAGTGTAGTGCAAAAGGCTTCATCTCTGTTCAAAAGGTGAAATTGGCAAAATCTCACTCATTTACTACATATTCCTATAGATTGTGTATAGAGGAAGAACTGGACCTGCTTTTTACCTGAAGTCAGAGAGAAGACCAGGGGACAGAATTAGTACAAAGAAAGTGGAAAGGAAAGCAGTGAAACAAATCCGTGAGAGCCAGTAATGGGTGTTATAGCAGGTAGAAAAGACAGGAAAAAATGCTGAAGAAAAAGAGCATGCACTGGAAATAACCTTCAACTAAAACCAGAGTGTTCACAGAGAGAAGTGGTGGAATAATACACAGATATCTCTATGAGATTTAAAAACTGTGCATCCCATCAGGCTGAGTAACATTCATCCATGTGTTGCATACTTTGGAATGTTAATTTTTTTCCATGGCACTTGCCAGCTTGCTCTCATAGATTCAAAATGCAGCCTCTACTGGTTGAGTTAGAACTAGCTGAGGAATAAACATGCCCAATTACTGAAATATGTCAGACAAAAAAGATGCCATACATAGAATGAGGAGAATAGGAAGATTGCTTTTCCCTCAAGGGTATTGGCAACAATAACAGTAAAAGTTAACTACACTCATACATTCCAAGTGATTTAAAAACTTAAAACGTCATAGCACATTTTTTATGTGATGGCGTTATCTCATTGCCAGAGCAAGGTCCCATTACTGCCAGGATGTAGAGCTATGAAAGCAAGCACTTAAAGCCACAGCAAACCTACCAGCTTGGAAGTTCCTTAATGACTAATGCCTGAAAAACGAGGTGCCTGGGCTGGGGAGGAGGCTTCATGTTTAATTTGGGATTGTTCGGTGCCCTGAGCTCCGCTTCTGTGCGTGACCAAAGCCGAGCTAATCCAAGTAGCTTGACATTTCTCTGCCTACTCCCATCTGTGTGCGCGGAGCACAGCGAGCAGGCACTGACTCAGCTGGAGGCCTTGCACAGCGTGTTGCGGTGGCTGCTGAAACAAAGGGGAGCCAAGCTCATCATCTGACACCAGAGTACAGCAGCATTTAGCAAATGAAAGATAGGAAATTGTTTTTCACCTTTTTGTGCCTCATTTCTTCCTTTGTCACAACTGTGCCATTGTTGAATAAAAAAATTCCCTGGGACAGAAGGCTCTACTTTCCTGAAGTGTATGAGGTCTTGCTGAGGATTCTCAGCTGTTTATGCCCTTACCTTTTTTCTATTCTGGCTGGTGACTCTTTTAATGTATATTGTATAAATGGATCTCCAAATTGTTTGAACTATATATTTTATTACATGAATCCCGGTTCTACAAAGCCATGGGATGGCAAAGCTGAAATGATTTCTCTTGTCATGTATTGTCATGCTCAGTTTTTCAGGTGCTGTTACCTTGTATATTTAGAGAAACAGCTGGTTTCTAGGGAGGCCTGAGGAAGAAATTGTTTTCCTCTAAGCAGGTTTATGGGAGCTAGTTTGCTGTGATTGATTGTGAGAGTCTAGGTGTCTGAACACCAAAACAAAGGCAGGAAGAAAAAGGTGGGGGGAAAGGAAGAAAAACTGACATCTGAGAAAACAAGTTGTTCGATAAATACAAGCCCTAAGAGCTCCTTCATTCCGTATGCAGCTTGCTCAGGTTTCCATGAGAAAATCTTGCCAGTAGGAAATGGCAGTACAGATTTTGATCTGTAGGGAAAAGTGAGAGTGCCAGATCAAATACGGTACAAATGCCCACACGTTGCTGTCTTCTGTCTCAGAGACCCAGTCACTGTCTCCGGCAATTGCTCCCAGGTTAGTCCTTTCTGCCCATCTCAGCACCCTATGTTTTCCCATGCAAAGTTTACCATCAGTGCTTTCCACTCCTGCTGAGAAAATGCTTTTTTCTGTATGAAGCAGTAAATGGAACTGGTACCTTGCATCCTAGAAAACAGACATCTTTGAGATCCTCTCCTCATGAAGAAATCTCTGTTGATTAGCATTATTCACCCAAATATGCTAACTCAGGTAGTCATTTCAGTGATTCTCCTGGAGCTCTTGGGGTACTTTCCTCAAGCTTGCCACACATTAAGGTTTTCCTGCTCAGCATCCTTTCCTGACAGAGCTCTCGATGTCCTGTCACTGACCTTGTTCCCTAGAAAAGCAATGCACACATCACATGCGTTGGGATTAGGAAGGAGCATTTCTGTGATTTTGATTTTTAATATAGTGTACCAAATACTCAGTTTGGACCTGTAACAACTGGTTTACAGGACACCTTGTTCATGCAGTAGCATTTAAATAGTGAGTCTATGAAATAAATGCAGAGCTGCCCCAGCAGACAGTGCTACTATTTATTGAGAGCTCAGTGTTGCCCTGAAACTTCATATCTCCATTATGAATGTGTTATCAGACATTGATATCAGATATCATTCATATCAGATATTAAATGTTGTATTGTTAGCACCACAGTCTTTCTTCAAAGCTTAGTTCAGGCTGATGTTTTAGCTCCAGTGCAGGGATTCCACTGCTGGACAAACAAGCCTCTTACTGCTGTGGTATATTTGCAGTAACTGCATGCCAACCTAGCAGACCATAATTGTGTAGCAGCTACAAAATCCAATGAAAACTGAAATGAAGTAATTTGCTTGGTTTATTCTCTTTTGGAGTATCAGGAGCTCAGATCTTGAAAACTTGGTGATGCATCATCCTATACTCTGCTGCTGAAAGGCAGCATTAAGAAAGTTGTTGTTTGCCAACTTTTCAGAAGTGTGCTGTCAAATAAACCCTATCTTATCTAAGATAGGAATTGCATTAGAAACCTCACTAAAATGTAAATTAGATTTTACTTCCTTCTAGACAGAGTTCATTCCTTAAAGGTATGTCTTTTCCCTCAGAAGTATTCTCTTTAGGTTTTTATTAGACCCTTGATCATCGTTTACCATGTCTTCCTTTATGTTTCCACCTGCCCACAGAGTGTGGGCTCTCTGTGAAGGATCTGGTGCTGAGTTGGATGGGTTATCTCAGCAGTCCTGTGAACTGTACAATTTAGAGCTGGGAGAAGTTCAGATGTGACCAGACTAGCCATGTGTCATGGCATTTTGTGCCTGCATATACTGCACCAAATACAGTTATGCAATGGAGAAGAATATCAAAGATGTTTTGAAGGTTGCAAATGGGTTTTATGAGTGAGAATCATCCTTTCTGTTGCTTCCAAAGATGAAAGCGCTCAATTTTCACACACATGAAAAAAAAAGACTGTCAGATGTTTTAAATGTAAAAACTGCATAATGTGGCGTCTTGTCATATCTGTGGTTCCCTTGTGGATGAAAATTTTAATCAGATGGTTTTGTACTTTAAAGGCTTTTCATTTGATTTACAACTTGTAGGAGTGGAGTAGCAGTAAGCAATCAGGGAAAATGCCATGAAGAGGACAAAAGGAAGGTGAAACACAGTGTTAATAATTTAGTTTCAATAACCTTAAAAGGTTTACCAGTCACTTTTAACCTTGTATCAGAAAAGAGAAGAGCACAGTAAGCAAGCTACTGCAGTGAATCATAACAACGTTTCTTTTAATTTGTTACTCATTTATCTAAGTCTGAATAGAAAGCAGCCAATACATTCATTAAACCCAAAGGACAGAAAGACACCTACGCATCAGTTTGACTTAGTCTTTTTGGAAGGACTGCCTGCCATTTCACCTGAGTCAGTAAAGTCATGAACTGATGGTGATTGTGGCTGTGGAAATGGAGCAGTCTTGTGAGTGTTTCAGACAAGCCAAAGCAAGATTTTAAGCAGGCAGTAGGGTTTTCAGAAGTGCTTAAGCAGGTTAGACACCTAAAAGTTGTTTATCTCAGAGGAAATTAGATACCAATTCAAAGCTTCACATACTTTCAAAAAGCTGGTAAGCACCCATGTTCGGGTTTCTTGCCTACTGACCTGCAGGGTCTGAACGTGTCTGGTGTCACGTAAGCCAGGGTAACATAAAAAGTGACATCTTCATGTTGCTTGTGTGGGAGTTTTAAAAAAATGAGTGTAGTTTTGGGTTTTGTTACAAAGGATCAGGACATCATAAAAATTCATGTGGCGTTTGTATACATAACTTCTCAGCTGAACAGTTGTGCCTCCATCTCCTGAACATGTACATTTCAAATTTTGCCGCAAATGTGCTACATGTATTTCAATTTTTGGCACAATACTTTAAAATCATTTTTTGTAACTCTCTGTCTTCATGGTATTAGGCAGTTTGCACCACACTCTTGAAAATGTTTCTAAGTAAAAAACTGAATTCCTGAGATTCAGGGTGGGGAACCCAAGCTTTGGGACCTACTGTGAGCTAGTCTAATTTTAATAAAAATGGTCCAGCACTTAAATGTCCAGATATCTGGGCTGTATCATGAATTATAGAGTATTTTTTGTATACATGTACCAAGTATGGCACCACAATAATATTATATTAATTATTATTTATTTATAAGGTTCTCCATAATTCTTTATACAGAAACACTTAAATACCCATTTATCTATTTTCTGTGTGCTTTTCTCTCATAAAGCCAAGCCTTTAATTCCACTCAAAACTGCGATTTGTGATCGTCTTTTTTGTCAAGTAGACTTGGTACCATTTGACAGCAAGATTCTGTGCATACTTTTGTTTTGCAATTTTATGTTAGAGTTAGAAAGATTTTGAGCTCCCTGTACACTTTTTTCTTACAGATCAGAGGGAGTAATCATTTATTTGCATTGCAGAAATGATCAGTGACTTGTAGGTATAAAAGAAATGCATGTGAAAACAGAGTCCCCTCTCCACAGAGATAAATTTTCACTGTTGCTGAAACTGATGATTGAAAAGAATCAGGTTACTTTTTTAAAAAATATATGAGCTGGTAAAATGGATTATTTCCATCTTGTGGCATTTTTAATTGGCTAATTACTGTTTACTACTACAGTGGCATTCTTCTTATGACAAGTGGACTAAACAGTGGGGGATGAAAATCCACAGTTTAATCTAGAGAAGGAGAAGATGTCGTTAGAACAATGTTGAAATTACAAACACTGAAAAATTTACAAATGGAGATCTCCATGGGTAGGTCACTAGGATAAGAAATACGTTCCTGTTCTTAGCTGCTCTTGGGTATAATGGTCTCTGCTGAGACAGGTAATGGTGTATTAGGGATTAAAGTAAGGTCCTTTCTGAATTGTTTGCATTTTAATGAGAATGTAATTTCTTAGTCTTACCTCCATGTAAAACTTCCACACTGTCAGATTTGTAGGGATATTCATGAGTTTAAAAGGAATGGTAGTTAATTAGCATTTGGAATATACTATAGTTTTGAAAATGTGGACTGGGGGTGGGATAAGTCTGAAACCAAAATAGACTAGCACACCATAAGTTTCTATTTGAAGTGAACTAATTGAACTAAATTACTGGGTTTTACATTAATGTATAGTCTGTCTCCTGATTTTTATTATTTTTACTAAATTGCTCCTTATTAGAAATGGCTGTTGTTGTGTCCATGAATTGTTGACAAAAGAATTTCTTCAACTTTGCCTTTGATTTTTCATGGTATGCTGTTGATCTTTGGAATAATATTCTATAGCTTAGGCTTTTAGAGCACAAAAGCAAAACTTTTATAAACTGAAAGAAGGCAGGTTTGAAGAGATTTGAGGCCATATATGCAAATTCTTTCCATTTAAGCCTTTGTTTAAGAGAGTTCTGTTCACAAATAATCCTACAGATGCTGAGTTGATTTTTTTAAATTTTACTCAAAAAAAACTTCACTTCCTCATCTGAGGTATGCAGTGTGTTGTAAGACTTCCAGTTGTAAACAACTTGTTTGTTAAGTAATGTACAAATATCTAAATAATAATTGTTTCTTTGCTATTTCCTAATCTTAGCCTCAGCTGTATTGTTCCTGGAATCTTTGCTAAATTTATTTCCAAGGCACTGACTCGTGGGAGCAGTCCCATGATTTCAAGCTGAAAGACTCGAGCAGGCTTTTGTAACATTTTATTTATGGAGTTCATTTATTGACTTTTCTGTAATGCTCAGCACTGTGGTGTCTGAACACCTCACAGACACTAATGCTTTGAGTATCTCAGCACTCCAGTGCAGTTGGGAAACTTCTATTTTATGGATGGGGAGTTGAAGCACTTAAAAACTGGCTGGCACAATCACACTGGCACTTTGTAGCAGAGGTGAGGAAAGAGCCTGTATTGTCCAATTCCCTCTCCAGCACCTTGAGAGAAACACCATCTTTCCTCTCTAAACAAGTTTGCACTTGTTTTCCAATGACAGATAGACAGTCAAAGTGGTTTAAAGGTCTGTCATGGCTGGAAAACATCAGCTGTGCTTCCAAAGTTAACTAGGAGCTTAAATTTCCCCTCTGCTGGCAGTGGCCATGGCCACTTGAATTGCGGGCACCACAAAACCCCCAGGGAGGCACCATGACTTTGTCATAGTTCAGCTGAAATTGAAAACTCTGAGTGTTTTGGGACATGGAAGGCACCAGTGAACTGTGAATTCTATCTATATGTATGTCTGTATTTTTGCAGGGAAATCACTGAAAATGCTGTGAAGGAGGAGGGAAAAACATAATTGCTAAAAGAGAAGTGTTTCCGTGTGGGAACATCATCAGAGTGAAGGAGGGGTTGTTGGGAAAATTATTCTGATCACCAAAGTTTGTTTGAGTTTGGTGCATCTGTACAAATGCAATTTACCTTTAAGTGGCTGTTGTGTTGAGCTCCCTGTCCACTGTGAGGAAATCACCATTATGGTTTTCATATGGGAAGGAATTCAGGAGTGCCTTGTTTACATTGCTACCATATATAAAACATTTAAAGCAGCTATTCTGCTGAATAAACATTCAAGAGCCTGAAGGATAAGCATATCACTTAAACTTCTTAAGACTAAACTTTCCAAACCATTTCCTGCCAGAGGGACCTAGCAGTAAAATTGCAAACTCTGTGCTCCAAGATGAGATAGGCAGAATTAGATTAAGCAGCTTACTGTTGACATGTCTATTGATCTGGGTTCAGCGCCGTTTCCTGTCTCTGCTAGCAGTTAGATTGCTGTGTACAATAACACAGTGGCCTGGTTTATGTGAAATTGGGGAACTCCGAGCATCAATTACTCCAGGAAGGCAGTGGCACTGGGAGATAAGGTTAAGCCGCTCACAGTGTTTAAGACTGCTGAAACCCGAGCAACATATTTGCTGTCTAAATTGCTGCTTATAAATTTGACAGCGTTCCGTTTATGTTGTTGATTTTTCCCCCTCTCCAAAGAGAGATCATCCTGTATTATTCTCTGCAGGTAGCAGTTTGGTTCTCATTATAAAAGCGCATTGTTCGTTAGCCTTCGCTTCCTATCAGCCCTTTGTTAAAAGTTCCAAAGCATCACCTGGATATTTGAATAGAAAATACTTAGACATGAGGGAGAAAGGCATGAAATGTTATAGAAAATACCCATAATAAACTAACAAAATTTTCATGGTCATATTGATTCTGGTATTGCATTAAAAGTATTCTTTTTTCTTTTTCTTTTTTTTTCCTTGCTATTTAGGAACATAGCGTTGAATAACAGCAGCAAAAAGGAAAAAAAAATCTGGTACCCTTGAATTTCTTATTTAGTGTTCTGTTTTCCTCATAAGCAGCTCTCTCTTATGCTGTGTGACTTTTTTCTCTTTCTCAGAGACTGTTAACAGAATCAGTTAGAAGCAAAATGATGCTTTTCACATTTAAAGAAGCCTGTAGAGAATTGTTTCAGGGGTCTGCTTGTGATTAACTCAACCTGGATTTTTTTTCCTCTGGAAGAAAAGGTTTGCAGAAGAGGTTTTCTCCAGGGGGCACCTTTTAAGTCACTTTACAGGTGGCTATTTCAGTTGCATGCCACACGCATTTCCATTGTCTTAAAATCAACCTTCAAAAAGAAATTCAGTATTCCCATAGAAGTATGAGCAAAGTTGTGTCAGTTCTGGCATTGTGATGGGAGATCTGTGCTGTGAAACTGATGAAAGGAAATATTTTAATAGTGACATTTGAGTTCATTTATCATGACATTTTAGGGACTTGGTGGTACATATTTTTATCTTTGAACAATCTCCCAGCAGTCTACTGCCATTAAAGTGGGGGAGGGCACTCCTTCCACACAGAGCACAATGCTATAAAAGTCCAAAAAGATACAGCAATCAGCTGTGATGAACTGAAGTAGTTCTAACTGGTATGTGACAAAAAATGGAATTGTCTCCTTTTATTAATTTTTAAATATCTTGACACACTATAATTAACATTGCCCTATGCTAAAATTGCGACAACATCTGAGCTTCTGTATGTTGGCTCATACCTTGATGCTATAAATGAATATAGGAATATGGGAAAGCTAACAGAACATATTTCAAGTATGTTTTAGCATTTCACTGGCATATTTTTGAGTTTTATTTTAATGAGTTGCTGATTGATGTTCTTGTTGGCAATGCATAAGGGGCACGAAAGTGCTACCAGCAGGTGGGCACTAATAAATACTTTATATTGCTGAAGATTATAACTATCAATACAAAACCTACTCCAATTATTGCAAGGAGGCTGAACTCAAAAAGTCCAATGTCACTGAGGTTTGTAATTCCGTCCTCATCTAATGCTATTGTGCAGGTACATGTGTGATCTTTATGGGGAGTATCCACTTTCAGACACTGCACTGCCTCATCACAATAGGTTTCTGTCATTTAGTGATTTAAATTACATCCTTTTATTTTGCTAACTCCTTTAATAAGTGTTCTAAACTGCCACCTTTCTGCTCTTTCTTTCTTGCACCTTCTCCCTCCTGCAGAGTTTCATTGCAGGCTTGCTAATTCTTCAGGGGTTTTCCTGACACCTTCCTGTCCATCAGTCCTGTACAGTTAATCAAGGGAACCAGTGAGCGTGCAGGGGTTAGCCTGGAGCAGAGTTAATCGGGCTGGCTTTGACTTAATTGTGCCTATTGTTGTAGGGGAAATCAGCACCTGGTGCAGGGGGCCAGTGCTGCTGATTGCTTGAGAGGCTCAGCTTGCAGTACTGTGTACAAAATGATGACTTGCCCCAGAGTTACTTCTAGTTGTAAAGAAAGAATTCTAACATTTCTAGCCTAGAAAAACATGAAAGTAGTAGCTTAAAAGTAGATAAGCTCATACCCTGGCAATTAAAATTAAGAACAAATTAATAATACCCATTGCAGCTCCTCTTTTTGGGTGCTAAAATTGTATTGGAAGTGACTTGGTAGCACAGATGTATTTAACTATGAGCACTCTCTAGGACATCTGTACATTGTCTAGCATAGCCACATAGTAACAAGGAACTATGGGAAAGTGATGTGGAGTGTCTGGAGGCGTCAAAAACCCATGGTTCTTGGTTTTTTAAGGTCCAACACAGCTTTATCACAGACTACCATTGACTGTCATTTAGTTCATTTTCCACCAAAAAAAAAATTATAAAAACAAGTGTTGGATTCCCACTGAAAGGGAGCTCATGTTATGTGAAGAAGAGTTGCATTTGTTTCTTGCTTTGATTGAAAAGCAAGCTAAGAATAAGGAGATTTGGACAAAATCAATTATTTGATTGCTGACTTGCAGATACCTAGATGGCTACAGACCTTGCTATAGCTCTGCAGTTGTGTCTCTTTGATGGTGTTGATACTACCAAATGAACTCTTACAGAGCAAAGACATTTCAAGCCACTAAAAGCCAGCAGAAAGCAGTGTAAAACCCAGGCAAATTAGAAAAGGATAGAAATGGTTCTGCAGATGCTGTCAGATAAGCTGTCACCCAATAGCATATCAGCAGAACATTTCCAGTTCAGCCTTACAGACCACGTTTTTATGTCACAGATTTTTCAATTTCTAAGTTCTCCTGTGTTGGGGTAAGATCCAAAAGCCACAATGTCTTCAGCTATATGTGAGGTACCTGTAGTAGTGTGATAAATAGCTCACATGTGCCAAAGGATGGATGCACTTTCTCTTTTCATGATACTAGTGATACACTGGTATCATTCCAATATAATAGTAAGGAAAAAAACACATAAAATTATTATTTTCTAATATTTAACATTGTTTTCATAGCTAAGTATGAAAGGAATTAAATCTTTTTGAGGTTTTCCAGATGACAAACTGCCAAATGGTATCAGGGCTCTCAGCATCACAAAGGAATATATTGCAAAAATTAAGTAGTGTTTTAGTAAATCACTGGATTTTATGAAATTAATTTGCAAATCAATTTATAATTCACTAAATAATTACAAGAAACACTCCTGAAATTATTTGCATTTTCTTCTCATTGGTTTCACGTGACCAGAGCTTTAAACTGAAATAAAATCTTTTATTTCTCCTCAGGTCTCTGTTACATTATATGTAAGACTTGAAATCCAGTGCCATTTTCACCGTATAAAAAATTATTTTATTCAATCAATTTGATTTTAAACCTCCATTTAGGAAATCCTACAACTTTTAAGTTCTATAAAATAATTTTTAGTGATTTTTCTTCCATTTGAAACTGAATTGTTTCTTAAAAGGAAAGTTTGTGCTGTTCTAAAGACATGGAAGAATTGCACATATGACATTGCTGTTCGTGCTAGCTTTGTGCCTGAAGCTCTCATGATGGAGTCATTTACAATTTTACTTCTTCATTGATAAGCCATTATCTCTAGACTGTTTTTATAACTGGAGGGTTTTGCACTTTGCCACAGAAGAGTAGGACTAAGTTCACAGCAATCTATTTCCCTAATTTCTCCATAATGCACCGTGACCTTTCCCAGGATGGTGTTTCTTTGTGGCAAGATGAAGAGGAAGAAAAATAAGAGTTTGCCCTTTCCAACTAATTGACCAATGTTTTGCTTTAAAGGTAGTGTTACCTTTTTAGTGCAGTTGTTAAAGATATAATTTCTTTATTCCTTTGTTCTACTGATTCCTCCAATACTCTGGAACATACCATAACTGCAGTCTAAAGCTTATTATGTAGAAATTACAAGTAGAGTTCTATTCAGTCTATTATTCAGACACAATGCTTGCAAGTAATACCCTTGGTAATGTTTGTTACAATATGGTGATAACAATTGAAGTAATTGTTTACTAATTTGTTCTCTTAATTGTGTTTTAACATTCTGATCTTTAAAGGATGTCCTATGGGAGGAGGAGTAGTTTTTCGAGCTATATATTATGAAAGAATGTTAAAATCTTTTATTTGTAGGTAATTCACTTTAGGAATAAAAGTTAAATAATGTTCTATGAAGAAATATGTAATAGGCTATAAGAAAACTTCGGGGTTCTTGTGTTTTCATGAGGAAAACTTATTTTTGTAAAATGTTCTCAGGAAGGTGTGTGATCTGGATTGCACAAGCAGCTATAAAGTGAGACTCAATGAGGAAATAAAGGCACTTTGCATTTACTGATTCCGCTCCCAAGCCATATGTTTTAACATGCATGGGGTTTGTTTTGCTGTTTCAGGGCAGAAAAACAGTAAAAGCAAATATTCACATATACACGCGCAGCAGACTCTAAATTCAGCTCTTTCTGAACATAAATTTGCTATCTTCCAAGTAGGAATGGAAGGTTCCCTGTGATGTGGCAGAAGCTGCAGCGCATAAGGAACAGTCGTACGCTGGATAGACAGACATTCTCAATACGTCAGACTTCTCCGTGCTCAATTGGAAAAGCTATTAAGCAGTGACTGCAGGGCAGTGTTTTTACTTTTTCCATGTCTTGGCTTGTTTATGTTAAATCAGACCACAGGAGGTCTGTTGCGTTTCTCTGGCAGTTATTGCAAGGCTTGCTGTGGCAAATTCTATTTATGACACTTGCTGTATCCTAGGTGCAGTGAATCTTGGCAGACAATCTGGAAAATTTCCCATCTTTGTACTTGCAGAATATAATATCTCAGTAATGGTGTGACTGTGGTGACTCACTGTGAAGGTCCTAAGTTCAACTACCACAGTAGCCAAAAAATCTAGACACATTTTAATTGCTGGCATGACATTTGAAGTATTTGCTTCATCAGTGGATGTAAAATATTAAACTGAAACTCCTCCTGTTTTGGCTAGAATGTATTCAGATTGAAGAGAAGATCCAAGAGCAGCATTTCAGAGGTGTAGGCTAATGGCTTCTGGCGAGTTTTTTTTTACCAATGTGATGTCTGTTAAGAGCAAATAATCTTACATGTGTGTGTTTTGGCACTGCAGCTATTCTCACTGATGTGTACACTGTCAATCACGTGATTGTCCTACATAAATAACGTATTGATGATTACAGAGATCTGGGATTCTGTTACAGTTCTGCAGGAGTGTAAACAAGTTGTCAAAAATCATTTATCCATCCACTAAATGCCATTGGCTATTCTATTTTTAAGTCTCAGTTTAAAACCACTAACCAACTTTTCTTAAGGCAAAAGTGAACCTTGTGAAATCAGAAACCATTGCAAACTTTTGGTAATATATTTCATGTTAACTTGGGGAATGTTAAAACACATGTAGTTTATTTACAAGAGAATAAAACAACGTGACAGCAAATGGTTGAGCTGTGCTCAGTAACTTTCATCTGGGGCTTTTAGAGTCTTCTGCTGCTTTTAAAACCTGCATCTCATGGTCAAGCAGGGGGAAATTAATTTTCTGTTTATGAAACAAAGCAAGTTATGGCTTCAGGACCCCATTCTCTAGAGCGAGAATAATGATTATATAGATGGCCATCAAAGGGCCAGTGCTCATACGACTGCTGGGTGAATAATAAGGCTTCTGTGGGGTTTTTGGTGTCTTGTCTTTGTGTTGGGCTACTGATGCAGTTTGATAAATGTGTAGAGCTGGAGGATCCATGGGATAATTGGCACAACTGCCACAGATCTCTGGGAGGTTGCCTGGAGCATCTGCCCTGAAGCTGAGAACCGGCTCTGGCGGTGCCACAGACCTATTTGCCATCTTGCCATTGTTTCCATGTAGTGACAGAGCACATGGTCCACTCAGTTGCTTGTGGAGGCTGCATCAGCATGGAAGCACAGACTAACCTTTTCCTGGCATCTCTTTTTTTTGTGCCATATCGGATTTCCAAATTCTCATGCAGTTTCACGTCTGTCATTGGCATGGAAGTGTTGACAGCTGCTACATGATGGCAAAGCAAATGCATCCTTGCCTCCTTGCAGTCCTCCCACTTGTGACTCACATGGAGTTTTTTTAAGGGAGAGTATAAAGACTCTAAGGACAAAGGATTTCTTTCAGCATTTTGGGGGCTTTTTTTTCATGTGCTAAGAACCATCAGAACAATAAATTTTGTAGTAGGGGACGTACCTGGTTTGTAAGACCAGCACCTGTGGACTGCAATCATTAATGTATGAATCTAAAAGTGGTAAGAGAAGACAAAAGAAGTAAATGAGAGCTCAGTCTTGTGCTTCCCAGCTGCTGATGTGGGTGACTTCAGGAACGAATGCCGATCATGCCAGAAGTGCAAACAGCATGTGGACGGGTTTGTTTCCATAGTAAAGAGATAGGATACTTAATTAATTTCATGAGGCCTCTGGGCTGCTGTTGACAAAAAGTGCTTACACCACAAAGTTAGGTTGTGGGTTAAGGATAGGGTTAGGGAAGGTTTGAAGTGCTGATCCCTAGGCTCAAATTACCTTTAACATTTTCTTTAATGATACAGATACCCTAGTTTCGCTTAATTACACTTTGCTGTCTCAAGCAATCTTTCCCTTGAGTTGCTGAAAGTTTTATTGCAACACTTTAATCTGATTATGAAAATTAATGTACTCGTACCATCTTTTAATTTGCACGAGTAAAATCTCTTTTTTTCACATTTCAACCAGATTAGAAGTATATAGTAGAGACTTGTGAGTTTCATAGTCTTAAAATCTTCCAGTGCAATGTGTTATAAAGGCAGTATAATAAAAAGCAGTACATTACTGACCTGATAGAAATCATTACAAAATTATTTAAAAAATATTTAAGAGTTGAACTCATATAAGTCAAACTTAAATGCATATCTTGAATCACCCAGGAACTTGGATGAAATATGGAAAAGCACACATATAAGAAAAAATAGTGGGAGGAATCCTGAGCAGTGATCATGAGAGCCTGAAAACACACATTTTGTTTCCTAGCACTTGTGTGTTTGGGTTTAGTTGAAGCAGAATGTATAAAGTATATTCCCTTTTAGCTTGAGGCAGCCCTGCTTCTAGGATATTGGTGTTCACAGTAACCCTGGGTTTTGCCTCAGTGTCCCATGTCCTGCAAAGCTGGAGTTCCCCAAGGCCTCTGCAGAGGTTTGAGCGCTGCCTCAGGGGTGTCAACCTGGCCTGGCCACCCCAGGAATGGGGTCACTGCAGGATGTGCCAAGCACACACTTCTGCTGCCTTCACTTGAGCTGAGTTGAAGCCCTTGAGGGGTGAGTTATCCCTGATACTGCACTGTGAGTTACTGACACCAGGGACATGGTGAAAGCTGATAAAAGTGTCGCTGTGGCTGACATAGGATGTTTAGTAAATCCAACCCATGATTATTTCCAGAGACCACTTTTGCACTACAGAATTTCCTAATGTGCTGCCTTAGAAAGCTCAGCTGTAGGACAGCATCTGCTCCATGGTTTTATCTTTCTTTGCCTTTTCTGCAGTTCCTGATTTTACTTGCGTGTTGCAGAGGCATGATGGTGTAGTAGGACTCAGGTTGAATGTGATGCAGAAATAAACTAAAAGAGTTAAACTGTGTGCAGTCTCTAAGGAATGAGAAGCCTTTGGCCATCTCAATGCTGAGAACAGATACGGTTTAGTACCAGCTGATTAGGGGTACAGCTGGCAGCCAGAAGGACTGTGGCTGCATATCAAAATGGTATCTTTACAAGCCAAGAAAATATGCTGAATGTAAGTGTGAAATTACCGAGAATTTATTTGAACACATTTTAACATCATCTAAGAAATAATCCACAGACACAGGACTTAAAATCACTTAAATTTGTACATGCATGTTACATCATTTTTTCATTAGGGAATCTGTACTTTTCCCCTCTTGAACCTGGCAAAGATTGAGGCTTAGAAAATCACTAGAATAAAAATTCAGAGAAGACCCAGAATATATCAGAATGGTGATTCACCTTGCTAAGAAATTTAATTCTCTTTGGGGGGAAAAAAAGGTTGCATTTTTTATCTCTTTACATCAAAAATGTTCTGGATTATTTTCTTAAACCTACTAGGTGAAAAAAAGTCACCATTTCTGAGAAGTGCCATTTGATATTTATGAAGATATTAAAAGCAATGTCGTAAGTAAAATAAAATAAGCATTCAACATGTTTTTTACAGAAATAATATTTTCATGTAAAGTCTAAATGATGGATTTCCTTACTACCCTTTTTCAGCTTTTCGTGCAAATTGTATGTAAATGAATGCAAATAGGCAGTCCTCACTACTAAGTTGCTTAGAAGTATAAAAATGCATAAAATTAAGGTGTTCAGACAGAGCTGTGCATCTCATTTATGTAAATAATGTTTAAACTTAAATATTTCAGCTTAAAGTGTTATTGTTTCAGGTAATAAAATGCTTTTTTGTGCATTACAGAGGAAGCGCACAGAAATTATGTTACCTTCTGAAGACCTATTAGTGTATATGGGAGTTAGTCCTGTGTCAGCCAAACTAACAAAACAAACAAACAAACAAGCAAACAAAAACTAGGAAATAACTGAAAGTAGCACTGCAATTTTGAATGCTTTCCACACAAGTGTGGACTAAGTTTTCGTGACCTATTTTTGTCTGCCTTTCATGATATGTTTTTGTCTGCCTTTCTAGTTAACACTTCTGCAGTGGATAAACCTGAAACCTAGTGGAAAAGAAACCTTGAAAATCAGAACCACAGAAAATTTTCTTTTTCAAACCTGTGTAAAACCTGGTTCTACAGCCTGCAGACTCCCTACCCAACTCTAATGGGGCTATACAGCATGAGAAAGGAAAATTCTGCTTGATTTTCAATAAGATACCAGGCTTGAGTAATGCCTGTGGTGCTGTATGGGATTAACGATCTCTGTGCTATTTTTAACGAGGCAAACTAAAATGCAATTTTTAGAGAATTATTGGAGTTTTATTGTGCTGCCCGGCCAAATTCAGTGAGTAGGACTCATTAGTGTGTAAAACAGAGTTAATTTATACTGAATATCCCCCATCTTCGGATAGGAGCTCTATGTAAATCATCTTTTCTGGTCATTAATTTAGGCTGTTTGCATTTCCTTTGCTGTTGGAGCATAAGTATGAAATATTAACTAAACTTCCCTGGTGAAAGTGCCTCCTCATGCCTCATACTTGATGTGGAAAATGTTTGCTCTTCTTGCAGAGCTCCCCTATAACTAGAGGGTGAGAGCTGTATTATGCACTTGAAACACCTAGTGGTAACTGGCATTTAAAACAAATTTCCGTAGCTCTAGAAACAGGAAACCAAGGTATCGCTAGAAAGAAATTCGATGAACGCTTCCGAAATATTGGGCAAAGTGTAGGGAATCTTTGAACGATTGATTCCATCGTGATTGATCTTCGAGTTTTTTGAAGTAATTGATGGTATTTTTTTTAGTTCAGTCCGTTAGTGCAAATAATTATTAATCAATATGCACTCAGTTCTTACTTTAGAAGATAATTTTAACACATGATTTATTCTGAACATTTCAATTGAACTACCTTTACAAGGAGAAAATCAATTGGCTAGTGGTCTAAAGCACTTTAATTATCTGAAGAGCTGTATTCCGTTTTAGGGGGGCTTTTTTATTTTTTTCTTTTTTTTTTTAATACATTGTCCCATTATTGTATAATCCTTCTACTTGGCTGTATTTTGCTATCCTCAGAAATACACTAATTCTCTATTTTAGGTTATTTGGTCTTAGAAATTTTCAGTTCAATACTGAAAACACTGTGATTAAACTCTAACATTGGAAATGAAATAATGTGCAAAATGAAATAAAAATATGGCTTTTTCCAGATGAGAAACCATTTGGTTGGGTTTGTTGGTTTGGTTGGGTTTTTTTGTGAATGTGTCAGCACATTTTTAATTTCTTTAGATGTTTTCTCATTCATAGCAAGCATAGCAGTGGAAAATTACAGTTAATTTGAAATGATAGCGTGATGCCAGAACTTAGACAGAGGTTTGAAACATTATAGGACAAAAGGTGAAATCGTTAATTCATTTGCAGCGAATATTAAATTCCTGAAATATGCATTACTCTCTCATTATATTTATATTTATATGCTTTAATATGCCTGTAAATATTATTGTGAGTCTGAAGGAGCATTTGTGCCGTGTCCATGAGCATGTCAATACAGCCTTTCAAAGTAATTTGCACTTGGGCTGAGGCATAAGGTTATGGAGCCATCTGTCGTCATGAAAAATCATTAGAATAAAGAGTGTGGTACAATTCCACTCATGTTCCTGATACACTGCATTTCAACACCACCAGTGCAAACACTTCTCTCAAACGCCCTTCATGGGCCCAACAGGGAAACTTGAAAAGAGTCTTGTGAGCAAATGGATCAAATGCCAGTGGATTCACACAGAGCTAAGACTTCAGCCTGCAGACAGTCTTCTGGTGGCTCTTGGGCTCTGGGGTGGGTTGCCCTGCAAGTTCTAGGGGAGAGTTTCTGCCTCTAAAAATAAGACGAGTTGATGTTCTTGAAATGGCCTGAAGTTAATGTTTGATTATATATCATTCTTTATTGCGTTTCTTGTATTTCTCTCAAATTGAACAATGAACGTATAATCATAAACAACCAGTTTGCTATTCAGTGAGATTATAGTAATTGTTTCTCAGTTCTCATGCCTTTCTGTAAAGCTGCAAGAGATTAATTGTTTGTTCCTTTGGAATAGTACAGGATTTTTTTTTTCTTGGTATACCAGAAAAGCTATATGTCTTCAAAGTAGGAAAGTTTAGATCTTAGGGTTGTATTTTGCTGGAAATATTCCTTAAGAAAATTCCTTGGAGGATGTTAGTAATGTACTTGTAAGATTTTTAAAGAAGCCAATAATAAAGAGACAGCACTACAGTCTGAGGACCCAATTACTGAAACACTTGTACATATGTTTACTTTTAAGTCATTAAGTACTGTGCATATGGAAAACATCATGTCCTTCATTTCTGAGCCTTGATCTTCAAATGTAAGTGTTATAGAAGCAGGGTTTTTGAATTTTATCCTGTTAGATGCTGAGTACCTTATTTACTGTCTGATCTACTGGGAGATCTGCCTGCTCAATAGCTTGTAGCAGGTAACTTTGTTATCCAGGCAATCGGAAAGGAAGGAGTGAGTTTGCTTTAGGGTGTAAAAATATATTTTACTTGATGTTAATTCCTACATCTGACAGCATGACTGGCTCTGAATGACCTCCCAGAGGATGTCCTAGAAGGAATGCTATGGCAGTGTGTACTTTCCTGCTAAGAGCCTGTGACAGATGATCATACTTTAAATCGTGTTTCGGATGAGACAGACAGAAGCAATAACAATGTGAATATTAGAATAAACCTTTGTTAATTTCAAGTGGATAGTTAATGTTGTCAGTGGCTTGATCTAAGATCAAGGTTTCTATAGGAGTAAGAGAAAGGTCAGATTTTAGACATGTTTGCTGCTCTTTTTTGATGTCTGAGAGTCTGTGTGCTATCTCTCCTTCTGCAGAAATAGCAGCTCTTTTGTTTTCCTCTGTAACAATATCTGTAATCTGAACTTTTGCATTAGTATATGTAGCTAAAGTTATTAATGAGAATTCTGACCTGGTTCAAATCAACCAGATTTTTTTTTCTTTCAGTTCAGTTAATGGCCTCTCTATTTTTTGCTCAATAGCCTGTTTGAAGAGCAGCTCTTAAAAACCTGGGATTGGAAGCAGTGCTATATCGTCTGCCTTATGAGAAAACAGATGAAGAAGATGTGTTCATCTAGCCAGATCAATAGTTTTTTAACCTGGCTGTTTTAACTATATATTTTTTTTGAAGGTGATTATCTTCAACACCAGCTAGTCTGTCTACTGCATATAGTAAAGGTGATCTCTTTTAGGTTATTTAGTTCAATTTCCAACAGAAGTGAACTATTGAGGAAGTGTATTTAGAAAAGTCTATTTTTGAAGAGTTCTAAGGCTAGAACAAAGGACAGGAGATCATGATGGTGTGCTGCTAGGGCTGCCACACGCAGAAGTACAATAGTGAGCACCTCTGACTGCAGAGGAACTGCCGAAGCACTGTAAAATCAAGTTGCTGTGTGTGAAAGATCAAGCAGGTTAACTCCTGGGATTTTTTTCTATCAAGATGCTTTCTTCCTTCTGTTCTGTTGCCTGCTGTCTTCAGAGCACAGTGGTATTGAGACTCTGCAGATTTAAAACATCTGTCTTTCAATCTCCAGTGTACTACAGAAGGATAGCTCTCAATTTAGTCCTAAAAAATTTAGCTGCATGTTAGGGTGCCTTTGCTTTTAGGAATTTTTATCCTTCTTGAGGCTAGGGGCTAGGCAGCCATTTTCTATAGTGTTTTCTATATCATGACCCTGCTATTATTTTTTTAGAAGACTATTTTTTAGGCATTATTACAAAATTCAGATCTATTTAATTAAGTCTGGATTAGGAACCTAAGGTATTTTGTATTGCCCAACTGAGTGTTTTCTTATGTGTCTGAATTCTGGTTTTGAGATGCATGAAAACAATGGCAGGCTCAGTGTTGTTGTAAGGAAATAGTCCACAGTGTTGTTTTAAAACATATTTGAAAGTAGATAAATTTGATCAATTTTAAATCATGGATAATACACTCATATAAAACACATATAAATTTTAATATTGTGGTGAATTTTATTAATTTGGCTCACTGGGTACAAATAAGTCTGAACTAAAAATGCAAATACATTTAACATCATATGCAGAAGTGGGCATTAAAACCAGGTCTTGAGAAAAATGATAAAGTTTACATTTTCAGGTTATATGATGCAAATATGATTATAATGTCTTTATAGGTGCTCACGCAGACTTAAGCTTTCAGGTTTGAGCTCACATAAAACTGTCTTAATTTAAGAGCTATGTCATGTTAGTGTTGGATAACTAGCTAGAGGATAAATCTGTACTTAATACAAAACTGTCTGAGTTGGTGATGTTGAATATAATTTATATAGAAAGTATAGGTTTTTTGTGAGAAGCAGAGCAGTTTCATTTGACAGCTTTAGTTGTAGGCATGGTTATTATCTTCTATTGTTGCATATATTCGCAGGAACATTTTTTTCCTTTTGCACCTTACTTAGCATTTGAGGATTTTATTTTTTACTTTTGTTTTCTGCTTACTCACAGTGTGTTGTTGTGCTACAGTTTGGAGGGTTCTATTGGTTACAGCCATTTTTGTAACCATAAAATAGTAGAATTGTTTGTGTTGGGAGGGACATTTTAAAGGTTATCTAACCCACTCCCCTTGCAGTGAGCAGTGAAATCTTCAAGTAGATCATGCTGAGATCTTTGTTTACATCTCTGATGTCTGCTGGTGTTTTAAAAGGAGGAAGGAGGCCACTATGTGTGGTGATCATGTAGTATAAGGGCAGCCAGAGATGACTCCTTCATCTTGCTTTCTGGGAGGGCAGGACCAGAGGCTCACGGCTTATTTCAGAAATCCTTCATTAACTGGATGTAGGATGAACCACTCTCACAACTGATGAGCGTGGTATGCTGTACATAAATTATGTGCAATTAGCATAGGTTAATAATAAGCAATATTCAGCTGAAATGTCAGCATCCAAGCAGCTTAGAGAACATCTGTTTGAGCAGAACATGCAATACACATTCTACCCATGTTTTACAGAACATCACTTAACCAAAATTCTTGGTTAACCAAAGTTTGCTTATCTCTCCCAGAGTTGTACAGCATATAGACATTAGTCAGCTTTGCTGAGCGTAACCCCTGTAAATCTGGCATTTAATCCAGCTGGCATATTTCTACTGTATTCTGGGACTGAGAACATGAAACACTGTTTGGAAGGAAAGGAATCCAGTGAGCCTTGGAAAAGCTGAGAAAATCTCTTCCTAACTGATAAAATAAATGAAACTTTAGCTGAAGGTTTTGATGGTCCCTCAAGACATTTGACTAGGCACAAAGATGGAGGTGTAGAAATGTGCTCTGTGCCATATCTGCAACTCTCTCTAGATGATGTATGTGTATGTTCCCATATAAATAATGATATGTGGGTGAAAATCACAGGAGAAATTATGAATACATTTCTAAATATAATATTCTGCCAGGATATTAAATTTCTTTTGCAAGAAACCATAAGCTTCTTTGCACTAATAATTTATTTGAGAAATTTAATGACTCTGCTCTGTGTTTGTGGTCATATGCAAATGACCTATTTTTTTTGTAGGGCCTGTTTTCAAAGTTAACTTTTGTTTCTGATTTAAGGCCTTCTTCCTCTGTACTGGTCAGTGTCCAGAGTATTATTTATTTGTTCTTATTGATCAGGCCATGGTTCCATGGACTGGTAGCTCTTCTGCAGTTAGTAAAACAATTCCTTTTGTTACCAAGTCTATTTTTCCCACTATTACCTTGACTTGAAGAATAGATTTGCTTCTTTGTATTAGAGAGAATATTTTGTGACAGCTTTTGAGTACAGATCATTAAAAAATTACCAGTTTGAAATGTTGACTTTTGTCTCTCTCTCTTTTTTTTTTTTTTTTTGTCTCAAAATAGCTTATTACATCTTTCAACTTTCTAAATAATTAAATCTCCTTGAAAACTCATGGGAATTCTATGTTGGATAGTACAGGCTGTAATTAAGCAGAGTTATTAACAATTTTGTTGTTGATAAATTTGGGATTTGGGCAGAACTCTGCTTTTGCAGATGCCGGTTGACTTTATAGGTCTGATCTTTCTGCACAGAGAAAGACTGATGTACTCTGTGTACTGCTGACAGTTTTACACTGTTGTAAAACCAGAGTAACTGAATACAAAACTGTGCCAAAATGATGTGATAGCTGTATGAATAGTAGAAGATTTATGGTATCTTTAACTGTCCATTTCTTTACATTTAATGGCTCCTGTTCTGGAAATGATGAGCGAGACAAGTGTTTTGTTGACACTTGACAATTGACACCTGATTTGGGAAATATATTTACTCTTTTCAAATAAAACAGGAACTGTGTATACTCTGGAGTTTGTCCAAGTCCAATCCATGCTAAAAACAAAGTTCTATTTAGGAACTGTCTCTGTTGAGCAAATGATGTCCTAGGATGTTTAATCATAACTGTCAGTATAAGAAAAGAGTGCCACCATTTCCCAGCCATGTTCTTAATAGTAAGCTCTTAATAATGGATTTCCAAGAAAACCCAGTGCATGTTACTGTTTTGAAGTTTATTCATCAGATACCTTTGAGCCCCAGATATTTGCATTTTGAGTTATTTATTTTTGTTCTCCTTCTCCCCTACCTGTCTTTTGTTCACTTGATTTGTCTGTATGAAGATCTTCCTGGTCCATAGTTGAAATTACTGAGTAGTGTTTTCCTGTGACTATTTAAGTGATAATATTTGGTAGAAGAGCAGAGCTGTTAATTTGAGTGCAGGGATGTCCCTCAGTTACATCTCAGTTTTCAGAGGAAGTAACTGAACCCGAATCACTTCACTAGAGCTTTGCATGTTACTTTACTTTTTTTTTTCAAGCCTAAAATCATGCTCCTGTAAAAGAAGATGTAAGAAACTGCAAAGGTTGCAGCCCCTCATATTTATATTTTTACACCTTGTATTTCTGACAGAGTCAAGCCAGGCTACAGAACAGGACATTTTATGTTCTTGAAAGGAGAGTTTTATGCAGCAGAAATGTGAGCTGTGCATAGAAGTGCGTGCTTCCCATGCTGATTAGAAAGGTAACCAGAGCTTCATTGTAACACGTGGGGCAATTCTTCATCCTTAACTTGCAGTGTTGAATACTACACAGAGGTTAGTCTTCCTCAGCTGTTTATTCAATAGAGAAAGAATTTTGCTTCCCTAAAAGCCTGTTTCCTCCTCCAGTGAGACCAGCTTGCTAAGGAATGGGAATATGTTCGTGCTTCTGCATCACGCCCTCCTTATCCCGAGGCAGTAAAAGAAGGGTTAGTGTAGCTCAGGACAGGAGTGTAAATACTCTGAATGTGTCACTGTGACGACAGAGAGGGGCTACCAAAGTACCTCTGGTACTTTATCACATTGAGCAGACTGACTTCTTGCCATTTTAGAGGGATCTTGTTGTTCATGGCATGCTACTAAGTAGGTAACAGCTAGATTGCAGGTTAATGCAAGGGGCAGGTTATTTTTCCCTTGGATTAAAGCTCGCAGAAAATAGATGAACAGAAGAGGAGAGATCAGAATTAGTGGAGAAGAAGTGACTTTGGGAGCTTTTAATCATTTTGCCTGAATTAAAAACCATCTGGTATTTTTAATTTTTTTAGAATACATAAGACAAAAAAAGAGTCGGTTTCTATCATGGATATATTTTTCTGCTTCAGCAACCAATATTCAATTATTTATAATGGCGTATCAGTAGCTGTGGAGGGTTCAGATTTAATATGGTAATGGCAGTATTATATCAGCATGCAAACTTTATAATGAAGAGGAATTAAATATTTTAAAGTAATGTTTTGGTCTCTGCTTTGTATTAACATCTCTATAGCTTCAGCTCTTCTATGCAGATGTGAATTTTTCTAAAGAACAGTCTATGAAGGTCCATTCTTTCTGTAGATGCCCTATAAGGTTCTCAGCCACAGATTCATGAAAATTACAAAATAATTCTATCAGAAGGTTGTGTGTAAGCAATGCTTACCATGTCCAATCTGTTCTGAGCAGTAAAGCAGGTATCTTTCTGATTCCCAGTGTGTTTCACAGTGAATCAAGGCATAGTAAATGGGGGTAATTCAGACCCCATTCTCAATTCCTTGTTTATATCCTCTATGGGGAAATTCTCCTTCTGTATTTCTCTGAGCATTGCATCTCAGATGTGTTCCACTTTTAAACAAGGATTTGGCACTGTCATGTTTTTGATGTTACTTCTTACATCATGTTATCGATGCTTGCCATTCCACGATCATGAGGGTGCTTAAAGAAGTCTTGAGATTAAATTTTTTCTGTTCTTTAGATGCATGTTATTGATTTTTGAGCCTTTATAGATTTAGTGGCTTGTGTTTGCAGGCTTTTCTGCACCAGTCATGTGAGTAGGTCTTACTTTAAAGGAGAAAAAATTATTTTTTTGAGTAGCAGAACTGAAAGTCTTATATCCTACAGATTTTTGTCCTGTATTTTCTAAACTCTTTGTTTCCAGAAAGATACCAGCCCCCTTTCTATTACACTCCCACATGAAAAACAGGCACCAGTTGTACAAAGTTCAGCAAGTCATAAGCTACACATGTGCTTAGCAGCCAGGATAAGAATGTTGGTCAACCAGCTGGCAGCGCCGCAGCACTGTCTGAGGGCTGAGTTATGACCACAGTCCCAATGAAGGGGCCAGCAATTTCAGTTTCTGTCCTTGACCCAGACAGTGATTTGTATAAAACTTTAAGGAACTTAATTATTTTTGATACTTTTATCCCTAATTGTATCTTAAATCAGACTGTAGTTGGAAAGATATTCATAATTTTAAATACAGACCAGCATGATCATAAAAACTGCCTTTTCTTAGGCAACTAGATTAAAAATGCAAGGGATGTGTAACTTCCATCACTTGGCACTTTGGGAAAATACATAAATGTCATAAGAGTAAGGATTAAATTGTGAGACTTGGATAACAGAACTGTTCTGCTCATAAACTGATCTAATTTCTCAGATATAAAATGTGTGATCGGGCTGTGCAGTTTTGAGAACATTTTTCCTATTTACCATGGCAGACTATTGGCAGGAAGAAGCAAAACTGCCTATTACATAGGCATGATAAAGCTGCTGCGTCTAAATGGAAGTTGAGGTGAAAACCCCAGACAGGGGACTTTCATTAGGAGAGCAACAGCCTCTGCTCTCCCCCAGCATTGCTATTCACTTCATATTGATGATTTTATAACCACAGAAAGCTGTGTGAATTTAATTGCTGGAAGTTAGCTTTTATTTATTTTATCAACATCTAAAATTCATGCTCAGGAGCATCAGTCAGTCAAGAAATAAATCTTTGCTCCAAGTTAGCCTTTACAGGTGGTTTAAAAAAAAATTAGTTCCTTCCCACTTGGCCATACCAACACCTTTATCCTCTTGATAAGTTCAAAGTGAAAGTCTCCCCTGAGCTCACTGTTGGTGCTGATTGGCAAGCCTAGGGTGCTAAACAGCTGTGCAGGTGGCAAGCTTTGCCCGAGACAAAGCACATCACCTCTGTGCCTATTATTTTGCCTGAAAATACGTAACTGCACCTTTCCCAGAAGTGGCAGCAATGAAAAATTGTACCACTTTCTGCATCAGCAATTTTAAATGTTAATTGTACATGCTAGTGGATAAACATGGGGACTTTTCTAGCAAGAACATAATTTATCTTTTTATCCCTTCATCATCATGTCCACTGTGTTCTAATTAATAGGTTTACTGAAGTTTATTGTGTGGTAACTTTGTGGTATTTCTACTGTTTGGTGTATTTTCTACAGTAATGTGCAACTCTGTAATGTCTTCCTAGGTTTTCTGCTTCCTTCCTCTGAACATATGTTATGCCATTTCTCAAGTGATTTAATAGCACCCCTTGACCTTAAAAATAAAATAAAGCTAGATCAGTGTATAAAACCATGAAAAACTTTAAAAGCAGCTTCTACTGCAGCTTTTCTCACTCAATCCAAGAGCCGTGAGACAGAATCATTCATTACTTGCTGTTCCTGCTGTAGGTGAAATGACAGGGTATGTCTCCTTATTTATCATAATGTTTAGTTTACATAATGGAAGGTTTAATTTTTGGTGAGGAGAAGTTATTAAAAGAAGGTACAAAAAGAGTGAAGTGTTACAGTAAAGAATTATTTATAATATACTGTTAGCCAGAAACACTGATTACTTAGTCCATTGCAAGCACCTGTATCATTATCTTATGGTGTTCTTTATCACTGAACTAACAGTTCATATTTACATTAGTGCTTAAATTCAATGGGAAAAAACAATGTGACATGAATTTGACATATGTACCATAAGAACTTAAACACCTGTTTTCTGTTTGGTAATTTAAGAGCTTTGGAAAGCACAAGCACAATGCAGACCTAGGGCGTGTGTGACGAACGTATTTTCTCTTTAAGATACTCAGACATCACATAAAAGCAATTTTTAAAAAATGTTTAGTATTTGGGGATTTTTTTGCAATATTTCAACTTCAATTTTCTGCTATTGTGAAACTGATAGTTGTTAGTAAGGTCTTAAAATTTGAGCAATTCCTCTATCATGTAGCATGAAATACTGCAGTGCTTGAATGCTCGCCTTCCCCAGCTCAGTAATTTGCAGAGAGGGGCTGCTCTGTCTGCTCTTCAAAGGGGAAATTCTTTAGACCTATTTGCAAGTGTGAATCCGGAGCAGTGTCTCAGAGGTCATGGCATTGCCATATGGAAGCATATTTCAGTCTACCTTTCATCCTTTCTGCTTATGCTGGCATGGTCTGTATATGAGAAATGAGAGCAGAAAGAGTGGGTGGAAAGGGAGAGATAATATACTTACCATATTACTGATACCAAAAAAGATGGAAATGTATAGTGCATCATTTTAAGAAAGGATACTCTGCTCTCTGCTCTATTTGCTGAAGTGGCTTTTGCTTAGCGTCTGAGGGACCTTTCTCTAATTCTTCACCCTTCTCTAATTCTTTGTGTTCCTTAATTACAATGCCACCTTCATGTGCAAGACACAATTTTTGGCAAAGTCATGGAGAAGGTTCTATGGTCAAGTTCAAGAAGTTGTTTCTACCTATCTGTGGGTCATCTTTTTATTTTTCTAAGATAGCAGTTGGTAAAAAACAGATAAGACTTGCTTGGGACCAGCCGTAATCCTGTGTTCCTGAGACAGCCAAGACCGAGGGATGCTTTCCTCCCTCCTTTCCTCTGCCCAGCATTCTCACCTGAAGAGGGAAGTTCAAGGGGAGTGACAGCCTAAGTAGTTTGGCTTGCTGAAGAATCTGCCACACTAGACATAATTTCAATTTACTGCTGTCCAGTAGAAAATGGAATAGAGCTAGAGATCTGCCTCATGTCAGCTAGAGAATTCTGATTCTAAAGGGAACTCTGCAGTGCTGCTGCAGTTGCACAGACCTAATTGTGTGTGTACAAATACACAGCCAAACACATACATGCTGAGGAAAGCAACTACAAGGCATAGCAAACAAAAAAAAAAATCTTTTTATTTTTTTTTTTTTTTTAAGTCTTCCTATCTGGACTTCATTTGTTCAACTAAAAGAATACATATATCATGTTTTGCAATGAGGGGGTATTATCATGCAAATTCCACAACTATTAGCAAATCTTTCAGCAAGAAGAATTAACTCTTACATTACTACTGCTCTTGGCTGATTCATAGGTGAAGTAAATAAAGTGGGTACTTGCATAGTTAAGTGTCTCTGGCTCCAGAAATTCTGTGTTAGCATTTATCTGTTGTAGCTGGGAACTCTGGGGCTGGTCTGAACCAGGTGATTTTCTGAAGGTGAAAGTGTAAGGTACTTATTGCTTTGCTCACTGTTACACAGAGCTGATCCAGGCGTGTACCTATTGTTACAATCTTCTTTATAGATTTGGGTTTCAGTCTCCCTGGTAATGTCAGTGGTGGTTTGAACCATAGTTTGAAATAGTCTCTTTTAAAACACAATAGCGCTAATGAATAATATTGAAATGCAGGAGACAGAATCAGTAAACAAGGAGGAATATGTGTTTATTCTCTTACTTTTTACATTGAAATAATTTTAAAGAACATGAAAATTTATTTCAGCCGCACATCTCCTGTGAACTACAAAAGCATTATCGATACTGAAGGGATATTTTTTCTCTGTGCAAAAATATATTCCCTGTGCAAAAAAAGGTTTGCTGGTCTGAACTTTCTTAATCAGTTCCTCTTTTTCTTGTTCAGTGTGGTACTTCTAGTCCATCTAATTTAGGGTTTCAGATGAGAGAAAAAATGACTGCATATACTGTAAATTATTCCAAAGGTTTGTCAGTCTTATGGTATATTCTGTTCTTCTACTAGACACTCAGTTGAAAGTGTGGTGACAGAAATTGCAAATTTCTTGTAATGTTATCAATGTCACATGCAGATATATGTGGCTTTTCTGCTCCTACACTGCACATCAAGGTGCAAGAATCCACTAAATACACAAGCTCAGAATAGCCATGTAAGAATCCATTTTCTATTGGTTGTTTATTAGGGCTGCTAAGATATTTTTAGTTATCACTTTTGCCCAGGATTTTGTTCTGATGTATGCAGGTTTCCATACATTTCTTGAGTTTGCTTTTCAGTCCTGTTGGTTCTTCATTATACATGTCTTTACAATGTCACCAAAGATGTTCCCATTAGCTGTTGGTTCCCTACTTACAAATTGTTTTTCAGATTTTCAGTATTCTTTAACATGTTTAATAGATGAGCCATGTTGATTTTGTGCCGTGCTACTTTTTCATCAGAGAGATAATAGGGAGAGATATTTATACAGAAATTAAGGCAAGTATTTTCAAAAGTTATCTTTATCTACTGAATTTGTAATATCATCACAAAATGGTATGAAATTTCCCAAGAAGACCTGTTTTCTATTAAACAGTGTTGATTGGTATTAATCACGCTACCACTCAATCCAACTGATTGCCTCTTTTAACACTATTTTCACAATTTTTCCTTACAATGAAGTCATGTTGAGATGATCCCATTTATTTCCTTGAAATGTTGACACATTGTGTTTTATATAGGTTTTAGAATTTCTGCTGTATTACAGTAGACATTGCACTTCAAAGTACTTATCCAGAGAAAACCCTCAGACCATCCCTTAGAAATTGTAAACCACAAGTAATCTCTTGCAAATTTGAAAAAAAAATCATGTAGATGTATGCTCTTCAATAATTTCCTTATTTGCTATGCAATTGACAACATTCTTTCTCCCCAAATATAAAAAAAATATTTCCTTTGCATTATTGCTAATAATTTCTGTGTAGTAAAGGGCATGAAGATAATTTTCATTTCTTCTGTGGTCTGTAATTATTTTTCATTTAAAAGATGTCCCTTTTACATAATTAAATACAGAAATGAAATGGAATGATGACAGAATTCTCTTTTCTGTGCTTCCATGAGTTTGGGATGTGGAGGATATTGCTGTGGAATACTCAGCCCACAGTAGAAAGTACTGTTTGTATATTGCAAAGTTTAAAATTAATGCCACTTATTCGTGATTTTTCTGTATTTCAATTAACGTTAATAAAAATCTGATCCAAATAGTTGTAAATTCATATCCTAAAGAAAACTATGAACATGAAAAAAGTGTTTGAAATGCATTTTGAAATTATGCTGCCCAACCTTTGGTAACAGTAGCATCTTATGTATTTCAAAATGCATGTGTCTTGGGTACAGTTGGGTCTATTTTGTTTTAAAATCGATTTGAGTCTAAAGTTCTGCTTTTCTGGTTTCTTACATCTTCTTTAAAATTTTGTTTTGACATTGACAAACTGAACATACAAATGCCAAGAGAATTCTCACACTGTGTTCAGGAGATTTTTAGTAGCCCAGGCAACTGTTTGCCAAGAGTTTGAAATGCTGGAATTTTTTTTTCCGTTGAACAGGACATTTTCACACTCTGAAATATTAGAGCATAATTATTTTTTTAGTTTTAAGTAAAAATCCAACATATTTGAATTTTGCCTCATAAATTCTATTTCCTTTTTCTAGCAAAATGACCATGAAGCTTTCTTCTTCCCTAGGTTAGAAAAGAATAAGTTATGTCATTCTTGATTGCTTTGAAGAGCTGTCTGGATTTTGAAAAGGCAACACTTCCAGATTGCCTGGTTTGAAATAAAGGGTAATAATGCTCTTGTAGTATTGAAAAAATAATCAAGGGACTACTAATAATTTTAGTGTTCTTGAGCTTGTTCCTGAAAGGAGAATCATATCCATACTTTGCAACATTTTGCCAGTTTCCTAAAGGCTTTTTGCAGCTGCATTGATTGTTGCTGCTAATTGGGAAAGTAATTGAAACATGCCTGCCTCTTGTGTTTTACAGCCATGCCCTGTCATTAGCAAAAGTGATGCCCTCTGACCCTGACAGCTCTCAGAGGTCAAAATATATCATTATATTGGAGTGCAGTATTTCATAACAAAGGCCATGGCAGTAGCGTAGCTTAAACATTTGGGTGTTTTTTTTATTGAAAAGAATAGCTTATCAAGGGAAAGAATGACCTGCTAACTATATTTATCTTACACTTTGAGTAACTGCTGGCAAAATACAGAGTCCTGAGACGTGCTGTGTAAATATTTTATGAAGGAAGCTTCTCCAGCAGAGATGTTAATAATTTAAAGTATGATGTACTACATACTGAGTTTTAGGCATAGACATTTAGTAATAAATTTGTATTTTGTATGAAAGACTAGTAAATGACTCCCTTGCCACATATTTTGTGTTACAATTGTGTTTGCATGTCTTCCTTCATAAATTATGCCCATGTATATATATGCCACAATAAACTTGGACTTTTGAACCAGACATGATTCCAAGGTCCATTTAGAAAGGATTGGGAGTCACTCCTAAAAATTATGTAGCCTCCAAGTGAAAAGTGTCTGCCTCCAAGAATATTTTGTTGGAGTTTTACATTTGTTTTTGCTTTCCCTCTGAAACTTCCTATGCAATTCAAGGGAGAACAGTCCCCCAGAAATGCAATTATTGTTTTTAAGTCAGGTTTTAATCTGTTAAACACTGCTGCAGCAAGGGTAGCATTGCTCTTTGCCTTGGCAGTCAGTCAGTTGGAAAAGTTGGCCAGGAAACTGAGGACCTACTTTGTGGATACTTTTCTGTCCTCATCTGATTTAGCCACATAACTCCCCTGGATTGAATTTTAAATTAACCTTGTTTAGAAAACTCATTTATGGTATTTGCATACTACTTGAGTGCTTTGGGTTGTTTCAGAATAATGTTGTGGTGATAAATATTCACGTTATATTTCCAATTTTCACTGTATTCATGCTGGGCAAACAAAGTAGATAGACCACACAACAATAAATCAGTGTAAAGACAGGCTTATAAATGTGTCAGTCAAAATATCTTTTAATTCTTCAGGTTTAAAATTTTATTTTCCAGTTCTGCTGTTTGTATTGTACTCTTATCTTTTTGTCCTCAGTTGCACTTGCTATTTTATTATCTCATGTTTTTTTAATAGGAAATTAAGTCTCTGTTCTATGTAGAATTAACCAAAGAGAACATCCAGAGCATGCAGTTATTTTCCAGTTTGTCAGAATAGGTTTGCCATTTCATACATGTATGGTATTTATGACTGCAATATAATAAAATATTTAAAGTCTAGATTATGACTCTTCTGTACTGAAATTCAGAACATCTTCTGTCAGGTAGAAGTATTGCATCTCAGTATTAACTCTGTCTCTCTGCATCAGATAATGCTCTCTTATTTGTATTTGTTAATAAGTGCAGACATTCATACTTTAGTACCTGATGGGGATGTAAGAGACAGAATATAGATTTTTTTTCCCTAAATTAGAAAATTATCTGAACGGATGGTTGATTAATAATCATTCTAAATTGAAGTGCTTTCATAAGCTACCATAGAGAACCTCATTTTTAAAAAATCAATCTTTCAAAGCTGTCACTTTTGTCATTTGTTAAGCATTTGTTGAGGAGGAAAGAGAATATTTGTCCTAATTCTGAGCTCCCTAAGCTGTGCCAAGAAAAGGAAAAAAAGAATTATCCATCCCACTAATGCACTGTATTGCAACAGAGATTAAATTGATCAGTCTGCTTAGGCATTTCCAGGGTGTGCCTTGCTGTAATATCTGGGCTCTGTATTGATGTGCTCCACGGTGCATTAATAGGTAATAGAAAATACTTCAATAGCTAGCAATATATCTAATTCCACAAATGACTTTTACTGTGGTGGATTATTGAAATCATAAGCCTGGTGTTTGAAAGGGCTGAGACTTTGGTGAAATGCTAAGAAGAAAGGACGAGCATATTTCTCAACTTGTGACAGCCTATTCTGAGTACGTGATGGCTGCGAGCCGGCCCAGGAAACTTTCCCACAGAGGTTTATTGCAGGGCTGGGACTGAGAGTGAGGGTGAGAGACAGTGATTTATAAGAACTGATCCTGGATCTGTCATCTACTCTTTGAGTGGTTTTAACACTGAATTCTGCCGCAATTTCCTCTTCTTAATGAGCCAGTGAGGATGAATCACTTAATGTTTGAACATATCTTTTAAAATGTTACAGGCTGTTCTTTGTCGACTTTCATTAAGCTTTTATTTTAATCTAAGACGACCAGTCAAACACAAAAGATATGCAAAGTACTTCATATTTTGGCAAAGCCTGTTTAGAATACTGTACATGGATAAAAGGAAAGAGATAAAAAGAGAAAACTGGATCAAAGAGCATTTAAGTGCATTCTCTGAGCTCATGTCTCCTGGTATGACTGACCTGAAATATCTAATGCTGAAGTTTCTTGTGGAGAATCTTATCCTGGGTCTTGGACAACGTGCAGCACAGACTGGGTAGGAATTTGTAGTTTTGCTGCAGGTGAACTTCCTGTCATAATGGATGTGTTCAATAAGCTCTAGTTATTGAATTTAAACAGAGTCTCGGTTCTTAGAGCAATTCAAGGAGTTTTGAACACTGAGACCCAGCAAATGCCATTTTTGACCTCTTAATAAATTATAAATACATGACTCAGGGGCTCAGAGCATGGATGCATTGCGTTTTCTCTCTGTTGAAAACAGGGAAGCTGACTCGGGGAAGGGGCACTCAGCTGGGGAGAATTGTTCTTTGTTACTTTCTTCCTCTGTGGGTTCTTTTATTGCATTTAGACATGCTGTAAACAAACACCAATCTCTCTCATCTGTCACATTAACTCGCAGGCTGCTCAGCAGTCCTCAAAGTCTCACAAAGGTCGTAACATTTCTTTAATCATATCTAGTTTACTTTTCCTGTGACTGCCCATTTTCCATGCTGTTGTCTTGAAAATAAAGTATGTGATATTAACCTTTGGGTATTTGATTTGTTGGTATTGCCAAGAGGAAGTTGAAAGCAGACAAGATCACAGTTTGTTGTTTGTATCTGTTGTTCTGAATTTATGGTGTATTTAATTAATCCCATGCTTCATGTCATCCATTAGTCACCTGAAAAGGCCAGAATTACTGTGACTTTTCAAGGCAGGTGGTTTGGGGACAGGGCTTTTGTCTTAAGTTTCAGAGCTTAATCACATCTTGGGAGATGCTGACACTCCTGGTGCACTGACAAACACTGCTCGGGTACTTCCCACTAAAATACAAGGATGGCCTGGACACCTCTTTTGAAGTCAAGACACATTTTCCTAATGTCTTATTGTTGGAGATCTCTGTGTGAAAGGAAAGATTTGTTTTCATTGTAATGTGAACTGTAGTTCTCGTAGACATTTTATGTAGCCTGTCTTGCTGATGCCTGTAGTCTCTGTCTGTGGCACAATGAGTTTCATATACTCATTTGCCTTCACCTTCTTAGTCTCATTCTCATAGACTTGTGAATCTTTTCTGAAGTTTGGCTTCTATCAAAGTCCTCTTATATCAAGTAGAAAGAAACTTCTCTAGGGGTCGTGTCTTCTGGAATCCTTAGGTATCTAAGTTAAATTTTACACCCATCATTTATAATCTCTGTGTACTGATTTTTCTCCCTAGAGTAAAAACTGACAAGCTTTCACTCAGAAATTCATCTTTAGGTGTCTGAAATTTAAGTGAGATGATTCTCACATTATTAATTATAGCTTCTTTATAGAATCCCTAAACCCTGTTCTTTTTTCCATATTTTCCCAGTACCTTCTCCAGTAATATTTTCACATTTTATTTTGCTGTTCTCTATCTCCCCTTCAGATTTATGCATAAGTACTTCATCAACCTTTAAATCTCCTGGTATCTACATAAACATATGTTTGTTCCCCTTCTTCCCTCCCTGAAGTTCCCTTAAGTCTCCTCTATTTTAAATTTGCTTCTCAAAAAATTGCGTTTCTCCCATATGAGTTCTCTTTTTCACTTCATTTCTGTAATAGGTGATCTGCAGAAGAAAATAAGAGCTGAGAAGCAGAGGTGTCTTGGATAATGTCTTCTTCCTTGCTTTTGTGCCAGCTAAAACAGGAATAAGGAGTACTCAGCCGGTTTTCACTGCTGTGCTCTCCTTGCTTTTCCCCCTCCCCAGCATCCTCACAACCCAGTTCTGTTGACTTTCTTCCTGCAAAGACAGGTGGTTGGATGCCCTGAAAGGAAAAACCATGGAGCTAAACTCTTGAAGAGCAGATGTGTGTACTGACCTGCAGTAATAGCCTAAAACCTCTAGAAATCCTTTCCCTTTACTCAGAAACAGATCTTTCACATTGTGGTCATTAACATTTGCTTCCTGCAGTGGCCTATTATTGTTTAAAGTCTCTGACACATAAAACCAAAGTCTTTGGGAGAGAGTAGGTAGGGAAAAAATATACATTCCATTCAGCAAATTTTGTCTACTACCATATGTTTTTACTCAGCAGCTTATTTTCCTGACTTTAAATTCCGTGGTTGCAGCCGCAGCACCTGCCTGTCCCAGGCTTCCCATGAATACTCCTAATCATCTTTGCCTCGTTCCCCCTCCATCTCAGACAGCCTTTGCTTGCTAGTGGAGAATGAAGCAGGAGGTGAAGTGTTTCTTTCTTGTTTCTCATCTCCCTTACATGCATTATACTTGTACAAAACTCTCATGTTGTTTGAACAGAGGAGGGCAAGGTCCTTGTGAAGGGATCAGATCTTAAACAAGCTTCTTCTAAATTCCTCTTACCTGCCACCAGCTTTGTGGTGCTCCATGTGCCATCTGAGATGAGGGTTGTAGTCCTTTAATCATAACACATTTCTTGTATCAATTCGGTCAATAAATGAATGATATGTGGTGTCAAGGTTTCCAAACCACTGAACTCTGTTCTTGTATATTGTTCTCTTACTTGCTTTTCCCATTGAAAAGTAATTGCTTTGAGCACCAGGAGTGATTACAGAAGATGACACCTTTGTAACCAGCCTCAGGATCTCATTCTGAGGAAAAACTCAGCCTGTAAAATGCTGTATGCCTCACCCAGCAATTATGCTGTTGTAGCTAATTTCAGAAGGCATAAATTGCCCATTATTTCTGAAGAGGATTGGGGTTTTTTCACCAGTGGTACTGAAAGTGGATGCTTTTCCAGTGGATTTTTATATGGCTTCCATGGAGTTGTACAAATAAGAAATAAACAATTTGTTTTTATTTCTCACAATGTTTTTCTTTAATTTAAAACTTAATTATTTTGTGATATAATTTGTTGATGAGCAAAGTTTAGTAAACCACTGGAACGTCGTAAAATATAGGTTTCAATTTTTATGTATTAAAAATATTTCATTATGAAGGTGTAATTCTAACACATAATTGGAGATCAGGCAATTCAATCCATGATAGAATATTTTAATGTGTTTAATTTTTTTTTTTCATGTCCATGCCACCATGTAGCATGGATATGGTCTTCTGTGGCAAGTTATTATTGAATGTTATCTCTTATAAGGCAGCATATTCTTATTTCTGCTTGAATTTTTGTGGTGTACCTCATGAAATACCTCTTTATGCTGAAAAATCCAGTATTGGAGAATAGCTGCATAAACCACTTCAATTGCAGTCCATGAGAGCCTGTAGCAATTTGGGAGCAGTACAGGAGTTTCTTGAAGTGATCTCAAATGGAACATGTACAGTTCAGGTGAATTAAAATGAATGTTATGATTTAAGGAATAATGAAGTATTTCATTTTGGTAGATAATTTAACATGTTTTCCACCATTTCTGCATCCTAGCTTTTTCCAAGCTGCTTCTTTTATGGAAGAATTTAGTATTTGACTTTTTACCTGAGTCTGAATTTTGTACCTCATAGAAATTCCAAATCTTAACTGGTCTTAGAAATCAGCAACCTCCAGTGCATATTTCCAAGGCAGGAAATATATTAAAACTATTGTCTTTAGGAAAATGGTATGTGTAGCCCTCAATATGATCTGTTGTTAACAATGTCATTTTAAGAAACTTGATTAGATTGTGCAAAGAAGTTCCCCGAAATTATTAAAACCAACATAATAGATGTTGGATGAGAAACTGTGGGACAGTACTGAAATACATAGTATTCTGCCCTCTTCCATGCCCATGTGAGGACATAAAGAAGAAAGAATTTCTCTTACTCTCTTCCAGTTGCTGCTCCTGTTTGTGCTGCTCCAGGGTGGCAGTGACTGTCTCACAGAGGCTCACTGTGTCCCACAGGGAAACAAGCCAGCTTCGGGGTGTCCTGGTGTATTTCCAACCACAGGCACTAAGGAACCACGAAGCAGGCTGGTTCCATTCATCACTGTTTGCTTCTTGGACCCCGGCTGAGGAGGTCTGACCTCAGAGCTTGTGGCAAAGCAGGAATTTGAGAGCGTGGTAGATTATTTGCTAGATATGCTTATTTAGATAAGAGGCATCATTGAGTCTTTCTAGATGAAACTAGAATAGCTGTGATGACATTTGTTTTACTGTGCAAAGTGGTCCGTCTTTCATGGAATATTAAAGGGAGAAGACAATGTCAATTTTCAAAGCAGGTCTATTTGGACAGCAGTCAAATCCAAACTACTAGGAGAACAAGAAAATAAAATTGCAGCTAACTGTAAGGGACCATTGTGTTAACATTGGAAAAAAAGCAGTGTCTGAAATGAAATTGTGAATAGGAAATTCTTGGATGACTGAATATCTGAACAGTTGAGCACAATGTGAGCAAATAACTTTGTGTTCCACACACCAAAGCCTGATTTTATTTTAAAACAGAGCGCAATAATTGTTCAAGACTTTCAGCTGTCTTCATGTGACAGGCCAGGTGTTCATATGCTCATTCATGTATGGCATTGTGCATTTCCTACATAATTGTTGAGATCATCCCATTTGTGGGATCTGTAACTCCATACTCCAGCATAATAAAAGAGGAGTCTCTGTGGGGGTGGGGGAATTGAAAGAAGTGTATTCCTCTCTTCATAAAAATAAACCTACCTAAGCTCAGTAGGGTTTCCTTAACAAGCATTATTAGGAACTGACTGATCAGCAATACTACCCACCTACATCTGGCACTGAATTTCCCAAAGCTTTTTCATTATCTTAGGGAACAAACCAAAACAACCTGTATGCTTATAGGGTAAATCCTGCTCCTCTAGTGCACTGTTCAGTTGTTCAATATATAATCTTTCTGTCAGCTCTCTACCTGCAGCATCAGATGCTGTGGATCTAAAAAGTAAGTGCCTGAACTAGAACAACAGAGAAGTGTAACAGATACTTTCAAATGTAGCCAGTGCCTTGCAGAGTAATTCAGTTTTCAATTAATACACAGCAGTAAAGTACAGTTGGACAAAAATTACTGGAATTACATGTACTTCAATCACCATGAAATCCAGAAGAATGCTGGCTGACCACAGATGAAATCTGATTTCTGAAATAAGGTGTATTAAACAGTTGCTTTCAGGAGTTGGGGGGACAATGACTCCTGATTATAGAAGGAAGCAGCAGAACGCCTGCCGCTTTTCTCCCAGTTCCCTTATGGAGAAGGGAAGAATCAGGCAGAGCCCGTGAAAAGTGACAGCTCGTGTGAAGTCTAATCCTGCTGGTTTACCACTGAGGATAGTTTTAATTTCCAACTGCCAATGGCATTTACTGTTCTGTATATAAAATTGCCCTTAGCTGGTATTTTTTGACTGCTGATGAGCTTTATTCAATTACTTCCTGGATACTCCCAGCCCCTGTTGACTGCTGGGGGCACTGGGGACACTGCAGCTGTTAGAAAGGGCTCCTCGAAACATGTAAATGAAGGGATGTGAGTACTGGTTCCCCTGCACTGCTTGAAGTCAACTTCTAGCTAGGTTGGTTACCTGGGAAACAGCTGTCAGCACAGTGGAAAGGAATCTATTTAGTGTGGTGGATAGGTGATGGTTTTCCAAAAAAAAGAGAAACGGCAAAAAACCCCACCACTGCTTCATAATTTAGGCTTTAAGTATATCATGAAAGAAATAGGAGATAGGGTGTTCTTTTCAAGTTTGTTAAGAATAAATTATTCCCTGAACAAAATAGTCCGGAACTGCAGAAATGTTTAATTACTGGGAAGAGTCTTTTTATAGGGGATTTAAATTTCAGTAGTAGCTCAAATTTTGTTTGTAACAACAATACTAAAAATAACGTTTTTTTACTTGCCAGTTACCCTCAATTAGAATGCTGCAAAGATACCAAAAAATGGAGAATAATTTGTTAGGTTGTTGACATTTTTTATCTTCAAGATTCTTCCAGTAGCGCTAGTCTTTAGATCAGTTCTCCACTGAAGTTAAATATTGTTGAATTTTTCAGATAGTGTTTCCTGCACCTGCAGCAGAGACAGGTTAAGAATACCTTTTCCAAAGTGGTGAGAGTTAAGAATTCCTGGCTTATGCACTGTGCTCAGATTCACTGACCCATGTCATATCTCAAAGACAAAAGCAGAAAAGACAGTGAAATGAAAATGCTGGGTGTCTTGGCACCACTTATGCATTTCTGATGGGCTAATGATAGCAACATCATCAAAGCTCAAGTTGTCACCTGTATTGTTGGGCAGTTTCCCTCTTTTTAGAGAGGGCTTCATGCTGCTGTTTTGGCAGAGGATAACCATGTCTCTTTGAGCTATAAAATGGGTACAAAGTAAATGCCTGCTTATCTTCTTTGTTCATAATTTTTTGTTTTAGCTCTTAATGTTTCAATTTGAGAAGGACTCTGAGCATCTCACCACTGATTTGTCTTCCTCATGTGACGAAAAGGATTTCCAGACTCTAATTGCAGAGGTACTTTCTTAGGTTCCTCTTCTACCTTACCCTGGTTTCCTTAAGGCTGCCTGAGGATCTAGATACCTCTTGTGTTGATACACAGTGAGTGCAGGACACCCTAGGGACAAATTTCCATGAAAAAGCCATACCCCTGCCTTTTCCTCTGCCCCACATTGTGTCCCTGATTGTGATGGAGCTCACAGAGGGATCAGGGCACTGATCTTCCTGAAAGCAAACCCATTTGAAGAAAAGAATAGAAAATGAAGAGGAAATAACATGATGTTTCATTCAGCTCTTTGATTTGGATAACTGTAATTTCATAAGTGCTTTGTGGCTCAAAGGTCGGGACAGGAACATTCTGCTCAGAGACCAGAACTTCAATATAAGTTCAAAGAAATAGACAACACTGCAGTTGTCTTAGGCAGTTTTGAGAATCTTAGCCTAACAAAATCAGGTAATTATTTTATGGTAATAATCTCCCTGTCACTTAATTTGATCCTGTAGAAACCAGCATGTCTGTACCCCTACACATAGTAAAATTCTGATTTTTTTTCAGGACTGGCTTTTGAAAAACTCCATTTAGTCTAACCACTTAGTCCATCAGCTGGAAGATTATAATCTCAATTTACCCATGTATCTTTGTCCAAGATCTAATATTTCTCAGGCTTCCAATATGCTACAAAATGTATCAAATACCATTAGTTGGGAACACAACTGCTCCATAATGCTCAGTTTCCATTGCTAGTCTTGCGGATCAATATCCTTAAAACCACAATCCTTAGCTTAAGTTAAATATAATTGTCCTATAGGAAAGACAGGAAGGAAAAATATCCTGGAATCTATTTGAAGGCAACTACAGCTAGTTGGGAGCAGATGATGAGAGGAAATGATGCTAGATGAACACAGCTTGTTCCATGAGTTCATATTTTATGGCTCCAGAAATAAAAGTACTTATCCAAACACCATGTATATGGTTTTACTTTTGGATCTTTTTTAAGCAGTCTCATGACGGCATTATTGCCTTGAAACAATTAAGCCCACCTGAGGGAACCACTCCTAGGCTGTATCTATTCCTGCAGAAGGAGAAGGCAAATTAAGCACAAGAGGTGTCTATGAATAAAGTGACACGCATGAAAAGGTTCCTCCTCATAAAAGGGAAATTTCACATGGTTATAAGCCTACGTTTATGTTAATTAAGGACACATCTAGGGTTGGAAGGCTTGAGAAATTGATATTACTCTACAGAATATATATGATCACTCTTAAGTATGTTGTGCCTGTAACTGCATATTACTATATGCTCCACACTATACTTAGCAAGTCTGTCTGTCAGAAAGCTCTAATTGCTTTATGTGTGAGAACATTAAGCTGCAATAAATTTATATACACAGCTGTTCCATTACTGTGGAACAAGTTTTATCTCCTAATAAATTGATGTTTCTTTTTAGTGTCAACTCAACCCAAAATTTATACCCAAGAAGGTGAACCTTAACATCACATAATTAGTTCAGTGACACCAGTGGTAATAGAGGGTATACACTGTACATCTCTTAAATATATTGATGGAAAAAAATTTGACTTCTGTTAATTGTTTCTTGAAAACATAATTGTGATTAAGAGCAGCTTTAATTGGAAAAGGAAAAAAGAATCACAACCTTTAAACATGCTTTGCAAACAGCATGTCTGCATTTACAAGGAGTTGCACCATAACAGGAAAAAAACTAAAAGCCTTCTTTAAAATAGAGCATGGGGAAGAAAAGGCATTGTGGTTCTGTGTCGAGTCACATTTAGGTTAATGGAACAGAAGCTTAGTCTGCTCTGGACTTTTGATTAATATTTAATTAATCTGCTGTAGAAGACTCTGATTTGAATTAAACTGGGTACTAATAAAGGAACCAATTCACCAAGGAGTTCACATAAATTTGACCTGCCATTAGGAGAATTTAAATTAAAATGGCCAAAGTTTTGTTTTCTGCTCATTTTATGCCTGGTCTATATCAAGTGCAAGTAATTTACTAGGAGTGGTGTAACTGGAAAAGTGAAACAGGAATTGATCACTAGTAATATAGCCATAGCTACAATATGACATGCCATTTGGTTTGTTTTAAGTACCATGAGCTAAAGAGCTCATTGTATTGTATTGTTCTCTCAGTACCATGTTTTACAGCTTGAAAAGAAGCATTTAGCTGTACACAACAAAGAGAAGTATAATTTGATTTTAAAAATGGCTGGAATGGTTTCTGGGAGTTGTTTATGCTTCTATATTGTCTCTTAATCAGAGTGGTATTAAAAATGATGCAAACAAAGTCAATTCCCCAGGTGCTGTGACTTCCTTGACCTCCCTTCCCATGTGTGTAGGGGTGTAGGTATTGCCTTACTTTTGAAATATTGCCTACTGTGAAGACAGGGAGGGTTGAACTGTCTCACTCAGGATTCTCCTTTTTATCCATCATGATGGATTATAAAAAGTATCTATTCAACTTCAACATAGGAAAAATGAGTTTGTAGTTACCTCACTCACAGTTTTTTCTGCCAGCCCTTTTCATGGTCAGGGTAGATGCCATCACCATCTTGTGTGCTAGTCAGCTCCTGACCTAGTGAGCAACTTCGACGTGGCCCTCTCCATTAGTTTGGATGATACCTAAATCCCACAGAATTTCTTCAGGTCTCATTACTAAGTTCTCATTCAGATACTCTGACTTCAGCAGCCTGCTCTAATATCTCATCCATCTGGTTTTAGGTGTCTCCAGGGTAGTCCTGTATAGCTTGGCTCCTTTTGCAGTCAGTCAGTCACTAAGCTGAGCCCTCACTGCATGCATTTGTTCTGGGGGAAAGGAACATTTCACAAATGTCTGTGTGCCTCCATTGTGCAAGAGCAAATCTGTTCTTAAACTGTGAAATCTTTGGCTAAGGTCTGGTTGTAGGCAGTCTGTGCAGTGTCTGCTGCAGATGGGGGTCCTGCTATTTGAGTAATGCCTAATGATGCAGAAATCTGGCAAAAATAATAAAAAGTAAATAGCAGAAGTGCAGCAATATCAGATCTTTGTGGGTCTTGCTTACTAAGGATGTTTATCATTCTTTCCTTCCATAGACTCTAATTCCTGGTTTTGGTTTCCCTGGAAAGCAAATTACTGTGTAGCTCAAATGGGAAAATTCGTGGGAGCAGAACTTAATCTGAGTTAGCAGCATAGCAACATAAACTGCTCTCTGGAAGCTATGTCTTGCCTTAGTTCTTTTTGAAAATTCCAGTAGATACTCATGGAGTTTCTCTTACCATTTTTATGGGAAAAGTAATTTATAAAGAAGGCTGGAGCTTACACAAATGATGTACAATGTCTGGTACTGCTTCTCTCTTTACAGGATCATGGCAGTCACACGTGAAAAAAAATAGTGTGACCTGTTACCTTTGAATTACAAAGTCAGTACTACATCATGAGCTTATTTCCAAAATTAATCTTAAATACCAATGCAGTTTTGTGCTGATGTTTCATTAGTCTGTCATTTAACAGCTCATTGCATTAATAAGCCTCATTGTATTGAAAAAGATTTTTAAGAAATTAATAGCAATTCTTATTTTTAAGATAATTGAAGAAGCTGCACTGAGTTTTAAAATTGAGGTAGAAAAAATGTGGTAGTTTTTATATCTTTTTAAAATAAATATATTTGTTAAAATTGACATAGTCTTGTATATGTGCCTCTCAGACATTTCAGCCTATAGGATTTTGCCTAGTGAGGAATGGTCGATGCCAGTAGAAACAAGTCTATAATTTGCATTAAATGGAACTGGCTGTGCAGTATTGCTTATGGTAATAGCTACAGTTACTTGCTTATAATATTTTATCTTGTCTTCTGAGAGCATGAAAGAGCATTTTGTAGGTATGTGTCAAATTCTTCAGGTCATTTGAGTTCATAGTTATGTAGGCTCACAGTTCTGTAGTCTAACTTTCTTCTGCTGACAGAAGCTCTCCTTTGCTGGAAATACCCAAAGAAAACTCTTAAAATTGTGGAGAGTGTTGGAATGTCAGGGTACAACTTAGCCTTCTGTCACTTCTTCAATATTTATACATTTTCTGGTGTTGTAACAATTAATTCCTTCTATTGGAGAGTGGTTGTATATGAATTATAGGTGGCCTGATTAGCTATTTCCATGGAATATAAATTGTTGCCAACAGTTGTTTGAAAAACTCTGTTTTTATCTCAATGTGAGTCTGTCATCCCATCAATGCCTTCAGACTCTTAATCCTGAAATAAGAGAGGAAGGAAGGAAAATATCTTAAATAATGAGTTGCAATGGCAATTTTTTTTGTTTTGTTTTATTTTGGGGGGTTGCTTTTCATAGATATTTGTTTACTGTATAGATCAAATGCTTAGTGTGTCCTTTGACAAGTGCAGTCCATTAAATGCTTTATTCATGAACTGGGATCAAGGGATTGTCTCAGTTCTAGTCTGCTCTCTGAAATAAGATAATACAAGCAATTTCTGTTAAGTATTATGGTTTAGGAGAGTGTGGGGAAAAGAAAAAGTTCTTTAATCTCTTTGATCAGATTTGAATGGCAGTAAAATCTTATGCATTAATGCTTAAAATTCGAGATTTTATCAGCAATCATTTTAGTAAGTAGAAGTTGAGCTGCTGTGCTGAATAAATATACTTCTCAGTACATGTAATGTGTTGATTTCCCTGGAGTTGCTCTGTAATTCATTGTAGAGAAAGAATGAAGAAACAGTAAATAACAAAAAGAAGAAACTGAGTGATATAGCTGTAAGTGGACATATTCCAATTGGTATGATGTGCATCTTTCTGGCAGCCAGGGACAGCTTACCAGGTAATTTCAATAGCAAATTGTTTCAGAATTAATCCCTGAATTTCCTACTGGTAACAAGAAGCTTAGGGCTGAAAATGATTCCTTATTTCTCCCCCCAAAACCTTGGTCAGACCTTCACATGTCCATAAATTCTGAAAGCTCTGTTGGATTCAGCGGGTCTGGACAGGTTTGCGCTAGCCAAAGCTCAAGCCCAGAAATGCATTTTAGAGGTCTGTACAGGAACTGGCATTGCTGTTCTTTAGTTAGAATCACATATGTAGCAATTTCCATTTCAGCAAAGCTCACGAATTAGAAATCTCACTTTTTTAATAGCGTTCAGGAAATATTTCTGGTTTCTATACCGGGACCCATGAAGCGAGTGCACGTCAGACGCTCCAACGGCAGCAGAAGGTTCTGCTTTACAGCAGCGTTTGTGCTGCTGGGCCTCCTGCCTCAAGTGTCTGAAATAGAATTACAGTACAATTTATTATATTTATTATCATGCTGTAGAAGAAAAGGCATTTTCATGTCTTATGATCTGAGGCCCTGGACTGTGTGATTAGTCTGTTACATTTTGGGGTATGTGGCCACTGCAAGTTTGAGCAGCAGTAGTTTGTGCTGCACAGTCATGTTTGATATCTGCAAAACTTTTTTTTGGCACTTGCCACTTGGACTGAAATCTTTCTGATTAAAGATGTCAGAAAAAAGCAGTATCTTAGAAATCCAGCTAGGTAATGATGACAAAATAAAGTGATATCAGTTTGGATATATTTTTAACAGGATGTCAAAACACATTGTCATCAAAATCCCCAGAGACACCATTATGGTGTCAAAATGAAACGTTATCAACCTAAGACTACAAGAATAACAACGAGAAATAATACTATTGTAACTTTGTAACGTACTGCCAATATCATGCAAAATAAATTTGATGTGCTAAGTGGAATTACTTACTATGTATGTTTCATTTCTTCCTGTTTACTAAAAAGCATATGGCAATTATGTTACCCAAGAAAACCTTATAGCATTTGCATAGCATTTACTGAAGTTATGTAAAAGTTGAGATACAAATTAATCACACTGATGAGTCCTTGACCAAAAAAACTGTTGTGTTGCAGTCCTTGGCTTATCTCAGGCATTCCTCTACACTTCTATATGCTTCAGAAACGAAGAAATTTAAGACTTTTATTTTTTTCATAATAGAGAATTATAAACAGTAGCATAGTGTACTTTCTAAAGAACCCTTAAAATTATACTGAAGTAAGTGAGATCTGTTTATTGTATGAACTTTATACAGGACTTTAAAAAAGGCTTTTGCCCATATGTGGTTATGTGAATGCAAACACAGAGAGGATGAGCAACTTGATTTTGTTCTAATGAGTTTTTCTGCCGAAAGATTAAAGTGTTATACTGCTATGCCCATTGACCATCACCTCCTACCAGGCATTCCTAGTACCAGATTTCTTAGGATGATTCATTTTCCACCTATCTTGAGCACAATTTAGCCATCTAGAGTGGATTCATCTGCCATAATATAATTGTCTAAAACTATCCTGAGCTTGTTCCTTTACTCTTCTTTGTCAGTGAAAAAAGTAATGAGCTCTTGAGAGTAACAATTGCATCCAAAGACAAGTACTGTGATTGCCCTCTGGAATAACTTATTTCTCTGTATTTCCCATAGAAAGGGTCCAGGTGAGTAGTTTGAACTGCACACTTGCCTTTTAAATTATTACAGTTGGTTGCAAAAAAATCATATCTTACCTTCTCCAGGTAAATAAATTAGCTTTATTATAACTTTTATCAGGCTAATTATCTTGGCAAAATATTGAAGTGGTGTTACAAGTAAATGTTGTATTTTGTCTGCAGTATGAGAGATACATGCTTTTGGGTTTCTGAAATCTGCACTTATGTTGAGACTAAACAGCCCAATGGCATGAAATAGTATAATTCAGGATTTCTAATCCAGTGTTTCAGAGCATAGCAAGACCATCAGCAATTATTGGGCATCCTGCAAAATACATCTGAAAGAGAATTCCTGAGGAAAAGGCATATTTAACATTTCCAGGAGGAAAAATAAGTGAAATAACTTGAAAATGTCTCAAGTAGTAAAAGTTTAGTTCCACCTAACTCACTAAATAACTAAGTGAATTTTTGAATAAAAGGTAATTGCTGGTTTTTTTCTGTCCTTATGTGGAATTGATTATTTTTTTAATACAACTGTAATTTCACAGCAATTTATAGTTTTAAAGTCAATCAAGACAGTGTGTGGTAAAGCATGATTAAAACATTTATTTACTAAAATCTTCATTTTTAAAGTACAATGCTGAAAGGATTTATCCAGAAATAATTTGTTTTTCAAGGTATAATACTGAGATTTGTTTCTACTCTCCATATGCATATAATATTTAATTTAAAAATCTTAATTAGTTTTTATGCTAATCAGTGTAAATCTTAGTGATAAACTTCATAAGAAGGCAACAGTCGGGTGAATTTAGGCATCAATTCAAGTAATCAATCTTAGCTTTGATTTTATTTTTTTCTTGGGTGGTTCATATTGTGTGCACAGGCACTGAATGATGAAATGCCTAACAGTAACTTCTGATTTAATTTACAGATTGAAATTTATCTAGTTTGAAAAATAAAACAATGATCCCACAATTTTCTGTATTTTATATAGTTTCCAATCTACTCTGATCAAAGGGAGTCTCCTCAACTTTCACCTGGATTTGGTAACCTTAGGCCAAGTCATTTTTGTTTGTTTTTAATGGAAAATTTCACATTCTGCAGTTTGAAATTAGCCTATAGTTAAAGTAAGATATAATGTAAAATCAATCAAAATATTATTTGAAGATTTATAATGCAATAGCCTCTGTCAAAGTAAAGAAATAATTATACTATAATTATGTTAGAGGCTGGTAAGGACAGGGGAAGACATGTGAACTTGCTGTAATGTATTATCTTTTTTAATGTTCAGGCATTTTAAGGAGATGTCTTAGTCCATAGATCAGTGTTTGTCTAGCAATGTATTGCTTAACACTGTAGTTTAATGAATACTTTAAAACAAAATGTCATTTTTATTAAGGGCAAGTGTCACAAGAGTCAAAAACGTTCTATTTTCATTTGTTAGTTGCAACACCCGGGCACCTGTTTACTAAGTGTTTTCTCTAATTAAAGAGAAATAAACAATACAAAATATTTTTTGGGTTTCCAGTATAACTTATGTCAATGCATTAAGCAAGATCTAAATACTTTTAAAGTGAAGTTTTGCATTGAAACAGAGCTATATTTCACCATTTACACTATATTTTCAATGGTGCATTATTTAAATAAACCTTTTTTTCCAAATCTGTTTTCAAATTTGGAAGTTTGAATAATTTGAATAATTTGAATATCACTTTTGCTTTGTCCTTCAAATGGTACAATCAGAATGGGTTTTTTTTCTGTTTTCAGTGTTGCTAGACCCAGCATTGTTGGCTAGAGGTGGGCTCTGAAGCAGATTTTAGAGCACGGTGTCAGCACGGAGCAGAAGCTGAGTGGTGTGAGATGTGCTGGAGGGAGCTGGGCTCTTCCCACGTCACAACATTCACACCTCACAGGTGCTGCTGGCTGTGGACAGATGTTCCTTTTTGCAAATCCTGCCGTGCTTTAAGGAGTGACTGCTCCCTAGCTGCTTCTGCTGCCCCTCTTTCTGCCCCTGTGTCTCATCCTGGGAGATCAGAGGGAGCTCTCCCTGAGCAGCTTCTGGCAAAGCAGCTGGATTAGCTTAAATGGAAACAAAGGCTGACGTGGCCTGAAGCCTGCGAGGGATCTTCTGGATGATCCCTTCTGCTGGCACGGGAATGGCCAGCTAGGTCCAGGAGCGGATTTCTTCTCTGTGGTCTTTGTTAAATGTCTCTGTATTGCTGTGCCAGGCAACTCTCACATTGGCACAGAACAGCCTGCGATGTCCAATTGTGGCTGTTCATCGGCCCTAACAGCACTGGAGCCATCACTGTCTGTTCCAATTAGGACAGGAAGATTCTTAGGTCAGAGCCCATTTCTCGCCACCTGATTTTGAAGTAATTTTGTATTTCATTTGGAATCAAAACTGCAAATTTCTCCCTTGCTTGATCACTAGTATTTTTTTTAGTTTTCTTTTTTTCATGATTTATTAAATCTTTCTCTGTGTATTTCTGCCATTTCTTTAACATTCTCATAAGTAATTCACAATGAGATGTCTTGTATTTTCTTTTAGGTTTTGTGGCATTCTCTTTTTTCTTTTCCTTTTTGTTTTTTTTTTTTCTACCTCAGAAAGTGCAATACCCTATGAGAACACCTGTAACAAGTTGTGTGTGGCTGAAAATTGGGTTGGCTTATATCTGCAAAATCTAACAGCTCTAAAGCAAGGCTTAGACTGTGTGATAACCCAGTAGCTGAGTGTCTGTTTTCAGATGTTTATAGCAAGTTCCTAAAATCTCTGCTTTTCCTTTTAGTAGAAGAATTCCACTGAAAAGTAAGACTGGATTTCAGTCTCCGGTGTGCAGGCTCTGACAGGCTAATAAGGAAGAGTGATGGTGGCAATAAAAAGGGTCTTGGGTGCATTCTCCGTATTTCACTGGCTGTAAAATGATGGCCCTGCTACAGAAGGGCCACAGAGGGACTCAAAGTGAAACCTTACAAAACCTAGTCTGGAAAGTTTGAAGAGACTGTTGTGGTGAAGTGACCTCCCCATCAGCCCCACCTCTCCACGTTGTTTATGGCAATCACATCAGAATCAAGTGCTGAATTTTGAGCATTTGAGGTTACCTTTCTAATCTGTAGAAAAGAGGTGTATCTTTTTAATTTTTAATTATTTCCTCTGTTGAAATTGTGTAAAATGATCATCTAAACACAATATCAAAATTTGGAAATTAATTTTATTCACTGAAGAAGAAAGGGAGTGCATTTGGAGACTTATGTACTTCATGGTATTGCAGTTGATGAACTTCCACTGTGAAGGTAACTGGAATGACACTAAAATTCCCAATGAGCTGATTTCACATGCATACATATTGACATAAATCCTAAAGTTTAAATCCTGTTTTGATGGAATTACTATGTTGAAGTGTGTATGTATGTGTACAGGTAACATGCTATATCTTGCCTGTCACATTAAGCCAATCCCTGAATTTAGCTGCCTTTAAAATCTCCTGACTTTAAACGATATATAATGCTCGGTGTTTATTTAGCAAATATGAAATGGCAAAAGAGGATGAGTTTTATAACTCTGTGAACAGTAGAAATAAGCCAAAATTGAAAGAGATCTGGGGGAAAAAATGTCTGGTAGAATGTATACCCTTCAGCATGCAAGAAGCTGCCCTTGTTAGAAACTAACTTTGCATGCATAATTAATTTGAGCTGCACATTTTGTTTCTTACAGCTAGAAGAGAAATTTAATTCAGGTGTTTGGTGAACATATGGGGGATTTACTGTGAATTTATGACCTGTGGTTTGAGTGTAAAAACCCAAGATACTAGCTGATAAAACTTAATGAAGCTAGTGCAGAGAAACTATTTTTATTTGCAGTTTTGTAATTCATACATTTTTTGGTTTTTAACACCTCTCCTCTACCTTTTTATGCCTTATTCCCAATAAATACTTTGACAGTTAAGAAAAACAAAAGTAGTGTGGAATAAGGCTTTTAATGCCTCTTTCCAGGTTACAGCCATGGTACATTTGTAGTCTAACAAATTTCATCTCTTGCTCAGCTAATTTTTTTTCTCAGATGACTGTAGCAATTCTGTAATCATGTAACAGCTCTTTTATACATCACTGTTCATGGTTACTCCTGTTTGTGTACCATGTCTGAATGTGTTAATATCCGTGTGTTCATGAAAAATCTATTTCCCATTCTATTTCCTATTCTATTTTCTGATGTCTCAGAAAAGGACCATATATAGGGCACGATGGAAGGAGAGGACCAGCCAAATAGGTTACACTAACTTAAGCCTGAGGAGTGGCATTTAGATGTCAAAAAATAAACCACAGAACAAAATAGGAAAAGACCAATCTGCTCTGGCAAGCTGGTGGCAGGAAGGAGGCAGTACAAACTGTGCTGCTGCTCAGCCCTCATCGCCCTGTGCTCTGTGGGCACAGTCATCTGTGTCACTGATGATTAACAAATCTGCCTAAAGTGAGCAAACCAGCAGGCTGTGCACTGGGACGTGGTGGTAACTTTAAGGCTGGTAAAGGGCACACTTTCATTTTATTTTATGTCCATGACTTTTTGAAATAACCTGACAGTTTCTGCTTATTCACCCTCAAGGGCCATCTGAAACAGACAAATCCATCTGCTTGGGGTTAAGCACTGTGGAGAGAGGGTGCTTGAGTTCCAGTAAATGTAGCAGAAGTTTTTATATTAGATTATCACCACTCTACTTTCTGTTGGGCTGTTTCGTCCTGCTCAAGTGATGAAGAAAGGGGCCAATTTTGTAGGCATTCACTTAGTCCTGTACTTTGGTAAGGATGTGTGCCACCAACCATGGCGTGGCCGCATTGTCAATCCTCAGTGTGATGGAAATAAATTTGCTTCCTGCTCTTCTCTATGTGTAAACAGAGGTAGATACAAATTCAGACCTTAATTTTTAACATGACACAGGTAATCTGTTCAAATGAAAAGGAATTTATATCATACAAATGGGTGATAGTTATTTGCCAGCTTGAAGCAAATAAGAACCCATCTGTGTTTTATTACTGCTATCCAGAGATCTAAGCAGCCGGTCAGGCCGGCGAGGCCCCGGCAGCTCAACTGTGTGATAGAAGATTTCAAGGTGTAAAGAACACTGTTTGTTTACTAACCTTTTGGTTATTCTAGTCAAGTTGCAACTGCCTGGTGGTGTTGTTAAGACCCTTTTCCGTGCTTTTTCAGGCCAATAAATTTTTTTCCCAAAGCTTCAGTGGTCCCTGTTCAGTGGCATGTTTGTATCTTCTACTTTATCACACTGAAAATCTGACTGTTTTGAAAGGAATACAGCTCTGCACATCAGTGCATGACATCACACTGAGACATTGCTTAATGATCTGAGACCCTGATGGCCGTTGCTGCAACTGCTTGTTCCTGGAAATATATGACAGCCCTGGCCTATCTAAGTCTTGCTTACCATTGCATTTTTAGCCTGTGCTGCTGGTGGTGTGTTTTGAAGCAGCACTCAAAAAACAACTGATTGTGAAATGTGCCATCTGCAGATGGGAGGCAATGGGGTGCCAAGTAGAGCTGTGATACAAGAAAGCACAGATGCTTTGCAACCCAAGTAAACTTTGGCCCTAAAATCCTTTCCTTGAATTTTATTTATTTTAAGAATATTTAACATTGAGAGCACTTTGAGAGAAGATCACTGGTATCTGATGCTAGGAGGTGCTAATTGACTTCTGTTAATTCACAGCCATCCTGTTATTAAGTTGCTATAAGGGAAGGCTGTCTGGGCAAGCTGTGGTTACTGTAGAGAGTTGTAATTCCAGTTTTGCAAAAAAATTTAAAACTGGCATAGGTTAACTCTTCAATAGACTTTGGATGGATGTCAAGGTAAACTCCTTCCTTCCTGCTAATAGTCCTGAATTCTTTGAGATGGATCTGCCTTCAGATTTTCAGTGCATTTTAATGAAGGACTCAAACAAAACATGGCACATTTAATTGAACTTTTGAGGACTTGCCCCATACACCCACAATGGGAATTTAAGCAGCAAGATCACCTGCAGCCTGCATCCTAGTAGTCTATTGATATGACCCTATCTTACTTGGGTCAATTCATCCAATAAGTCAAAATTTATTTTGCTTTAGATTGGCTAAGGACACTTCACATGGGATGTAATTTGTTTAGCTCTGCCCCAAGGGATAATGATGTGACTTACATAAAGATTTTTTACATGAAGCAGAACACCTTGGGATCTGAAAAGTAATAAAGTTAGGTTTGCACTGCTGACTCCAAAATTTTATTGGTGACAGTTTTCCCTAGTGATTATGATTTTTACATTTTCCCCCTTCTAGAAGTACTAATTGTGAGTGGAAAGAGATACCAAGTGGGTGTACCAAGTGTTCCCTGAGTGCAGAGGGAGTGCAGTGGGAGACATAAAAACCAGCAAAAAAAGTGCTGATGATAAGAGTAACTGGATGAAGAAGAGCACCAAAAAAAAGAGGTGACAGCATGGCAGGCCAGGACAGAGATGTGCAAGCCCTCAGTGGTGAGAAGATTTAGGCAGCTATAATTTAACCTGGAGAATCAAAATAAGGTTGAAATGAAAATGGAAACCAAAGGAGGCAAAACTAAGATAAGATATAGTCTAAGCCCTCAAATAATATTTTAAGAAATGTATCTTAGTGCCTTCTTAGCTGTCTGGCTTTTCCTCTTCTAAATAAAAATATTTAATTTTTTTATTATTAACCCACTGACTTGATCTCAATTTCTGTTTCTTAGAGACTTTTTGAGCTTGAAGAAATTTGAGGAGATACAGAAATTCCTTTTTCTAATTTTGCTCCTTTTTCTTCTGTAAAATAGTTCTTTTCATAATTCACTTCTTTTGCAGTTTTCTAAATCTGAGTCATGTCCCTTGCTTTTCAGATAAAATAGAAATTTGTTAAAAGATTTATCTTCTCTGCCATTATCAAACCTTTAATAAGTTTGAATAACTTTTCTTAAATCAGCTTGCCTTCTTTTTTCTTTTCATTTTTTTGTAAGGGTTTTTTATGCATTAAAATAAGTTCTTAAGTCTGGAGACAAGTTGATCATAAATCCCAGGATCCTCCTTGTCCTTTGTTACTCATCTCTGCAGTGTAGAGAGTGTGAAGTTCATGCATTTGCTGTTTGGGAAAAGACACATTTTGGCTTCATGGCATGGACACTATGCATTTATTTTCTTGCAATTCCTCTGATAAGGTAATTGTTTTAATGAATAACTATAACAAAATATGCAGAGGCCCTCAGATCTGTAATAACCCTTTCACCAGACCATTTTGGGGCTGGTGCAGTGTATCCTGTATAGTGCACAAGGTGTAGTGCAGTACTTTGGAGTTCACATTCTGTTTGCCATTGGATAAACTGCTTCAGTGTCACTTTTGCACTGTGATCCCTAAAATCTGAAACAATCTTGATTACAGAACCCTGATTGTTTACCCACCATCTTGAGTACTACAAGGTGTCTATGGATGGCATTTTTTCTAGTAACTTTTGCACAGAAATTCAATTACTTTTCTCTTTCAAATATATTCTTATGCCTGAAATTTTAATATTTACTATATTTTTGCTTCTTAAGTGCATTTATCATGTAGGAAACACCTCTCTGTATAGAAAGCAGTGGAATACTTGTTTGTTGGATTAACAATAACAGTTTTAAAAATCAACAGACCATTTAAAAGTGTCTTGTCTTATATTGGGTTGTGATGAATCCCTTTAAAATGTGAGGTGCATAGCAATGCATGGGAAAAAAACAAGTGGTTGTATAGTAAAGCTGGGCAGAATTTGACAATAAGGAATAAATTTACATAAAATAAAACTGTAAATGGAGATAAGCTGTTTCACAAAATGAAGTTGAATTAAGGAAATAAAATTAGCAACACACCTACAATGAAGTGGAAATCTTGAAAGTAGCAGTGTTTCATTTCTACCTGTTCTAAATTAAGCTTTCTTTTAATTGTACTTTTCAAAATGGTAATTTGCACATAGAAATTTACTTATCCTACAAATAAAGCATCTCCTAAAGCTCCCATTTGGGTTTTTAAAAAGCATGAAAGAAAACACTTCTCTAAATTCCTTCCTTTTCTCTGCCTTTGGTTTCAAATAAATTTTAAAAATAAATCAACCCAAACCACTTCAAAAATTAGCCTTTGCCAGAACCATACTAATTTTTCTGTCTGGCCAGCCAAGCACTGATAAACTCTATTTATTTGCACTGAAAAGAGTGGGAGGTAATGTCTCAAACATCTACAACCTCCAATCCCCTGCACCTACCAGTCCCAAAAGACATGGACAACAGTCACAAATGGACTCTACAATTGTCTCTTTTCATACAAAGGAAGACACAGGATATAAATTCACTGTGTTTTATTGTACCCTGTGTCTAAGAAAGGAAATCTATGGAATTGCTTTCCATTGTCTCTCTGCAGATTTCTCTTTTGAAACAAAGTAATAGATGTCCATTCCTCATCAGCTCTTTTGAAATAAACAATGAAATGCAGGGCACAAGAAGCCCACAAGAATAGATTAAAATGCTTCTGGTTAGTCTTGATATAGCATATTTGTTTGTCAGGCTTTCTGTGGTTCCCACATTAACATGTTTGAAAGAGGAAGGTTGTAGGGTCAGGTGGGAGCTGCACAGCTGGAAAAATGTCAACAAGATTAATAAATACCCACTTTCCCCCTTCTCCATGAAATAAGCCATTCCTGTGCATATTTCATTACATGCACATGGTTTCATGTACACCTGCACCATGGAGTGTGGATTACTGGGTATTGTGGAGAAATTGATGGTTTTGAAGGATTGAAGGTTCTGGGTGTGCTGGTTTGTATCAGTACCTCTGGGACTGAGCCCTCCCCAGCCACCAGTGTCTGTGGGGCCAAGTGAAGCCAGCTCTCATCTGCTGCCCAGATCCATTCCTGCTATGGCCCTGTCAAATGGATGGCTTTTTACTGGCCCCCAAGCCTTTTAATGCTTTTAGACTGATCAATTTAAAAGACTTGTTAAAAACAGAACTATGGGATGACAGGCTCTTATTGATTGGGGAAAATAACCAAATTTTGTATAGGTAGAGCCTCCAGACATTGTAATTAATTTGATGTGAATAAAGATCGGATAGTACTACAGTTTATTGATCGGATAAAAGTATCTTTCTTGTTTATTCAGTAGCAGAGATCATTAGGACTTTTAATTTCCCTTTATGTTAAGTCTGACACTACTATATCAATTCTTCTTCATTCTCTAGGAGTGACATATACTGAAAAGGTGCCAACAACTTATGATAATTATTAGGAACATTCTTATTTGTCTTGTCCTTGCAACATCTGAAATTTCTTTATTAGACAAACAGCATTTATAATCTTTAAAAAAACTAAAAATCTTGGGACTAAATTCTTGTAAATTATTTTTATGTCTGTAGTCCTGCACTACAGCAGCAGTCCCAGTACAGGTGGCAGTTGCCAAGTATACTGATCATTTCCATCCTTCCTCTTTTAGCAACAGATCGACCCCCAGCAATCACGACCGGATCCAGCGCCTGCGACAGGAGTTCCAGCAGGCAAAGCAGGACGAGGACGTGGAGGACAGGAGACGCACGTACAGTTTTGAGCAGCCGTGGGTGAGTGTGCAGGGCCTGCCAAAGCTGGGATCCTTGGCTGACTCCTGCTGTTCCTGGGCGGGTTGGGAGCAGACCAAAGGGGAGGCAGGGTGCTCTGCCTCTATACTTCTGCCCTTGCTGTGATCCCCATTTTTGGTTCATTGATGTTTACTTCAGTTCTAAGCTTCTACAGCCATCTGTCATGGGTGCAGACAGCATTATTTGCTCCGTGGTTAGACCCTTGACTCTGCGAGTTACTGCTTGGATTAGTATCAAAGGCAATACCTATTGATCTGAAATTTTGAAGGAAAACCAGAATAAAATACATACTAAAAATAAATAATGGAAGATGTAACCTTGTAAATGCTATTTTCTCTGAAGCAATATCACTGTCTAGTTATTTTCATAAAGGTAGAACTATGTCTTTTCACAGTAAAAGAGAGATGAACCTCCTTTACAATAGTACCACTCTGACACTTACATTAGCTGAGACAGTTCTGTATTGAGTTATATGTCCTAATTGATCTTTTAAATCCTGTTCAAACTGATCCAGTAATGTGATACAATTATTTAAATACATGTGCTTATCTTGGTTAACATAATTGAATGAATTAGTACTGCCTTTTAATCAATTACATATCCTAAATTAGGATGCTTTAAAAATGAGGCAAAAACTGTAATTTTGTTGAAAATTCCATGGTAAAGACAGTGAACAACTTGTTTGTGTTCCCAAAAAACTGGGGACTGTGTGATGACAACAGTAGAATCTCTCACAGCTTCCTCTGAAGCAGGTGAGGGTGGTGAGTTTGAGTTATTGTTGCTCAGCATTGCCATGCACACGAGGCTGAGGTGAGAATAGCCAAAGAGTCACATGTCTGTGTATGAAGTCACTGAGAACAGCAGATACAGGCTTCTCTTTTCTTGTATTAGAAAACATCTAGCTTCCTCTGAAATGGAATAAATAATATAAACTTCTTTTTATGAGCAGATGCTTTCAGTTTGAGGTGGGGAAGGTAATGTGCTAGCTCATCACAGGGACAGTTCAGCCATTTGGGGTAGGTAGGGGCTGGGTGTAGTTGGTACCTTCTGTTACCCATACCAGCTACTGTTTTGTTTCCAAATGAGAGATTTCAGCAACATTCTTGGGAAAACTGTGTATGAGAAAAGCTTGCACTCTTGAAGACTTGAGAACTTAACTACTGAAGGTCGTGGGCCAAATTGTTGTATATCTAAATGCCATAGCAACTTCAGACAGTCAACTTGGCTTTTATTATACGTTCTTGTAAAGAATGAGAAGGGAATTATTTGGATGACAGACTGATTACCTTAGGAATGGAATAATTTCCTAAATTCTGGGTCAGAACATTGACCTTTCTATTTTCTCTTTTTCAAACAAATGGTATCTCTCTGTTTACTCCCCTTCTACAGATCATGCAAATGAGCTCAAAGTGACTAATTCAGCTTAATGTATTAATATTAGTTCTGAAGCTTATTGTTGCTTTTGTAGGAGCTGCTCTGTTGTTAAATACATAGGTGACCAAATGTTTTATTTTAGATAAGTACTTTTAAAAAAAAGTTGCCCAAAGTCTATTTGACTTACAATTTTATTTTTCCATTGTGTACTCCAACCTTTCAAGATCACAGTGCTTGGAAAGGATAAAGCAATGATCTCATCTATTTCAGCACTTCACAGTCATTTCAGTTTTAAAGAGCCATAATCCTGTTCTTTAAGGAGTGTGTTGTACTACTTTAACATGTTAGTCTAAAATGATGGACTTTCTTGAGACAACCTCTCAAAACAGATCCAGATGTGTTATTAAATACTGATGACACCAAAAAAATGCAGAATTGGTTTACAATACACGTGTAGGAAAATACTTAGATACATTCATCAGTGTCTTTTCAGTCTTCTCCATCTGTGAGCTGTTGGTTCCAAACCACAGCAGTGCAAAGTGCAACTGTACGTGGGCCATTGTTGAAAAGAGTGTTTTCACCTGAGGGAGATGGGTTGTGCAGCCTGCATAAACAAAAGGCTTTGCATACAGAAAAGCCTCTGAGCCACAAGACAGCAGCCAACTCTGACCTGGTTTGGATAGAAAGAGAGGAAAAACCCATCCTTGGAGAAGTGTGTGCTACGAGGTGATAAGTAGTTTGCATTTCTCATTACAGAGCTGATGGGATGGTTGAGGATAGGGAATGGAGTGCTGATGTGATGGGAGACCGTTGGAAGTATAAATGAACATGGGGTTTGCAGTGGAAGTAATGGATGCTGATGGAAATCTGGCAGCTCTGAGGATGTTCAGAGGAGCTCAATGCCTCAGAAACCCACTAATATATTATAAAAATGGTCCTGTAAACCTCACCAACTCCAATTCCTCCCAGATTATTAATGGCCTGTGACACAGGAGTCCATTTACCTGTGACAGATACCTTCAGTCTCCTCCCTAGGTGGGAGGCAGCTCTCATTCCATGGAGCACAGCTGGTTCTGAGTGGTACCTGTGGGTGCCTGGCCCATCCCTTCCTGCGGAGGCCCATCAGGTGAAGGTCATTTCTCTGTAGCTGAGCAATGCAACAGCACTGGACGTTTTGCCCCACCGTGTTTGTCCTGGCAGTAAACAAAGTACTTGACTGCCTGCGTCGAGTTCAACAGCACCAGGCAGCGTAACAGACACAAAAAGTGATAGTGCTGGAATGAGATGGCACTGTCTATTAAGCAGCATAACATTTCTGCTCAAGGCCATTTGAATGACACACTGTTAGGGTTTAAATAACTGCCTAAATGTTGCAACATCGAGCCTTCTCTAAAATTCACCGGTCTGTAAGCTGAGTCAAAGCATTATGGAAAGGATTTTTGTATTTGTTTATTTTAGGATGACTTTCTCAGGCATCATAGCTTTTCTTTCTTTTCTTTTATGTGGCGCTTTTTATGTGTTTGTATTTCAAAAAGTGAGGTACAAGAGGCTTTCAAGGGCAATACTATAGGCCTGATGTTGCATGGGAAAAAAAAAGATAAAAATAACATAAAATTTAATTAATCCATTTTAATCCTGCTGGTGTTAATTCCAGTCAAAGTGCAGAAATGTGTATCTGGACATGCAGAATTGCATGGAATTACAGTGTGTCTGGTAATATTTAAGGCCCTTGATGTTGCTATGGCACTTTAATACTAATGAGGATTCTTTGGGGGCTGATTTTTCTGTTTCGTACCAAAGCTGAGCCTCTGTTTTCTGTGCTTTTCTGGATTTTGTTAGGTCTGCTGAGGCTTACCTTGTACCAGTTCCAGACTTTGGGGGACTTTGTTGTAATTTGTTTCACATCTTGTATTTTTGCCTAGTCACATCTTGATTAACAGACACACCCACCCCTTCAATAACAAAACCACAGCTCTGTAGCCCTAAATGCCATGGAAGTGAACAATCCAATTTAAAAAAAAGCATTTTAAATCCATGGAAAACACTACAGCTGCTTGCCAGTCCTGTTTCTGGAAGCACATCAGTGATCCAAAAAAGCCCACAAAGATGCTTGAGGGACAAAAGTTGGTGCTTTATTTCATCATATTCAATACAATAATTGGTGCTGAAAATGGGAGGTGGCAAATTCCATTCACAAATACATTCATCTCCAGTCATCCTGGATCTGTTTGAATGACAGGAAAAATCTGCTGTTGAGAGAGCAGCTCAGCAAAACGTACTTTAAATATTTAGGAGTCAAATAAAAATATGCTTGATTTTCTAAAGATAACAGCTAACTGGGTCATAATATATACACTACCTGACTTGGCTGAGTATAGCTTTAATTACATGCACAAATTTGTGAAAAATAAATAATTACATGATTTTCATATAGGAAAGACTCCAGGAGTCCTAATAATATATTTATATATGGCCTGTTAACTAAAGGCTCAGAAGGGCTGGGGTTTTTTTTCTGCTTGGGTGTTTTCTGCTGTTTGTTGGTGTGTAGGACTTGTCTCTATAGAAAAAAAATCCTTTTTTTCTGTTTAATATATTTATTTCTTATCCCTGTAGTCAAGTCCTTGACCTTCTCAAAGCCATACTAAATTTTAAATAGTCTAAAATTCTTTAGGAAACATTTCTATTGCTATAACTTTGACCACAGCATATTAATATTACCTGAAAAAGTGAATAACAGACTTTATTCAATGTAAACATGGTAAAGTTTATATCAAATTATGTAGAATTACTCAACACATTAATGAGTAAGAGAAGTACTGTAATAATTCTTTCTATTATTAATCCATTTCAAGCATCTATTTTAGGATATTTTATGCAAGATATTAGGCAATATCTAACAGAGTATTGCAGTAGACAAAAACCTTAGAAGCTAAATTGCAGTTTCTCATATCCCACAATATCTTTCAGAGAGGAAACCAAAATTATTATAATAACTTTTAGGAAAGTGTGTCCACAGGTAATTTCTCTTTTCCTGTGTAGTTAATATCCATTTTAAATCTGCAAAGGATTTAATAAAACACTAGCATTTTTTGCTACAGTTTAAGCTCTAACTTTAACATTTTTTTTATTTTTAACCTTTTTTTTACCCACTAGCTTTAATCTACTGATATATTTGAAATAAAAAACAAAGAGATATAAGATTTTAAAATTAAATTAAGTCGTTTTAGTTAATAAAAAAATATTTATACCTCACAGGCATACAGTGAGCATAAATACCTCAAGCAGAATTTCAGGGCTTAGTGGTTTGTTTCTGCCATAGTGAAGATTTTCCTTCTGCTGCTCCTTATACAGAACTCATTATACAGCTCCTTATTCTGCTCAGCTTCCTACATGTACACCATAGAAAGGCACAGAAAGGGATGGGATTTTCTTATTACATGTTGTTTGAGTTAATACCTGCACCTGTTGGCAATTTTTAAAAGACATGCTGCTATATGTTCTGTTCACCATAGCAACATAAACACAAAGATGGAAGTAAAAATAGTTTTCAAGGACATCTCCCAGAGACACTGAATGTTTTTTATCATTTTGAATTTTGATATACACAGTTACTGGATTGTCTGTCATCTGTGCCAAGAACATTTACACATAAAGCAGGCAAGGTCATTTAATCTTATCTATTTCTAATTAGTGCTGCACTATGAGAACCACAGACTTTTGGGGGGGCCTTTTGCCTGCCAGGTTCCCAGATGAACTTGAAACTTCTTGGTTAAACACAGAGCTTAATCTGAAAAAAAAAAAAAAAAACCCCAAAAAACAAACAAACAAACAAACAAACAAACAAGCAAACCAAAAAACACCCCACATTTATTTTAATAAAATTGTGGTCTTTTTTAATAGCTGGGAAAATACTAAGTTGGTCCTTTAATAATCTCCTTGTTAACTATTTCTTTATCAACCCAAAGAGTCCTATGAGTCTGAGCAAGCACATCTCGCAGCCTGTTCTGTGGCTCTAGGCTGTCAGATAGGCATGTCACTGTCACTGGTAGATCTCCTGTCACCTGAACCCGTTGGGTCCCCTGAAAAGCCATGGCCCCATGAGCTCCTCTCTGTAATTCAGCTTTGATTTGTGCCATTCCTGAGGGATCCCTGCTGCCACCACACAGGACTACCCTGTGTGGGCAGAAATGCCACCGTGCAGGGATGGAAACTGTGTGGACAGCCCCTGGGATAGGTAGGAAAAGAGAGGAGGGACATTTGTCCCTAAAATATGTTGCTCTGGACTGCTGATAATGGTCACTGCAACTTGAGGCACGAGGGTTACATGTTCTGTTAAAGAGCTACTCTCTGTAACATAAAAAAATGTTTGCATTAAGTGAGAAGGTGGAAACTTTAAACTTTGCAGCCGTGGTTTTAAATTAATGTATCTTTGGGAAGAGAGCTGTGTAATTTCATCTATCTTAAATGCTAAATGTTGTTTAACAATGCTGAATGCACTATCATTGCCACTTCAATGTATTGTGGAAGACATGAACATACATTTATTTGTATAACTCAGCCCTGGTTGTTATTGTGGCCTTGACCACATCCTAATTTAAAAGGTCAGTGCTTGTCATACATCTCACTGCAAGCAAGGCCAGAGTTCTTATCAATCTGTTCTGTGAGGACCGAGCTGTTGCCAGCTTTGTTGGATGGTTTCAGGTTGTTATAATTGTACTTAGCCTTGTGTTGATATCAGTGTTATAATTACTGTGTTACGTGTGTTCCTTGTACGTGTTTTTTTGCTCTGTAGAAAGATCTGAAAATAGTGCAACATTTTTTTCTTAATTTTCTCCATTTTATGCTAACATAAATGGGCTAGATAGTTATATAGATGTGTGTTTAGGAATGTATTTTATTAAAATTTATGTGTATAAAAGCATATTATGAGAACTGAGACAAAATTACCAATAAGTTTTTGAAGAACAAAGTTACTTATTACATAAATATTTTTGTTTAGTTACTTTAATCAACAGCACATTGAAAAGTTATATCACTGTATGGAGATTTGCATTTTTACTGAGCAAATTAAGGGTCCAAAATGGATTATATTAAATCTCTATATCATCATAACCATATATCAAGGATATTCACAATGGTATCACTGAGGTTTTGAATGAAAAGTTTTGAAAGAAAGGCCTTTTCATTAATAAGATGGTTGAATGTACCTGTCTATGTGTATATATGTTATGATATGGAATATATGGTTGCATACAAAGGGAGGATATTTGTGTGTCATTGACATATTTTTGGGTACTTGAAATGAGGTAAGAGATTCAATTATATGAACAGCTTATTGTAGATGTGAACAACATTCAGACTAAATATATGTCCTTTTCAGTTTAGCTAAGTATTGCAAATCCTCTTAGTTTAACAGGGTGTACCTTCAGTAAATCAGATAATGGATTTGAGATGTTTGCCTTTAGATCCATCAAATTATAAATGTCGCCCATTAGATGAAATTCTTTCTGAGCTGCAGAGAATCCAGACCTGACTCCTCAGATCCTGTCATTCTGGCCACGCACTACAGCAGGCAGACAGGAGTGACAGCTCCTGCCTCTATTGAACCATTGGTTCTTCTGTGCATTAAAAAGAAATATCTCTGAAGTTACATTTTGATCTTAGTCCACTCGTACTCCATTATGGCTTTCAGAGCCTCTGTCACTTTACTGCAGGCTTTTGTGGTAACTTCATCTCTCCACCTGTGTGTGTGTGTGCATTCTAGGTGGTGCATTTTATTGTCCTGTATAAACCTAAACTGAGCAGCAGCTCAGTCCTATCTCCAACTTTTTGGTGATTTAACCATTCCTGTACTGCCAAATTCTTTAATCCCTTATATTTACAGCCAACTGAAAAAAAGGAAAACTGTTTTCAAATAAAGAGAAGAAATTCTGATTTCATGTCTTATCTGTGATAACTACTTTCTTGCATATGACATAATGTAGCTGCAAGCTTTCCAATGTTGTTGAAGTGAAACCCATGAAATTAGGAGATTGGCTGTAAAATCTTAGTTTAAATGTTTTTATTCTTTATGGGGAAGTTGATAAGGGAACTTTTGAGTTTCCCTCTGGTTTGCTCTAAGTTGCTTATAACCACACAGGAGAGGATTCACAAATAAACCCTATGATTTTCAGGTAATCACTCCCTTCCGTAAGCTGAGCCCTTCAATAAAATACCAAATGTCAGAAGACTCTCAATAAAGTCAAGAAAGTTAGAAATGTTGACATATGCAATAACTGAAACGCTGCTCTGTATGTGTAGCCTTATTTAATATAGTAGGAAATCTCTGTGGGGGTTGTTGGTTTGGACATACATATGTACAGCTTATTCATCTCTAAGAAAATTTCCCACAAGGCTGACACATGATTCTGTTTTCTCAATTTGTTGCTTCATCTCACCATTCCTAAAGTATTTTTTCATTAGAAATGCTGTTTTACTGAGGTTTTTACAGAGTAAAAAGTAACCTATTCTAAAATAGACATTACTGTTACATTCAGGATTCTCTTAAATGAGTTCACTGTTATTCCTAGTCTGTGCTTTCACATTCTGATTCTTTCAGCCAGAAATCTTCTTATAATGGGAAAATTGTACCTGTTAAATTCAGACCTGAGACTGATGCTCTGTCTGAAGTGCATTCTCATTGACAACAAATTTCTAAAAGTTGTACACCTGTTTAAAAGTTGTTGTTTCTGGCTACCTGCAGGTACGTGACAATAGTAAGAAACGTCACAAATGACAACTCTAGTTTCTAAAACTTGTCTTCTATGTGCAAAGCTTTTGGAAAGCTTTCTCTCTTGCATATATTTGTGAGCCATTAAGATCTCTTTCTTCTGCAGAAATTATAATGGAAAAAAAAACAAGAGATGTTTGTTTTGAGGAAAAGCAGAGATAAAAAGGCAAAACAGTAAGTCTGAGACAAGCTGTTTCAGTCCCAGGCTCAGACAAGTGGTTATGGTCCCTAACCTTCCCATATTTAAACTTACATATTTTGAATAGTACTGGTAATTTTAGGAGAAAAAAAACATTCTCTGTTCCTTATTAGTAAAACAACAAGAAAAGCCCATAGCATTCTTTGATGTTTGTGACACTTTATTTTGCAAAATGAAATCACAAAATCTGAAAAAAGTGATAGGTATCTCTACAAAAGTAAACTTTTCCATGTTCCAAAGTTTGAATCCAGCCATTCTGTCAGATCTTGACCTGTAATACTCTCTATTCCCAGAAAGACCATCCATTTTCACTTGATCTTAGTATTGACTTCAACGTTTCAAATTGTCACTTCATGAAGATCCTACTCAAAGATACAGGAGTGGTCATTGTCCACAAGAGACTTGCTGGATTTATCTATTTGATCATATTGAACCAGAAAATTTTTCTCAGTCTCTAGGCCAACTGAAAAATAGAATGGTTTCACTGAGGTAGAGCATCACTTGAGTGTTTTGGTGAGGTTCAGAGGAGCTGCTGTGCTCCTTCCCCTAGCAAATCCTTAGAGGGATGTAGAACTTAGCATTACCATGGCTAGGACAACTGAGAGTCTGAAAATCTGTTCCACTGACTTAATTTAAATTACAGCGTTGCCATAAAAGCATAACCCATTCTGGATGATTCTTTGCTCGTACATCTCAGGAATAGTAGGTCAGAAACAGAATTTATGGCACAGGCCACTGTTATGGGTCAGAATTTAGCCTAATTATTGTGCAAGAGCTGCGTGAACAACATGTTAAAACAAATATTGCTGTATTTGTACAACAGCAATTTAAATGATAGCTCTTTTGTGGGTGTTTTTCTGCTTTGTTTAAGACACTTTCATTTTGTTTTGTAGCCAAACACCAAGACGTACTCACAGAGCGGCAGGCACTCGGTGTCAGTAGAGGTCCAAATGCAGCGGCAGCGGCAGGAGGAACGGGAGAGTTTCCAGCAAGCCCAGCGCCAGTACAGCTCCTTGCCCAGGTATGGGAACTTCTGAAGCTCTTTGTGCCTAGGAGCCTGCAGCTAATTTCATTTGTAGAGGAAAATGTCATATCTTGCTCAGACACTTTTGTTCAGCATTGATATCAGGTGGAATGTATTCACTGTGGAAGAGGCACAGAATTTCTTAAGAGAGAGCATGTGGTAGCTGAGAATTGCTTCAGAGAATTTCTTCAGAGCTGATTTCAGGGGAATTTGATGACATTCAGCACCCAATAGAATTGAAATATTAAAACAAACCTATTCTTTGTGGGACACCATCCAGTTTAATTTTCTGCAATTACAAAAGTCTCCTGAGCATGACATGAGGTGTCCCATTTTGATATGTCAGATGATTTTTTTCTCTCTTGCCTAATTCCTTACTGGGTAGAAATTCTGTCATTGAGATGTTACTATAGAAAAAAATTAAAAGGGAAAAATTTTCAAGACCTCCAACAAAAAAATATGGAACTGAGAAAATTATCCAAGAAACCAAAGGTCTTCAAGTTTTCATATACAAAATTTTTTAATAGATACAGAATGCTGAAAATTATTCAGTTTTTTGTTTAAACAAACCTACTTTTTTAAAAATAGTAGGTGTTTTAAAGGACTAGTTGTTTGGGCAAAATGGCTTTTACTTGATATTTACTTTTAAGAATTAATAGAAGTTTAGCCAGCTTGCATTACAAATTAACTCTCATAGTTAAGCATTATGCAAATAGTCTTTGCATTTTGAAATATCAGCAATGGTTGAATGGAGAATAATTTACACCAGAGCTTGGTGTCAAATTGCTTTCCGATAAGGCTGTATTATTTTTCATTACTTGTGTGGAAATGGTGTGGAAAAAAAATTTGTTGTGACAAGATATGTTTTACCAGGTATATTATAACTCTTTGTTTGGAAACAAACATAAGCCTTATAGCAAAGATATCTAGCCATGAACTCTTATCTTAGCAGTATATTTGAAAATAAAACAGTTTCAGATTTTCAAATGCTTTAACACCTTTCAGTGTAAAATTTTTCTGTTAAGTTTGGAAGTTTTGGGAAAGGGAAATGTAAAGTTCCTGTGTTTTCTGAGATCGTTAGTTTCTCATCTTTATAACCCCTCTTCTTTTTTTCTCTGCCTTCCTTTTGAGGTGACCACACCTATTAATGCCATATTGTTTCTCCTGAGAAATTCTCTTTCAGTTATGCTGGCCCCACTCAACCATGTTCATTTATAGTTTTAAAACTATGACTCTTTAAACTTGCTTCCCCTGTTCACAATTGCTGGTAGCATTTAAAAGTTAAAATCAGTTGCTGTGCTGTTCAGTAGCAGAAATTAAAAACTCTAAGGTGAAAATTAATCTACAAGAAAGTTAACAAGAAATATGAAAAATAGATCATAGAACAGCTCATAGAAATGCTTGTTTTGAAAAGAGTTACTGAGAACTTTACTCAAGGTGGTTTTCAACATGAGAAATGGCTAGCAATCTAGCATGTTACTGTGTAATTAATGGTAATTTAATGGATTAGTTTGAGCTCTCTGGATGTTTCAGCTGTGCTGAGAGCAGACAGAACTGCAGGGCTAATGTTCAGCACTGTAAACACCACAATACTCCTATAACAACCTGGGGCATGGAGTTCTCCAGCTTTACAAACTGTTCCTAACACTGTGACTGATCTTTAAAGATATCTTACTGTTTCTCTGAAACCTAGGTCCCAAGCTTAATGTTGCAACCATGACTGTGTAATGACTGAAGTTTGTACTCTGGCTTGAGCTTTGTTGCCTTTCATCCTGTGAATTCTCTAAGTGCCTCCTATTTTTTCCCCTTTGCACATTCAAATCTTTAGTACTGAAGGCAAATAAACTCTTGAGTCAATTTTAAAGGAACTTCCCAGCAAAACAGGGAAAGTGTGCCAACTAATTTTGAACAAGTACCAGAAAACAGTCAGTAAATTAAATTGGTTCAACTAGTCATCCTCTTGTCCCATGTGAAACTGTAAGAACAAGGTTTGACTCCATGTTAATTTTGTATTACTTAAAATTTATCTTGCTCTAGATCAGGAACCTGACAGTTTCGTAGCCTACAGAGGTTCATTCAATTTGCTCTTGTTCCAGGGAGTGATAAAACATGACTCAGAAGCATTGTTGCTTTGGCAAAGTTGGATATGAGATTACCAATAACAGCTATAAAAATTTTGTAAGAATTTACATTATGTCGTAATTTTTTCTGTAATAATTCCCATTTATCTTGCATAATATTTTTCATCCAGAGGCCTCAGAATCACTTATGAAATAAGGTAGATATGGTAATTTTCAAATTATACATGTAGAAGGAAGATTGCAAAAACATTAAGTGAGTTTTTACTTTTAGTAATGGTAGAAAAATTTTCCAGTTTTCCTGTCTCTCCACTGCATATTCATTGGATGAGGCCACACTGTCATATGTGATGACACGAAAAACCAAGCCATATATAAACAACTAAATTATTTTCTTATTGATTTATGTTGCAATATATTTTATTTTATTGCTTGATTCTCATACTCTAATTTTAATCTCAAAGTGGGTATCTCTTTTGCTTCAGCACAAAATTGTTTTACTTTATCACCACCAATCTTATTTTAAATTCATACAAGCATCTAGCAGTTTGATAGTAAATTAAAGTTATTTCAAAACCATAATCTGTCTTCAAAATAATGTGGTGATTTATTGTGAAAAGAGATAAGAATTTGTAATTCCTATGTGTATTTGGCCTATTTATCTACACCCTGGAGCCAAAAAATGAGCAAAAAATGTTATCTCTGCCTCTTCTTTGATGAAAGCTATAGCAGACTGGGAAACACTCCTTATAGCACAAAATTCCTTAGTTCTGGACATGGGAGGAAGAAACTGGAACTACCTCTCAGTAATGAGCTTTATCTTCTGATTTGTGCAGTGTTAGGGCAAGTGTTTTGAGGACCTGCCTGTTGTACATTTAATCAAGTGTCAGTCTAGATTCAAATATGTCATGAGTGACTTTACAATTGCTGGCTGTTACCAGCATTCTTAGGAAGCACGGAAACAGGTCTTGGTCTTTCCCAGTCTGCAACTGAATTGTAACACTTTTTTCTTGAGAACATGAGGGTAATTGTAGCTGGATGGGTTTTCATGGCGTATTCCTCCTGCAGAGGCCTAGAGATATAGTTCAGCTCTCTAGGAATTCTCCCAACAAAAGGGACAAGAAATAATTTTGGGGCAGAAGAGAACTGTGACTCTAGAAAGTGACTTCTACAGGATGCCATCTCTGATGGCATGGCAGAAGCTGCCTTCTTTCCAGTGACTGTTGTCAATAACAGTTGAAGGTGAACCAGAACATTTGTCTTAAAAACCTTTTTCATTTTTCTTTTCAGGCAAAGCAGGAAAAATGCCAGTTCTGTATCTCAAGACTCCTGGGAGCAGAATTATTCCCCTGGAGAAGGGTTCCAGACTGCAAAGGAAAATCCCAGATATTCCAGCTATCAGGGATCAAGGAATGGCTATATGGGGGGACATGGCTTTAATGCCAGGGTGATGCTAGAAACACAAGAACTGCTCCGTCAAGAGCAGAGGCGGAAAGAACAACAACTGAAAAAAAAAACTTCTTCTGAAGGGCCTAGCAACTATGACTCGTATAAGAAAATTCAGGACCCTAATTATGCCCCTCCTAAAGGTCCTTTCAGACAAGATGTACCGCCTTCACCATCTCAGGTAGCGAGGCTGAACAGATTGCAAACACCAGAAAAGGGAAGACCGTTTTATTCTTGAGGTGAAGAAAAGGAGGATCAACTTACCATGCAATAAGGAACATTTTCATATAAAGACTTATATTTTGAAAACTTTTTACGCTGATGGTACTAAGGAATATATCCGTTTTCTATTTCAGTGCCTTTGAAAATCTGGGCAAAGCATTGGTGGGCCTTACGTCTTTGCCGTTCTGTCCCAAGTGTTGAATCCATGGAAGGGCGTTCCACCATTTGACAATCACAGTGGAAGTGAGCAGTGCTGTCCCTGCCTTCCCAGTTCTGTAGCCCAGTCATGTAGCTGTCAATGGCTTTTTGCTAGGATTTGTTGTAATGTGTTTTACTTTGCAGTGACTTATTACACCAACATGCAGCTTTGTGGCATAAAATGAATGAATTTGAGGTTGAAGGAAGCATTGACATGTCCTTTATTATTTCTCTCGGGTCAGAAGGAGGTGTACATATCACTCTTGAGTGGATAAGGCTGAGCTCTACTCTGAATTGCAGTTGGAGTTCTGGTATGTTTTATGGTGGAGTCATTACCAGTCTTTGTTGATCAATATTTAAGTGTCTATATGCTGAAAAACTATCCTTCTTCTATTATGCACATACGCACTCTTTTTTTTCTCTCTCTCCCCACTCTGAGCTTATTAAAAAAGCCTTTATCCTGACTCATGAGGAAAACAATATTAAGCTTTCAGTTATCCTGAGAATCCTGTTCCAATTGCCTTATAATCTTAATGCACAGTCCATTACAAATGAAATAACTGGAGAGAGATTATTTATACAGACACAGGGAAACCTTTGACAAGTATATTTCACTATTTTATTAAAGATGGGAAATTATGAACACACATGCAATTGAGTTCTGCTTTGCTTTGCTTCTAAATTAATTTGGTCATATGACACTTGTACCTAGGAAGAGAACTAGGGAGGGTGTTCATGTCAGCTCATCTAGTACACAGTAGTCTTTAGACAAATTTTGGAGATAGCTCCAAGCAAGAGCAGAGGAAATCAAAGTTTTTCTTTGGATCAAATAGCTGTAAAGAGAACAATTCCCTCTTTTTCGACATTGTGAAGCTTTGTGGACAATTTACTTTGTGCTTCCATATACCATATTGTTACATCGTGATGCTACATTAAAAAGAAACCTTTAAGTACATGAATGAGAGATAAATGGAGACAAACTGTTACACATCATCCTGAAAACATGTCAGTATCCAAAAATTACTAAAGCAAAATGATTGCTTTAGCAGAGAGTAATATTTGAATGTGCATATGGGATATGAGAATTTCTTTTGCAGCAGCTGTTTTTCTGTTTGTTGGTCTGAACTTCATGTATTGTAAAAGATATAGCTGGGTTTCTGAAGTGCCTGCAAATCCTGATGTGAAAAGGCTTGAGAATGGATATTGTGTAAAAAAAGGAGAGAAAGCAAGAAAAAAGATCATGTATTGCGTGATTTAAAAAAAAAAAAAAAAACTATTTTTTTTTACTGGCACATTTTATTTTTGCGCCAACTCATTTCTAGAATGTATGTGAAATATCAGCACACGTATCTATGTCTTTTATGCCTGTTTGTTAACAGTTTTTGTTGTTAATAATGTACTCCATGTTTAAAAGTTCTTATTAGTGTAAGCACAGTGACGTTGGATGACAATAGCTTTTTTACACAGAATTTACAAAACTGTGTAAAATGGCTTTCCTTGTACATATGAATTTAGAATAAAAGGCTGTTTCCATCCTTGTCTTGGTATTGCCTGTAGACCCTTATGAAAACTGCTGCAGATATTGAGTTTAAAAAATTCCTAACAGATGTTGTTTTATACTATTCCTAATGGTTTGTGTGTGTCATCCTGTGAATGCTTATAAACAAAGGAGAAGAGAAGAGAAGAGAAGAGACGAGAAGAGAAGAGAAGAGAAGGAAAAAGAGGAAAAAGGAAAAGAAAAAAGGAAAAGAAAGAAAAGAAAAAGAAAAGAAAAGAAAAGAAAAGAAAAGAAAAGAAAAGAAAAGAAAAGAAAAGAAAAGAGTTTACAGCCCATCTGAGCACCTGAAGGCTGCCTCTGAGGCAAAACCCACATTGTTTAATGTGTTGTGTTATTTTAGGCCATACCTATGACATTTAAGAAGCACATTTTTAAGACTAACCGCTGTGGCAAAGATCTTCTGTGTATGGAGCACTGTCAGAGGACACCCACTGCAATCTGGCCCAATCCAGGCATGTTTTAGGAACTCCCTCTGTATTTTTTGTGTGTTTTGGGGTCTGATGGGAGCCCTTCACAGGAATGTTGGCATGGTGGAAAATGGCAGAAGGCAGATTTATGAATAAAGCAATATTTACAGTGCCAATGATCCTCTGTTTCCCCCATTAGTATTGGAGCTGAGTCTGATTTTCTCCTTCTTCCCCTCAATTCTCAGTTTGTTGGTTACTGCAGGAATGTCAATCATGATTCTGTGTATGCATGACATCAAGGTGTTGCCATGGCAATAATAGTGTCAAATTATTCACTGTGACTTTAGCGTGGGATCTCAAGGGAAAGAGCAACAGGAGCTGTAGGGTGGACAGGCAGCTTTCAGTGCCCAAATAAAGGCAGGATTTTCCAAAAGACTTAAATTGTAGTGTCTTGCATTTGGGCGTGGGGAATAATTGCATTTGCAGTTTTGCAGACCTTGCTGTCTCATCTCCTGACTGCATTCCCAGATTACATAGTTTGTCATTTCTACGGATTTATTTGCACTGGCAAATAATTGCAAGTGCTAAAAAAATGCATCCACAGGAATAGAAAACAGGTTGAAGGTCTTTTCAAAACAAGGCCTTTGATAAACTGTTGTAGGAAAAAGGGCATGTGTTTGGGAAAGTATGAAGTACAGGATGTTTTATGTGTGAGGATGGCATATGTTAAAGTTTACTCTTCTATGAAACTCCTCTTCAAGGTGTTAACAATTTACCATAATTAGATGTGTTCATGAAAGAAGGCAGATGTTCTCTTTGGGCTGTGTCTGTGTTATGTTAGTAAAGAATAAGGTCTTTTTCTGGCTTTGTCACCCTGTCTTCTTCCTGACATAGTGTAGACAGGATTTCTAATATTAACTCCCATAAGTTGCAAAGGGCGATAAGGAAGTGGGAGGGAGATATTTTAATAGAAAATGACCTTTAGTTCTGCCTAGTGAATAGATTCAAAAGTTAATTGAGCTAACTGCATTACTGCAGTAATTTGTTTGTGGATGCATTACCATTATGAGATTAAGTCTGTAACATTAGTATATTTGAGAATGGTCACAGGACAGACTGTAAGGGAGCTCACAACATCGAGGAGTGGGTGTACAGCTTGCACATTTTGCTCTGTTGAAACCCTGAGAAAACCATTTGCAAAGCCTCCTGTATTTTATCAAAATAATTTGTTAATGCTATTGAAATTCCTTAGGAAAGTTTAATATTACTAATGCAGAATACTGCTGCCTTTCTCAAAAAACCTATTTCCCCTCTTCTTATGGGCCTCCTTGGAAGCATGAGTGCAACCCTAGTGAGTTATTGCATGGGCCAAATAGTTTAATGCATGTCTTTGAGAACTCTGCCATCAAAAACAGTGAAAAATGGCATAGAGCCCAGCTGAACATGGTTAGAAAGTACAATTGCCATTTATTGCTGGCAAACAGCTGGAAGAACAACAAAACAAAATTTAAGCCCATCATGACTGTAGATATGTGGCCATGACTGTAGATATAAGGCCTGCCTTTCAAAGCTGCACTGATGTTTCGGTCACGTTCTCTCAGTTAATGGGTGTCTGTAACACTGCATTTATCTATTCTGGGTATTTTGAGAAGGGGAGGGTTTGGCCAGACAAGGAAGAGATGTGCCAGATTAGCAGTGTTGGCTAAACAGAGGATATTCTTGAGCAATTCAAACCTTTGAACTTGGGTTGTTGAGGCTTAAAGTGAATTTGGCTATTGCATGTCCTGGCTTGCAAGACTGTTTTCAAAATATTTCCTAATTCTATTTGCTGTGCCTGACTGTTTCTACATCCTTCTCTCCCAAGTCCTCAGTCTAGTTAATAATAAGCATTGTAAGGAATCTGCCAGGAATGCAAATGCAGAAAAAAAACTCATCTATTTCTTATGCTGCTGTTGTGTCACTCCATCCTAGCCTTCCAGACTCAATTTAAAATTTAAGTTTAGCATGGCAGAGGAAGGGTGAAGGTCAGAAATCCACAGTGGGGTCTGACTTTGTGAAAGTAGGGTTTATGTGTGTACATGGGAGAAGCACAGACTGGGTTAATTTGCCTTTAATTCATGTCCCTCTTCAAAAAATAACTTGTAGCATTTCTTCACTGTTTTTCCTATCTGTGCAGAAAGCAGCTATGATTTGATGCACATGGTCATTGTTTCATGCCTCCTTGTAATCTCTTCTATTTTGTATCAACATCACACTCTTACATCTGCTGATTAATTCTCTTGCATTTATTTGTTTCTCTAAATGACATGCAATTCATTCATATCCTAGGCTACTTCTTGCCAGTGATTGATTTTTCTCTCTTATATTTGTAAACCTATTTTAATATTTTTCTCTCCTTAGGAGTAGTATTATCTTTTGTAATTTATACTTTAATCAATTTTAAAAATTGAGACTGGAAGCTTGAGTTAGGATTACACAAAAACAGAATAAAGAATATGGCTTTGATTTCTATTCTGTCTGCAGTGCAGACTTCCTAGGCAGACTTACAGGGACTGGACAGAATACTCTCTGAATGAGATGAAGAAAAACATCAAGCCCGGGATCTTTGGAAGAAAAAAAAATTAGGGGAACTTTGTAAGATATTTATGCCCACTGTGTTCTGTCTACTCTGAAAAAAACCAAAATTCCTTAGATGTGTCACTCTGCCTGACTGATGGTTTCAGAGCTCAAACTGACATGACTGTGGTTTAAAGGCAGATGGATGGAGGAGGGAGATGCTTGCACCATTCCAGAGGATGCCAGGACCTGCTTCCCTTGCAAACAGGCTCCCAAAATTCTGTTTTCAGATGCACATTTTACAGCAGCCAAGGTCTGGGATGAGCTTACATTCACAAATTGAGCTCTCAGTGTAGTGGCTGCAGTGACCTCTGTCAGGGAGGGAGAGATGACAGCCACGGGTGATAATAGCTTCAGGTATTTGATTTTAATCTGCTTGTTTGTTGGGGTAATCCTTGTCTTAGAAAATTAAGGAAAGAAATGAAGAGTGAGGGAGAGGTGTAAAATGTGAGTAAAAAGGTTCTCCACTTCCCCTACACTCTTGTCACTGTTACAGCCACTGGGATTTGGTTGTCTTTTCTTCTCCTTTTTGCCCCAAAGGCATAAAAAGGAATAAACTAGATAGCAGCAACCTCAGCACAAAACTCACCACTCTCCTAGAGAGTCACTCGATTGTGTAGCACATAAGATGTGAATTAACAAGGCAACAAGGAGAACAACGTTACTGTCCCTCTGTTATTTCCTCTGTGGGTTTCCCTGGGGTGTGTTTAGATTGTCAGTCCTTGGGACAAGGAGCTGTGTTTATTTTTTATCTATAGAACAGAATAGTATTGTTGTCAATAAAAGCTGGTGAATATTTGGTGGCAGAGGGGGAGTTGATGTGTAAAGAGTTTTTTAAAGTTGGTATATATGGACTTTTGCAGTGGGTGCATGGTGTATTCCTAGTCGTAATTATATTCTCATTTCTAAGTACAGACCATATTGCAGGGCTCTTTGCTACAGTTAAAATGAGTTTCTCAGGTCTCTTCATTTATTTATTTGAAGACTGCAAACTATCAAGAGGGATTTTAAGAGATTTTCAGGAGCTGCAGCCTTCTGCCAGTAGCCCAGAACCATTATCACCTGTGTTCAGAAGGCTGGAGAAGACATTAGTTTTCACTTTTCCACCGATGGAATTCTTATTCCCACTTAGAATATGCTGAAGTCTGAGACCCCCTTCTGGGTACCCATCACATTTTATGTCTGCCTTTAGGAAAAAAAGGCAAAGCCTTGTGATAGTTCAAATGTAGCCAGGCTATTAAAAGCCAGTAGGTTCTTAGGAACAGGAATGTCTTTGCCTAAAACTTTGCATCTAATGCTGGTGACGTGTGTTTTGCTCATTCCACCATGTCTGCTGTTTCCTGCCAGATGTGACACGTCTTCCTCAGCTTTCTCAGTGTGTGGTACATTCAGGCTCTGCTCTGTGGTCCAGCCTAAACTGCAAGAACCATTTTAATAAGTGTTTATAAATAATATTAAAGATAATTTATTACTACAGATTTACACCCGAGGAAACACTTTTGCATTTGCAAAGGAAGTTTAAGGCTGAGAAGTCTTTTCTCACTTTGGCTTCTGAAACTCACTAAAGGTTAATATCATCCACTGCAGCATAACAGGGACTGGAAATGGCAATGTCTTGCTTTAGTGCCTGGTTGATTATTTGCAAAAGTCTGGTTTATAATCTGGACTGAGTTAATTGCAATTTTCCACATATTGTTCCTCACTTTGAGAACTGAATAAAATAATATTAAAAATTGAAACCACTAAATTATGCAACCTGTTGCTAGTCAAAAGCTCAGTCAATACTATAGCCAGCAAAGTAGAAATAATTTGTCTTTGCACATCTTGTTCTTTTTTTACAAAATAATGCACAGAATTTTTTATGAACAGTAGCATACAGAATTTAACAATTGTTCATTCTTTTTTTTTAAAGTCAGTTTACATGAATAATTTTCTCATCTTTATGCAGAGATTTTCCGCGTTTTTGTTGACTAAAATATTACTAATCTAATTTCCTATTAAAAAACTCATTTCCAGCATTGCAGAGCTGAAAGGTGCTACCAAGCATTTAGTCTTCAATTTACATACAACAAACCCTGTAATCTGATGGGGGATTTCACACAAGGATGGCTGCATGCAATTATGTGGGCAAAGAAAAAATTCCATCCAAGGATCTGCTCTACAACAATTTCATCTGTTGGTCTCCCATTAAGAGTTCTATTGTTAAATTGCTTGCTGATGTGGACTTAAGAGTAGAAAAATCTACACAGCGTTGTCATACCAGGTTTTCAATGCTGTTTGCATTTTCCTTCTCTTTTTCCTTTTTAATTATAATTTGCATTTGTTAGAAAGGGACAAAGTAAACAGATTGGAATAATTCATTTAAGTTAACATTCATTGACAAGAAAACATTAAGCATTCTCCAGATGAAGCATCAGTCATGAAAGACAGAAGGATAATCCTAACATTACAACTCAAGTAAATTAGTTTTTGGATATATATTCCAGCATTGCATGAAGCTGTACCAATTCTTAATACTGTCATAATAACATGCACTTTTAAATGCTGCCAGAAATCATGATTACAACAGAGAGAGGATTCACTGTTTGTGTTTATTAATGTGGGAACATTGGAAGAGTATTTGATATTAAATGTCACAGTCTACAGTGATTGGAGCTAAACTGTAAAACTGGTTGGGAAGGTTTGCGCAGATAAATACAAATGGCAAACAGCGCTCCACACTCTGCCATGGTGGAAGCACATTCTGGAGCTATGCCTCTGGCTTCACAGAACAAGTGCAACCTTGTGAACCTGGTGCCACCCCTTTGGAAAGCAGGTGAGAGAAAGTGGAGGGTGCAGGGCAAGGTGAGCGTGAGCCTGAAGCACATTTGTCCCTTCTGAGTACAAGGGAGCCATTTGTACCTTGGCTGGCCCTCTTTATTTCCCAGCTCAGCTGTGTTTGCCCATAGGTGGGCAATTGGGTTGTGCGTTTTCTTAATTTGCTGAGAGTGAATACAAAATTCTGCCCCACCACTCTGTGCCAACAGCACCATCACAATTCTTTCTTAGAAGCTTTGACTCAAAAGCTGGGAACATTTCCTTCAAACAGGAAGGAGGAAAGCAGGGCAGGGAACTACCTTGCCCTCTCTGTGTGTTAGGGAGACATTACCACAGAAGAAACCTTTGCAGTAATGTTAGTTTACTCAGCAGTTACATTTCTCTTGAATTAACTGGTGTGCTATGAATTTCACCGTTGTGTCTTCTGCTGCACAAAGTTTAAGATGCAGGAATCAGGCTGGAATGGAGCATCTGGAAATCTGACTTGTAGCTCTGAAGATATTAAAAATAAAATAAAGTTACAGAGGAGCTGATTTATCTCCTAGTATCACCATGAATGTTGTCCCAGTCTACACTAAATCATAATTGAAATGTGATTTAGGGTTAATCTCCCTCTAAATACTATGCATATTTGTTAAATTGTGAGTAATTTGCAATATTATGGCATTTGATAGATGATATTGGGATCCAGCTGATATAGTTTCAGCAAAGAGCTGAGAGAACAGTAAGAGCCCTTCCATTGTCTTGAGCTGGCGTTTTGAGGCAGCAATGAAAGCAGTAGAGCTGGCAATGCAGTAACCTAATGCAGAACACAGGCTTCTTCTTTTGTTAAACATCTCCTCCTGAAATGCTGGCAAGTACACATTGTTTCCTTATCGTTTTTTCCTCTTGAGAGATTTCAATTCCATTTACCCCACGGGCCCAAATCCTTCCTGAACACACGAGTTAGGCAGTAAGGAGGATTACCAGAAATAGCTCAGACAATGACCAAGAGCCCTCTTCCATGCCTTTTCTTTCCAGCCAGCCACCCAGCTTTCATTATCAAGGGGATGAATACCATATCTGACTGCGCAATCAAAACCCAGTGACCTGCCAGAGCAGGCACTCTCTTGCTGTTTCCCTTTGACTAGGCTTCAGTTCTGGCACCCTTTTAACCCAGATTTCCTGACACATTGTAACTTGTAGACATTTTAGGATACAACCGCTGAGCTAATACGTATTAGATTGTGCCCTAATAGTATATATGGCATATTTAGTGTCATGATTTCTAGTAAAATTGGAGCACCCTGATGCCAAAGAAATAGCATTTAATTTAAAGAGCACGGCAAAGAAGAGTGAAAGCATATTGAATAATAGAAATCTCTGCCCAGTTTTTCAAGCAATTTTTCTGCCTGTGATATTTGCCAGCACATTCCTGATGAATGTCTAAAGTAAAAATGACTGCTCATTTGGATCTTGAATGTCATTCAGCATATGGAAAGAACCGCAGATTTTTCTTTAAATATAGTCCCACACAGTCACCATTGAAAAAAACTTTAATTTTTTTTTCCCCCTCCAAATACATTACTATGTGCTTAGTGGGTTAACGCTCAGCAAAGTTCAGAGAGAGTCATACAAGGTGCCAAAAGGGCACATTCTTCTGTCTAAACCTAAACTCTGTTCCTCAGAGCCAACTCTAGATTTTGTAAAGAATGAGGGAGAGATTATTTTTAAATGCTTTTCCGTGCAGTATGTTTCCCTTTTTCCCTCTTAACTGAGTCAAAAAAGCAGCATGGCTCAACACAGACATAATATGCTTTTTGTGGATTGGTAAGGGAAAACAGAAGGGCTGATTTCACACCCCCAGGAAAACTGTGCTAACAAAAGGGGTCCCAGAGCAGGTGCCCTGGCAGGCCCCACATATCTCTATGGTCGATTTGTCTCTGGGCTTAGAAAGCAAGAAAATTTCTATGAGGAGTCCTCTCAAGGTTTTTTCAGAAGGTTACAGTATAGAACTTCTCCATAGTCGTCCCAGATTTCTAGGTGTTTTAATAAGGATTAAGTACTGAGCTGGCTTATTTTAACAATAGACTTTCTGCTCTTTTAGAGAGGACATCTCAAGAAAAAAAAATATGGGATTCCTTTTATATTTTTTGTCCTTTTCTCTTCTTTCACAGAGGTGTGAAGTTGGTTACCTACCCAACCATTTTGCCCAAGGAGGATAAAAATTGATACCTTTTGCAGCAGACATTCTGAGGCTCCAAAAATGAGAAATGCTATTTGTCCCCTTTATTAGCAAAATGTGAAAATTACAGAAGTCCGCCTTTGAGCAAGGTACGAGCAGCAAGCAGCAGACGGCCCCAAGTATGGTGTTAGCACCAGACCTAGATCTGTCTAATACCTTAACCAACTGTGTCTTGGCATCAGGCCCTGGAGCCTTTAGTTACTTTTCAAAAAATTTTTAACCTGAATGAAAATTCAAATTATTAGTCCTGATAGCTTTCTAATTGGCTGATTCTTTTAGTATTTTCATATTAGGCTGTGCTTCTTGGCAAGCAGACATTTATAGACAAGTTCTTCACATCCAGAGTTGCATCCCTACTTAGTGTGCAGAAGTCATATTTCTTAGACATCTAGTTTATGTGACAGAGAAGAAACATCATAAGCTAGTGGAAGTTATTAATTTTTAATATTTTCTTTCAAATTTTAAGGTGTGCAGTTGCTGGATAATGAAAAATACTTGGAAGCAAGCATTTTGGGGAAAATGTGCATGAATCAGAAGGATGCTTATTTTGTATTTTCAATTCCTATGATCTTCAGAAAACGCTGACTGCAGTCAGCAATGTTGGCAACAGTCCTTTTTCACAGAACCCCTGAAGTATTGCAATACTTCATTGCCTGCAACAGCCAGCCAGGCTTTTAATAAATTAGTCCTGAAGGTAGAGATAGATTCTGGAGAGATTCTGAGGTCAGAAGAGACTGCTATAATAATCTAGTTTATTACCTAACTTCCTTTTTAACACCAACTGTAGAATGTCGTTCAATACTTCCTGCATCAAACCCAGTTTGTGGCTGAAATCAAGAAAATCTTTCAGAAAGACATCTAGTTTATATTTAAGACGATAAGGGGCAGGGAATTTACCACATCCTTTGGCAGTGCCCTTCATTTTTGATTGCTTGTACTGATAAAAATTTATGTTATTGTCAGTCTGGATCTGCTAACTTCATCTTTAATGATCTTTCTGTGCCTTTTTGTTTGCTCAGTTAAAGGCAAAATTACATAGACATAATTTTACACACTGAACATGACTCAATAAGACCTGGGTTCCAAATGAGAAACATCAGCCTTGAGTCTCAGAAATTCTGATCATGGAAGAATGAGCACCCAGGTGGTACAAGAGGAGGGAGAGAGAGAGAAAAGGCAAACCCCAGAATGATGTCACATGCTGAACTTCCATATGCAAACTGGACACCGTCAAAAATAGAGACCAATTTTGAAAATCTGGCCTGTAAATATCACAACTAAGAAACAGACTTTCAAGGTACTGGCTGCTATCAGGTTAACATTCTCTTGATGCTCCAATATCTTCTTTTTAATGTTTTTTTTTGTTTGTTTGTTTGTTTGTTTTTTGGTGGTTTTTTTTTTTTTTTTTTTTTTTTTTTTGTTTTTTGTAATAAAAAACCGGGTTTTTATTAAATTTTTTTTTTTTTTTTTTTTTTTTTTTTTTTTTTTTTTTTTTTTTTTTTTTTTTGATGTTTCTGTAACTAAAACCAGGCTTGTATATCAAACAGATGGTTTACAGGCTGCTAGTCAGTACTGTGACCTAGAGATAAAGCTTTTTCTGCTTGGTATAAAATCATGATGCATTGTCACCTTGAACCTACCTTCCTCTCATGAAGGGCTTTAATCTTATTTTCCCTGTTGAACAGAGGCATTCTCATATTCTTTTGTAGTCAAATCGTAGGAACTGACTAAAGCTGTTTTCAAAGAAAGCAATGTATCTGGTAACTGAAAATCTAAATTTGATTTGAAAACCAAATATAAATATTTTGTATTCTAATAATATATTTTATTTTTTTTTACCAAGGGCAAAAAGGAGAACAGGAGCTTCAGCTTGAAGATTAAAGTCAAGATAAATGCCCAAACCAGAGCCAGTACTCCAAATCCATTTTTTCCTTTTCTTTGCTGCCAAGTTTTTTTCTCTAAACTAAGAAGAATATTTGCCATTGCAGTGATAAAACTGTGAGCAGCAGAGTTCAGTCACGCCAGGGAGAGAATATGATACTTTACATGAGCATGTCAAGGTAATGTCAATTAAAAAAAAAAAAAAAGAGAAAGGGGAAAAAAGAGGCACAGAGTGACTTTTTAAATCTTTCACACAGATCTTATCTATTCATAACCGAAATCAAAGCAACTCTGATTGCTCTATCAAGTGTAATATATAATTAAGGCAATTCAGTCCTAGGGTTTGGGGTTATCGCAGTTCTTTTGACTCGAGTCGCTGATTGTCTTAGTGAAAGAACTGGTGGGGAGTTTTTTGACAGAGAGGTTTTCATCATAAAGAAAAAACCCATCTGTCAAAAGGAAAACTTTACAGTGAGGATAAAGCCTGCAGAATAATCAGTAGCCCAGGACTTACAGCACTTCCAAGAGCGTGGTAGTGCAAGTCCCTGCTCTCAGCTGGAGCAGCGCCCGGAGCCCGGAGCTGCTGTCCGGCCAAGGCTGGGCCAGGCACTCTCTCCTCTGGCCTCCATTTAAATTGTATTGCAACAAACACCCAACTTCTGGGCTGCACATTCAGCCCCTCAGCCTCTGTGGCTGGTTTTGGTTTGGCCCTGGCACAGGGGTGAGAAAGGTTTGAAATGTTAAGAAAGCACTCTCTAACACAGCACATGTAGCTCTGCGATCTCGGTGAACTCGCCTGCCCTGAAGCTTGACCTCTGCGAGTCTCTTTGAATGTTCATTATCCGAGAGGCCCAGAGCACACATGAATTCCTGCCTTTCTGTGGCACCCCTGAGACTGGAGGAGCTGGGTATGTGCTCACGCTTTCTGTGCTCATTCCTGCCGTCCTGAGCCGGGCTGTGAGCCGCACGCAGATTTTCATACCCTTTATTGGTGAGGGTGCAGAGATTTTGAGGAAAGGATTGTGCTCGCCTGCTACACCTACAGTGTGCTTAAAGCTACGTGTTAGCACGATGCAGTTAGGCTGAAAGGTGTTAGTGGCTGCCAACAGGGATGTTCTGGCTCCAAAGAAAATAACAATCCTCGTTAAAAATAATGGGCGTGCCAAGCAATCGGCCGGGCTACGGGAACAAAGCAATCAAGGCCCTTTATGAGGTAAAAGCAGCTGGTGGCTGAGGAAATACCAGCGGCACTTGGATGTGGCTTTACGACACAGGAGCTTTGCAGCAAGGAGCCGATGGGGTTCGCTCCTTCCTGCCCTCCTCCCTCCCTGCAGCCCCTTCCCAAGGCCGCTGCCCCTCGGCGCTGGCTCTGCTGGGAGCTCCGCCGGCCTCAGCAGGGCAAACGGAGCAGGTCGGACAGGCCTGGGCCTGCAGGGCTGCGGCTGCCACCAAGAACCACTGACTGAAGTAACACTGAAGCTGTGCTCTTGTGTTACATTGATTTCTTTTTTTCTTTTACATTTCTGGTGGTTCAGTATGACTTTTTTTTTTTTTTTTTTTTTTTTTTTGTTTTGTTTACATAGACAATGGAAAGGAATAAAATAATGCAGTTTTTCTGTTGTCTTTAGCGTAAGAATTTAGTGCCTCCTAACACATTTTACTGAACGTAGGACTGAGAAAAAGGAAATCATAAATTCCTATCCCAGCCATGCCGCTTGCTAGGAGGTCTGTCATGTGCACTCCACTCAGGGTGGGATTTACATTCTCTAACTTGAGTTAGTCAAAAGTGTGCAGGGTAAGTCACTCATATAAATGTATTTCTGAGTCAGCTGAGGGAGAACCGCCTACACAAAGAACTTCTGCCTGCCCTAAAAAAGGGTTCAAAACTGGGTACTAAGATTGGCCTAGCCTTAAGGAAAGACTGTATGATTGACAGCTTTAGAGTATTGAAGATAGGTGTGATGAATTCCACCCTTTTAATCTTGAAATCTTGTCCTACTTAAATTTAAACCAAGATTCCTTCATATTTCGGTTGGGTGAGGGTGTGTCCTTTACATGCCTCTTTAAGAGAATTTCTATCTCATATTTCAAGAGGAAAGCACACTAAAGTCCCTGAGACCCCCAATCCAGATGAATACCTTTCTCTGTGTCCCATGTCACACTAGCAAGGACTACACTGGTTAGCGCTAAATGGTAGAAGAAAACAAGTCTCCTTGCTTTTTGGTAAATCCCTGATCTTTATCTACCTCACAACGCTGGTAGTTTGGAAATGTAATTAATCTTTGTGAAAGGCTTCCTAGGTGGAAGATATGATAATCTCCCTGTTTATTAATAACAAACACTTAAAAAGTGAATATTGAAAGCTTACTTCTAATCATATTTGCTACTGATGTATTATGGAGGAGATAGAAACCAACATCAATAATTACCTGCCTGATAAACCATGCAGCCTCAGCCAGAGAAACTGCACAATTGCAGCAGGAAACCATGTTAAAAAAAGAAAAATCAAATAAAGTCTTTTGTTCCAAAAAGTTATATTCAAATGCCCATCATCTGCTTTAACCTCCCAATAGTGAGGAGATTTAGTGTCTGCAAGTCTCTCCTTATCTCATCTCGTTGTGCCCTGTAAATGGAAAACCTATTTGCATCTAACAGAACAAGGTACGCCAATAGAAATCTCATATCTATTGGCAAGTTGTGTAATTCTTTATAGCTATATAGTAGATGCAGATGCTTTGGAAAGGGAAATCTTCCTTCAGGAGTACTGCTGGAGGGAGCCTGGATTGATTCTCTTTGCAATTATAGATCGGAGCATGGTAATCACTAAAGACAGGGAAATATTTTAATTCTGCATTGTGTAGGCTCATTCTTGCCTTTAAAAGCAAACAAAAAAAAGTCCATCTATTTTTCTTGTCTGTATAATTTTAGGTGCACCATTAAAAAAGTATTCAATGGACTATTAAGGAAGCTAGCAGTGTGTCCTGCAGACATTCCCAGTCTTCACACAAGACATTCAACAATTAAAATTATTCAAGGAAGATCCAGCTCAAAATTCCAATAAATAGCTGCAGATCAAGACGCTGACTGTCATTAGACTCTTCTCCCAGCCCTCACTAATAAAACTTTGGCTACCTAGGTTGCTCAACAGGCTGGCTGCTCCTTTGGAGCAGACCAAGAAATCTGCCAGGTCTCTGGTGGCAGTTGCTCCACTGCATACACAGTTGCCTTTGTGTTCAGAGCCTGTGGCTAGACACAAGTCAGACTAATTTGTCTTAATTCAGTTCAGTTAGAGGGGGGCAGGTTGTAGATGGGCTTATATTTAACATTCAGCAAATCAATTTATCATGAGCTTGTGGCTTTACAGACACATCTTAAACTGACATAAGTAGATGGCCCATGCTGTGGCTTCTTGTGGCACACACAGATCCAATTCATAATAGCATAATAGCATCAAGTCTCATTTGAAGAAATTTGTAACAATGTCTTAAGTTTTAAGTGGTAATTATGATATTTGGCAGTCTTTTAACCTAGATCTCTAGATTTCAGTAGACAAATTGAAGAGGGTTTGTCATCAAGATGCTTGGGAACTGGTATTTAATCTTATCTCAACAGAAATGCTTAAGGAAACCAGAAGGTCTGTGGACATTTCCTACCTGTTCCATCCTCGTTTTATTCTATTTCAGTGATGACTTATTCCTTTATTTGAATGCACTCATTGATGGCAATGAATTTAGTGTGCACGACTTCTTTAACTTTGCCCAATGCTTCTCCTTTTCAGTGGTATAATTAACATAACATGTTTAAAACCTATCAGCCTGACTCTTCCAAGTTATTTATCTTGGAGTATGCTCCTGGCACAGGACAGTTTTGCTCTAACTTTCAGCCTCTGTAGAAAAAGAGAACCCCAGCTGAGGGTAGCATTCCCAGCCTCAAGAGAATGTAGCCATGGAAAAGTGATAGGAGGAAAAGACCCAGGAAGTGTTACCTTTTTTACCTTGACTGTCTGAGAAAATGTAAGTATCACTGTTTTAAGTCTTGCCCATGTAACATGACATATGAAGTCTTTCCCCTAGATAAGGTACATATACAAGAAAGAAGTAATAATATTATAGAATTTTCTGTGGGCAATTTATTTGAGAAAGCTTGAGTTCTGCTGTGTCTTTTAGAAAGTGACTATAGACTTTTAGAAAGTTTGCTATAGGGAAAATACTGAATTCTACAATTAATCACAGAATGCACTAGATACAGTTTATTGGCTTGATATTTCATATTTAATTGATGTTTGCTGTGAAAATAAAGTTCAGCCAAGCAGAAGAGGAAAAAAGTATGTTGTGCCACATTAATTTTAGTTGTACAAGCACATAAATGGCCATGTGATCATTCCATAGGTTAGTTTCATACCCCTGAGAAGGGCTCAGTCTGTTTTGTTTTTTTTTCCTTGTTAAAATTTCACATTAATAAATAAAATTGAGTGTTCATGCTCAATGATAAGAAGGTACTACTGTTTGTCTTGACCACTTGCCTTCATTTTCCCCTGGGCACCTTCTAGGTAAGGTGAAATACTGTGCCTCTGTCTCTTGAACACCATGTTTTCTAAAATATGATAGAAAGGAATGCTTTTCAAATGGAAAGATGATTTTGCTGCTGTGTTCCAGGAAAAAAAATGCAAACAACAGCACAGAATCACAAAAGAACAGGGCCAACATCATTTGACACAAATGGAAATCTTTCAGTTCACATCACTAGGCTTTAATCAGACCAGTATTTCCTTATTGCCTGGTTTTGTTTAGAAACATCCTTTAGACTTAGAGTGAGAACTAAACCCTTCTCTCCCTCCCCCTCCATATTTATGATCCAGGCTTTTGTAATAGTAGCATTTCCTGCAATGCCTGCGGAATACCAATGAAATATTTCTTCCCATAGTGACACATACAACCACCCTTGAGTGGGAGGCACAGTATTTACAATATCCTACTAGAGTGCCACTTTAGCTTCCTTCATCTCTGTCTCGTGGCTTATTACCAAATGCCGTGAGAACACATGGAACACCTACACCTCACTAGAAAGACAAACTGAATGGCTTAAAACACACAGCCTTTCAATGACTGACTCACAAATTATCACTTGGTGAACAGGGACTTTATTGCACCTACACTCTTGTGCCAAATTCCAGTCGACAAAGTGACACGGTAGATAAGTTTAGATGAAGGTGTTTACTGGTGGATAAGACAATAAAAACCTCATGGCTCAAATGTTTTGAACTCCTGGACTTTTTCCCAGCTTCATTTTCTCTTTAAAAATGCAGCATGGCAGAATTATCCAGCAGCCAACCCAGCTGTATATGGATAGTCTGTATATGGGATTCTGTAATGCATGTTTGTTTTCAAGCATTGCTAAGGGTGTTACTCTGGTAGCAGTCAGGGTTTCTGGAAATAATCAGTGAATCCCAAGTCAGAACAAAGGTGCTAATGTGGTACCAAGTTCCTGAGTAAATAAACAATTGCTAAACAAAATCTTTTCAACAGCATTGCATGTCTGTGTCAACATTGTGTTTCCTCCTTGAGTCATCTGGTCAGCAGCACTCCAGCTACATGGGAGAGGACACCCACTTCCTACAGCTGGAGTTTTGTGTCAGAATATACCACTCAGGATTTCCTGTGAGCCGCAGGAGTTGCATTTTTTGGCAGGATTACAGAAAAAAGTCAGGTTAGAAAATCTTGATGGGCATATTTGAGGGGAAGAAAAGGCACGAAACAAATGCCGTGTGTGCCAGCCTCAGTGTCCATTAGCTAGTCAGACATAGGAACATATTTGATCTTTATCACCCAAGCACAGAGATCCAGAATTTGAATACACAGGAAGGATGCCTCAGATATTTCTTATTCTGTAGATTTATAGGAAGTTACTAATAAATGGAGAGGGAAAAGACATCCACACAGACACTTATTCGTTTATTTCTAATATCCAGCACTTCAGTAAAAATTACAGATCTTTTTTGTGTTCATAACTGGATCCAGAAACAGGAGTTACCTACTTTCTAGCTCAGATGTAGTAAAGTAGCCATTCTCTTGAGATGTTTTTTATTAAATGTGGGAAACCTTACAGACTCCTTGATTTCATATGATTGCTGCTAATTAAGAGATGTAGAAAGCATATGATCAGTTCATCTGATAGGATCTTTGCCAAGGCAGTTTGAAAGAGCTTGCAAAAATTTTGCAATCTGTATGTTGGTCCTGATTCAGCTTGAACCTGAACTCCAGGGTCTGCTTTTGAATGTCCTCTCTACTCATTATCTCTTCCTATCTCTTGTTAAGATGCTTTCCCGAGTCCAAGCAGAGATGTTCAGCCTTTTTCTAATAGAAATACAGTAAATCTCTCCTCTGTCATCATAATGCAAGATTCTTGAAAGAATCACTTCACAAATTTCAAACTAATAACTTGTTATTTTTCACTGATATAACACATAGGTGGATAACGTTCCATCACCAGTGACTATAATCACCTTCAGCCCCAATTCAGCATCCCAGCTTCTGGCCTGATTAAGTATTTGTCACTTCTATTTCATCCTCCCCTGACAGAGATAACTTTCTTTTAAGTCAAATTGTCATACTCCGGAGTTCAGGAAGGACATGAAAATGTCAGGTAATAATCCCTCCTCAGTCTTGTGAGTAGGTAACATTGCTAATATGCAGAACCATTAGAATGTTGGCATGAATTTAGCTTAATCATTTGCAGCAGTTCAAGCTTTATTAAGATACCTTAAGGCTGATCTGGATAAGCTTCTCCCATCTTTATATGGTTTGCTCTGCTTTCAGTACTTAACAAAAGGCACGTTTAATCTTGCAAATTCTCCTGAACCTTTGTAACTTTATTTTGAATTAATTTCATCAGTCATTTGAGCACTTCAAAAAAGCAAATATGATTTTTTTCCCCAAGCAAATAACCTTCTGAAAAGCAATCTGGCTCAAAACAGTGTGTCTATGTGGTTAATCTCTGGATGTTGGAGACTGTCATGCTAACATCATTAATCATGCAAATAATCAGAAAAACTGCCACAATTAACAGGTATTCAAAAGCTAAATAATACTTGAACAAACTGATCAGGCATTAGTAAGAAATAGTTTTTATGTTCTCTCATTTCCATCTCTCTTTGTCTTTAGAATGATAATGTCTGGTACCTCATTCTCTCTCTCCAAGTCGAGAAGGAGAACATTCACCTCAAGAGTTAAAACTTCAGAGAAAGGGAAGAAGCATTATCTTTTCAACGTGTTTATAGAACATGTTAAACATTCACCATGTTTAAAGAAAATTATCTTTGACATATTTATACTGTGAAGGGGCTAAATATAAGGTTTCCAAAGCCTTTGTCCTCTTGAAGGTGAAATTGAGTTTCTACCTGATCTTCTATTTAGATGACCCTATCTTTTTACAGTATCAGGACGGGATTATTGGTGTACTATACTCATCCACCCACACAACTATCTTCTCTGATTTCTTTTATCCTTTGAAACAATGTTTTTTTTTTTTGTTTTGTAGCATAACTCAGTAGCAATATTCAGCACTAGTTCACTTTCCTGTTGCTTAAATGTACTTGCTTGAAATGCGTGACACCTGCCATGTCTGTACCTTCAACAGTGATGACTAAACACAGCCAAAGGGCAGTTTTGTGGCTGATGAGTCAATTTATCTGCAGGAGTAAATGACATACCCTTGTTCATGAGTAAGTCTTTGTAAATAGTAAGTGAGCACTTCAGAGGTGAAGAAATTTTTCGGTTTGAAGATTGCAATTTTGTGTACAGTACTTAGCTCCTCTATGATGTGGCTGCAAACACTGTGTAGTTTTTGTGCTTATTTACAGAGAATCTGCTTGTATTTCTGAAACCTTTTAATCTGAATAAGATCTCTCTCGAAAATCTTGATCTTCTTTCTTGACTTTTCCTCATTATGTTTGTAGCCTGTCTCCAACTGCAACACATTAAAAGCAAGTATTTTGCTTTCAAGCTCACAACCCAAGAGCAAACGAATGGGTTCTAAGTCAGACTTCAGTTAAATTCAAGTTGTTTCCATGAATCCAGATTAACACAGAATTGATAGGATAATATTTTCTTTGTGGGAATGCAGACTAAGGTCATAATCACCTTTTTTATCAACATTTTAGGGTGATATGAGGTTCTGCTCTAAGATTTATTTTCAGTTTGTCATTCTAGAGCTTTATGGCACGGTTAATTGGTTTTCCACTTTCTTATTGGCTGCAATGGCTCTACATCATCTGAACTTAGGTGGTATCTAACATGGACCAGCAGTTAGTGCTCGCTATTCATTTCTTTCATCATTTCCCATGCCTTTTTTTTTTTTCAGAGTTGTAGCAGCACCTACAAGATCCTCTTCAAAACCACCAGGGTTTTAAAAAAATAGCTTAATAAAACATTTACCTTGTCTTTTATATTTTTGTATGCCACAGTTTCCATTTCTCCTGACTGCAAGTATTTCAATGTTGTGAAACACTGGAGACTGCAACAGCTGCTTCTTGAGGTTCCATAGAAGTAGGACCTCATAGTCAAGACTAATTTTCACTCTGCCTTACACACATCAAATTCCCTAAGCTAGAAAAAAAAAAACTTCTAAATATTCCAGAAATAGGCTGAAGTATGCTGTGAGTGACTCCCAGTGCCCAAAATTCCATTCTTTGCAAAGTATGCCTTAACTGAAAAACCACTTTTTAGGCTATCACTTTGAATAGCTCTGAGGTGTAGTAGAAGGCAGTTCTCTCCCTTCAGACTAGGCAGAAGGCATGTACCTATATTAATTGTTAAAATTCAAAAGTTAGGAATCATTATAAGAGATTTAGTTATTTGGTGTTTCAAGCACATCTTTCTCTCTGCAAGAACATATTTTTTTTCAACTTCTTACTCACTTCACAAAGCCATTAGAATTTACTGATGAAAAACTATTTAGCAAAGATTAAGTATCTGGAATTCATAAAGCATCTGGTTATAAGGAATCAAATTTAATATCACTGAGATTAAAAGTTTACCAGGAATTGATTCTAGATATTTCTGCTCTGGCTTTGTAAAAGAAAGATTCTGAAAGGCCAATTTTTCAACTGATATACCTTGTTATTGCTTCATAGAAGGAAGTGGAGATGCATTCCAATGAACACCAGCTGAATATCTGGCTTTGAGATCATCAAAACTAGTGTGTATTATCCCCATGTGTTTATTGGTCACACATTTCCCACTAGTATGTGCTGATGTGATTACATTAAATATTCTTTTGGGAAATTAACTATTCTTATTATTGGGAGACATTAATCCTTACAATATAAGCTATTTTCTTGATGGAAGTTGACATGGTTTAATCACAGCCAGCAACTAAGTGCCCTGTTCCCCTGCCCCCAAGGGACGGGGAGGAGAATTGGAAAAAAGGTAAAAGCCATGGGTTGAGATAAGAACAGTTTAATAATTGAAATGTGATATTAATGATGATAAAATCGTAATGTAATGAAAAGGGATTCATGTGAAGAGGAGGTGGGGGAAAAGAAAGAGAGAGAGAGGGAAGGAGATAAAACCCAAGGAGGGCAAGTGAGGCACAGTTTTTCAGTGCCTGCTGATTGATGCCCAGATGGTTCTTGAGCTGCAATTGGCATCTCCTTGGCAGCTTCCTATAGTTTATATACAGAGTATGACCTTCTGTGGTATGGAATGTCCTTTTGGATAGTTTGGGTCAGCTTTCCTGGCTATGGACTTCCAGCTTCTTGTGCACCTCTTTGCTGGCAGCGTATGAGACACTAAAAAATCCTTGATGTGGTGCAAGCACTGATCAACAGTAACTAAACCATCAGTGGTTATTAACATTATTCTCATATTAAATCCAAAAAATGCAGCACTGTATCAGGAAGTTAACTCTATCCCAGCTAAATACAAGACAGAGGTACTATAAAAAAATTTTATATATATATAAAGGAAAAAAGAAAGCATTTGGGAAGTGAAAGGTGTAAGAATCTAATGCAGTGTGCTCCAGATTTTCTCCAGATGGGAAGTAAGCGTATTGGATTAGTCTATTTGTCCTAATGGGGGTGCTAGGTGTTTTATGTATTAGTTTTCAGGTATGTGTTTGAAAGGAAAGTTGCCTGAAATGACAGTACCAGAAATCTACATGTGCATTCAATATGATAATAGAAGCAGATGAACCCTCAATGGTTAATGACCTTGGAGGACTCTGAGTATGAGATTGAAATACATTAAAAACCTTGGTGGTCTCCATAAAGGGAAATAAATGACAAGTGAGAAGAGAAATGGAAAATAAAATGTGTATGTTTGCTTTGGCTGGCCTTCTTTTTTTTTTTTTTTTTTTTTTTAAATTGCATTTTTATTTCCTGCACAGATAACCAAAAGAAGCTTAGAGCAGACTTTATGAGAAAAGGCACTTGACTTGACTTGTCTTTATTACCAGCAACTTTTCAAAAGTAGACTTCAATATCACAGACTGATATGATGAGTGAATCTCAAATAGCACAAAGACATTTGCTTATTGCTCCCCATGGGGAACTGATTTGTTATTTGTTTTATTACTTTATTTGTTTTAATCTTCATGCTGTAATTATATTGGTTCCTGGACATCATCTGGGGGGTGAGCTGTATTACAGTGAGACAGTTTCAAGAGTGTGCTGGGTAAACTGATAATTCAACAATTCCCTGTTTTTTCTTCCTACAACTGAAGCATTTTAAGATAAGAGTAAGAAGAAAAAATGTCTTTAAACTATTTGTTGTGTATTTGTTGTGTAACTGTTGGTAAGCAGTGTGAACCATTGTCATGTAAGTGCAGTGCTTGAATGGTTCAGTCACCTTCATTCCTTTCTCTCACACCAGAAAAAATTGTTTAACATATTTAACAGGTTAAGAATGATGAAATTCACATGGGAAACATTTCTACAGGAAATGTTCTCACTGAACACAAGTCATACATTATACCACTCTTGTGTGTTTTGGGCTTTGCTCTCTGAAAGAGGAGTTTGCACAAAGTCACCAAAACCCATGAGCCAATGAATTGCCCAAGCTAAAACTTCCTGGACTATTCTGATGCTCTTCCTGTCCCTTTCTAAAATGTTGGTGTGCAAGAACAGAACATTTTTTCACTCTGAGAGAGTTAAATCCAACATAAAAAGTCCTAGCTGTTTATAGGAGGTTTATTCTGCAGTAAATGTCCCTCTTCATGCAGCTCTATTAATTAATTTGGCAGACTTCAAAAGAATAAAAGGTCTATTAAATAATTGTCCTAGAGACTAAAACATTTAACTCAAAAGTCATATGACAATTGCCAGGGACTGTGTTTGTAGACACAGTGAAGTAAGAATTCCTTTAGGAAAAAATGAGATTTTAATTATTGACTTCTAGCAAGACATGATTAACAAGGGCTTCCCATCCTCACTTATCAAATCCCAAGTGTCTGCTCCTGCATATACTGTTTCTTAAGTAAAATCCCCAAACTTCCTTCCAGTTCTCAGAGCAGCCTCATTAAATCAACTGTAGTTAAACCTCCAGTAGATTAGAACTGGTTAGGGGAATGTAGATGTAACACTTGATTACCTTTCTCAAGCTGATGACATGAATTGATTTTTGGGGATTGGTCAGCCCTGCCACTGCCAGAGAGCCACCTCCTCCCCACCCCCAGGTTTCCCAAGAACAGGAGTTCACCCCTGCATTTAACAGGCTTGCAGTAAACATGTTTTTCTGCTCATAGGTGGTAGCTGGAGTTTTTCTCAGAATAAGAAAGCCCCACAAGTTCTGGGATCCATTGATGCTGTATGGTTTGTATTATCTTTAAAAAAGACACACTACCAGGGAAAAAATATTGTATATCATCTCAGCAGGGGACTTGGAGCTGTTTAGCACTATGTAATTGGATCTAGGACTAATCCTTAACTTTGATGAGGCCAAGAGGAGTTACACCACTGCTATTTCCAGCACATTCCAGCACATGATAGACAAAATGCTTAAACACACTGTCTAACACTTGATTGTAAAGGATTAAATACATTTCAGAGTCAAGTTTCAGTTCTATAATATGCCTTTGGATGATTCTTGTTTTCTTTGGTCAATACACATATGATTTCTATAATTTGAAGCACACAGTAATTTCGTAAGAGTAATAAACAAAAAATGCATTCAAAAATAATCATTTTACTCAATTATGATGTGACTTAGATCAGTTTTGTAATAGTCTGCCTTTATTATGTAACAGATAAACAAAAAGAATATTTAAATCAGGGACCTGTCTTCTGCTTTAATGCAAGGTAAAACTTCATCCACTTTGAAGAATTCACTGTTGGCATTGCATTTCTTGAATTGGCTGTTTGTCTAGCCATTGTGGAATATTATTGTAAAGTAAGTTAGAGGGAGCAGAGCATTATTCCTCTATACCTTATTCGCTGTGGGATTAATTATCAGACTGATTTTAATATTTGGTCACTAACAAGGCCTTACATAGTTTAATTTGTCTTTTCAACATGGTTTTTTGATTGCTTATTCACAGGTTGGGTTTGTTTTTTTGGTTTTTTTTTAGTTTGGTCATCTTCCAAGCTTTTTCATTTTTCTCATATGCAGGCTACAAATGTTTTATATGGCTCATATGCATTCACACAGTAGGTGCCCAAGGCAATGAAGTTTCACTACAAATGTAATAATTTCTGAACCAACTATACAATTTCTATGTTCAAGTTATATTTGCAAAATCTTTTGGGTAGTTTATTTCATTTTAAAAGCTTCATATGTTTACTTGAATTATCTGCTTAATAAAGGATGCATCTAATGATTGTTTTTCTCTCCTAAGCACATTTCATGCTAAGGAATTCTCAAATTACATTAAGACAGGAATTTTCTTCATCCACTCTCAAAATTCAGCTTTGAAAGAGAATAATAATTTTTCAGCTCTGACCAAGAAAGTCTGGAAACATATGTTTCCCTAATAGAAAGTGTAATGGCCTTGTTGTCTGTGAACTGCAAACACAATTCCATTTTACAGAAGATCTTGCCTATGAAACATCATGTACTAGGCTTCCTAAAGCACAATTTTTCTGACTTGGAAGCATAAGAGTAGGGTTAGTAGTCTCTTGCCAGTTTTGAACCTATAGTTCAAGGCAGTCTAGGTTTTTCAAACTTAACTTGTAGCACTAGAACAGCTCCTCCAGTTTTTGAAGTGCCAGCTTAATGAATCATTCCCCACAAAATAGTTGCTTCTGACATTTCAGCCAAAGCCCTGCTGCTCTTGCAGGAGCCTATATGCTTTTATCTTGCACATTGGTCTGAGCTGTAAAAATGTTCCAGTTTGTCACATACTGTTCTGTACTGTCACTTAGAAATATGCTTGTGCTTGCTGAGTGAATATTGATAAGATACCTTGAGACTGTGATAAAAATGGGGCAAAGAGAAGATATCTTTCAAATTTGATAAATAAAGTCTTTAAAATAGTGATAAAAGACTTCTGAGAGTCCATTATTGAGAATGAATTCTCAGAGGTGTACATGAAGTTGGGGGCTTATTGTTTGGTCATGCTCTTTCAAAGGTTTAGAGCTTTTACTCTGTGTTCTAAGAAAAAGCTCTTTGAAGGTCATGTTTGAATTCAAAGCTGTACTTATTGTCTGTTTTTCCATGCTATCTACATTAGTGTTGCATATCGCGTTTGGGAGCCCAATAGCTCCTGAAGGTAATATTTTCTAATTCCACTTATCCTACCCTCTGGTGTAGCATTTGTCAGTGCAGGTTTGTGTCTGCAGGTGTTGATAAGGTAGAAAAAGCTACCTGACTAACATTATTATATTGCTTATTTTTCCTAGGTAGTTTGAAATGATTATCACTGCTGGACTATAGTCATGTGCTAAAAGATAGCCTGCCCTCCTTCTGCTTACCACCCTCAGTACTTTAAAGCAGAGGCAGCTGTGCAGATTACCTGGCTGTGAAAAATCTTACAGTAACAGAGTGGGAAGGAGGGAAGAGACTGGGAAGAACAGAGATGGGGGAGGATCTGCTTTTCACTGCAGGTGTTATTCTTGAACTGAAGGCTGTGGCTCCTTGCTCAGGTGTCTTAGTGGGCAATTAATCTCTTGCTGTTAGAGAGCAGCACTGAACATAACCACTAAACGGCTGCTGGTAATGGAGGTCATAGAAAAAGAAGGGAGCACTAAAAGTCAGCCATAAACCCCTCTGCAGCTGATTTTACTGTGAGATGTTGGATTCTGCACCCACCATCCTCAGCAAGTGAAACCTGTGGGTCCCCCAGCCCCGAGATGTACCCTGGGAGTGGCAATCTGGGCTTGACAAAGGGGTCACTCCTGTAGGACCAGATGAAAGGGGTGCTTGGCCTCATGCCTCTGCAACACTTGAGCCTGAAAATTAATCTTGTTCCATTAAAATTTTTCTTTGCCAGTGGGAGTGAAAAAAAAAAAAAAAAAGTGCCCCACTGACTAGAAACAACCGCACTTTGATTGCCACATGATCTTAAACCTGGTACTTCTATGAGAGGGTAAAAAACTTCCCTGTGTGCTTGAATCATAATAAAACAGGAGACATGCTCAGGAGCCTTTCTCAGCTGTACAGACAGCTCAGCTCCACTGCCCTGCTGCAGCTCCCTGTGCCTTCCTCAGCAGAGCATCAGAGCAGCTGTAGGCATAAATACAACTTGGCATGTTCAACCAGACCTGCCTTTCAACACCTCTCATGTGACAAAATAATCCCTCATTTTGTTTCTGTAATAGGAACAAGCACCCTAAAACATGTTTAGCTCTAATGGAGATAGTTACCCTAGTCTCTCAAATCTCCTTTTTCCCCAGGCTCAGAAATAACAGCACTGGGATCAACACATAGGTAATAAGCTCCTTGGAGAAAGAGCATGTTCCTGCATCATATAAGAAAAGTTTGTGTAACTTCAGCATCTTTTGCCCCCCTATTTTTGTGTTGTCTTTTCATCGTTCTACTGCCTTAGCTCCGGGAGCTGAGGATGCATTTACTCTGTATACCATCATGGTGACCAGTGTAGAAGTGTACAGGCTGGTGATTATCCCAACCTCATGGGTTGTCAGCATATTCCATGAGAACCCAGTATTTCAGTCAGCCATATGATTGTGAGCAGGTTTCTTACTCCAAACTATTCTAACAGAGATACTTAAAATGTTACCGTTAGACACATGCAAAATATGTGTTTGCAAGGAAACATAAATGGATGACATTTTTAGCAACCAATTAATATATGTTGGGCTAATCTTTTCTGCCTTAGTAACCATAAGAGGATAAAAATAGATTAATCGTAATTCTGGTTTTACCAGGATCCTATGAAGATTCATTAGATAATGTGTGAAAGTAATAGAGACTGTTTTCTGTGACTGTCTCACTCTAGTTTTAGAGAGTGAACTAGTGAGCTTATTCTCAAATCCTCCTTACAGTCTGGGAATTATTATTCTCATTCATATGCCTAAATTCCAATTAAATCAAGATTTAATCACACTTCATTGGCTCAGTGCTAAGCAAAGGCCTCCAGTGTGTTATCAGAGAGTGCTATAGATGTGGCACCTGTGAGAGATCTGATAACCTTTCGGAGCAGCATCCGAGAGTGGGCACCCACCGAAGGTGCTAGACAGATCTGGGAGAGCAGTTTAGCTGAAATACTAAGGCAAAATTCAAACTGCTCTCTAGCATTCTGCATAAAGCCTGAAAGTGCCTGGCTTACTAAAGCTACATGCTTTGGAGACAGAAAAGATTCCTCAGGCACCATGGCAGAGGTTTCTGCACCTGGTCAGCAGCCCTGGCAGGAGAGGTGAGGCACTGTGCCTAAGCAACCATGCAATGTGATAAGAATGACCTTAAAAACCAGTCATGCTGGGTTTGTATTGCACTCTTTTGAATAATTATGTAGTTTCTCAGAACAGTTTGAGTGGTTTGCTCTCCCAAGCGTGACAGTTTGTTTCCACAATGTCCAAGGTGCAAAATAAAATCTAGCCATGAGCCATAGGCTAGACACTCTTGGCACACAGAAGAGAAGCTGACACTTTGCCTTCTTGCAACTTAAAAAACATCTAAGCACAATACAAGCACAGTGTTTTTAATCTCTTAAGGACATGGATACGGCTGGGAACTCTTCCTGGCTTTACGTTTCTTACTTGACACCCCCCTACAGCCAGGACAAGTCTCCCTGGTTGCTTGTGGGGACAGATGGTTCTTTGAAGATACATCTGATTTCTGGAGAGGTCACATGAGAAAATTAGGCTAATTCTAACTTGTGGAATTTATCTCGCCATTTTTATACTCCTTGTGAAACAAGATCATTTCACTACCCTACCTGTCCTGGGACTCAGTGCTTGGAGAGGGAGTTCTGCATATGGGTCTAAGCCTCTCAAGGTTATATCAGAAGTACATGGCAGGAACTGAAGCTACATTTGGTGAGCTTTGGTCCTGGCCTATGGATCCAGCAACTCACAGATTTGCTATTTAACTTTGGCTATGAATACAACATCCTGGGTTTTTTCAGCAAGGACACTTTTTTATGATAGCAGCTGAAATTGTAATTATTAGTTCTGAGCTAAACTGGGCAGGGGAGAAGGAAATGCTGAGATTTTTATTACCCACAGTATTTATTGTACAATATTGCTTCTCAGGTAATTCATGGTAAGCATTTTTTTATGTTGCTTTTTAAAATGCCCTCTTTGCTTGTACCATTTAAATTTTATAATTTTCATTCTTGTTTTGGTAGCTTATTAAGTTTTTGATTTATGGTGAAAATTTTTAGAGTCCTGCTCCTTCATTAGTATATCCAATACTTACACTCCGTGGAATAAGCACAGATATAAACAGAAGGTGTGTTCATTTAAGCAAGACCTGGAAATGTTTTTCATATTAATCATTACAATAATGAGCACCTGATTAAATTATTGATCTTTCAGGATAAACAGTACCTTAAAAAGTCACGGAACTAGGTGTTTAGACCTGATGGAGACACTTTTTTCATTAGTGTACGATTTGACCCATGAAAAGAATATGCCCCATCTGCTGAAATAATGGCTGTGTGCATATTCCCAGTCTCTCTGACATTTTGTTTTCAGAAATATGGAAATTATCATTACTTTATGGCTATTCTAAAACCAAAATAATAATTTTCTTCTACCTGGTATGGCTATTATTCATACATGTCTCTTATTTTAGCTGAAGCTGTATTTCATAAAGTTGAAGGTCCATTTATTCCAAACATTCTTGGCAATATGTAGAAACCTCAAAGTGCATTGTTTTCATTTCTGACAGAAAACGATGCATGGCATATTTTTGTTAATGTTTTAAACATATGTAGTACCTACTCTATAACAAAATGTACAAAATTAATAGCCTGTAGCTGTTTCTTTGAATTCAGAACTGATGCATGGGCAAAACATATGCATTTAATCTATCAATATAAGCCATTAAGATTAACATGTCCTGTACCTCTCAGTGTAAAGAGGTTTTCTGCTGCGATAAGATAGGTGAATTAGCATATGGTACTATTCTGGCTCCCAGAAAATATTATAGTGCCTCAAATAATAGCAGCTTCTACGCCTATGCATCATGATTTCTCATTGTATTTTTACTGAAAATCTATGTAAACCCGTACTTTTGTCCCCCTGCATAAATTTAGGCTGATAGAGTAAACCACAATGGCCATGGCAATAATAGAATCAGGGAGTGAAAGCTTTGCATTGCTACTTTTGGTCAGTCACAGTAATTAGAGTATTTCTCCACCCATTCAAACTATTCAGTTTTGAGCCTTTAAAAAATTTAAATTATTTTAGATACAATAAAATGGTCTATTTCTTCAAGAACTCTAGTTAGAGTAAGTTATATCACTGGCCTAAGCTATTTTTTTTGTTGTTGCAATTACCATTTTTAATGAACTGAATGTCTGAGGATATGTTTTCCCCTTCTGCACCCACAAAATCTGCTTGTACTTTAAAATATTCCTTCACCTTCTGAAGTTTGCTTAGAAAAGGTTTAACTTGCACTAGGGGTTGGAATATAAAAGCAAATTGATGCATTGATTTCCCCATTTCGTCACCTCTAGAGAACAATTCATAAAGCATGGAAGTTCTAACTAGTCAATCAATAGTTGCTACTTAAATCAGAGACACTGCAGATAGCCTGTTGTTATTAAAAGTATTCTTCAGAAGATGACAATAAATGAAAAGAGACGAACCAATTCAACCTCTGAGTGGAGTTCAAGATTGACACATCGAAGGAAGGGAAGCTGCACATGAAACTCATCCCTTTTTTTCCAGAGACAAATGGGAAAAGCATATTTCCTTAAAAACTTCCCAGTTCTTAAGAACAGGGATAACTTGAAATACTAAAAAGTTTTGTGAAAAATCCCAACAACAGAATGATAACAGAATGACTCTGTCATGCCTCTGGGAGGTTGTTTGAACCGTTGACTTCCCAAACCCTATCCAGAGGCCTGGGTCCTACATTGTAGCCTGCTTTTGCACCAGACACCCTGATGTTCCCACAGCAGAGGAGAGGTGAAAGTCTCAAGACTAAAGAGACCAGTCTGAACAGACAGTCTGAGCTGGGAGCCTGCAAGCAACCTCAGAGCCAGGCAGGCTGAGTGTTTGATGCTCCTGCATGATTTCTGGAACATGGTGAGGACATGTAGGAGTCAGGAGACAAGGTTTTCATTTCCTTGGAAAATTTTAATGATTGTTATTTCATTCTGGATGAAATGTAGGAATTTGGCATTAGCTAAAAAAAAAAAAAAAAATTAAAAATCATACAGAACGGGAATTTTAAGCTTTGAACATTTCAGCTATAAAAGATTTCGCAATACTCCTGTGAATGGTGCAGCTGACAAACGTGTCCCTCCATGTGATGGTAATGAAGGAAACTAAAATTACAGCATAAGTTGCAGTTCTGAGTGTTCTCGTTCTGAAGATGAACTTTAGAGTTGTGAATAAGGCACACTTCAAATTAAGTTGGTTAGGCTGTTTATGAGCTTTTGGGAATTTGGGTTTTTCCTGGACCCATTTTAAGGGCATACATCTTAATTGAGGACCTAACAGCAGAGTGGGTAAGGTGTGATCTTGCTGCCTTTCAGCTGGGAGCACTCGAGTTGCCCAGGCACATGAGGTGGCACGTGAGAAGTGGGGGCTGTGGTGGGCACTGCATGGATGGAGACTGAACAGACCACTGTAGAACAGCGTGCCCTGAGGCAGAGTGAAACAGTGCAGAAACCCCACTTTGCAGTGAAATTTAACTATTGCATGCATCAATTTGCCATTTAATCATCGAAGAAGCATATGGTGAACATGTTAAAACCCATATGACAAAAAAATCTTACAGGTGCTGGGGACTGGAGGCACACACTTGTTGAGGCTTAACACTGAAACCATTGAGGGACTCACAGTGGGATAGGGACATGAAAAATCATTTTGCATTCAGAGCAGGTCACTGTGCAATAAGATTGTGCACTTGGGGGGTTTCTCTTGGGTCCTGAGTACACTGCAGAGCCACAGCCTTCCTTACACAGCAGTGGTACAGCCATGTGCCAGGATACCTGTGTACTGGGAACAGATCGTGTTCTTTACAGTCACACCTTAACCACAAGGGTGGACTTTTCTCATATTGTTCCATCAGAAAGAATGGAGAAGCAAAGAGCCTGTGCAAAAAGATCATCATTTAAATTCACCACCCAATAATGTTTGAACAAATAAAGCTGGGCTTGCTGTCTCTTTGGTCTTTAATAAAGGGGAAATACCTCTGTTCACCCATGGACAACAAACTGCAAAATGAGATTTGGTGTCTAAAGATATTTCTACAGTTATTATTAGATTTAGAGACCTCCAGCTATATCAGTACCCAGAATCAGTGGTAGGGTCAATGCTGTTCTGCTTATCCTGCTTAAGAAAACATTCTTTTTAGCTATAAAGTTTTCTGAATCGGTGAGTCTTCCTCTATTGTTCATCTTGGTGCTCTTCTGTTGCATTTAAACCACATTAGATTTACAGCAAGCTGCCACTGAGATGATACCAAGTGACCTATTTGCATTGGCCATCTCTCACATGCTGATGTAATGGTGCATGACCTATCAGCAGAACATTCAAAAATGGAAGATTGATTAGGCTGAGTGTTAATTGTTCTATTAAAGGGGAGAAGAAATGCGGCACACCCTCCTTCTCTTAACCTCAAATCTGACCCTGGAACTATCTGTCACAACTCAAAATATCCTTCCTACTTCCACACCTGTACAATTAACCCTAAATAATTACAGTCTCTAATGGACCCAACATGTCAGGTTAAAATCAGATTGTCCAAAGAGATTTGATGAAGTGGGTTGAGGTAATTCTGTTCCAATGTGGCAAATGAAACATACATTACTATTAGAAGATATGAGATGATGCTGATCATTTATAAGGTCCCTCATTCTGAGAGAAGTAGAGATAATATATCACCAGGAATAAGGACAGTGGGGTAACACTTTTGATGTGAAAAACATATTTTAAAGCACGAGTGTGAGACAGAAAAACTGCCTAGATTAAAAACCTGATGTATTGTTACTAGACAGTCCTTTGAGAAAGATTTACCCTGAAAACGAGATAGTCTTACAATATGCCCACATTTCTCCAGCAGTGGGTAGATAAACACCAGGTATATGATTCTGCCCAGTAAAACATCAACATCCATGTCAGAAACAGCAGCAATTTTATGAAACTCAATGAGCTGACAGTCAGCAATTTTTAATTCTGTTTCCTCAGTGCTGTTTGTTATCATGCTTAGCCTTGCAAGACATCTACGGGATAATAAACAACCAAACTGGTTAAATTCAGCAGTACTACTAGGATAGCATAGAAGGTCCTGAGCTGGTAGCCATGTAAACCACAGATTATTTCCAAAGTAAGCTAGAGATATGCAGAAAATTGATGCTGGGTAGCCTGGGTCTAGTATTCATGTCAAACAGGTGACGTGTTATTGCAAAATAGAGCTGCTTGCCTGGCAACCTTCTCTGGATGGGCTCAGTGACTTTGCTGACCAACTTCAGCTCACAGGCACTAAAGGCAATGGAATGACTCTGATAACAATGCAGAGCTGCACAAAGGGACAGAATAAACCAAAGGGGACTAAAAGGGAAGCTGTAAATGGTTGTTGGGAGAGCTGGCATCAAAAAGGAGCATATAGCTGGAGTTCATAGTGCATGAATTTCATCTCCTCTGCAGTAACTCCCTCTTAAGCAATTTAAGTCTTTTACAGAATGTCTCCCAGAACTACAACATCACTTGGTAAAGGACAGATGTAGACAACTGTCAGCCACTCCTTGCAGCAAAGAATAACTGGTGCATTCGTTCAGCTCCTAAATTACCTACTGTAATCTCATGATTGTTAATAGATGTCAAAAATTCTCATAGGTGTCTTTGGCCACATAAAAGCCTGTCATCAATGGCCATCAGTGTGCATCAGCTTCCTTTGAAATAATGTCGACACAAACTAAAATTCCTCTGTGAGAGCCTACACAGTGGGGTGTAATAGAGACACAAGAAATTTGAAGAGACCATTTATCTTAGAGTAGCATGTACATTACTTTTAAGCCAGTATCCAATTTGTTACACTTTTCGTGGGAAAAGGATTTGGGAATGTATCTCATATTTTGGTTTGGTATATTTTTGGCATATTTTATTTGGGAAAATTTTATTTTGACGTATGTTGGTGTATGATAGAGATAGTTTGTAGCAGTGCCTAGTGTGTGTCCTTTTTAAAATTGAATACCTAAGGTCTAGGTCTTATAAAACCTCCAGTATAAATGAAATAGAAATAGCATGTAACTGCTCACAGAAGCAGTCAAGTCTTAGTTACTGCTGCAACAGTGTGATGGGGAAAAGAATTTTTCAGAAGAACAAAACTTTACAGACACTGAAAGAATTCAGGAATATGAATCCCACTGTCTGTCAGTTCTTATACACTCAATGACCCAATTTGCAGAAGTATTTAGAAATCTAAAATTTAGATAAGCACCTCCTGCCATTTCAAAAAAGCACCCATTCCACTGCCACTGAAATCTGCATCTTCAAGTGAAAAATTACCTTTGAAAACTTGTCTGAAGTTGCTTTAGAAAGGATTACACTCTTGCCAGTTAGACATTTGAAAACTTTACAAGATGATATATCACAAAAGCCAGGAAAGCAAACAAGCCTTCCAGTTCCTCCCAAAAATTAAAGGAAAATAAAACATTATCCCTAAGCTCTTTAAACTCACTGATTAAAAGCACACTGCATTCAGATCAAGTTTAAATGTGTCTCTTTTTAGGCTGATAGTGTCTCTTTAAGGTAAGTACTTTCAAATTGAACAACTGCCAATTTATGGAAATTTTAATACTTAACAACCTTGACAATGTCCTTTTGATTAGCCTGAAAAAATGAAGTTGCTTTTGATAGGAAAGTTAATTCACTTGTTTAAAGTCCCTCCCTATTATGCTGAACAGTCTGAATATCAGCAATCTGTCATTGGAAAAATTTGGTAACATATGCAATTTTGCACCAAAATTCAAATAAGAGAAGCAAAGATCTAAGTTGTCTTCTTTCTTAGGCTGCTCTGAAAGATGCTTATAGCCAAGTAATATTTTTCTTTTGTGCTGGATCCAAAAAAAAAAAAAAAAATTAAATAGAAAAAGAAATGTCATATTTAGTTTGAATCACACATGATGACTGACCCCTTGTTGGAAGTGAAGAATTCAACTGGTTTAAGGATATGAATGTAATTTTATTATTTCAGAATCATGTGTTCCATTAGTTCCTATAATTTTAGCAAAATACCCAGGCGAGAAAGTTACTGCATACAAAATATAATATGTAGTTATCCATAATTTGGTCAGAATAAATGAACAATAATTACAGAGACATGATAGAAGACTGGGATAAATTCTTAAGATCAGATCTCTTTAACAAGTGAAGAGATGGCTGGTAGATATAAAGAAATGATATCTGATGTTAAAATAAACCCAAAAACCCTCTTCTGCTTTCACTGAGGTTCTTTTTTCCCCACAACTGCATTTAATGCCTAAAATCTGATCTTTTTGTTGGCTTGCCTGCCCAGGAGCTACCTTAGGGATATACTGACCTTGCCAGGACCAGGGAAGTGAATGTTGAGTGACTGAGAGAGAAGAGGATTTTTAGTCTGACATTTTGGGTTTTGGCTTGCTGCTTCTTCACTGACTTCACTGATGAAAGAGCTGCCTTGTTTGAATAAGTGGTAGCAGATTGCAGCCTGAGCTCAAGCCCTATTAAAGGAGCATAGTGGAATATTATGTCTGGGAATGACACAATTTGGGTATTTCCTTCTGCTTTTAGTCCTCTTGTACTTCTCTCCCTCCTACATTACTTTTTAAAACAAAATCTGAGCCTTGAGCTGTGTTTCAGCACCCTTAAAGAGAGGATACATTATTTCCTTGCAGTGTATAGAGAGCTTTGACAAAGCTACTGCTCTCGGTATGTATTAGGATGAAACTCTCATGTCCATCCCTGTTAACCCAGCATCTCCTTTTTTCCTCCTTTCATTTTAGCAGGAGAGCAGTTTCAATGTCCCGAGTAATAACCACAACCTGGTTTGTTCTCACTTTCTCACTTTTCCAATCTATTCCTTCCTGTCCTCTCTTTGCTGACTTCTTCCTCTTAGTCATTGTCTGTCCCTGGTGTCCCCCTCTGTCCCATGGCTGTGGGCATTGCTGGCATTGCTGCCAGCTGTCCTGGGCGGCTGAGGGGCCAAGAGGAAGAGGAGGGATGTTTGAGCTCCAGCTGCAGCTGGGCTTGTGTCTCTCTCTGGTTACATCTCTTTCACTTGCACAGTGAGACACCCGAGGAAGAATGCAAGTGAGGAACAATGAAGTTACGGGCTACAAGATTGGTTTTGCCATTTTTGACACATTAATGGATTGAAATGCAGAAAAAAATTAATAAAAATAGTGATTAACAGCAGCAGCAGCAGACGCAGATGGACTCCAATGCCTAATGGATATGGAGCATCCACATTAAGATCTTGTCTCATCTCCTGACCCAAGTCCAAAGCATGTTGGTAGAACAAATAGGTGTTATAAGTGCTAGAACTAATGTTATTGATAAGACTGACATGCTGATCCTTATCTAACATTCTTCATTCATGATCCATTTTTTTAAATTAATCATGTTATTTTCAACCATTTTTCTGCAATTTGGACTTAGAGAGCTACTTTACTTATGACTGATAATGTGTCAAATTTAGAAGTGTTTTGTACAGTGGTTGTAAGAGCTACTTTACATGTACTCTTTAAGTACATGGACTTAAAGAGCTACTTTACTTCAAATTTAGAAGTGTTTTGTACAGTGGTTGTAATTTTATTGCTTATCCAATAGTAGCTTAAGCTATGTTAAAACAACAAATGCATCATTCAAAATGGAAGAAAGGATGCTTCTTAGGAAAAGTTTTAATGGAGGCGTTAAGATTATCAAGTCCTCAGTGTCTTTTTCCAGAAAAATATGAATGAGGAAAAACAATGAATTGTATTAGAGGCCTGACTGAAATTTTAAATATAATTTCTGCTACCATGAGCACCATAAAATGAAACTATGTGCTTATCTGCCCAGAATATATAGCTCCTTTCTGAATAACATTTTCATGGGGAATAAAAGTAGCAACAATCACAATGCAAATTCAGACTTACATTTTTTAAAAGTGACTTATGACTGCAGCCATTTAAAATGGGAATTTTACACTGGACAGAATAAAGCATAGTTAACTTTTTAATAAGGCTATATTCTTTAATCTGGATTAAAAAAAGCTAAAGGGAGAGTATGAAAACTTAAGATCCCTCTAAAGGCAACCAGAATTTCAAACTGAAACAAATCATTAAAAATAAAGACAAAAATAATGGTCCACATGTAAAGCCCTGGTGCAGAGAGTTAACTGTGCATTCAGCTGAGCACGTTTATCCTGCTCTGCTGAGACAGACTGGTAGGGTAGAAGATTTTCAGCATTTGTTCATTTAAAGATAAGGATAACTCTGTGCACAGAGCACTGCATGCAGAATGCAAAGAGACTCCCTTCAAAGTCTGCTCAAGTCAGTAAACAGACTTCTTCAGCTTTATAAGAATTCTTGCCCATCCTCTTGAAATTCTACAGGCAAACTCTGCCAAGGCAGCTACTTTTAATTTCTGTTAAATGAATGATGTCTTATTCAACTCAGACTGATAAATAATTCTTTCAATTATGGGTTTGAGCTTGCTATCTTACAGACTCTGATGCATTTGGTTTAAAAATCAACATTATGACTCATCTGAATTATATTACAGCAAAAAACCTTATTTGGTTGACACAGTTTTTTCCTATCAAAATGAAACACAAAGTAGCTGTCCTCCTGATTTTTCTCTCTCCCTCTGTCATTCATTTTCTTGTGCACATTTCTAATATAGAAGCTGACTTTCTGAGAACTATATATTTTTCTAGAGCTCAAAAGTGACGCATGACCTTACTTGTCTTTCATTATTTTCTTTACAAAATTTTTATTCAAATATTGTTTCAAAACTTGTGCTCACAAAATAAATACACAAATATCAATACTTACCATTACGGCAATCCTTTTAGTTTGGGGGAAAATCATTTTTAGGATCTGAGAAAACAAAGTGGAATATATTCTTTTTAGCCTGTAGCTTTGGAAACTTGAAAGTCCCATTATCCTAAGAATTAAATTGGCTTACTCTAATGCATACAGATGGCAGTGCCTTGTGCTAGGTACAGATGCCATTTTTTTTTCTTGTTGTCCTCAAAGGAGAGAAGGAAAAGTCTAGTCTGTCCACCTGCAAACACCAGAGAGATTTCGTAACATAAAGGTGAGTTTCAGGGTTTATTCTACATAGTCCCATATGCATATTTTGAGGTGTCCTTTTGTGAATTTAATAATATTTTTGACAGAGTTATTCATCAAGTGACATTTCTTAGATGGAAAACAAATTTAAAATGAGATGGCTGCTGAAATGGTAAAGATGTAGCTGTTGAATCCTCTGGTCAAGAAATATTATTGGTGAAGAAACACAGCGAAACTATTTTTTGAAGTGCATCTATTCCTAATTTTAAAAAAAGGAATCAATATAATCTTCATTAGGCAATTTTTTGAGAAGTCTAATGCATGAAAAGAGAAATCTTCATTTCAGTTCATTGACTAGTCATGCAAATATATTTCTAACTTGTTTTTTTTTGTGCATGACAGTCAGTGATTTTGCTTAAATTGCTATTTTTTGCTCTCAAGGCAAATAGCATCATTTTCAGACTCAACATTGACTGCAAAAACTTCTTATGAATAAAAAATTCAGGTTTTCAACTCTGATACCCACAGCCTTTGTTTCCAGGGAAGATCAGTAGGCTACAGTAAGTACTCATAGGGATGTTCAAGGAAAGCACATGGTTCTCAGTATCTGTGAATAACTGCTGACAAAACTGCACAACCAAGTGACATTGCTGGGATGTCTCTCTCAATTTTGATAACATAAACATTCATTAACCAGTTAGGTGGAGTGTGACTAAGGTGAAGGTGCTTGTTCTTAGAAAATGTGAGTAATTTAGTCAGCAGATCTTAAATTATAGTAAGACTTTTGTCGCATAAAACATCAAACAAAATATAAACTGGCTTTGTAATATGTACATATATAGCCTTATTTACATAAAGCTTACACAACCCTTATACAAGAAGGGAATGACCTTATCCTGGCTTGATTCCTGTAGGATAATTAGATGATTGTTTCTTTGTTAGAAAACTTTGGAGTCATTCAATACATGTGATTCACTGGAAGAAAAACAGCTTAATATGATAGCAAAGACTTTGCAAAGACCACAAAAAAACCCTGAAGAAACAAAATCTTTGCATGTTAAATAAGGACAGCCACAATTTTCTTCAAACTCTAATGAGTGCTAAAATGAGTCCCATGAATTATCTCAGTTGTGGCATCCACAGATTTTCTGTCTGGTTAAAGTTTAGTCAATATCCCATACTTAGAAAGAGGACTTCGGAGGACAAAATGTAAGAGGAACATTTTAATTGTCATTGGTCCTAGAGAAAACAGGAATCCTGAAGATCATATTTTTTATGATTCTAATTAAGAGGCTTCTTTCAACAATCTGTTTCCAGATTTGAAAGTCAGATTTGAAAACAACTTTTTATATTTTTCCTCTGCCTTCTTAAGTACATACTCATACTTCCTGTGTGTCGTGAATGAATAAAACAACCCACAAACAAAGGTTACCCTCTGCTCTTAAATCCTTCTGGTCCCTAGACATTTCTGACTGATGGAAATTGGATGTAGAGGCAAGGCAAACTTCTCTGGCTAAATGCTTCTGAATAGGATGATGGTCTGCTGCTACATAAATCCTGTGTGCTGTCAGATCCCTGGAGCATTCTTTGTTCTGGCCTTGGAGAGATTTCTTGTCAGCCCACCAGTCAGTAAGAAGAAAACTGCAGTTGATTCTGTCAGAACATCACACTAAATGAAGAAAGTGATGATTCTCCCTCCATGTACATTCAAACTTCTTTTTCAGAGTTGCCCCTGGTTCTAGCTCAGTTAGAAAAGGCTGAAGAAGAAAAAAAGCATTTTTCTTTTAATTATCCAAATGTTCTTTTCAGAGAACAGTTTCCAGTGCAATTTCCTTGAACAACATGTATTTTTTCTCTGCAGAGTATTGCGAGCATGGAGAATATAGGACAGATGGGAAAGAGGAAAAGGTGGTAAAAGGAATAGAAATATTGTGCAATAATTCTTCTAAATCTTTCCTTTCTGATGTGAGGTGTTGTAATCATGCACAATTTATGCCACTTACAACTTGAAACTGCAAGCAGCAGAGATTAAACAATAAGCAGTTCCTCAGGAAGTAGAGTGGGGTGATAAAGCTTGTTGATGTGGCTGTTATTCAGGATAGTAGAAATGACAGCCCACATGGACAAAGTGTCACAGAAGGACCTCATGGTACTGAATGATTAGACAATAAAATGGCACAAGAATTCAATATAGTTAATGTAAAGTGATGGACAAGAAAAAAATCTAACTTCGTGATAAACTCTGAGGAATTTAAGAATTAAATTGTGGGGTATGAGATCAATGTTCGTTAGTACTAAAACCAAATCTAGTGTTAAGAAATCCTAGAAAAAAGATTTTAAAAAAACCCCAGAAAATATTGGTTTACTGTATAAATTTTTTTTTTACCTGGTCCTTGAATAATATGAACAATCTCAGCTCCCCCATTTAGGTTTAAACTAAGTATCCAATCCCTGTAACACTTTGAATGGCAATAAGGCCACTTCAGATTGACTAAGATAAATGTGTATAAAATCATGAGAGGCATAGAAAAGGTGGGCATGGATCTCTTGAAGCACAAGAACTAGGAGAGCATCTATACCTACAAGTTAGTAGTTGAAAAGTTTAATATAAAAGAGAAGGTCCCCATGGCATGTACGTGAGCTATGGAATTTCTTGCCACAGGATATTGCAGATGATAAAACTTTATGGAGTTCAAAAAGCAACTACAAAAATATATACTGAGAGGGCTAGTAAGTTCAAAGACATCATCTGCTGAGGAAGATGTGTGTTCCAAATTGCTGGACTGTATTTTGGGCAAGTGTCACTTTGTGCTTGCCTTGTTGTTACACTCCTAGATAAAAGATGCTGAGCTAGATGAACATCAGTCTGGTTCTGCACAAGTGGTTTTAGATTCTCTTATGACACAGGAGGGGTGTCCAGATGGAAAGGATGAAGCCCCAACTCTGTTGAAACAAAAAATCTCAACAGTCTTCAGCAGGGTTGTGAAACAAATATCATTCAAAAGCTCTTTTTACAGAACAGCATCATTCAAGTATATATATTTTTGCAACTGAAGTGTACACAGGGTGGTAAATACAGTTTTACATATAGATTTTAAGTCTCCCAAGGAGAGATGAATTGATTGATCACATTTTAGAGATGGAGAGGAAGTTTGCAAACACTGGCATAGAGGTACTTTGTTCAGTGACCTAAACTCAGGATTGCAACATACACCTTTGTTTCTATTTTTGGGGAAGCCAGGGCCATGCAGTGAGACACGGTCAGGTCAGGCCATTGGAAGTATTTGCTGTTGAATCAGGGATATTGATTTGATTTCACTGTGGGAGTATTTATCTGTAACTACAGTTCATTGCTTCTGTTTTGTCCATTAGGATGCTCTCTGCTTTATTTCTTGATGTTAATTTACTGCATCTCAATGAATCTGAAGTATGAGGGGTTTTTTCCTGGCATTTTAGCAAGTAAAATGTGATTCTGAGAACTCTGAGAAAAATCATGACCTAACCTTTCCTAACATAATGACAATAATGACACCATTTACAGGAAAAAATTGCTTTAAATTGGTTAGAAAACACTTATGTTAAAAGACACCTTACCAACATGAGGGAAGAAAATGCAGAGTACATTTTCATAGTTAATTTTGGTTAAATAGGCTAATGAATGTTTTCTGCAGAGCAGCCAAGATTGCCATGTGGCTGCAATCGCTGCTGGGAGCAAATGCTGCTTGTTTTTCCTTTTCAGTTTGTTCTTGGATTCTGTGCCTGGCTTTATATGGATCCTGTGCATGGCATCAACAAATTAAAAAAATTACTTGCCTGATGCCTGAGAAATAGAGCTTCTAGTAGGATGCCATGTGTCTGGCCTATTCTGGAGGTGGATTTGCATTCCCTTCACAGATTTTTGCATGCCATTTTCTGTGTTTGAGCACAGAGTTAGAGCACAACATCCACATAATCCATCCCAGCAGGTTTTGGGGTCTGAACAAAAAGTTCTGGGGTGAGAATAAAGCCTGGTAGTACCCAGAGTACCAAGCCTTGCCTCAAGCTGGTTACTCTGCAGAAGTTAAGCTTGGAGCAGACTGAGAGATGCACAAATCAACCATGACTGTACCAGCATCTGTGTCACACCCTCTGTTTTCAGCACTAAAGGATTGACTCTCCCTACTCTTAAACTTTTAGGCATGAGATTTACACTTTGCTTCATTCTTTGTAGATGCCTGTTTACAGTCCAAAGTCCTTCCAAAACCTTGAGATTTTCTTAGAATAAGGTTGTCAGAGAAATAATTTCTCAACTCTTTGCCTCCTCCTTGGAGCCCTGCAGGAACACTTCAGTCATGTTTTTTGTGACTTTTCTCTGTAATTGTCAGTGATAATAACTTTTTTTTTTTTTTTTTTTTTTTTTAAAAAAAAAAAAATTTTGCCTTTTTAATTAAATTAAAAAAAAAAAAAAACCAAAAAAAAAATTTTTAAAATTTTTTTTTTTTTTTTTTTTTTTTTAAGAAAAAAAGAATCTGGCCTTTATAATCAACTGACAGCAGGAACTGGGGTTTCTAAAAAATCATCAGAGATGGTGAGATTCATGATAAAAGTCTGCCTCAGGAGATCTCCTTTCATCTTTTACTCTTTCCATCTTTTTCCTTGCTTACAGGTTGCAGCAGTGAAGCCCCGAATAAACCTCAAACAGTACTAAAAAAAAAAAAAAAAAGACACGGAAACTCACCCATTGTGACTGCAAATAATACTATTGGAGTGGCAGCAGATTTTCTGTTCTTGTAGAGCTTTCTGATTTTAGTTGTCCTGCAACAGGAGCTACCCATGGTGTGAAGTAGACTTTGGTCTGAAACTGCAGTGGCTGTAATTAAACTTAATTGAAACTATGTCTGTGAGACAGAGGAACAAATGTCTTTGGGAGCATCACTACAGCTGCATCACTTCTGAGTAGAAACCATATTAGCAAGGGGAAAATAAAACCCAATATAAAGTACTGTGGTTAAGCTAGTGCTGTGTAATGTCCCAGATTGTACTGCAGGAAGAATTTATCGTAGAACTATAAAGCTGTTGGGTTTTTTTAAGTATAAAAATCTGTAAGGATGAATAGTAGTTTTAAATATATGTATTTCCTTTCTGTTGGTCCTTTTCAGGTTATTTCACTGTATTTTTATTACTTATATCTAGCCACAGGGGAAAGCTGATTAAGTGGTCTAATTTTTTCTTATCTCCTATCTTCATTGCTTGACCTTCCTGTTTGAGTGTATTGGGTATTTCCAACCGAGTTCTATTATGAAATCCAGATTGTGTTCTGGAAATATGTAGTTTCTGATGAACTACAAGAGAAACACAGGTGGATTTCTGATAGCAACATGCTTGAGTTCTTGCCAGTTCATTTTATGGGCTTCCAGAGGCTTCAAAGCAACTGTGTTGTGCAGATTCTGCCATTTTGACAAACTCTGTCACGCTGGTGCCCTGGGGCTGGATTTCCTGTGAGTCTGCAGAGTCCCCCCCATGCACACATGAACCACAGGGGCTTTGGATCAGCTTTGCAGGTGAGATCTGCAGTCTAGGCTCATCTTCCTTTTCAGCTGAGATTCTTCAGCATGCAGTGCTTCCCAGCATGAGCTGGGGATCCCAGGAGCCCCAGGAGCACCACCTCTGCCTCAGTGCTGCTCTCCCATGCTAACCTGACAGTCAACAACCAAGCTCAAAGCTGTTGTGTTGCCCATTGGCCTTTTGATATTGTTACAGCCAGTGGGAAAAGATGAAACTGGGAATAACAGGAATCTCTCTAGCACACTGTGGAGGATTACTGTGATGAACTGGGGAAAGGCAAACCTTGCTGCTGTAGTGTCCTGCCTCTGCAGCACTCAGCCTGGAAACCCTGAGGTCTTCAGCTCTGTTTTCCACTGTGTTTGGCAGCCTTGTATGTTTCTCTCAGAGCCAGCGATCTCATGGCTTCAAACCCGTTGCTGTGGAAGAGCAGGCAGCAGTTTTCCGAACTCAGCTGTAAATTGCAGCACTCCTATAACTTTCTGCAGTCAAAAGAGCCATGCCAGGTACCTCACAGCTTGTGCTTCTTCCAAATGTTGTTGTGGGTGTCTCAGATGGTACTGGGCACATATGGTTGTGCTGCAGAATTTCTCATCATTTTCTTTCAATGGAATATTTTAATTCTTTCCAGCAGAATCTTATTGCAATTAATTTTCATCAGCATTTAATATTTAATATTTAATTCTGAAATGAAAGACTGCTATTTGGAATTTCAGAATTCTGTGTAAAATGCAAACAGTTAATTTAGACCAGGTGAACATTGGCATTTGAAGAGCCCTGGATCTCTTCTGGCTCCTTCAGCTCTCTACTGAGAGAATCTCCTTGGCTTCTCCCAGGAAAACCCTGAGAATACTGATGCTCACACACACTGTTTCATATTCATTTAATCTAGCTCCTTGTCTAAGACACTTCACAAATTATTGTAATAATTATTGCCATTACTGGTCAGAAATATTACATCTAATTATGCTAACACTGCAGCATTGGTTTCTCTGATGAGATCAGATTCTATCTGATCAATTTGAATTCTTTTCCTTCAAATACCACCCCAGGCTGTCCTTTCAGGACGACAATCTCACCAGCTCAGTCTTTTTTTAGTTGTCCCCTTGCCAATCACTTCCGTTTTGCTGTTGCTCACTCCTCTTCTATAACGTATATTTATAAAATGAACATAAGGTCTCCAGTTGTGAAAATATTTGGTTTGTTTAAATGCAAGTCATAAGTACTACTTTTTTCCCTGTTCCTATTTGTTTGTGTCATCTTTGTTACTTCCAGGAGTAATTAGACTCCAAGTGTTTCAGGAAGGGGAACACATTTTCTGGCTTGGCACAGTGAGCCCCAATATGGACCAAAACCAGGAGAGATTGATATAACATAAATAAATAATAATAGCTCTAAAAGTCTTTTCATCACCTTAATGGCTATGTGATCTCTGTGCATTTTTCTGATCACTGTAAGTAGTTGTAGAAAGCATTGTGATAACGTCAATAGAAGCATGGTATGGTAATGTAAAATTAATGAGCTAGATGGTAATCTTTTTAAGCAAATCATGTTCTGTAATACAGCACACCCTCTCAATTAGCCTGTTCTCAGGAGCCAAGGAATCAGTGTATTGTGTGTCAAGTGCAGGGTAAAATTGACTGCATTGCTCAGGAAGGTCAGCGCAGCTGATAGCCAAAGTGAATAACCTCATATGGAACACAACCTTACCGTGGAGAGCGTTACAGACGGGATCCATGGGACTTTCATGTTTTTAGTGTCCCACAAGTACCTGTTAGAAAAGACAATGAGGCTTCCATGATTTTTGTTATGAAAACCAAATTAAGGAAGCTGGGCTGTAGTCTTCTGAAACCCTCCCAGAGCACTAATCAAGTCATTAATGAAAGGCATGACTAGCAGGGGGGTGAAGATCTATTTCATACTTTCCATGACTATTACCTCTCAAGTCATCAAGACTAAGATTTGGACTTTTTACCTGGTGCAATTGATATCTGAGTCACTCCAAAATAAACACTGTGAAGCACGATATTGAGTAGAAAAGGTATGTGATGTGCAGTCATGGCAACTGACCTCCCAGTCTGGAGGGAAAAGTTCCCTGGTGGAGGGCAGCCTGGGGGCTGTACAATGCTGACAAACAGTAAGATTATGCTGCTTTATCTGATACTTGCTGAACACTAAGCAGAGCTTCCTTCAGTTCTACCTCTGCTGCCTTTTTTGTGTGTGCATGGTATGCTCTGGGCAACACACAGGTATCACCAACACAAAGGAGCTACGAGCTGATGGATCAAACTCACTGCAGTAACAGCGGTACAAAGAATGTATTTGATTCTATAGTTCACTTAGAGAAACCTCCAGTTTTTTAATGAGCTCCATGGGAATTGGATTAAAGATTTTCAGACTGGGTTCGTTATTTCTGATGAAGGACTAGTGAAGAAATTCATTAATGGAAAAATTTCTGGAGGCTAGGACTTTAATTTGGTTTACATCATGAGAGAGATTAATTTCATCTCAAACTATAGCTTAGTGGACATTAATCTATATTACAGTTCTGCAGCCAGTGAAAGTAGAAGTTTGTGTTTGGGATCAAAACCAGGCAATATAGCCAATTGTGGGTCAAACAAGAACTAGTAAAAAATTTTTTTGACTTTCAGTAAATTCTAATCAGATATTGATTTACTGAAAATTTTGACTTAATACAATAACTCCAATTTAGAAATAATGTCAATTATCATATGTTTTATTTCATTAACCAATTTTAAACATGTCCTGATGTGTTTGAATGCTTGGGGAAAGATACCCTAAGTCACAGAAATGAGAGACTGATGTTGACTGTAAAGGAAGATGAAGCTTATTCTATTTTAAACTGCTGCATGCTACAATCTCACTTCATCTCTCATAGAAGAAGCATCTCCACAATATCAAAATAGTAATCATGGTAGAATAATATTAAAAGCATATCAGCCCTGATTTTTCATTCCATGTCCCTAATCTCTCTCAAAAAAAAAAAAATACATGCTTTCTTTGATGATTGCCACAGAGACCAAAATAATATTTTATGCTTCTCCTTATGTTCTTTTATTGTATTTAGTTGCCATTTACTGCAGCGATGTTACTTGGAGAATATCCTGTAATGGTCATTTGGCAATGGGTTTCAATTAATTTCAAAAAGCAGGCATCACTTTCCATCTTAAGCAATTGTAGTCTACAGTGTTAATGGTGTCTACATTAATGTAGTTCACTTTATGAAAAAGCTACTGGACTCTATTTTATTTTATGTATTAACATTGTTAAAGAGTCTATTTTCACTCAGGTCTTCAGTAGTGGCTAAAGGAGCTATTTTTTATATACAGAAAAGTTATTGACAACTTCAATTACAAAAATCTCCCTTTGTTCAAATGGCAAAACATAATCCTGGAAAATTTCCTACCTCTTTGGGTTTTGTATGAAAGTTAATTTATCAGTTGGCATACCACTGGGTCCAAACCTGCTTTTACTGAAGTAAGTGGGAATTTTGCCATTGGCTTTGATGGGAGCAGGTGCACGCCCCTAATGAGGTGTGTAATGGAAACGGTGTACACACAAAAACCTGGACACAGTCAGCATGAGAAACACTGAATAAGAAGAAGGATTTCTCAGAATCCCAGAGCACGTGAACAGTGTGTTGCAGTGACATTTAAGCATTGACAAGAAAAGTGAAGAGATCAAATGAAAGAATAGAATAGACAAAAAGATATTGTCATACTGGAACAATTCACCTCATGCTTGGAAAAGTTTATAAAAACCTTGAATAGAGAGGGAAAGGGCATCATGATAAATGGGAACACCTAAGCCACATTAGATCAGCTGATAACACTGTCATCTTTGCCAAAATCCCTGAAGACCTTGAAGCACTGATGAGAGAATTAATCATGAAAAGTAGGCTTGAGCAATTAGGATAGGAAGAGTTGAGCTGTCCCCAGTGAAACTTGACCCCAACCTTCAACCCGTATTGAAATCAAGTATGACCCAAACCTTTGCTGAAGTATGAAAAAAGGCAAAGGGAGTTTTTTTCCCGCCTCATTATTCCTCATTTCACTCACTGTACTCTGTATAGGGTGCTGTGGATAATATCTCAGACTGGTATCAACTAAAATAGTACCAGAACAGCAAGACACTTTGGCTTTATCAGCCAACGTTGCATCCTCAGTAATTAGTCCTGCTTCTCGGTGGCAAGGAAGGGAATGTTAATGAAGCTGAGTGCAGGGATAACTAATCCTGAGCAAGCTCCTGTGTGAACAAAGTGAGACACTGGCTTTGTGCTGGGCTGCTCTGTGGGGATCAGATCCTGTGGTGGAAACTGGGTGAGCTCAGCACAGTGAGATCCAGCACACAGCAGGATACATATCCTGGGCAATGTATGTGCCAGGATGCTGCAGGAGAGCCTGTGCTTGAAGAAACTTCGTGGTACCTCATGTTCAGGAGAAGGAGTGATAAAGTAGGAAGAGGAAGATTGTGGCCACTTTCATGCTGCAATCTTAATGCAAGTTATGTGCTTTGACCTTGGGTGTGATATGTGATATGACAGGCAGAAGATAGGGGAAAGAAATAGAGGCTGGCTGATGCTCTGTTTCTCCTGTTGGTTGGCACAATGTTTATTTCCTGGTTGTGATGAAAGAACCAGGCTTGTTTTACCCAAAGGTGTTTATACTCATGTGATGAGCACAAGGACTACTCACATCCTGAGTCCCTGGCTGTCTGAAACAGTGTGGGTGTTCACACTGCCAGAGCCAGGCTGTGCCGTGTGCGGAAAAACGGAGGCGTTCTGTGGTCTGGGCTCGGAAGGGTTTTTTCAGACCTTTCATGGTCTGGTATTTCTGGCTTGTTTGTTGCTTTGTTGGTTTTCTTTCACTAATGTTGCTCTGAGTCTGGACAGCATCCTCGAGGGGCTTCTTTGCTGGACATAACCTCTGTTTGCTTATCCACATTGCATGTTCTATCCTGGCCACAAGCTGAAGGACACATAATGAGGAAAGGAACACCACTCATTATTTGTCTTCTGGATTGGCAGAGTTGCATGGGTGAGGGCAGAGGCTGATCTCTTGGAATGCTGTAGCTATTGTGGTAGGAAATTTTTCCAGTCAGATATTCGAATGAGATCTGGGAGATGAATGTAATTTGTCTCTAGTTTTATTTTTAGTGATTTCACTTTTCTGGCTTAAGTATTTCGTTCCCTTTTATTGTCAAGATTTATTACCAGCACAGTTGTGAAATGCAGCCAGTTCCAGTCCTCCAGCTCCTTCTTCCTAAACTTAATTTTTGTCAATGGAATAGTTTCCTGTAAAACATCTAATTGTTGGCTCATTGGCAGATTACATGCACAAGCTTTTTTAAAACTGACTAAGGCCAGCACTAATTAAGTGGCTGGTGCCAAGTCCCTCAGTTGCTGATGGAATAAATGAGAATTTCAGTCGTTTCAGAGCTGATTGGTTTTGGACAGTGAAAACTTAAGAACAGTAAGTTCCTAGCTCCTTGCTATGGTATCAGTATTTGTGTTCCTATAGGTCAATTTTTTTGACAATTTTAATATATTTGTTGACACAACTTTCCTGTTGGGTAGAAAATGCTATTGTCCTAATCATTATCAATAATTTTCAATTGGGAAAACAGAACCACGATAAACAATAGTTGTGTTTATGTTACAGAATACATCACATACAGGAGAAGGTGTCACATTTCCTGGAGGGGACAGTTGTTTATACAGGAGTGCTTTTTGTGATGAACTTTTCATTGAATCTGTCAAGGAATAGGCTAGACTGAAAAAGGGGAATTCCATGCTGAATGTTTGCATCTGTACCAGAAGATTTTGTTCATAAAAAATCCATGGAGGAAATCATAACTCTCTAGCCAAAATGCCTTGCCCAGGCTGTGGTATCTGGGATAGGGAATGAGTCAGGTCTTATGTGAGAATCCCGAGAAGTGACCCCTTTCTCCCACAGCCCTGCTGCACTGGGACTTCCCTTGTTGCAGGCAAAAAATGCCTGCAAAAGCAATTACCAAAAGCATTTTTTCTTGAAAGCAGTGCCTTCCGCAAAGTAATATTTGAGTACAAAATACCAAAAGGAACATTTTTGTCTTCCTCTTCACAAAGACAGCATTTGCAGAATCTCTGTATCTGGGTTTTTAGGAGCTGGCACGTACTTCTTCTGTGCATGTTCTTTCAAAATATGCAATGCACCACACTGATTAAGGGTAGGCTGTGATGAACACCTTAGCTCCAAACACACAGAGCTCCTCTGTGACGGACTCAAAAGTCACGTGCCTTTAACTGTACCTTAGGGGAGGTTCAGCTCCTCACCTATGCCTAAAATTTATTGTTCAAACTTGTATTTAACCTGAACTTTCAATTATTCTCTACTCTAAAGGAAAGGAATAAAGAATAAACAAATAAGGGAAAACACATGGCTTTACCTTAGCTGTGATTTACTAAAAATGTAGATTTTGGGCAGCCATTTTCTTTGTTTATGTACAAAAGGTCATCTAATTTTTTCATAAAACCTAATTTTAAATTTTTATTTTCCTTTAGATTTATTCCCTCCCCCACTATATACAAATAAAAAAGGTTAAGAAGTGAAGTTTGACTTCTGTGTTCCTGAATTTTCTTTAAAAGTCACAGAGCTGTCAGGATGATGAGTTATTGGTTGTCAATAAAGTAACTATTGATCATAATCTTCCAAAATTCATCCTTCATATGTGCGTAAAACCAGAATATGCTGTGAACTGCAGAACAGAATTAATTACTTTGTCCCCGAGGGAAGAGCAGATAATTACCAAATAACATTTCTATCAAAGCTCTAGCTAAGTCCTGAGTATTACGTGAAGCAAATTCCACACTCCTACAAAATGAATAAACTTGTTGGTACTTTCACACAAATTAAGCCTTGTAACATTTCAGTAAAATCCCATTAGGAATGTCCTCATTTTTATAATTAATTTGAATTTCTTTAAGGACAAAGGAAAAATAAATCTTGGAAAGAGTAAGCATACATTCAGAAGACTTGTGCTTTCCTGTAGATATTTTAAACTCACTGGGTTTATGTTGCTGTTTTTAAAGGATTCTTTTATCACTTGTTGATCAATATAATTTTAAAGACTTTCATATTGTCGAGGTCTGTACTGGGATTGTTGAAATATAAATTTTGGAAAGCAGTAGTGTAGTGAAAGGATAATTTATGCTTTGCACTAATTCCCTCCTATCTATTGACATAAATTACAGCTTTGAGAGAAGGAGATGCCTGAAGCTCTCATTATTTTATGTACGGCTTGAGCTCAAAGAGCAGAAGAGATTTTGCAGCTGAGATTTTGCAACTAACACTTTGCAGGACATCCAAAATATTTTCCTGAAACTTATACTGCCCTCCAGAATCCAGTAGAGATGACTTTGAACAAACGCTGCCCCAGGAATAATTTCTGCAAAGCCAATTCTCTGTTTCAGAATGCAGAACTTTTTATTGGAAGACGTTAAATTATTTATTGGAAATAAACTACCCAGCACATGTAGCTTTTTTTGCCTTGTTTGCAAATTAAGATCTGATTCTAGATTCCATTAATGTATTTGTTATTCAGAAGTCTTTTCCAATAAAATGAAATATCCTGCTGTGCAATCTGCCTACTGGCTGTTTGTGGTGGAGGGCCAGTCACCTCCACAGCACATGGCACAATCACTGTCTAGCTGCAGCTCACTGAGCAGGGCTGTAAATGCATTTCTCAAGTCACCTACCTCAACATGTCCAAACTGAGTGAAATCAGACCCCTTGTCCAGAAGGAAACTTCACTCACAACTTCAGAAGTAGGCATTTTCTTCAAGTGCTTTAATGAACAGTGAAATCACAACATCTGAAATGGTATTTCTTAGCAGCTGAATGACAACCTCTCAGCTAGATTATAAGGACACTTCTTTTGTCTTAACCAACAGTGGTCTTCCTCAAATACCCATCCCAGTGCCTCAGCCAGTGAGGCTTGGTAGTGAACACACTGAAAATGCCTCTCTAGGGAGAGATAAGAGGACAACAGAGCTGCCTAATTTGTCTCCTGCTGCTGCAAGAGGGACAGGTTATTTCCTTGCCTTCTCCCCTCTTCTCCCTGCTTCTGGATCCCGTGCCTTCCCTTCTTCTTCTCCAGTTTGCACCAACTTTGGTGCCTTTGGATTCTTCACTGAGACTATTTAACTCACAAAGTCCCCACAAAACTGCTGGTTTTCTTTGGCTAACTCAATATTCTGCCTAATTATTGAGTTATGTCAGTGTTTACAAGAGTCTGCTGACTGCCAGAGCTCCTCAATATGAAAGTTCTGTTAACATCCTGGTCTGAACAGTGAACTTATTTTTGTGTGCAATGACTAGAGAGACTCTTCCATCACAAGCCTAGCAAAGATCACTGAATAAAAGATTGGCCATGTAAATGGTACCTTCCTAAAAGGAAAGTATAGGAGCTGGACTTTGATCATCCTTGTGGGTCTCTTTGAATTCAGGATGTTCTGTGATTGTATGATTAGAAATACTATTCATAGGGAAAAGTGGCTGTACTCATCATGAAATTACAAGGAGGAAAAGTTTAATTCCTAATTAATTCCTTAATTCCTTCTTCCTGAACCAGAGGACTCTAAGCACCCTGCAAGGGTCTTCTAATCTCTGGGCCATGGAAATGATGTCCTTGACAGGTCCAGAAAGTGGTCTGGGGGAATGAAGATGAGAGGGGACTGAGCACATCACAGTGCCATGCTATTGGATTAACAAATTAACAGCTAAGGTCTGGAAAGGAGAGGGCTATCCATGACCACAATTAAAGATGTAGTAATATCAGATTCTTGGGATGGGTAGGTATTATGAATGTGACACACTTATAAATAAGGACTACAGGGTTTTCAGGTCAATTGTCTGCTTTCCTTTAAAGAGAGAGAAGTGCAGCTCTGAAGCTCTGGTCACTGAAATCCTCTGAAACATTAAGCACTGATGCAGCTCCAGGGAGAAATAGATTTTATTTTTTATATATTTCCTAGAACAACAAAGTGCAGGAAAGTCTTTGGACTTTCACAAACTATGTTCTGTGGCATTAGTTTGTACTATATCTGGGAAAAATACTGGAGCTGGAATCAAGGTCTCAGTACTTGGGAGGTTTCCCACAAAAGAATTATGAAACTGTCAGGAAAAAAACACAGACTGAGGAAAACACATCATGGGAGAATGAGTAGATCAGAAGGATATTTCCAGAATATCTGCTGCAGGTCTGTGGGAACAAACTCTGCTTTTGCTCCAAAATGATTGTAAGCTTTGAGGATGTGGCTAGTCCAGTGCCAAGGCCCGGCAAATACATTCTGCTATTAAAAAAAACAGCTGCTGTCTTGGAGTACATTGTGAGCTCCTATCTGTTCTCAGAAGACTACAAAGCACAGCCATGGGAGCAGTAACAGTGTCTCTGTGGTGTAAGCAGAGCTTTCCTGTATGTGACCTGGGAAGATGAACTCTCATGCTGGAAGGAGAGAGAGAATCTAGGAGATGAAGGTTGGCCAAGTGTTTTGAGAATGTAGAGAAGCTGGACAAGCAGAACATCTCTTTGGCCCTGTGGACTTGACTTCTATCCTGGAGTGGAATTTGCTTTCTGTGCATGAAGCCTTGGTGCAGAGGCCTCCAGAGGGATGTGAAAGGTCCAGCAGCTATTTCCATTGCTTGATCAGGAGAAAGGAAGAGCTGCTAAAAAGAAAATTGTAGGGTCTGGAATATGTTAGGGGAAGGAAGTGAGCCAGCAAAGGCTATTTTCTCCCTTTCCTATTTGTCTTCTAGGTGCAAGCCTGAGCAAACCTGAGAAACCTCTGCCTGTCCAACTGAATGCAGGTGATTCCTGGGAGAAGAAAGGACAGATGCTTAAGGAGTTTGTTGAAGCAAATTTTGATGGTCAGTTCAGGAATCAAATTGCCTCCAGCAGAGCTCTGCAGTGAGACTGTGTTGTGTAGCCACTCTAATGTGACAAAATATGAGAAAAGATCTGGTTAAGAAAAGTATTATTTTCCTATTGGCAGCTTGGCAGGTCTTTCTTGTAGGCTGAGTAATTGTTGAGCAGCAATAGGCAGCAGGGTAACATAACCCGGCGTAGGGGTAGTTTGTAACAAGGAGATGTCTTTTAAATGTGTGCATCTTAAAGGGATTTGAGAAGGGAAACATATAATCTAACAGACACAACCTCTGAAAGTTGCAGCAGTGGTCAGATGTTGCAGAGTTCTGTGGTAAGAGTTCTCAGGCCACTGTTTGGTCCAAGTTCAACCAAGAGTCTGTGGGACAGTTACTTTTGGCTGGGCTTTTTGGCAGTAAAGAGCTTGTTTGTTCAGTAGTGCAGCTACAGCTAGGAAGATTGGAAGCATCTTTAGGCAACAAAACACAGTGTTTAGGAATTTTATGCTTCCCAGATGGAATGGTGGATATTGAGCAATAGGATCCTGGGGGCCCCCCTCTGTTTTCTCTCAGGATATTTGTATATAGAAGATTACAGTCAAGCATCATGTGAGAGATCTTTGTAGCCAGGGTCTGTAAGCTAGGAATGTGTGGACAAAAGTCTTTAAGGGAATAAGGAAGGAAATACATCAGTGTTGAAGGAGAGAACTGGGAATTAGTCAAATTTGCAAAAATCTTGAAGATAAAACCAAAGGTATTTTCTCTGATATATTTGAAGGCTGTGATAGAAAGAATTATGAAGGAGATATTGAAGAAAACACAATTTTTTGAGACCCATTAGGCCAGAGGGGTCAAGTTTCTGATCTACAAAAAGGGGGAAGAAAGTGGTGACTGGGCTTTAGCTAAATATGAACCCAACTACCTCATCTTAGAGCCTGATCAATATTGCTGTTCCACTGAGAGGATCATTGCTCTGGCTGATCCAGAACAGCTGTGCTGATACTTTGAGAACACCTTAGGACTAATACAGGTGTTTTAGGAGCAGGGCAATGGAATTTTCTGGAACCTATTTTGTAGTACTGCAGGCTAAGCAGAGTGGCAGGGAAGATGGGGACTCCTTTGCATGACTGACAGATGTTCCTCAGCTCTGTTGTACATGAAGGACACAACTTCCTTTGGGCCAAACCACGGACAGCAGCATGGCATGTTCAGGTTTATTGAGCCTTTCTGTATGGTTTTCAGTTATGTCTTTTGTAGTGGCATGTTACCTTGAGTTTCTGTTGCAATACACTAGCAATTGATACACCTTAGAGCCACTTTTTGCTTTGCTTATACTCATGAAGAGTGATGTTTCCATGGACTCAGACAGAATGAGACTTTATTTGCAGATTAGAGCAGAACGTATTATTATTATGGTTGTTATTATTATTAATATTGTTGTTGTAGTTGTTGTTGGCCAGTTTGCAAATGAGAAATGTGCCCCTGCTATATCAAGTTTTGGCCATATAGTGGAAAACATAAACAAATGCCATCAGCTTTAGGTGATCATTTCTACTGTATAAATAATATTATGATAAATTCACAGGGTGTGTTATCTCTAATGAATAATTCAGCCAGTTACAGTTATAATGAGGAATGTAGTGGAAACTCGGTAACTGAACATGCATTTTGTGGTGTCTATTACAACACCTTAGGCAAAATTTTACCAATCAGGTTTTATTCCTCAGGGCTTTCTTTCAAGTCTTGGAATCTTTAGTATTTATTTATATGGGGAAGGCAGAAATGGAATTGGTTGATTTTTTTTTCCCAGTGTACATTACTCTGCTTCATTTACTTTGACAGAGCAGTATTGTGAAGAATGATACACTTGAAATATTAAACATTTTGCTGGATGTCTAGTCTTGCACTCCTCCCTGTGCTGAACTAATTCACTTTGATATCCGTATGATTTTTGCACACAAAATAATTACAGGATCAGGGCCCACGTTTTTGGCAATTTTTTATACCAATAACAGAAAAACCATACTGAGATAATTGATCTTGACTTCTCACACACACATGCCTCCTTATCTTGCCATGTAGAACATCCAAGATGGTTAAATCTCTTCCCTTGCAATAGCAGCTAGAAGGACTGATACTTGAGTGGCTGCTGGGAGCAAAGTGATTGCAGCACCAAATGTGAATTGTGAGTCTGTTGATAACATGCAAGCCATGATAAGAAAGGCACGCTTGTCTTATTAATTATTTATATTTGGAATGCACTAACAATATTCTAACAGAGACAAGGTTTGCAGGGAGATAATTGGGAATCAGTTGGGCTAATAAATGACATACACAAATGAATTTTAATTAGATTAGAAAAATATTCCAAAGAAATAATTGTATAAGAGATGAAAATGAGTATACACAGACCATCTCACCTATTCTTATTCACAATAGTGGGTTGATAATGGAGACTTAAGCAACTATTAGTATCTGTGTAGTAGGCTGATTTTTCTGCACAGAGGTAAATCTAACAATCCCCACATCTGAAGATAGCCCTTTGCAACCACAGCCTTGATAAGTTGTAGTAAAACTTAGAATCCTGATTTATGTTGGGACTGTCCAGTTTTTCTGGAAAAAAAGAGAAAGTCTATGCTGAAAAATGAAGAATAACAAATAAGTGGAAGTTGATTTTTTTTTTTTTTTTTGCCAGTACAATGGAAAGGTTATAAAGTTCAGTCCTTTTCATAATATTCCATTGCAGTATAGGAAACCTGTGCTGGCTTCAGTGTCAATCACTGTTTAGAAATGTCACCAATAATTTGTACTCTGTAAGTGCTCAGTGTGTGAACCCCTGGCTCTAATTGGATCCACTGATTTCAGCTAAATCTCGTCCTGTCAGCAGCTCAGCAGTGGGTAGGATATTGAAGCTCTAATGAATCCAGTAATAACTTTAAATTGCCAACCTGGATTATTTAAAATTTTTATAATGTTGAAAATAGTTTTGCTTTCCTTAGGAAAAAAAAATAATCTCCAATTAATATTTAAATAACTATGCTAAATTACTGACCAAGCAAGTGAAACATAGGCATTTTAGGGGTGTGTGTGTGAGTGTGTATCTGAGTTCCCTCAGTAGAGAAAATTAGAAAAAGAAAATTAGGAGACAATGATGTACAGATAAGTTGGATCAGAAAAATATGATTTCATGCTTTGGTCCAGCAAGCATAGAACTAATTATGGAAGTAAGCCTTTTTTCTGAGAAACAGGGGTGACAAATCCTATATTGTTTCAGTAGCTGCTTTGGTGAGATAGAGGCAGTGCTTCATTTTCAACTTCTTAGTTTCTTACCCTGGTTGTCTAAGGAAATGTGATGAGATGTGCAAACAGAGCTGTTTGTCTGAGTCTATCTGTCTATCTACTCATGTCTTCACCCAGTAATTTTAGAAGTTGTGACGAAAATTTAGCAAATTTGACAAAGGATTAAATGTCTCAGAGGTATCAAATGTATTCAAATTTGATGTTTACCAATGCAGAAAGATCCTATTCAGAAGAGACAGTTCAGTCCAGACCAGGCTGCTCACAGCTGGGCTGTAGCAGTGAGAGATCCACCCTACCTGTCTGGGCTTCTGGCCACAGAGGTGCTGATAGTGAATGAGAATGAAGCCTGCACTTTCAATCCCTCCATCCCCTGCCTACTTGCAAGGTCTGGCAAAGGCTCCTTAGTGATAAAAGGAAATGTTTCAGGCTGTTGTAGTGGGCAATCCCCACTGTGAGAAGTGACAGAGCAGCATCATGAGGAGCAGAGAGGATGAGGAAAGCTTCTGGAAGAGCCAGAGAGCTCAGTGGGTGCAGGGACACTGAGGGCAGCTGCAGCTAATGAAGGAACACCACATGGAAGAGCTGGGAGACACCACACAATAGTGGTTTGGGCTTGCACTTGTGGGGAAGACTTAGGGAAGTGAAGGTGTGAGATTAGGAAGAAATGTAGAGTTACACAGGAGACACAGGATACAAATCCAACTGCAACAAGGCTTCACTAGCTGTGCAACACATGGAAAGATTTGGTTTGGTTCACTTTTTTTAGATATGACTCATTTCTTCCTTGAGATTTCTGTGCTGAAATGGCACTGCCTTAAGCTCTGATGCAGCAGGAGCTATCCACTGAGATGCAGCATGAGTTCTTGCAAGAGCACCTGAGAGGATGTTCTTGTGAACACCTCTCTAGGCTAAAGCAAAAGCTGTTTATCACAAATAAGATACAACTTTTTATTATCCAACTACATGAGTGCATATTGTGTATCATAAAGCTGAACAAGGCTTACATAACCCATAAGTACAATAACATTATAGCTTCCTTGTCCTCAGAGATGGACATATATATCCAAAATATTTGTGCTCTGTCTGAAGACAAGAGCCTGATCTACTTCTGCCCCTGCTATTATGCAGTATAGTAAAGCCAATGACCCTAGAACTAAGAACAACTTTTAAAGCATTGAATTTATCCTTTGGCAAATTATGGACCTTATTTTTTATTGCATATGAAGCAGTCATTTGAATAATCACTCTAAGTATAACTGTCCACCCTGCCCTTTCTTTGTGCTGTTAAAAACAATAGAAAAATAGTAAAGTAATAGCAAATCCTGTATTACATTTATAATTTCATTTTTCCAGTTCAAAATATTCAGGTTTAAAATATTTTAACAACAAATTACATATTTTCTAGATGATTTATTAAGATTTTAGTTTCTGATATCCTTATGTGACATTCTTTTCCTTTAGTCCAGCTGAGCTCTACATTCACTCACTACTTTCAGTATTTGTTCTCCCTCCTGAATTCTTGCAATATTTAAATTCCAGTACATTTAATTTTCCTATGGTTTCAAATAACTGGAATTTGGTCACCTCAGGCCACATAGAAGAACTACTTGATAGAATTCTAAAAATAATAAGGAGATAAGCATGTATTTCCTAGCACTGGAAAAGCAGAAGGTTTTTATGTGTGCTTGACTGACTGAACTCTCCTGAAATGATTGTTCAATACATCTGTGACTGAGCTGTACTACTAACAGCATGCTAAGACACTGAGAGTCTAGGATAGAATCTTTCAATTATTGTTTCATGCCAAATACATAAATGTTGGACAGACATTGCATTTCACTATGTCATAAATTACCCAGGTTTTAATTCAGTCTCTTAATTCCTTCAGTTGTTTTCTCTCAGTTCCCTTTGATTTGCCCACATCCTCCTGATGCTGAAGTATCCAAAAGAGAGGAGAGGAAAGCGATTGCAGAAGCAAGATAAACTTGGAATGTAGGAAGCTGCGGTTGAATTATTTTATGTGTAAGCTGAGTTGGAAACTGCAAGCACAGTACAGAAAGAATATATTCAGATTTTGCCTTGCAAGAAAAGGAAGAGACTCCTATGAAAAATGACCACAAAAGGAAATGGGGAGCTGAAGAACAGGAGGATGTGAGCCTGCCACCTGCCTCCTTTGAAACGAAGTAGCTGGTGTATGCATGTTTTCCTTGGATTCATTTCAGTCCAGCTTTCTAAACTTCTGCTTTTCTTACTCTTGGCTCTTTTCATGGTGGGATTTCCCCAAAGATCTGTTATTATTTTGCTTCAGGTAAGTTGGTTTCCTTCTGCTGCATCAGCCAGAGCTGCACTTCTGTGAACAAATGTTGCATTAATTATGAAGAGTGGAAAGGAGAAGGAGAAAAAATATCCATTAGCAACACTTAGATTGTAAATGTCTGATAACAGTTTTAATAACTGTACATTTGTCTTAAGGATCAGAGACTCCAAAGTCAAGTATGTGGATTTACAGCTTGTTTTCATTGCTTCATGTATCTGTAGGTGGAGGAGAAAAAAATAAACATAGATAACACCAAATGGAATGAGTGACTGGAAAGCTAAACTCCTAAGCTCCTTTGAGATATTTATCCAGCTAGTAAAAGTAAACTCTTGCTAGAGATATGCAGTAGAGGCTAAAGAAGCAGTGTTATTTAATTAGATAATATTTGCAATGTAAATTTTGATAAATTACTTAATGGGCTGTATTCCTTCCTTGCAGAGGGCTGCTGAAAGTGACAGTCCTTGGGGGAAAGGAAAACTTGCAGCATAAGGTGCCTGCAGCTTCCCTTGTGCCTTCACTGGAGACGCTGAGGACAGCCAACAGGACTGGAGGGAAGAGCAAAGAAGAGTCTTTTCTGGTGGTGTGCTCTGCCTCCCACTGACTTCCTTAGTAGTAATGTCAAGAGAAATTGACAGAAAGCTTCCTCAAGGTTTGCACCAGGTGTATGTGCATATCCTCTCACTGAGCATCTGTGAGGATTTGGGAAGAGAAAAAAAAATACTCAAGAATTGGATGCTGGGAATTTACAGCAGAGTTCTTCAAATCAGAGGTGCCTGAACACAAAATCCTCTCCCAGCCAGGTTTGGCTGGGAATCTTGTTAGATGGGGAACTTGTTAAAAGCAAGATCCTTTTACAGTTGTGGCAGAAAACCAAACCAAGGCAGCAGCTAGGACTATATGAATGATGACTCCTGTATCTGCAATCTGAATGGCTGGCTGTGTCTGGGGATCATAAAAATGCCAGAGCTGGTTTCTTCTGCTGCACTTTAGCAAAAGTTCCATTTTAGTGCACAATGTACTTTTACATGTGCCTGACCAAAATGCAACTGTTAAAACAGAAAAGCTTGGCCAACATTGCAGCAGAGAAATGTTTGGGAAATATTGACTGGAGCATTCATTACTAATTTTTCTAGGGCCAGATTTTCATCATTAAGTTCTCTTCTTGCATACAAAATTTCCTGCCTGCAAATAATTACAAACACATTTTTCCTATAAGCAATCACAGTGTTTTAATTCAAGGTTTAGAAACTAAATAGTAATATTTACACCTCTGAGAAAAAGGTCAAGGCCAGAAGGACCTTTACTAGACTTGCAGGTCTACATTGTTTTTTGCAAAAGGTCAAACTAGCACATTTTCTTGTTCCATTTAAGTACTCATGAAAATTCTCACTATTGTCCCTTACCTGCTCTTTAGCAATGATTAATCCAAGTATTTTCAGTGGCCTTTATAAACACAGGAACAACTGCTGCTCTGTCTTTGCTATGGATACATCTTTCTTTACACAGGGATGATTGTCCACCACTTTCACATACATCCCTTGCCACCATGGCATCATTCGTGTCTGACAGAGTAACAAGCATGGCAGAAAGAGTAGTTTTGAATATCTGATTGCTCAGTAGAGCTCTCTCTAACTGGGGAAACAGAAACAACCCTTTGCACTGAGTTGAGAGTCCCCAACAGAGGCACCTTTAGCAAGTGCATGAATGAGTTCACTGTACTGCGCACAGAACCCTGTGCCTTTTCTGCTCGTAACTCTTTGGTGATGGTGGCTGCATTTCTCCTAGAGGTCAGCCCTAAAGCTGAAGGTGTAGCTCTTCTGCCATTCAAACAATTGGAAATCCCCAGGTTTTTCCCTCAGGGTGGCTGGCCATGGGTGCAAGGCAGTGCCGCAGGAAGAACTAAGCTGTTCTTGCCTTGCTGCTTTGGCCAGGTGTTTCTCTGCCCTCCTGGCAGTTGATTTTACCCATGGACAGCGAGCAGTCCTTTGCCTCTGCAGTATTCTCCTGCCATTTCACTCAAGTCTGAAAAACCCCAGAGTGGCTGCTGAGTTTTAATTCAAGTATTCACAGGTAGCTGGCAATTAGCACTAACCTGCCTACCCCTGCGTGTACAAAGACAATGAGAACCAGAATTCCTTCTGCTTGATGATGACGATTGCTAAGAAACTCTGGCTAAAATGTGTCTGAGCTGTTCCCTCCCTCTCCCTCTCCCAGCTGGCTCTATAATCATCGGCCCTTTTCACTCAGGCTGCAAAGTAGCTCTTAGCAGAAGAGCAGAGGTTGAAAAATGCCAGTCGCTTTCACAACCATATGGCAACCACATTGATTGGGTGGCTGAGAAGGGCTGTGATGTTACCACATGTCTGTTTTTCTGTTTTAATGTGGACAACCTCAGGTACAATTTTAGCTTAAGGCAAAGGCAGGTTTGAGTGTTTAATCTGTCTCAGGTCATATTGTGCAGTAGAAAAACATAGGTGCATTCCTTGCTGTCAAATAGTTTTGTGAGTTCCTTCAGAAAGGAAATGTGACTGATCTAACAAAAGATTTTGATGTCCTAGAGGTAAAGACACAGCCACAAAAGTTTTCTTTTTTACTGTACATTTATTTTCAGTAATACACAGTGTAGTAAATATGTAAGAAAAACAATGTATAAAATGAGTTCTGAAACAAAAGGTCTCTTCCATCTCACTCTCACCTGAACTTATTCCTGTTCCTTGCCTCTTGCTGATACTAGCACCTGTACTGTGGCAAGGTGAGATCAACTCACTGAGTCAGGAGACAGGTAAATCTTCAAAAAAATTAGGAAAAAAAATTGGGATAGTTACATGCTTGTGCAGAATGATGCCAGGTCAGCCAGGAATACCTGGGACGACTAACAAGTGCTGGGACCATGCCCTGGCCTCTCACTCTGAACATGAGGGGCTGGTGATGGACATGAGAAGCAGGGAGTGTGCTGAGAGGCACAGTGTTTATCAATATATTTTCTGTTCATTGATGATGCAGTCATCAATTAATTACCCTGCAACCAATGCCTTTCAGAAGGGGACATTTTCCCTTCTGCAGACATTCAAAGACAGAAAATTATATCATTGCTGTTTTTAAACCATTCACACCACTTGTGACTGGGAGAAGAAAGAATACTTCTCTATCCCACAGCCTGAACCAGACACTTGGGGTTTTGGCAGAGTCAGTGGTTAGATGGAAGCACAAGAGAGAAATATGTTGAGATTCTCACACTGGTCTGTGCAGAATACGTGGTTTGAGAGGGTTCAGGGAAAAAAAAAATTCACAATTCTCTCTGGTTAAACATGACTAACAATGAGGTAATGGTGGCTCAGAAACATGTTGTAGTTAAGGTTGCACTCTAGAGACTGTGGTTAGCTTCCCAGGCTCTGCAATTGGGCCAAGAAAAGTAATTACAGCGATTAATAATAATGTTTGATTTGCCAGTCACATAGTCCATTCCTCAGAGCTGGTTGGTCTGGAGGAGGGGGAGGTAAACTGTAGGAAGGAAATTGGAGCAACAAAGTACAGCTCTTGCAGTGTGTAACCAACACTGCTGGAACCACCTCAGCCTGGTGTCAGCAATTTTCATACAGCTGCAGACGGCAGCCGTGGGTTTGTGCTGTATGGCAGGAGTTACCTATCAGTGTGTGTGTGCTGTATGGCAGGAGTTAGCAGTCTGTGTGCTGTATGGCAGGAGTTACCTATCAGTGTGTGTGTGTGCTGTATGGCAGGAGTTAGCAGTCTGTGTGCTGTATGGCAGGAGTTAGCAGTCTGTGTGCTGTATGGCAGGAGTTAGCAGTCTGTGTGTGTGTAGTGCTGGGGTGATGTGGGCAGTGCAGTGCGGGATAACTCACACTCTGTGCCCCACGGCTGAGGCACTGCCTGAACAGAGGAGGCTGCTTTGTGTAACTCAACACCAGGCACAGTGATGCTGTGCCCTGGAGAAAGGCTGTGCTGCTTTGCAGGGCTGGACTCTACAACCAGGATAACATTTTGTATTTCTGAGGATGAGCTATGAGAACCTCACCTTCCTGTAGGGGATTTACTGGGAATCAGCAGTAAACAGCAATGTATAAGGGGAATTGAAAAGGGAGCCTTGCCTGTAGCACTAATCATAAAACCCTAATAATGTCCCGTTGTGTGTTTCCTACTCCTGCCTGTCAGTGTGCCTGCTGGGAAGGTGGGGCACACAGGAGGCAGCAGGCAAGGACTGAGCCAGCGGGGAAAAAGCAAAAGCCAATCCCTTGGCAAAGTTTGGCTTCATGATTACTGGTGTCCTTGGTGTCACCACAATGAAGAGGAGTTGCCATGGAAACCATTGCAAAAGATTAAGCATATCAAGGAAACCTGATTGTGAGAGAATGGTTGGAAATAGAAGAATTAAATTAATGTAGAAATGATGTTTTTGTTTCATTTCACAAGTCATGGTAGAAACCTTTACATTCACAAACATCCAATTAAGAGAGAAGTTATAGTGAAATCTGAAAGCCTTATTTCAGGGAAGCATGATTGCTCTATAATTAAAGGAAAATAAATAGTGTTTTACTATCCAAGATGAAAATCCAGTGGTGCAGACTTTGTTATTCTTCATTTTCCCACTGTAGGATCTGCTGAATTTTTTGACATTTAAGGCAGACAGGCCGCAGTGACCCCCTGGGATATACTCACAGGTGCAGTGGCTTCCAGCCATGGAGTGGCCAAATGAATTTCAGATAGTTGGGAGAGGAAGGGAACACTTAGCTCCTCATTCTCTTTTGTCACATGCTGGCCAGGGTCCTGGAGCGGCTAAGCTGTGCTCATTTGCAAGTTATGAGAACAGAATGGCAAAGGTCAGTGTTTTATTCTGTCTGTGCTGGGCACTGTCTATGCCAGTCCTTGGCATAAAGAAAAAGATGCTTCAAACTGTGTTTATAGTGATGAGAAATTACTAGCACAGCTGGCTCAGGCAACTGGGAAGAAGGTAGGCATGGAGCTCATGACCACTCCTCCCCCTCCTGGTAATGCCCCAGGGACAACCAGGGAGTTGGCATCTGGACTCTACAGAGGAAACTAAAGCCAAGTAACAAGTTACAGCTGTCATGCAGTACTAGAAAATAACTGAGTATCATGGATGGACTGGAGAATCCAACCCACTGACCCCTGCCCTTGCATCAGCACTTCGATGTGTCACAGTCATCAAGGGATTTATCTCTTAAAATGGTATTACTGGCCTAGTATAAAATCAATGACACTGGTTTCACCCTGCTGCTCTGAGAACGTTTCTGGGAAAAGGGGAGATTATGTTTCATTAGTGCAAGCACTAAACTCTGTGTCAAGAAAACACAATGAAGTGTTTGGCAATAACAGGAGACAACCCTAGGATGACAGAGGAAGTGTGTGCAGAGGCTCATTCTTGGTTTGGAATAGATGTGTTGTGTCAATAAGGCTGTCTTGTTCACCTCAGAGTCTCTGAAATAACAGCACTGAAACATCAGAAGAACATGGCTTCTCCCTCTCTTCCTTGGAATGAGCAGTATCCATGCAGCTGAATCTGGCCACAGTGCTACTTCAAAATTAAGATGTCAATGGAGATAATGAAATTATTAAGTGCTTCTCAGTCAGGAAATATGGAGCTGCATAATTTTTTATTGAACCTCTGTGATGACCAACGCCTTCTTTCTCCATTTGCTTGAGGCATTGCCTGAGGTGACAGAAACACAGCAGAGAAGACAAACACAGTACTTCCTGATTAAGTTTTATTGCTGAACCCCAAAACTTTCATCCAGATAGAGTGTCCTGCACTACACTAACCCCTGTGTCTTCATGAATAAAGGCCAAATTCACTTTCCCAAAGTGTTTATGGTACCAACACTGTACTAGAAGGTGGTAGGTGATTAAACTTCACAAGTGTGTCACTGAATGATGGAAGAGTGTTGGATATTCCACAGCAGGTCCAAAGGTTGTGTGTTGAAGATGGCTTTGGCACTGCAGCTGGACCCTTTCATTTACAACTGTCACATAAAAACTGTGACACTGGGCAATTTTAGTCTCAATTTTGCAAGATCTCAGACCTGACTACTGCTTTTCCTAAGATACCTCTGAGAGCCTTTTGGAAAACTGAGTTGGTGCACATGATTGTTTTAGATGCTGTGAATAGAAGTGCCCTGATACTGGGGTGATGAACGTAAAATAAAACCCCAGATAAAGAAAATAAGTACACCAGCAGACACAAACAGCTGTACTGCTTTCCTGTTTGCATCTGGCTTCAAGTCAAGCTGCTGAGAGAGCTCTCTAAAGTCCTGCATGGATGGAGCCCTGCTCTGCTGTGACTGCCCCAGCCTAAAAATTTTGCAGTGATGTTAAAAGCCAGCTGAGATATGTGCTCATATTTTGTTGCTGGGGGCAGCCAGGCTGTGTGGAGCACTCATGGTCTTGCCTTCTGTGTTCAACAAGAGCAAGCAAGATGTTTTCAGGGTCTGGGATACAATTCAGCTTTCCTCTCAGACTTTCTCAGACAGGGCTTGGCATTTAGTTTGTTGACTTGGTGGGTTTATATGCTAGCACTGATCAATAGCATGACATGTAGTGTTTGTCACTGCTGCACATGGATTCTGAGCCTTGTACAGATCAGGAAAAAAAAAGTACAATGAAATGAATCCATGAAACTTTTATTTTTTGTATTCTAGCAGACTAGGGAAACAAATGTAAAAGAAGAAAAAACATTTTCAGTTCTTATAATTATTTAAGCCTAAATCTCAATGTGAATCTTTGTTAGGAATAGTGCAGTAGTTTTTTCTTTCTTCTGCCTTTCCCACACTGTTGTGCTGTTCACTTTATTATTGCTGTCACAATCTGCTCTCTGTCCAATATGATTGCTATCCCCAAAGGTTTATTCTACATAGCAAACATCCTGTAATAGTGACCTACTCTAATAACAGGAAATTTATTTTTAAACTGCATAATGCCTGCTCCATATTAATCTGCTTCTTTTCAAAAAAAAAAAAAAAAAAAAAAAAAGAAAAAGAAAAAGAAAAAAAAATTTGACTTGAAAATCTACTAATATTGCCCAAAGCCTGATAATTTTCCACAGAATTTTACATCTTCTGAAGTTCGGAGTGTGCACTAATTTGAGATAGCAATGAGGCATTTATTCTTTCCTCTTCTGGTCAATAAATGCTAAATAATAAATATCAGGAAACAATCAAATCAGTCAAACATCAAAGGTCAATGCTCATCAGTCGCAATCTTTTCAGAAGCAACTTTATTCTCCTCCTCCTTTCAACCAGTAGCTGCAGAAAGAAGTTAACCCTTGATGTACAAAGGCAATAGTCTAAAATACCTTGTTACTCTCCTCATACATTCTAGAATGGGTTAATTTTTATCCAACTGCATTTCTCTTCCCTTCTTCCCTACCTAGCCTCACCTTTGTGATACCACTTTGGGGTCAATGGCACTGTTATCCAATGGGTGAGGAGACATCAGTCTTGGTTTTCCTGTCTCTAAGTGATTTTCTTGGGAAGCAAGAAAACCCATCCTCTCAGATCCTTCTTCAAAGGGCCCAGTAAGTTTGCATTCACTACATCTGCTGGAATATCTAATGAGTAAGTGTAATCCTTTTGGGTTTGCTAACACAAAGAACTAATACATCTTAGACCATATTTTAATACCCTTAAGCCTGAAGGGTCACATTATCAAATCTCTGCTCTATCAAAGTATTTTCAATTGCATCTTTTTTTTTTAATGCCTTTAAACATGACTTGACAGTGCTTCTTCCAGATCCATTTTATATTCTGCATTGTCTGCCTCAAGGATATCGTATGCATCTCTATCTTAATGAAGTTGAGTTCTGTATCTACTACCAGGCTATTTTCTCCCAGATAAATCATCATGTCTGCTCCTGTCAATGCATCTAACATAGCGCCAGCTGATTTCCACTAGTCTGTCTCTCTTCCCCGTGTATCCCTGCACTCTGCACGACTAGCCCCTAGTGCTTCCCTCATCACTGCTCTGACACTGATCACCTTTGTGCTTCATGGTTTTCCTTTTCATATGTTGAGTGGGGCCTCATGCACTCAGACCATATTGCAGGAAAGAAAATTTGTTCTGCGTGTTAGGCTGAGAATTCAAACAGAAAATAAAATTTAGCAAAACTTCAGCATAGTTTTCCTTCCCAGCTTGGCCAAATCCTCTTCAGATAAAATAGTCTCAAAGCTGTCACTGATTCTGACAGGAATTATGTGCTTAACACTTTACATTGGTGCTTTCCCATGTTAGCATTCAATTTGGACAATATTAAAAAAAACCAAACTAATGAGTCTTGTCTTAATGTTAGAACTGAGACAGAGTGTAAAGCCATTAACTTTTGTATCTGTTGCCAAAATATCCTGGGAATGAGCTGGTTGCTACCAGTTATATTTGAGAAAATGTGTATGCTGTCCACTGTCTGATGGGCCACTGCCCTCCTACTAAAGAGTTTTGAGTCATTAAAACACTTACAAGAGGTATGATTAGTTGTGCTTCCCAATCTCTAGGTGTATAGTGAGTTTATTTCACTTGAGTCTAATTAAACCTCTAAAAAGACGACAAATGTTCTTTCCAATTATTGGATGTATTTGCTTTTGAAATGCCAGTGCATTTCTGGAATCCCTGTTGGTTGGAGCTGCTTGGCCTGTGTTATGATGAGCTGCAGCCTGTCCCTCCATGCTGCCATGGCGACAACTGGAAACCAGTGCACAAAATTCCCCGTACTCCCATGGACATGAGGGATAGTGACAGGAAAACTTGTCTTTGAATAAGCTTCTGTCACCATTTTTCAACTTTTCCTTCTTTCTGGCTTGAGAGGATTAAAAGTGTGCTAGAAAAAAAGGGGTGGGGGAAAAAATTCAGTGTGTTCCCTGAGTTCATGTCTAATTTCTTTAGCATGAAACATCCATCTTCCTTTCTGCTTCTGTTTCACATTTTAATAACTGTAATATATGCAATAAAAATGATAGACAAAAGTATATCAAAACATTTTGGGTTTTTATCCATTTCAGTGTATGCATTTTCCTATCCAAAAGGAGAACATCTGTATTCATAGAACACTGCAAATGACAAAAAATGACAAAAAATGCAAAATTTCACAGACTTCCTTAGACGTGGGAACTGTGCAAGTTCTGCCATGTAGACTACTGTAGCAATATCCTATTAATTTTCCTTAGAATTCTTTTTCATATCAGGAAACTGATATTTTGTTGTAAAAAAAATCGTACCAGTTCAACACTTCTGCAGTAAAAAAGAGATGGGCTAAATTCTAGAGAAAGTCCTCCTCTCCTGCTGGACTGACCACAATATTTATGTAAAAGTGAGGATTGCACCTGTTACAATCACTCGTTTACACCCTTCTAAAACAAAGCAATATTTTTCCCCTCAGATCTAGTTCCAGCATTCAAAATCTTTACAAAGACAGCTGAATGCTGGGGTCAGATGCAGTGGGGTGTAGCTTCCCCTTTTCTGGCATGAAAGTGTTTCTGCATTTTTATACTGAGCAAGTCAAAGCTTGTAAAAGTTAATTTATGAACTTGGATAGGAATGTGTGCTTGAAGAGAAAACAGTTGGTGTGATTATGGACAATAATGAGGAAGCAGGTGGGATACTCTCCAGTTTCCACTGACAATATGCAATGGGTAAATAGAAATGAAACTTGAAAGAGAAGTTTATTTTCTTGGCATTTGCATTGTCAGAACGGCTTTGACCTTTAACTGGTACGTCCAGTACCTTTGCCTAGGTGCTGTGCATGGGGTACATTTTGCTGACAAGGATGACCTAGTACTAAAAGTAAATATGTTTATAACTTTCTCTTGGCCCCTAGTTGGGTCAAGTAAAAAATATCAAGGAACTAGATCAGAGAGAGAATGAAAGATTCCGAAGGAAAATGGTGCATCATATGAAAACCAGCTATACAGGGTGAAGGAATAAGGCAACAGCAGCCAGTTGAGATGGAAGAGGATTTTGGGTTGCAAGTGAGCTCTGAAAGTTGTCTGGTCCACTATCCCAATCAAAGCAGGGACAGAAGTTCACTTGCAAAGCAAAACTTTGAAGAAAATGCATTTTTCTACAGTAAGCTGCTAGCCTTCTCTTTTTTCTGAGACAGGAGGTATACAATAAACCCCACCATGACACCAGTCAATGCCCAGAGTGCCACATTAAGCAGACCTCTGTATCAATTGCTTTTACTTCCAATTACTGCTTCCCAACCCAGCTCCTGCTCCCTGCAAAGGCTAACTGACTGATGCTGCTGAAGTCACATAAGTGCTGATAATACCAAGAATTTGGTCTGCACTTTATCAGCAGCCCTCAAATCTCATTACCAGGTGGATAGACATCATTATCTCTTTATCCTGTTGGGAATAACAGTGTGCAGAGAAGTTCCTTGCTGAAGGTCATACAGCAAGTCACTGTAAGAGTCTGAAAGTGGAATTAAGGTCAGTTGTATCCTCATCACAGACACTCACATGTTGATAAAGCTGCTGGCATTGCACCCATGCAGTTATCAGGACCATTAACTGAACCTCCTTGTACTGGGAATAGGATGGCTAGTGAATCAGAACTGTCAAATGTACCTGTCTAGAAAGATGTTCTCTGTCCTGAAAGATAACAACTAACCTGGTGTTTATGTGTTGCTTAAAATTCAGGCTTTTCTAGTGTTTCCTCTTGATGTCACTTTATTTTTTTTTCTGTACAGTGTGACCAATATGACTACACAATGTATTTCTTCTCCCTCAGAAAAAAAAAAAAAAACCAAAAAAAAAAAAAAAAACCAAAAAAAAAAAAACCCAACAAAAAAAAAACCAAAAAACCAACCAAACCCAAGAATAGAAGACACTTAAAACTGAAAGTGTTGCTAAAGTCAGTACATAAACCTGAACTCAAATGTGCATTTGAGGTGTATCGGCTGTGGAAGACTCCTGAAGATAATAAGAGTGGCTACTGAAGCTTACCTCTGCTATGATAAAATGTGTTGCCTGCTGAGAGAATGTTTGTCTGGAGCAAAAAATCAATGGATCATGGCTATTCCTCACTGTTATTTATTTTAGAACCGATCCAGCTTGAACAGTGGTGCATTTGATCTAGCAAAATCCAGTAATTTTTTTGCTGTGATTTCCATTGGTGAGCTTTATTTCATTTCTTTGTCATCCCTTTGTAGGTTCAGGAAGATCTTTCTGTTTATCTATGCAAATATTTCATTCATTGACTCTTTATTTTCTTTGTTTCTTTCCCAGGAGGTATCTTTATTCATTACAAATCTGAGTCCTTTTCTTTAAGCTCTCTAGCTATGAAACACAAGATATAATCCCTCAATTTATTCCAGTCTAGGAAAAAAAAATCAACAGAAGAAAGGCTCAGGATATGTCATAAGATTTATTTCCACTTCAGCATTTTAGACAACAGATGATCCATTTACGAAGCAGTGATCTGCTCCAAGACTGGACTTCCTGACAAATGGATGTACAAGGGAAATACACATTCTGAGTATGATTTCTGATTACCTATGACAGGTACCTGTGGGTGTCTGTCTCTTTACAGCTTGAGAATCTTTGTGTATTATTTTAATGTAAAAAATAAATTTCTGCTGAATTGAACTGAACTGATAAACTTCAGGGATGAAATGATGTCCTGATTGTTGCCAAGAAAAATGGTATGATGTTTGGTTTTGTTATTAATCTCGAGAAAATGCTTTAGGGTAAAAAATTATTGTTTCAAGTATATGTGAGTACATTTGAAAAAAGTAGAAGAGCTGAGAGCAGTAGAATAGAGGCAACTTTAAAGAGAATAGAGAACTTTTTTTTTTTTTAAAAAATTCAAGCTGCTTAAAATTAATTTAAATGTCTGTTCCTAGTGTAGTGTCTAAGATAAGCTACAGATATTCACAGTTGCCAAGAAGGTGAAGGTGCAGTGAAAACACCACTGGGGGAATTAATTTCAACCTATTATTCTTCAGCATGTATATTGTTCACAGTACAATTCTATTACCAGACACTATACTGAAATGGAGCAGGCAGAGCCAGTTGGAGCGTGGGGATCTTGAATAGATGCTCACAATAGTACATTCATTTTCAGCCACCATACAATATGCAAATCTATAGACTGTGATTTGTAATTGACCTTAAAACTTACCATCTACATGCCACAGTTCCTGTGAGTGCCCCTCTCAGTTTTTCTGCCAGTTTTACAATAAAACATCTCATCACAAAAGTTTCACAAATAATTTAGTCATCAGTACTTTGAGAATTTTTTCCTTTCTCTTCCAAAATTAGCTCTATTCCAGGCTAATAATTACAATGAGCTTGTGACGTTCCTTATCTAAGGGTAGAGCAATGCCTTAGTAAATAGAAACAGTTCCTTTTTATGGTTTATAGAAATAGAGCCATTCGAGGGAGCAAATGAGACTTCTTGGATTTCTGTTGTACATACTGTTTGATGATAGTGGGGCAGAAGTAAATGTAACTGTTTCACTGGCTCATCAGGGTCTGGCGAGGCGCAAAAAGGGACAAGGATAGAGAAACTTTTTGCCTTAGGCTGTGGGGTGTTAGCAGTCAGTACCTGAGGCAGCCAGCACTGGGTGGGAGTGTTTGGGCAGTGGCAGCAGACTGACTGCTCTAACTTACCCAGGGCAGCTCATGTCCATGGCTGTGACACCACCCTCTGCAGAAACCAAACAACCGGGTCTGAAAGAAAGGGCTAAAGGAAAGGGCTGTGCCTCTGCCTCTGGCCTTCTGCATGTGTGACTAGAATAGAAGTAACATCACGATGGATTTCCTGTGCTGATGCTCCTTCCTATCCTGTCCCTAAAATAATTGTTTCAACCCAACAATACCACTGGGAGTAGTAGAGGAGATGAAAATGGCACCAAGCCATGCAGCCAAGACACTCCCTGACCACAGAGAGAGCTGGATATGGATCAGCTTGATCATACAGCTATTGAGCACTACTGACCTTCTCTGCCTCTTTTTCTTATCACTGAGTACAAACAGGTACTGAGGAAACCTGGGACAATGGGTAGAAGATACCTTTTATCCATAGAAATTTACAGAATGTGGGCATTTCCTTTTACCCATTTACAGAATGTGGGTATTTCCCTGTTTTGTGGGGATCTAAAAATCTGGAAATGATTCTGCTGATTTTATTCAAGGGACTGTTTTCTGCAGGCTTTCTTTCACATTTTGAATTTTTTTAATCTGAGAAATTCTGCTGAACAGAGAACTTTAAAATGGCCAAGATAAATACCATTCCCCTATGCAAAACTGTTCTGTGGAGCTATGAAACCTACTCATCTTACCAGGAGGTTCAGAAAGGGATAATAGGACCAGAAATTTCAATTAACTAAGACATCTGTAAACCGAGATCTAGCCAACATTTTTGGAAAATTAGAAATCAAGAAAATAAGCCCAGCTATCCAAATATTCTTACCCCAACTATTTAATTTGCCAAGCACACTTGCATTGTGTTCATATTGTATAGTGCATTGTATTTTACAGGGGCTTGGAATATTGTCTCCTGGTAGAAAGGAAGTTGTTAAACAATTGTCCTTTTACATCTGTCAGCTCAAGGCTATTCATATTTCTTCTAGTGGAAACTGAACCTTTCAACTATTTCCTCACATTCATCTGTCTTATCCCTCCCATGACAGACAGTCCTCCAAAAAAGTCTGAGACTTTTGTGAATGACAGGTTACTATGTGCAACTTTGAACTGCCCAATATAAATAAATAGATTAGATGTTCTCTGATTATAAGAAGCCTGTCAGAAAAATGATGTTACACATTTTTGTCATTCAAGATAATACTAGACACCAAAATGATGACATGTTACACATTTTGAATAGGCCTAGCTCATGCCTAATGTAGGATCCACTTGAACATTGTAGTTTTGAAAGTTTGGTTCAGGCTGATAATAAATGGCCTCATATTCCACTAATAAGACATTGTGGGAAAGGGGGAGAGAACAGAGGAGACAAAACCTAATGAAGAGTGAAAATACAGAGACTGAAAAATGAAGGGAAGAACGTTCATCCATCCTTATTACTTACACAAAAGTAAAAACAGGATAAGAATAACTGTTGAAATGTAGACCAAAAAAGTGGTTTCTGGCATCTCTCAGCTCTGCAGAAACATTCCTGATAATTTGTACTTCACACAGGAAATCATAGCCACATATGTCATTTTGAGAAATTCAGACTTCTGAGATTTGAAAAGTTCCTCTATTTCTTCGAGCACAATACAGCTACAGTGCTTTAAATTATAAGGGAGTAAATCAAGAATAAAAGACTTGACTTCAGTGAAATTTGACTGGGTTTATGTTCTTGTAATTGAAAGTCTTGTTGGTGAAGAGCCATGAGATGTTACATACACTAGTTCCAAAATGCAAGAGGGCTGATGGTTATCTCTACAACACGAATAATGAGACTATTCCTTGCATTTTTTCAGGGAAGAAGTAATTTGTAGGAGTTTTTCTTTCATTTATTTCAAGTAACAATGAACAAACACTCTGAAAATGTCAGGAAGGAGAAACAGCAGCAGGGATCTGGCAAAAACAACACATTAAGTTACTCTATTAATAAACTGATCAAGGCCAGAGCTTAGGCACAGGACTGGCTGGAGACAGCCCTTCCCACTGCTCTGCCAGGCACGGCGTGGGCTGGGTCCAGGTCCTGGCACACAGCTGGGTGAAGGTCACCCTTCTTCACAGGGGTTTAGCTGTGAGGGTTTAGGTAGTTCCTGCCACCTGGCACAAAGCTTGGAGAACCAGCCCCAGCTTGTTTTATATAGAAGTGGTTGGTGAAGTTACTCAAGGTCATGGGAGGGAAATGAAGTGCAGCCACTTTGGGAAGGGAGCAGTGGTTGGCAAGAACTCTTTCTCCATATCAGTAAGAACCTGGAAAACATCTGATGAGGAATGAAGAAGGTTAGGTCAGGTCAAGTCTCACTTTCATTAATTGTTGGTTTGGGGTTTTTTTTCTCCTCCTTTTTAGGTGTGAACACAGTAGGCTAAGAGAAAACCCATCATCAGTGAACTTTCCTTGGGGCTGTGTTGGAAGGCTAAAACAGACATTGTGTACCTCAGGGCAGAGCAGCAGCACCTCAGAATCCCAGTATATCCAAGAAGGAGGACAGCAGCTGAGGGCTTTCTGTACTGATCAAGAGTAGGTAGAATGTAACTTTATGGAACCCACATTTCCCACAGACCTCTTACACACTCCGATCTGAGGAGTAGATGTATCTGTCTCACACACTGACATAATGCTAACACCTATATGGTCCTGGGAGAAAAACACAAAGGGAATCCACAAATGTCTCCCTCCCTTGCTGTCTGCCCATACTGACCCTGCTGTGACTCCCTGTCCGGCTCTTTCCCCATCCCCAATCCTAAGTCCACTGACTGCATCATCCCCTCACACTGTCTCTCGCTCCCCTTCTGCGTCCATGGGGCTTCTTCAGCTTGTAAACTCTTTGGGGCAGTGACTGCTCCTTTAAGTACAGCCCTAATGGACACTGCTCTTGGCTGGCCCCAAGGCACGATCACAATAAATGTGAATAACAACAATAATGACAAACATCAACATTAGTAATTACAATAATTATTATTGTTATTATTATACAGTCACCAGAATGACTTGGTAATTATTTGCATAATTTGTATAAATAATTTGCATAAGCAGAATAAAAGACTGCTCCCATATCCAGAGATCTCAATCATAACGTTTTGTTCCCCGTATGTGCCAAGGATTCCCACTGATGTCAGTGGGAGATTTTTTCCTTGCTTATTCTCAAAACCAATTGCTCTGATGACAGAAATCAGTGGGAGTCCCAATAACATGTGGCTTCATCCAGTGGGGTGCTGAAGGTGCTTTGCTACCCCTGTCTCCAATTAAGCTCTTTAGAGATGAAGGTACTCGGCGCTCTTCAGAACCTTCTCATGACGTGCAGGATTGAGCCCCTCAAGACAGCTGTCTTTGGGCTCTGACTATGCAAAGTGAGCAGAGATTTTTTCCCTTCTTCATTTTAATTGTCTATTTACAAAACAGATTCCAGCAGCTCAAGAGCATTTATGGCCTAATGGAGAAAGCCACAGTGGGTGGCTTTTTGGCTCTCAAAAAGGGAGAGCCTCATCAGTGGCACAGGGAGGAAAGTACACAATGCAGGCAGGGCAAGGAGCGCTGGGGGAGCAGAGGCGACTTACAAAGGTGTTTGCAGAGTGCTCTTCCAAAGAGCCTGGCACTGCCTCAAAGCTGCCAGTCTTAGGGGGAAAAACACTGTATTTCAGTGTAGAGCACAGAATAATCTGAGAGGCACCAAATGTCTGTGACAGTATCTGTTGCCATTTCAAGGGTGCAGTTTCTGGGGCTTCTTGCACAATTTTTTAGTTTACAAGCTCTTTCACGATGTGCCTAGGTCTCCCAGTGAGGGATGTAATCTCTGGTACATGACATTAGGGCACTTTGCTCCAGAAACAGTATGAAAATTAAGTTAGAAGAATGCTGAGGAAAGAGCTGCAACATGAAAAGCTGACATGATATGGGATGGCAAGGCAGAAATTTCAGGTTGCCATAGAAAAGCACTTCTAGGCTTAGGAATTGTGGCTTAATGCTGAGCTAAATCTCATATGTTGAGACAGTTTGACTTTTCATGTAGACAAGAAAGAGTCAGCCTGAGAGGTTAAAGACCGCAGTGCAAACTCTCCAGTGCCCAGAGAGCTGAGGCTCTCCCCGGGCTGGGAGTGGGGCTCTGCCCTGCTGCTGGGAAGGGGAGCCCAGCAGCTCCAGATGAACGCGCTGCGTAAAGCCTGCTCATCTGTCCCAGCACCAGACAGGTTAGCTTAGACTGCAGGCAAAGGCATGTTTTCAATGTTTGCTTTCTTGTTGGGTCCTCAGCGCTCCCTTTTGCTTCTGGAACTGCTCTGGCTCCGTGGCTGGAGTACAGAGCAGCAGGACAGGCTGCAGTCGCTGCTATCCAAACACATCATTAAATACAGGCATGCCAGATCTTACAGGCATCTGGCCTTCCTGCACTTGTTTGGCTTAGTGATGAGCAAGTTAGAGCTTGCTTCCACTCCACAAAAAGGCATCTGCACAGAGGGGAGAATTTCAGCTGCTCAAATCTGAAAACTGGCAGAAAAGATTATTTGTTGTGCAACTCTAATTTGTTTCTGGCCTCTGTAAAACTGATCCACTCCTTGATTATAGGGACAGTCCACAGCTCCTCAGGAAAGTTAGTGCTAATTAATGACCTGTGACTATGAAGAAAAATATAGTGACCTCTCTGACCATATACCCAGACCTACTCACAGTGCCTACGTTTTGTATTTATTTTATGGCTACAATAAGGATGATTTTGGGTTGGTTTTTTTGTGCTGACAAACCTTTTAACCCAGCTATTCAGCCACTTCAAAAACCTTTTTTCTTCCTCATAAACCACAGCCCTACACACTGTCAACTGCAGAGTTAGGTGGTTTAACAAACGCCATATTGCTACCCCCTGGGGAAGGTCTGATTGTGTACCTTGAACCATTTGTCTCACTCAAGATTTTAGTTTTGAATATTGACAAATGATCTAGCAGGGAAGACGTTTCTGAATTATTATTTGCCACCTTTAGAAAACCCTATATGCCTAGGAGAAGATTTTCATCTCTAAAGTTCAAAATGCTAATCCAGCTTTAGTGGAAGATAAAGGTAAGCATCCTGTACACTAACTATGGGAAAACAAGAAATCCCTACAGATTGTTCCCCATTTCACATTTTATGTGTGTTCTCATACACACAGACATTATTCCCAAGGCCCTATCTTTTTCTTCTCTTGTAACTGAAAAAACAGCTTAGTGGCTCTAAGTCAGAAAAGAATCTATTTTCCAAGTTTTTCTTGAAGTAAATCTCCATTTTTTTAGCTGATCTCCTGGTAATTGCTTCACCTTACAGAGTTAATTTTCTCTTCACTGTATTGCTATCTTCAGATTGCCAAAACTGATGCCAAAACTGACTCATAATAGATGCTCACTCAACATTGTTTTTGCATTATACATTATAGGGGTCAGGATGTGATTACATTATTAGATTTTATACATGAAAGAAGTATCTGTATTTGAGGAATCAGTTGAGAGGAGAGGGGGAAGGCAGCCTTTGTGTCCTATACTGAAAGACTAATCCTTAAGTCTTGATTTTGTGTATAACCTTGGGTTTTTGCACCTGCATGAAACTAAAGGCATTTACATGTCTAGCTATTATACCTGATTGCTGGTTAATTATGCATGTGAGAATGGTGGTGGGGGAGGGAGAAAAATAGATCTAAAAATATTTTTTCTTGGTGTTTCACATAAACTGAGATATTTCCCACATAACCCCTTTACAATAAAAGACATTTGGCAGGGAAGTGAGAGGTATGGCTTATGAATACCAACACAAATACCATTTTCTAGCCACGGCATCTGAACATAAGTGAAAATGTGTTAAATACTCTCCCAGCCAAATTTCAAAGCCAATTAATCTTGATTTTTTTTTTCTTTAAACAGTCATTAAGGGCTGGAGAATAAACTGCATATGTTCCAATACCAATGGTATAGCAGGTTATTTTGCTCATGTCTTTGTCGAACAACATTATTTGCTTTAGGACTGTGCTGTTCTAAAACTCCTTGTCCTCACTTGAAGCAACACTGTGTGGAGTATGGATGATTTGTCATCCTCAACACTGTAAATCACAGCTGCATCAAAGACATTTGATAGAGGGAGAGGAAAAGATAGAAAATATTGTATTAGGGCTCCTGTATTTTTATTACTCTAGAGAGGATAAGAAAAGAGAAGAAATGAGAAAGAGACATTGTATTTGTTCAGCAATGGAATATGCATCCATGAGAGCTGACCAAATGCTCACAAATATGCTCATTTTGTCTGGCATTATGTAGAAGACATTTTCAGGGGTGCCAGGTTACTAAGTCCTCAAATCCATTTACTGTGACCTGGAACAGTTGTTGATTTCCATTTCAATAGTTATTAAGGTTTTTTTCCTAACCATCAACGAAGCTTGAAATAAATACATTTTATTAGAGTTGGCAAGTCTGGGAACAGATGTGAGATCTCCCATAATCTAAAGGCAGGGAACCCATGGGACAGCAGTGTTCAGGACAAGGGCTGTTTCCTTCCAGAAAGCATTGGCTGTGGAAATTCTCAAAGTGTGTGAGGTCTGCACACATTTCAGTTATGTAAAAGGAGAACTGAAAGGTATTTTACCCAGTTCTGGTCCTTGTCATTTTATTCTGTTAATACATAGGAAGATATAATATCATGATATATTTGTTTGCACTTGTTTGTGATGCTTAGTCCAGATTGCACAGACATTTTACAGTATTAGACCCCAAAACCCAGACCCATAAATCACAAAGAACATCTGCTATTCCCTTGTGGGAAGGATCTTAAAAGAGTGTCTTCTGAGCATCTCTGTTGCATGTCATTTATTACAAGTGGGCCCTCGGCCGGGAACAAAAGAGACCTCCTACATCCTCCTCCCCAGGCAGCAATTAACTGACCTCATCTTCCCGCCCCCTTCATCAGCCCCCACAGCCAATTATCCCAATCAGCCTTTCTGAAGAAGACAACTGGGTGAACAGGTGGACCATTATTCTAAATAGTTTTGGGCACTTAAAAAAAAAAAGTTTAATGCAACAGGGTACTTATACAATAGAGGCTAGAGATATTGTAGAGAAACTGAGTTGTGTAAGAGTATTTGATTACAAAGATCATTATAATATTTTTCATTATCTTTTTTTCTTGAATACAAGTGTGTATACATGTGCCTGCGTGTGAAATAAAATTTTGTAGGTCATTTGAGGTCTTTCCAATTTACTGGATAGAGCTTATACAAGTAGTAGCAATTCTATGTATCAGTTGCTGGCCTCTCAAAAATAATCTTTGGTAGGACAGTATAGCTTCTGACTATTGTCAGAAAAGAATATGTCCATAGAGGCTGACCTCAGCCCACAGGGTCAAGTACTAATATGGTAGAGGGTAGCAAAATATGGTTAAGTGCAGCAGAAATGGTTTTGGTCTCTGGACAGTCATGGGCCATGGTGATGAGTATGCAAACTCTGTCATGGAGGTGGGAGAAGCAATTAAGATCCTCCCTGGAAGAAGACAGCTGAAACAATAGATGCTGCTGTCCAAATCACTGTCCTTGGGGCAGGCCTTGACTAAAGGAGAAGAAGGGGAGATTTCCTGAATGGGAAATAAACATTGCTTCAATTACATGAGTACAGAAGAAGATGAACAGAAAATGGCCTAACAAAACCAGGAAGATACTGACCCTGTGGTCTTGAGAGAAAGCAAAAAGAGAAACAAGGTCCTTTGGACACATAATTGGCAGTACCCAGATTTGAACTTTTGGATAACAGAGTATTTATATTGGTCTTGGGAAAATTGAAAGCAGAAAAGTAGAATATACAAAAGAGAAAAACAGCAATTAGTTTAATTGGTGCTACCAAAACAAAAATACTCCTGAGGTCTAAAGTACTAAGAAAAATATATGGTAGATGCAAGAATGAAAGTGTTGAAGAATCTGTCCAGATAGTAAGTATAGAAAGCACTCTCATATATTTTTTGAGTTTCTTTGTTTTCTGTGCAGTTGTCAGCATACAATCAGTTTAAGCTATATGGAACTCTGCTGTATCAAAGTGCCTATGAGCACATGGCTATAAGAGTTCATGAGCATGTGATAATCAGAAAACTGGTACCACACTGACTATAGTGTGCACAAGCATGTTTGATTAATTTCGTAGATTGTGCCTCAGATCTCTGAGAACTAATGCAAAAATAATAAGTGTCCAGCTATGTAACATTTTCCAGACAGTCAATCTTTTAGCAAAGTAACAAGTTTACCGACTGCATCTTTCTTGGCTGGCTTAAATTACTTCAATATTCAAAATGTCCTTTCTCAGCTTCCACTGTGAAATATGGGAAATCAGGAAAGTAGCTGTTTCTAATCTAATTGTTTCAAAGTCCATTCTGAAATCTGTACCCTGCCGAATCAATGGCAAAACTCCAAGAGATTGAAGTGGAGCCCAGATTTTATAGATGATCTGGAATAAAGGAGTGATTTTTCAGGCTTTCACAATAAGTATTTTAATATGCAGCTTATTTATGTACTGCTACAAAAAAAGCTAAAGATCTTGGCATTCTTTTATTGGTAGCATTTTGCCAATGTCTAGTGCAGGGCAATGAAAATGATTAAGGGATGGAGCATCTCTCTCACAAGGACAGACTGAGAGCTGGGTCTGTTCAGCCTCAGGAAGAGATGACTGAGAGGGGACCTCCTCACTGCCCATCAGTATCTGGAGGGAGGGTGTCAGGGGATGGAGCCAGGCTCTACTTGGTAGTGCCAAGCAAGAGGAGAGAAGGCAACATGATATGAGACCCCTGAATATGAGGAAGAACTCCTTCCCTGTGTGAGTGACCAAGGAGTTGTGGAGTCTCCCTCACTGGGTTTGTTCAAGAACCATCTGGACACAGTCCTGTTCCCTGGGATGGCCCTGCTTGACCAGGGAGCTTGGAACAGAAGATCCACTGTGGTCCCTTCCAACCTCACCTGTTCTGTGTGATTCTGTGATTATAGTATTCTGCCAATTTACTAGAGATGAGCTCCAAAAGTACATAAAAACATCAGGCCTTATATTAATAGAGCTTGGAAAACATACTGTGGCTAAGGAGGCTGTAGCTGGTTTTGTAACTAAAGTCTCAATCTACTGGAACGTTTTTGCTGCAAACAAAGTCTATTGTTGTGCTTTATTTGAACAAAAAATCTAATGGAAATAGATCCCCAAAACTGGAAGATTTGAGTTGATTCATTGAAGCTTGCTTAAATATTTTCTACTGCATTTGTCATGTTGCATTATTATTAATCATGCTATTAGCAATATTAAGTGACCTCCTTTTTGCAAAAAACCACCAAGCTCTTGCCTCTAAAGAACTCAATTACATAGCAGATAAGTATTACTGCCCCATTTTATAGACATGGAAACAAAGAGGGAAAAGCATCTTTTTCAAGGCCAGGAGCTCTGTGCCTTAGTAGAGTTTACTATGCAGTAGGCCATGCAGCTTCCAGCTGGTTGCTGGTGATTAGGTGTTTTTATAGCAAGCTCTTTGTAATTCTTAATTTTTCCTAAGGTAAAGGATTGGTGCTTGGCTGTAATGTCTATAAAATTCTAAAGCTGTTAAAACACAGTTTTTGTTGTATGTCATCCAATTTGCAGTTGGGAAACGGTAAAATTTGCTTAAATTGAAAACATATGTTGTTCTGGAAAGTAGGTAATGGAATTGCCACCTTTGCATATTTGAGTTCCATGCCTTTTCTGCAATTTACACAACAATAAACTGAACTAACAAAGTTATTTTAGCCATTATAGATCATTTTATTTGGTGACATAACAATCTTCATGTTAGAGCTGGACAGGAAACATTTTTCATGTCTTGTAAAAGATTTCTTGATTTCAAAGTTGTTCCTGTTTGAGATCAGGTGAACCTAGAGGCTACTAAAACGTGGTATGAAAGATGCTCCTCACCCATCCCAACTTGGCATAAGCAAAGGGCCAGGTTATCCTTCAGATTATGAGATGCTTGGCTTAGAGAACATGGTATTTTCTGATCTTCACCAGACACTCCACACTTTATAATGGTTATAAGCATTTTAAGAAAAAAAAGTTTTAAATTAACTTTTTTTCATTGATTAAAAAAAAATGTGTTTCAAAATTTCTGTCAAGCACCCGTTTATATTTTCAGCAAACATGCTGTGGCTGAGATATGTCTCCTAAGAGACTTGGGGCAGAGAGATTTTCTTACTCTCTCCACTCAGAAATGTGTATGTTTTCTGATATTTATTTTATGAATCACAACCAGCCACCCTTAAAGTGTGGATTCAGAATGTGCTGTGAGAAAAGCTTGTGACACAATTGTAACATAATTTCTCCATTGCTGTCCTTCCCCTTTCTTCTTTCTCTGCTACTGTGTCACTGTACTTGTTAAGTGTCTTAAGGAAAGATTTTGCATTCATCTTCAAACCAATGCGTCTTAGGCATTTTATTTCGTTCTGATGTGTTAAATTTTTCTTTTAAACCTTCACTCTTACCCTCCAGAATTTCTTTCTGTTTTACTTGACTGTTTTCTTCCTGTCATCTTTTCCTTTTTTCTTTCTATTTGGGACTGTCATTGCCTATGGGATGGGAAATGGCTGCAAGCCAAAAGCCAGAGAGCAATCATAAAAAGCTATCAAAGGATGAGTAAAAGATGAGAGTAAATATGATGGTGTTGTCCTCTGAAAGCGTAATTACAGCACCTACCTGCCTTGCCTGGCTATAGACAAGGATATCTTTGGGACTCTTGGAAGGACAAAATTGTATACTCTGCTCAGGCAGATACATGACTAATTCAGAATGACCACTAGTTAAATTACATCTGAGAAACACCAGGCACATGGAGGAAAAGACTCTGAACTTTGAACCCATGACTAGTTCTCCAGCTGAAGGGGAACAGGAACTTGTGAGAAGACCTGAAAATTGTAAAGGCTTGGATTAGATAACAGCATTTATTTTTTTCACTAAATAATTCTTCACCTATAATGCTAGAAACTTTGCATTGTTGAAAAAATATGATTACAGAAAACATTTCAAGTACACTAATAATCGCTTTCTCTCATTGCCCAAGAGTTTAAACAAGCTTCTGTTAAAATGAACCCATTTGCTGAACAAAAATTGCTTATCTTTTTGTTGCATTGTTCTCGTCTTATTGTTCTCATAGTTGTTGCTATTATAATTAGTCCCATTGCTTCTGCCCTTGTGCCACAGACATGATAAAAATCTGATACTCTTTAAGAATTCCTGTTGTAAGAAACTCGTGCAAATCAACCTCAGAAAGATCCCCTTTCTCTTTCCACTGAGCTTTACCCCCACATATATTTCAGATCCATACCTCAAGGACACTCCTGACCTTTTATAGCCAAATGTTTCAGCCTTAACAACTAAGCTAGCTTAGTATTGATAGATCACAATGGAGAAGAATACTGGTGTATCATGCACCTCTGTATCATGTATTTACATGTAGAATTCTATTACTGTTTATGTCATGCCATCTTCTTTGTTATATATTTATAGCATTGCCTGAACCACTGGATTTCTAATCTGTGATTAAGAAGTCCAGATAACAACACCACCAGAATATGATTTTTACAACATGTTTGAGGTCCAAATGCCAGATATATTCCTTTAAAATCTACCAACCAGTATATTAAAACTGGTTTGGGCAACTACTGGAATGCCAAGTGTATAGTTGATTTACTGTACTAGGAAAAAAATTGTATCTGCCTCTTCTATATATAACTCATTACAATTTGCTTTCCCATGCTGAGGCAGAAGTGACTGAATAACAGTATTATCCTCTGACTGTGTCTATGGAATAAACCAGTGTCTTAACACACTCGTGCTTGCCTTAAGAGGCCAGTGTAGGGATCTAGTAGTGTTATGAGCTTAATATAGTTAGTCTTTTCAAAAAAATCACGTCAGAATTGTATTCGCCATGTCGAGGAACATTTTGACATGACCTCATGCTGGAAGCAGCTGCTTGATTAGAGTGACTTCTGGAAGAAGTTTGTCAGTGTTCTGCTTCAATACATTCCTTCTTTTTTCATCATTATGCTAGAGGTGTGCTTCGACTGCAAAGACCAGATCTGTATTCAAACTTCTTCAAAGTTGGGGAGTGTTTGATGTCTAAGGACAAATGAAGGTTCTGCACAAAATAAGGTTGCAGGCAAAGGCACGTAGCAATTACTTTGAGATGCGGGATGAGAGTTCCTTGAAAAACATTGATGCTCTTGTTCTTTACTTTGTTTATGGCTCTAGGGATGAGTTTCAAGTGGCAAAAGAGTGGAAACAGGCCAGGATATGTCTCTGTTGGACACTTGCTGTCCCAGATGTTCTTTCAAAGCTCTTTGTTTATATACGTCTATGACTGATTTTCTGCCACAACAAAAAAAAGTATTCCCAGAGAAAGCAAATATTCTCATAGTCTCTGGAGGCAAAATCAATGCAGCGCATCCGACTGTGGCTTTGAAGTCCCAGTGCAGGCTGGAGAATGAGCTTGAAGCAGAATTGATACACGGGCTGGATGAGAGGTCAAATATCCTTGAATCCTGCTGGCTGCAGCTCTTGCTGCTGATGCTGAAGGAGAGTGGCAGGTTCATGGCAGGATGTGGTGCCACTGATTGCAAAGAACCTGAAGAGGCTGTGCAGAGCCCCTGGCAACTGGAAGAAACCTTGGGGAAAGGAAAAACTCCAAAAGGGAATACCAAGACAGACACAAATAAGACAATAAAGGATGCAGGATATTATATACTGTCTTATATGCATACTTATATACAGTATTATACTGAGATAAGTCTCACTGTGATTCAGCTTTATCTGTCTAGTCATTAATAGACCTGTTACACACAATTTTAGCTGATTTTACTCAGTTTCATATTAGCAATTTAAGGAACCTGGGCAGCTCAGCTTCTTTTTCTTTCCCAAGTCCCTCTTCTTTTTCTCCATTATGCCTTTGTCTCTTGTGGTGGGGAGCCTAGAAATGGGAACAGTACTCCAGCTATGACCTCACCTGTTTTGAAAAAATAGAAAGGATCACCTTCCCAACCTGCTGACCATACTTAGCCCAGTGCAGCGCAGGATAACATTAACCTTCTTTGCTGCAAGAGCACATTGCTGGCTCTTGCTGTTTTGTTGGGGGTTGTGCCAAAGGCCCATTTCCCCACTGACTCCTTACTGGCCACCAGCTAGAGCACATCTCCAACATTGCTGCCCAATTGCTCAGAGGAAGATTTGCTCCCCAGAAAGTTGCCCAGGTGTTTCTGCAGAGCATGCCCATCTCTGCCACACTGACAGGCATGGCAGAAAGCACAGCCTTTGCCAGGATTTGAGCTCAAGGCTGAGTCTGTGCTTCCTGATGGAAAAGTTTGGACCTCCTGGATTGTGAACAAAGGCAGAGAGCTCTGCTGTGCTTTGCCTGCTCAGCTGCCCCAGGGATGGCAGAGCAGAACAGCTTCAGCTACTTCACACAGTGGCAGCAAGGCTTGTGAAGACCCTGATTTTCTGCACAAACTAGCTCGCAGGTTCGGTGTAGGAATTGCACATTAGTCATGCTCCTCCGGTGTTGGTACCTGAGAATGGGATTAGCTGCTGTCCCCATCAAAAGCACGAAGCACTAAAATAGTTCCACATGGCAAAACATAACCCCGAGTGACAAAGCATGCATTATTTTCCTCTCCCAGAGTGTCTGGAACAAGCCATACTGAATGATGTGTCACATATTAAGAACAACTTTATTTTTATCCTGATGGAATTCCAGGAAGCTAACTCCAGTGCCCTCACACTGACTGAAAATGCATGATGTGTCCTAATAGCTACAGGCAGGACAAGGCAAATATGTAAAAGGGACATTTAATTAGTTGTTCCATAAGGAACTGAAGTGTTGTTACATAAATGGTGTGTTTCTGACAGGCTTGAAGGTATTTAATGATTTATAGCACTAGAAGAATTTTGATATATTTGGCCTAGAAAGGCTGTGAAGTTTATGAGACAGATCATTTTAAGTTTCTTTAGTGAGGCTTTTTGGAATTTAAACTAAATTCAAGAGAGAACCATGTTGCATGTCATCTTAGCCTTTAAGCAACTTCCCACAGTCGGAGTAGGACAATTATCTCCAAGTTCAAATTGTTTTGGTTGCAACATTCAGTCCAGCAAAAAAAGTGGAAATCAACATTTTAATAAGATGGTACAGTTGTTCTAATTCATGTTTTAGAATAATTGCTATTGATTATCATGTGCAGTGCAACACCCACACAAACTTACTCAGTGGCAAGGCCCCATTATTCTCAGCATGCTGCAGTTGGATCTTGTTCTGTCTTCATGAGTCAGACAAAATGTGTTTGTGTTTGAGCAATTTGCACACTGTATTAAGGTGAGTGTGAAGATACTTTGTTCTTCTGACCAACAACATTTGGCGCCATTTACTGATCTCTGCTGTTGTGTCTCTTCGATTTCCAGCTACGTGTGGGTACTACGAGTCTTTCTTGAAATACAGGATTTCTACTTGTGCCCAGCAGCCTCCTTAGAGTGCCAATCAGATCCCCAAAATATATGACTGAGGAGAGATTTCTCCCAAATGCACCAGAAGTATCTGATACTCCTGGGGTGGTGAAAGGAACTGAGAGAGAACCAGGAAAAACAGAGTTTGAAAATTAAAATCAACCAAGTGGCCAAAACTTTTTTACAAATATCATAAATAATTTAATCTGGTTGGCTTCTCCAGTCAGATGGGTAAAATATTATACCACACAATTTTCTTGTCTTCTGGAAAGCAGTGAAGAGAAACAGTTACTGTTCTTAAACCAAGATCTAGCTATGCAAATTTTCATACAGAACTGAACATCTTAGGTATTGTGATACAAAACAAAGTAATTACACCAAAACATTTTAGATATTTAAATGTCAGAGCTAGGAGGTGCTAAACACAGTTAACAATACAACAATATTTTCTGAAGGAAAAAAACAAAAAGGTGAAAGAAAAAAAATTCGTTAGCATAATAATAAGGCTTAGCTTTTAGCAGCTGTTTTACATCTTCAAACCATTGCTAAATTATTAACTAATTGATACCAGATCCTGCACATGCTAGCTCAGTGCAGATTCATGGGGAGGAAGCCAGCAGAGTGCTATTGTTGGCTGGGTAGGTAGACAAATGTTGCAATGTGAGTGGTAGGAAGTAGTAATGTTACCATATACAGCACAGTACCAGCCCTCTGAGCACTGGTTCTAGGAGTGGTAACCTTGCCTTCGAAAGGATATAATTGCTCTTATGGGGTTGCCTTACATGGAAACCAAAATGATATCAAGCTTTAATAATTAAATTATGCAGCAAGTCAGAGAAGGATGGATTTATTCTCAACAGAACACAAGAGACTACTTGCTTTGGTGACCTAATTGCTGCAGCTTTAAAAAAAAAAAAAAATTATTATGATAGCTGATTAAAAGGAGCCAGGGACCTTTTTCACATTTGCCAACAGCACACAGCAAATCAAGCTTTATGACTTGAAATGAACTCAGTGCTTTGTCCAGATTAAATTAAGAAAGGCGGTCACTGGAGTGAGGAGTTCAGAAGAGCACTTGAGATTGGAACTATGAGAAGCGAACAACAGAACTGAAATGAGAAAGGTATAAGAGAGAAAGAAGCCATTTTCTTTTCCTACGATTTATTTTCTTCAGAGGCTAGTGAGCAGAGGGAGGGGAAACTTATTCAGGAGCAAGCCACCCTATAAAACTGCATTAAAAATGTAGTCATGGAAGTGAGCGGGCAGTGATGGGAAATCTTTGGCACACATCTAAGCCGTACTCGTGGGACTGCTACTGCACCTGGACACCGTCAGGGGAGCTCATTTTGTTGTCTGCATGAGGAATAAATGCCACAAAAAAAACAAAACAAAATCAGAAGATTCTGACACTACAGAGGTTTCTCTATAACATACCTAAGATTTTGGAAATTTGTGGTACATTCTGTGTTTTTAAAGTAGTAAAAAAATATTATTGATGTAGTCCACAAAGATTCTATCCAACATCGCGGGCTGCTGTGTTCTGGCAGCCTCAGCCTTCCTTGTGCTGCATAGGCAGGATACTCTTGCCTGAAATAAGAAGGATTTAGGTACGGAAGTGTTGAATTCCTTTGTCTGAGGTCCACATATGCAAAAGGCACTCCTGTTTCCTCAGCTGTCAAGAGAAAAGAATTCCTCTGATCTCTCTTACGTGAGAGATCTCCAGGAGATGAAATGTTATCTAGATGTACATTCTCCCTGTTTGCTGCCAGTGAGCTTAAGGTGGCTGAAAAACAGACTGCTAAATTTTAGTTTCCCAGGGCACGTGGCTCACCAGAAGTGGCATTGCCCAGCTGTTACATGGACCTGGAGCCTTTTGCATTTAGTGAACGGGGAGGGGGAAGCAGGTGAAAGCTCTTCCCTTCTGTGTGATCAGCTCATGGCTTCCCTAAGGATTCATGACAGTAAATCATGTTACTGGGGTCCTCCCTCCCTTAGCTGCTCTGCTCACCCTGGTGACACACCACAAGGGTGAAGAAGTCTCCAAAGTGGAGCTGCCAAGGGGCAACCAGATTGGAGACAAAAGGTATGGACAAGTTATGAGATGCAATTTCAGCTCTTCTGAAATAGTTTCCAGTTTCCTGATATGTAAACTACTGTATGTCAGATTACCTGCCCAGGGCCAGTGGGAGACAGAGGATTTAGCTCAGAGCATGTGTGTCCTGCTTCACCCAGCCCACACAAGGGAAGCTAAAAATTACTTCCACAATTATGCACATATGCCACCGGCAGGATATTTGCCCACTGCCATTAAACAACTTTGCTATGATTCCTGACATTTGGAAAATGCCTCAAAATCATAATTAATGGCATACAAACACCAGCTGGCCAGGTTAAGTCCAGTGTGAGAATACCTTTGGAAACATGAGTGTATCAGCTCTTGGCACTTAGAGAGTGGAACAGCACATGAGGCTGCTGGGAGACTCCTCTGCATCATCCTGCTTCACAGGCCATGAATGTTGCTGTAGTGCACTGCACTAAGGGCTTGTTCTGAAATGGAGTCTTGTCAAACATTTTTCAAGGACCTTTCCTGAACCTGGGCTGAGTTTTTCAAAGGTGTCTATGGGAGTTAGCTGTTTCTCAAAGACGTGTAGTGGAAGCTGTTCTTTGTTCTTTTGAACGTCCCTCTATGGGCAATTTATGGCAGCTGCTTAAAAATGCCATTGAAGCTTCATCAATTAGGTGACTTGCTATGTTGAAAAATACATAAAGGAACCATGACAATTTTAATGAGGCTTTTCAATTGGTTTCTATGACTTCTGCTATTTTGTGAAATATGCCCTGTGAATTACAAATTCTTTTATTGAGAGAGGGAATCTTGGCCAGGGCCCCAAGGTTATTACTCACTGTATTCAAAGGGTACTTGGGATCTTTAATTTCCAACTGGAGAGCTGGCAGAAGGACAGTAGGTTTAACATTTCCTCTGAAGGATGACACCTCTAAAAGTGCCACACGCTGCTTATTACTGCAGCACACTGGATGGGAGCCAAAGTCCCAGTATGGGACTTGAACCCACAAGTAGTTGGCTGTGAGACAGACATGCTACCCACAGAGTCACAATGACATCTAGTAGCATCTTAATTTAATAAAACACTTTTTTCAATGGCAGTCTCTTGTCTTGCATTTCTACAGTCTGGATCACTGAAAGTTTATTTTTCACTTCAGCATGCATTTAGGAGAATGTCACTCTGCTTTGTTTTTCTGTATTACTTTCAGCAACTATGAACAATATATTCTTCAATAGCTGTGTCCATTTGAAAGTAAACATTTTATTACCAGTTCCTCTAAGATCCTTTAAAAGTTATGGCAAGAAAAAAAATCTAACTTGTTTTAAAAATAAGCTGGTGAAACATCTAATTTGATAGAAAATCCTGAGAGCCATAAATACTCATACCTTTTTTCAAATGTTTGCAAAGGTGTGAAGACTGAAGGCATGACTGGTTAATGAAGCCTCCTTTTCTGAAACACAAGTTTTTCAACACAGGCATCTACCACTTACATCTGGAAGTGAAAAAATTCCCCAGACATCTTTGTGGCTACTTGGTAATAGCATGGTGTCAAAACTTGCCACTGGAGCTGGAAAATCCAGAGCATGGAGAGAGTCAGGAGGCAGTGGGGTGCTGGGGGAGGAGGAGGAGGGATCTGAGCTGGGGGAGAGAATGCATTTAATGGAAGACAAAGACGGACAACAGTGGAAACACTTGGGGCAGAGTTTTCTCATTCTGGCACAAAGACCCAGCACTTGTGCCAGTGATGGAACCAAGGCTCTTTTTGTGTTTTATTTCTTGGCTCTTGATCTGCAAAAGGTTGGGCACTGATTGCCTAAGCACAGATCCAGCTTTGCAGGTGCCTGGGAACGGAGCTGAGAGAACACTGCCCCAAGCCCTCCCCGGCTGACTGCTCCTCTCGCTTAAATGAGCTTCCCAGTATTTCAGTGTTTGCATAATCCAGGATTAAACTGTGAGAGCCTTACAATGTGTTTGCCCTCCAGATCTGAAAGTTTATTTTTGACCATAGCTAATAAATAGTTAATACTCACATTTGATTAAAAGAAACCTTTACTAAGAAAAAAACAAACCCAAAGCAAAACTCATAAACTCCGTAAATATCAGAGAGATTTTTAAAAAATAAATATATATAAATAAAACATTAGTGCACTCAAGGGAAAATAATGCCATTTTGATCTCAGTTAGAAAATATATTTGTCAGCATTTAATGAAAAATATAAGCTGTTCTGTCAGGTAGCTATCAGAATTTTTAAGATTGGTGAGGATGATACTACTTCAAAAGCACCGCCAGTTATTTATCTGTTCATTTGAATGCATCAGTTAGAGCACGAGTTGTTCCTCACTGCAAGGAGAAGTTGGGGGATTTTTAGCTAGCAAGAATTTCTCCATGGGGCTCTCAGGCCCTGCTCAGAAACCAGTTCTCCAGTACTCCTCCAGTGGCTGAAGAGACTCCCGGCCTTCAGGGCAGCCCCACGTCCTTTGAAACTCCAGGCATGCATGGAGATCTTCCCTATAGCTACAGCTGGGATTTTGGGTCATTTTCCCTAATGTAAGCATAAAAAATGCCTACATTAATCAGAGGTGCCTTTCAAAGCACCTCAAGAGGGAGACTCCTATAATTTGTGAATCCCCAAAGATCTGAGGCATCCTAGACACCAAAGCCAAGCCCAGTGCATGGTTGTCTGATGGTGGTTGTTTTAGTCCTGTACTGTAAATGTGTCACGAGGTCAATGGCACTGATTTTGATGGTTAACTTTTGGATATTTGAAGTTGGATGATCTACCCTATGGTGAGTATGAAGGATTCGAACAATGCACACTCCCTTAGCAAACTACATTCCTGAGAAGAGCAACCTAACCCTTTAAAATCACAGTTTATATTTCTCTATCTTTTCTTGGCTTATTCTTGGATTTAGAAACTGTTACAACAACAATGTCATCAAGGGAAAAATGTCTACAAAGACAAAAAACACACTAGGAAATATTTTCAGAGGTGAAAATCATTGGTGGTGTTCTTGCCTCAGGGATGACTTATGTTTGAAATCTGGTCTCCACTACTGATGGGAGTCATAATTTCTGCAAATAATTTATAATTGGTTTTGGAAGTTAAATCCCTTCACTGTTCCCATAACAGTTTTGAGCACCCATCACAGCTTTGCATATGCTCAGCCACAGAGTGGGGTCCTCATCCAAAATATGATCTTTATGTGCATCCCAAATAAATAATTAAAAAATAGATTTGCCAGGAAGATTCATTATTGGGAAGTAACTCAGAGGTTCATATAACTGTTACAAGCAGAAAAAAAAAAAAAAAAAAGAAAAGTAATCAGGGACAACTGTTCAACAAACATTTACCTCTGTGTCTATTAATTAGTTAAACAGCAATTCTCACAGTTTCAATATGGAAGCTATTGAATGACAGTGTGTTTATTTTAATTCAATTTTGAGGGTGGCGTGATAATACCAGTCCTCAGAAGCTCCATTCATTTGATATATTTCTGAAAATCCTAGCTTGGCATTAGATTTCATCTCTAATTTGGAAAAATCAGAAGAGCAAAGAGGAAAGGACTGAAACCAGGAGTAGCACCTCAAGAATTTTAAATTATAAAATCTAAGTAAAAGGAGCCCTACAGTAATTTTTTAGTCTAAAAGTTTATATGCTATATTTAGACTATGAAGGAGTAACTGGTAAGCTGAATGGTTTTGGGCACTTCAAAGAAAAACAGAAAGTAATGAACCAGAAGGGAATATTAAACAGGCACAAGCTCTTCTACAGCATTCTGCAGGTAAGGGGTATTTCCTCATTGTCACTGGCATTTGCAGCCACAGAGTTAAATGTCTTTGAGAGCCTGCTCCACAGTTCCACTGCAAGCCACAGAAAAAGGAAACACTTCTTACAAATAAATCAGTGTCACAAAAAGTGCAAAAATGACTGCATTTTAGCCTGAAGTGAAAAGATTCTTGTTAATGCACTAAGTATGAAATCTGTTAAATTCAGAATTTTTCACTTCAACAGCTCTCAGTACATATGAAGTTTTCTTCTGTGTCTTTAGAGAGACAAAATGGCCATGGGCCTAAATTGTTACCTCAGTAATTTTCAGTACCATTCCTTTACCATGGTGTTCAGGTTTGTAGATTATATAACTATTTTCATTGGAAGGCGCTTTTTAACATCTGGGAGTCATTTGAAAGAATGTAATCAACTTTGTCTTTTTTCTTTTTTTTTTGAGAATATCTTCTGTTAATATTTAACCCATAACTGATTGCATGATTTACCAGTTTAACCCTGACCAACTTCTAAAATTTATCATCCTTGGTTGTTACTACACAAATCTATCACAGTAACAGAACTTTTTCCCAGTTCTGTCTGTGTACAATGCTGTTCTTGTCTGTGACAGGCTGCTCCATTCATGCTGCTCTGCTGCCTTGGCAGGGCTGACACTGAGAACAGGAATTTCCTAAATGGGGTGTGAAGTCTTCAGGGTGAAACTTATTTTTTCATTTTAAAAATCCTTTCTTTTTCAACAGTGGGTCAAATCCTGACATCTATCCCTATTTCCTGCATGAAGTCTTATGTTTTCAGTCTTTAATAAATGGTATTATGTAGTATAGTGTGACTCAGAAAACCCTTAGAATTTGATCAGATGATACAAGACAAATTCAAAGGTGATTATAAATATGCACACTGCACTATTCCTGGGCTAAGATCCTAGGATTTTGTGGTCCCAAATTTTCCCAAATAGCTTCCTAAATTTTGTCCAAGCAAATTTCAGCTATTTTTCAAGACTCTAGTGGGCTAAATCAGTGACAGCTTTGTCTTACCCTTACTCTTCATTCACCCCTTCCCCCTTTGAGTGAACTCAGAGGTCAAAGAGGGGCTGGGGAAAAAGGCCAAAAAGAACAATATAGCAATAGAAAGGGCAATATACATCTTTTAAATAAGGTCTAGGAAAGGTCATATAGTAAAGAAGTGAGAAAAAAAACCACAACAAAATAAAAGGGCAGGTGCAAGCAAGAGAGCTATTAAATCAGAGATTAAATCAAATTGGGGAATAAATCAAACGATAGAGTCTAGACAGAAGAAAAGGTTGCAGGCCCTAAAAGTGCTGGGAGAGAGAATATATCAGTGAAGACAAGACAAATTAGGATTTGCACACTTGTAGTGAAAGAGTGCCCAGCACAGTACATCTAACAGGGGAACGAGATGCATGGGGGAAATTCATCTGCTGTGTACACAGTGACTGTGCAGGAAAAAAGAGCAAAATCAGTTTGTTGCTTGATTCAGAAGGACCAGCTCTGATTGCTCAAAAATTGAATCTCGTCATGATGGAGGAGAGCATCAGCCTCCACCCAGTCAGGGAGCCAGTGTTGATAATGTTTGTGTCCAAGCAGAGACAAGGGGGAAGCTGAGAGAGCTCCCCAGACACAAATCATGCCCTAGTTATGTAGAAATTGAGTCTCCCTTCCTGCCATGCTAACACCACAGGCACTAAGGGGAATTATTTTATTTGGTTTTACCCTCAACTTTGGAAAAGATTCTGCACATTTTGGAGAGCTCTCATTCAGCTGAAGGTAGGAGCTGTGGTGGCTGCATGCGCGGAAGATGGATGGTTTTTGTTGTCTGATCCGCAGAGCAGTTACACTGTAACCATGCATATTATTGCCCCTGTAATTGCATCCATCATACCTCCTGTGAAAACAAACAAATGGGCTCCCATACTCACTTAAAACTAGATAAACAACTGCTCTTTGGCAATGTGACAGATACTTATTGCCTGCGAGTAGCCCATAACAGATAGGAAGGACAAGGATTAGAGTGGATTTGTAAACCATAAATTGTAGAAATCAGCCTGGGACTCTCCAAGCCAGACTCTTCTCTTAACTTTCCTTGAGTTATGCCCATCGATAAATCTGCCCTTCTGTCGAAACTCAGTGAAATTTTGTGCTGTCTCCTTTTACTGTGTCAGTCATTTATGTGTCATAAAAGCTAGAGCTTCAGCAAATCTAAATTAGCTTGGCAGTTTTTTCCTCCCAATGAAGGATGAAATGCTGCATTTTCTGTAGCTCTGTATAAAAATGCACCAGATGAAATTCATTAGAAATCAGTGAAAATGCTGCAGAATCATAATTTTATTCATATTGGTTCTGAAAGAGCTGAAAACAAAATTGTTGCTTCTAAAATATGTCTATTGGTATACAAAAAGAAATCAAACTTTTGCTTGTTTTTGCTTTTGCCCACAAAAACTGAAACTACAAAGTAATTAACCAAAACTAACCAAAACAAAATAAAAAACTCACAACAAAACAAAAATTAAAAAAAAATTCCAGAGGATTAGCTGACATTCTAAACACTAAATTATTGCATGGGTACACAAATTCAACATTAGACCAGATGTGACATTACTCATGCAATTTACTTGGAGCATGTGGATAGTGGGAAGCCACCAACCTGAATGAGGAAGTCCACACAGAAGTTGAAAGCAATTTAGGTCACAGAGACATCGCAGGAAGGTCTGACAGAAAAAGATGAACACTCCCTCAGCTCTTTGCTGCTCTTCATCTGCCAGACAAAATGTTTGAGTACACTTCTAAATCCAATCCAAAGTCACTCAGGGTTGAAATGATCACAGGTTCACCAGAGCTTTGCAGCCTGCACAACCGTACAGCAAACAGTCCAAAGTACTAAAGACACTTTTTAAACTTGGAAACTGGGTTTTATTTAAGTAATAGCTAAAGGAATAAAGTTATTATGGAGGAAGTCTAGAAGGAAACACAATAAACTGAGAGTTTGCAAGTGAACTTTCTCCTGCACTGTGTCCTGGCAAGACAGAACGTCCTGACAGGGCTGCTCTGAATATCAGTAACTCAGGGTTGTTCTGGGTTGTGACAAAATTTACAGTTTGTTTTGGTTACTCCACCAAAATTCTTTCTTTCTGTGATCTCTGTTGACCCTGTGTTCCCCACACTTCTCAGAGGTCTATCTCAGTGCACAAGGCTCTCTTGGCCTCTGCTGAGTCCCTCATACTCACCTTGCATGCAGAAAAATCCCTTTTCCTGTACCCCACTATGCCCTGTTGCTTCCTCAGAGGGCAGGGCCTCACTCTTCTGCAAAGTTCCTTCCAACCCAGAGCAAAAGAAGCAAGGAGGCTTCTGTTGTACTCCCCTCTGAAAAAAAACCAAAAACCCCCAAACCTGGTATGCATTAACACATGGTTCCCATGGAGAACAACAGAAGTCTTCACAGTAAGCTCCTGTCCTCAAGGGAGGGGTTAACTTCATCCCGCCATCTATGGTCTGTGGTAGCCTGATTCAGCTACAAGCATCCATTTCCTGATGCTTAATACCTGTTGCCTTTCAGGGGTCCAACTCCTATGAACACACCCAGGTCTCTGGAGAGGCTCCAGCCCCTCCCCACCTGTGACCCCCCAACTTTCATCTTCCAGTTCAGAGTTAGGTTTGGAAACTCTTGGGTTTGTGCACACTAAATCAGATGCTTTGGAAAAGATGACATTTTTCTGAAGGTGAGACAACCCATCTGATCTGCATTTAAATGTGTTAAACAGACTTCACATCCCATTTTCCTTGGGCAGGATGATTATTTCTGACCACCAGCTGGGAGCCATTGGGAGCTGCTGCATCTGCACGGCTGCCTCCACAAGTATATCTCTGTTGCTTTGGCCAATCTGTGTCTAATTTTCCCCCATGTCTCCCTGTAAACAAGCATTGCTTTGATTAATCTGTACATAATTTTCCTGTATGTTTCCCTGTAAACAAGCATTGCATTTCAGTTTAACAACAGCCTTAGCAGTGATGAGCATAAAATATAGCAGAGTGAAACAGAACAGCAGGGTGGCAGGAGCAGAAAACAGCTACCTGGAAAATCTGAGACCTAGTCTGACCTCTGGTTCGTGTTTCCTGACTTTAAAATGGGACAGGCGGAATAAGAACAGGCATATGCTTCCAATGGGACTAGAGGAGACAGAGTCAAACTAATAAAATTAAGGCAGAAATGGAAGAAATGGTAAAGATGTCACATGGATAGAGCATTGTGAGAGCACTAAAAGAAGCAAAGGACTGGAAAGGATGTTGTTTCTCCTCAGATGCAGCAATTGCAACCAAGAGCAGTTCAGTGACAAATGACCAGAAGCAATAGCATCTTTTCCCTTTTTTCTACATGTTGTGGCCTGTGTGATAATAGTTTGTTCTTCCAAGTCACAGCAGCTCAGGCTTACATCCGTTCCTGTTCCAGGAAGGCAAAACATAAATGAATAATGAAGCTTTCCAGAAGGAGGGTGTCAGTGCAGATCTAGTTCTGAAAAGGATCCAGCTTCTTGTGGAAGTTACCTAACAATTCACTTAGGTTTGAATACTTGATATTTCATAGTTTTGAGCTGATTAGTTTAACAACAAATAGTTGTTTCTCCATGTGGAAATATTGGTGGGTACAGATCATTTCACACAAATGGGTTACTCTCCTTTGTTTGTCTTTTCTTTCCTGTGAAACACTTCACACTGTTCTTTGGGAAAATTTCAGCTGTATGCTGTATTTGAATAGAAGGAAGGAATGGTGTGACAGCTAGCAGGGGCAGAGCAAGGTGCCTGGTGTGGTTGTTTCACTGTATGTTCCTCCTTTTGATTCTTCTGCAATATTCTGTACAAAGACAGCTGCTGCAGATTGAATAGCACATCTTGAGCATATTAAATGTATCCTGCATATTCAACACTGAAAATAAATGTCAGATTCTCATATTATTATGCATTTTTCAATACATTTGGCCCAATGTATAATTTTTCTAGCATGGTTTGTCTTTCTCTCTCACACCATTTAGCAATTTATTTGGCTCCTTTCTCTCTAATATTAAGATATTACAATTATCTCAGTATTGTTCAGATAGGAATAAGTCTTCTTGCAAAGTCCCCAGGTGAACTCTGAAATAAATGGAGTATAGTTGCTCTTGTCTGATATTTACTTGGATCTGAAACTTCATATAATTCACACCATCACAGACTGTATTTTACAATCAGGAGACTGAATCCACAGCTGGCCCAACTCCACTGAACTCACTGGAGTTGAACTGCTTTATTGAATTGCCTTGTGAACCTGTGTATTGTAAGTGGATGTACTGCAGTCCTTGGAGTGGAAATATCAATGCCTTTCATTATTGCACAAATCTAACTATAGCTCCAAAGTCCTTTAATTCCTCTAGGGGCATTATGTTAGTTTTATTAATGAGTGGGGAGGGTCTTTTCTCCAATATGCTTCATTAGCCTATGTTGGTACAGAGGTTGTACTTTGAGTCTTTTTCAATTGTAAAATTGGAAGCATCTCTATGATGTAATCACTTTATGAGGGTATTTGAAACTGGAACTGTACTTCTGGGGATGAGATCACATCATAGGCATTGACCAGTGTGGTTATTTCATTGCTCAAAATACTTGGGGGAAATCACTTCTGAGAATTACCTTGTTATTTTAAATGTGGTTCTGTGCTGCATATCCCACCCACCTCTAAGTCTGGCCTACAGCTTCTTGGACCGTCCTCCTTTCCCTCCCCTCAGCCAACTTTAGCTTTAGCTGACACTTCTTTTTTGAATTTCTAGTTCCCAAATGAAAACTGTTGCTCCATGGATCACTGTTTACAAGTATATTCATCAGTCCACCCACCAAGGCCCCTTATTTCAGGTCTGAACTTGAACTGATGCTTATCTGTCATCACCATCTCCCACTCCTGCCTATTTCAGCCATGCCTGTACCAGGGAATTGTGCACCCATAGTTGCTGATATTGTTTAATTTTGAGGTTGCTTTTGCCACACCAGCCCCCATTCTTGCAAGTGGAGATTTGGAAAACAGCGTGGGACAGTGATGGCTCCCAGTGGGCAGAAGGGTCCAACAGCTTCAAGGAGGAAGGAATTCTGCCTTGTCCACACAAACTGTCATGTGCCACTTGCAATCCTGACCTGACATACAAGCACTGATGCAGCTGACTTGTAAATTCTAGAGGGTGTGATTACAGTTTTCCTGCTCTGACTGGGAAATGATGACCTGGACAGGGACTATCCTGTAAGTAACAACCAGATGTGCTGAGATAAGAACCAGGATCTCATTTCAGTTGTAGACTGCACCTGCTGATGAGCCTTTTCCCCTGCCTTCAGTATAATGTTAATCAAATGAGTTCCAATAAAAACATGGTAACAAATAATCCTACTTTTAAGTCTTAATTAAAATTACATTTCACCTTTGGGAGAAAGGTTATACCTTGATGTTGTTTATCCTGGCTTTTCCACGCACACTTTCAGTGTATTAAACTATTACTCCAGGTGATGACTATCCAGGAGTTGGTCGATTTCAGAAAACAAATTTTTCATTAGGAGGAAGAAATCACAGCACAGTTTATAAATATATTCTGGAAATTTATTGCTAGCAGTAGCTAAAGCCAAATCATAAACTGAGCTGTAAATGTTCTGTTAAATGAATCAGTTTTTCAGAAAAATCCTTGGATTGTTTATCTCTGTGCTTCCAGCTACCTGGATTTCTCTGGATGTATCCTAGGAAGCAGACACAAAAGATATACCAAAATAATAAGGTAAGCAAGTATTTAAAGTTACAAAGCTTTTAGATGCCTTGAATATACAGCTACAAACTTTGATTAATACCAACACAGCTAGCAACACCCATTCTGCAAACAAGCAAGAAATCTCATATTGTTACAGAGGAACATGTGTCCATACCCCCTATCTACTCCACCTGTACAGGCTCTAAGAGGGTTACTCCATATGGAGGGCTAGCTAACGATAATAGTGGCTATTCAGTTAAAAAAACCCTTATCCTTGTGTAAGACATTTATTTATTCATGTGGACCAGCAGCAAGTCTTTGTATGTATGTTTCTTGGCTGGTCTGCTGCCATCTAAAGCAAGTCTTACTCATTTATTCAACAATCTGTGCAAATTTAACATCATTCAGTTAATGATTTTCCTGCCAAATTCAGAGAGACATTGTATTTAACTACAAACCTCATTTTAATATCCTATTTAAAAGTCTAATCAAACCATCACTATTTTGCCTTTGATTTGTTGTATCTGTGTGTTGTCTTGGAGATTTTGGTGTTACGTCCTTCCAGCTTTATTGATATTTATAACATGGACAGCATGTTTCTAGAGGCATAAAAGGGTGGAGAAGTGCTCTCTGATGGGATACATTTCAGGTTACAAAAGGCCTAAGGAGGACACTTCACTTCTATAAGATGGAAATGCTCTATTAATGAAAATGTTAAAAGAAAACAAGCAGCTAAAACTGGAGTACATGTTGTGGCAATCATGTTCATGGAATTAGTCATGGAACTTCAGGTTCAAAAAAATTAATACAAACCCCAAAGCTAACTCTTTGAAGATTTGAAGAAAAAGAAATATGTTAACATCTGCAAAAAATCCCTTCTAGAGGAAGAAAAATAAGAAAAATACATAGATTATTAATAAAAAATAAAAAGCTGAGTCAACATACATTTTCAATAAGGCAGTTTGACTGTAAAATATTGAAATGTCTCTGTAAAACAGGTCTAGCCTTTAGTGGGTACTGGGATGGGGTACTTGTTGGCAAACTGCTGCTGTAAATGGACTGTAGGATCTAGTGCAGCACTTCTAGTGCAGATTCTGAAATCCAATCTCCTCACATGTGCTATACCCCATTTATAAACAAGATGCTTCTGATACTATAAATACCCCAAGTTTTGTACAATCTAATAAGAAAAACTAAAGACAAGTACAGCAGACAGTGATTTCTACCAGCTTCATTACTTTCCAGTCTTGTAGCAGTAGTCATGGGAGAAAATGCAAGCAGATTACTTCAGGAGGGTTGTATTTTCTATAATTTATTACTGGGATGGCCCAACAGCCATGTTTATCTCTGTAACAGGAGCAAGGCATCCATTTTCTCATGCACAGATTGAGTAATGTTGCTGCCATATTTTATTTCCAAATTAGAGGAAATGTCACTCAATGTTCATATTTAAAATGAGAAGGAAGAAAAGTGTTCCCTTCATTCAGTTTAAAGAGAAAAAAAAAAAAGAAGTTAAATCTGTTAAATATCCATTGACATTTGTATGAACTTAAAGCAAAGCATGCAGCACATCTTGGAGTAGCACAGTTCACATATTGTACCAGGTCATCAACTTTTAGACTGAAATATTTTGATTTTCTGTGTGGTAAACAATTTCACTGGTTGGTTTATTACGCAGAAGGCCCAGGGAAATCTTCTGGAGCCAGGATGCAAAGATGACCTGTGTGTACCCTATAGACCTACAGAAACATCTCACAATAAGCACAAAGGTAGAGCAAAGCAAGATAAACTGTATCTGTATGTGCATACCTGCAAATACAGAGGACTCAGCTTCCTATGAGAAGCTCAGAAATCATTTAGCCATCTGCTCTGCAGATCACTCAGTCCAAATATAAATACTTTGGACAGCACATAAAGGAGATTTCTTTTGTTTTCTCTCCCACACATATTCAAAACCAATCTTGAATTTGAGATCTTTCATTCAAAATTACAGTCCAGCCTACAGTCCCTACTGGGAATTTACATAAAAGGAATTAAAGGGTTTGTATCTGCATGCACTTCTGAGCAGCTGGTCTATATTTGATGGATATCTCTGTTCCTGCCTCTATTATAGAAAGGGACAGTACAGAATGAGCTAACTGGCAGATACCTCTGAGGATCCTTTTCAAAGTAGAGATCAGCAGGAATTTTAGAAGAGTTTCCTTTCTTCTCTGCCTGCATGGATAAGATCCTGCCATGCTTCAACCTGCTGTGCTTGTGGCTGCTGTTGTCAGTGCTGGAATCTGCTGGGCGGTTTTGTAGGTGCTCAGGAGCATCCCAGGGAAACCAGGTTTCTCAGCCTGTGGTTGTTGTCCTGGCAGTAATGCAAGCTTCAGGTCCTTCAGAGCATTTGAGCTCTGTTTGGTTTTTAGGAAAACATACTTGATTATGTTCTTGAAATCTTAACACTTCATTTTCAAATATTTTTCCCCACCAGATGTTGTCCAATTCTGCAAAGTCCTGAGCGCTGCCAGCCGTCACAGAGCTTCAGCTGGACAATTGCATCTTTGCAGTGCTCATGCCATGTTCCACCACTGGAGCTTGAAGCTGAACACTTTTGTCCAGATAGACTTATCCTTCCACAGCGAGGAAATAAAATATTCACAGTAGATTATGTTAGCTGTCTGTCTGAGCTGCCTTCACACATCCAAATAGCTGCCCTATTTTTCAAACAAGCCAGCAGCCTTCCTGAGTTTCATTACCTGTATCAATCTTAACACTATTTAAATAAAAAGGAAGAGCTTTAAAATGTGAGAGAACAAGCCTAGATATTTTCCCATGGGGCACCTCTGAGCACAATAGTATCTTCGCTTCAACATTTTTTCTGTGTCTCTTTCAAGCTAACCACATCCAGACTGTGGACATGCCAGGAAATGCCATTCTGGGACTAATTTACTGGTACTGAAAATGTTATTTCCAGAACTGTCACTTTCCAAGGGAATTTGAGTATCCACAAGTATTTCAGCTGTAAGGATCCATTTTCTGACATTTGGGATCCATCTGCACTTCAGTCCAGCTGGAACCAAACGGGCTCCATCCATCTGTAATCTCCCTGAAACTGTCCAGGACTGTCAAGGAAATTGCACTATGACCACACTGGAACCAGTGTTGGTGTTGGCTGGTACAGTTCAATGCTTTGTGTGGAATGAGATTTAAATGAGATCATTTCACTACCCTTTTGGTAAATTCTATTGGGAAACAGCTGGAGGCAATGATTTCATTGCCTTATTATTAGCTGTGTTATAGGACACAATAGAAGCAGAAAAGAATAGGGGCTGTGTCAGAATTTTATGTAAAGTTGTTCGCTCCTGCCCAGGCATCAGCACTGGGTCAACAAAATACTTATCAGATCTGAATTCCAAGAGCTGGCTAAAAATGGAAGGACACATCAAATGGGGCTCCACAGAGGCTGGGTTTAGCTTGTTTTTTCATTAACAGATGATGGAATAGAGATTATGCAGATGATAGAAACCCAAAAAGGATTTACTGCAGGGCAGCCCTTGAATACAAAACAATCTTGACAAGCTGGAGCCAGTCTGGGGGAAGTACTGGGTAGCACACCTAGGCAGAGCTAATCATCTGCATAAACACATCACCTACACCAGGCAGCTTGGAAGAGCAGGAGATTACAGTGAATCAGCATGGTAATTTAAATCAATAATCTCAATCTGTTGTCCCATGTTCTTCTTTGCAGGGATCTACAAGAAAGCACAGCTGGAAAGACAGGTGAGACTGATTTCCTGCACAGAGATAGTTTGGAATCAGCAACAGGTTTGCCAGTTTGGGGCATTTTGAGAAGGATGGTGAGCAAAGGGAGATAGTCCAGAATAAAGGAACAGAGAATGAACAGAGATTTGAAAAATCCAGCTGCTTGGATTGACTAAATGAACAGATGATATCTACTGTGAACAAGGGATAATGGAGAGGAAAAAAAAGTAATAGTCACCTGGGCATGTGAAATGCTAATGCTGCGAGAAGTTAACACAGTCTTGTGTTTTGGACATGAAGAAATAGGTTGAATTATTACATTGAAAAATTGGACTGGACATTTGGGAAAACTGTCAGATTGTACAGACAGGAAAGAAAAAGGCAGTGTGCAGAGGCAGTGAAACTTACAGCTGTACAGATCTGTAAGAATTAGAAGAATGAAGAATGAAAGCTGTGTCTTTCATATAGCTTTCAGACAGGACACATTCAGAATCAATCTTTCTTTGGGAATCTCCAACTTTCTGATCCATCCAAGCTGGAGTAAAATGGCCATGGTCTCAACAACATTCCAGAACAGCAGCTTTCCTTCAGTGAAACTGCAACCCACCAGTGCTCCTCAAGTCTAGCCAACTGTTGAAAAGAAACAGAATATCTGAAATTAATTAAAATTTGATAAAGAGATTGATCTTCCAAGAAGAAAGAAACTGATTTGTGGGAACTGCCTCTGTTATTTATTTAAGAGTTATGAGATAGCCTCTCTTGCTGCACATAGGATAGGAAAGTGGCATCTTCCTGTCTTACACCTTCTGTTTCCCTACCTAACCAAGATCTACCTAATTTGCTCATTTTTGAGCCTATAAAAATAATTAGATTGGCTACACACTTTACAGAGATGACTTTCTGTAAGAAAAGTATCTTATGTACTAAGCCAAAGCTCTCCTTTGCAATACGAAACCAGCAGTGGATTAGTGCTTATCTTGGTCTCACTCTTATTTCGATGGGTCAGCTCAGCATCTTCTAGGATGTGTTCTAATCCTAAAGGTTATTCAAAGTGCATCCTGTAAGGAAAATAAATTCCCTACCAAGTGAAGTAAAATAACACACTCAAAAAAACCCAAAAAAACCCCACCCAAAAATACCAACAAAAACAAAACAAAACAAAACAAAACAAAAACCCAACAAAAACCCCAAAACAACTTCACAGCAGCTTTAAAATAACTTCCTTAGGGCAGAAAGAAAAGGCCACATAAACTTGCCTTTCTGCATGGTCCTGAAAGTTAACAGCTCTCCTTGGTCAGGTGAAAGTGTGATCTGGTAAGTCAGGTAAACTGGAGCTACATTGCCACGAAGGCAATTGGACCCAGTGACAGTACAAGCTGGTTTGAAGTACACTGGGGACACTAGCTACATCTGCCTCCTTTAGATTTTAAAGAAAAATTTCTGTTGCCATTCAAAGACCTTTAGTCAGGTTCTTATTTGGAAAATAATTAAGTGACAAATTTTACCTTGCCCTGAAAGAGCATATACCTGAGGGCCCTCCTCCCAAAAGGGGAAAATAATCCTAAACAAGTAACTCATGTCCCTTGTTAAACCATAGGGGTAATGAATGACAGTCAGGGCCTTACAAATGGGATCTGTAAGAGAAAATTATTCCTGTAATCCACCGATGCTTCTCCTTTGGAGGATTGCTGATTTGCTTAGATTTGTCATTTGCATATTTCCAGCCCCTCAATCCTTCTGTGAATTGTGTCTCTGCCTCCTCTTTGCCAACAGCTGGCCATCCACTTCCCTCTAAGCTCTCTGAAAAAATTTGCTCTCCCACAAGTACAGTTTTGTTTTTTAGATAGACAGTGAAAAGTGTTGAGTGTAAAAGACTCTTTGATAATTTAATTCACTTTGCTGAATTATGATTCTGCATGCACCATTAGTTCAATCACAAACCAGCTACAATAAGAATTAGGTCTGCTTTGCAACATGAAGCAGACAAGGCTGTTCACTGGAGCAGTCAAGGGTGTTTAGTGTTACATTTGTTGTTGACTTTGCAAACAAACACATGTGCACTGACGTACAGCAATCTGAAAGTCCCATGCAGATGTAACAGCAGTGGCATCTTGGGGATCCCGGGCTTGTGTTCAGAGATGGATGTGACAGAGAGGCAGCAATGCTGAGTGAGACTCTCACATAGTTGTGCCAGCGGTACCAGGCAGTAGCTGTAGGAAAAGTGTCTGCAACTTTGCAGGAAATCAGAGGACTCAAATCTGAAAACTAGGAGCTTCCATCCTGAAGAGGGGTTGTCTGAGGAGCAGTGGTTTTTAAATGAGAGCACTTCAGGAGGTGTGTCACTCATCTCCATGCAGGCTTGAAAGTTTGAAAGAGGAAACTTCATGTCACTAGGTTACATTTAGTATTGAATTCTGATCAGCTTTCCCTGCTAATAACATTGACTTTGACCTTAGCAGGGCAATTTGTGACAGAGAAGTAATCTCAACTCCTCTCTCATCACTTCTTCCTCATCACTCTTTCACCGCACATTTTAACACTCACTCATGAGAGGGTGGCTGGGAAACCAGAACCAAACACCACCTAACTGTGGCTGAGTGCCAGCCTACAGCTACAGTCCAAAGCATATACTACTTAAGAACCTCTCCAGTATTTATTTTGGAGAGCGTCATCACTTTCAAAATTAAGTAGTAAAGTATTTAGCATACCCTCTTCTACTTTCCTCTTGGAGCCAGAATTTTTACAGGAAGTCCCCAGTCAGAAAAGTGTTTTTGGCAGGGAAATTGCTTTTAACCCGTGGTATGTTGTTCACTTATGCTATAAAGGTCTAGGCTGGTCAAGGGGAGAAGCCAACAGCTCTTTCCTTGAACAGCACTGCGTGACGTGGAGACGGGTGAGAATTCAGTGATGACAGCTCAGAGTTGTCTCAGCACTCTCCTTATCACAGAAATGGTGCAAAGCCATTTTGACATGTAGGAAAAGTTGCCCCACTTGGTAACGTATGACAGCACTACAAAATGAAAATGTTTGCCATTTACATATGACTGGGGACAGTAAAAGGATTTTACAGTAGTAAATTTTACATCTCTTTTGTTTTGCCAATCAATAAAGCAGACAGAGCAAATTGCTTTTTGGATGTACATATTGAGAAGCAGGAATTTAATTTATTGCTTGACATACCTTTTCTTAAATTAAATAAGAAAATATCTCACTACCTTAAAGTCTAATGAGCTGGTAGATCCTTGTGATTTTCTACTTTTCCTGCAAAACAGCTTATAGACTTGAGCTGCTTCATCCAGCACATTTGCAATATGCCATGTCCAAGGACATGCTCCAAAATCTATTGACATCCATACCAGAAATCCAGATTAGGTCCCAACTATTAAACAAATTTTAATTGAACATATTGTTCAAGACAATGATCTGTTTCCTGTCAGAGGCTATTGTAGCTTTCAGATCTCCCACTGTTATTTTCTAATATTTACATTACAATGGCAGCTCAAGGTCCCACCAGATGAGCGCTGCCTTGTGCTACCCTCTGCCCAGGGCAGCACAAGGCCCTGCCCCAAAGAGTTTATTGCCAATGCCATTAACACAGAAGTTTCTTATTGACATGTTTTTGTATCATGAGGTTATGTTACACTAAGGCAGCAATAAACCTATGATCCCCATACTATTTATGGATTGGTTCATTACATTTCTTTTAAAATGCACTACAAATGTCTAAACTGCTATAAATACATCAGCATTGCTGCTTATCTTGCTTGTTAAACTGGCAGCTTTGTAACCTCAAGACACTGCAGCTGTGTAATCTTTCACATCTATCTGGCACAAGAACTATGTTTTTTTTCTCTCCATTTCCATGTATGAAAAAGGTGCTTTGATACGCAGATTGTAAACAAACAACTGCTACTGATTACAAATACATTGCCTTATCCATAGAAATTCTGGGCTATAAAGCAAGAGAGGAATTGCTATAGCCATTTGGTATGCTGATATTCAATCTAAACTAGTTGTGTAACAAAAACAAAAAAAACAATGCTGTTTTCAGCCAGGAATCAAAATCTCAGTCATGCTGAATCTCCATTGGCAAATCCTTGACAATGAGATGCTTCTTGAATATTCTGAGTTTTTAAACACTGGTGTTTCCAAAGACAAAAAGTCTAATCTACATATCCTCTGATAATGCTGCATTTGTCATATCTAGGAAGAGAGAGAAGATAGTGAACAGCATACTCTGAATGAAGACATCTATAGTTTCTGTCACCTTTTTTAGGGATATGCTCGTGTTCTATGCTGGATTTAGGCTGTATGGCTGTGGTTATGAACAGCTGCAATGAGACTGGTGGCAGAAGTAACAGGAGTCCATTTTTACAGCTCAGTAGCTGTTTATTTTTTCTCTTCAGAAGTTTGGTTTTCACTTAAAATAACAAAAGCAATCCCAAATTCCTTTCAGTTATAAGGAATGTCATGAGTCAGAAAAGAGCCGTTATAACTGGGCTGAGGAAGCGAGGAGTCACTCCAAACCAGCCACCGAACTCACACTGCCGTGACAGGAACACACCCAACACTGGAGTCGGGCTGTGGGAGTGCTCAGTACCTGGGGACACCCACCAAGCTGGCCTGAAAAACTGCCCCTCAGAAGAACCTGTGCTGCTGGCTCCGAGTTACCAACGATGCCTCAAAAACTTGAGAAGCTGCAGCCCTCTGTATCAGGCCAGCTTTCTGCCCAAGCCTAACACCACCAGGAGAGATGCCAGCTACACTGATTTTGAGCAGCAGGGATGGTTACAAACCACTGACAACTGACCTCCTGGAAAATGAAGGCAGCGCTGCCTTAGGTGTGCATAGATCCTGTCCCAGTGCAAGTCAAGCCTCGTGGGTGCCCTTTGAGGGGCAGCAAGGTAAAGGAGAGCAAATGGAAAAGAAAGAAGAATTTAATTCTGCAACACATTCCAGAGTTGACACTGGTTCTCACTGTTTGCTGTGTTTTGTGCCTGACTTTTCTTCTTAAGATGTTTGATTTTCATCACCAAAGTTAATTCGGTATGCCACAGTGCACTTTGACACCTTTGCTGTTTTAGGAGCCCAAGCCGTATGTTCTTCTAGTATGTTCTTCTTAAAAAACCAAAAAAAAAAAACAAACAAAAAACAAAAACAAAAACCAAAACAGGCCCAAAAAACCCAACAAGCAAAACACCTTTTCTACAAAATCTGTACTTTAAAAGTAACAAACAATGCTGTTTTTGCTGTGCTAAACTCGGGAGTTTGACTCTTTAAAGCCCCATTTTTTCCCCCTGTAAATTGAGTAAATAGCCTCATCTTCTTGCCTTGTGTTAAAGTAAATTACATCCACTGATGACTTCATCCTGCTCCCTACCTTGCAGGGAGCTGGAAGAAAGCTTTGAAATGTGCCATGTGTTCATTCTGTAAGGAAGAATGTACAGGACACCTGGCTGTTTGTGGACCAAGCAGAAAAAGGGTCACTGTGCTGGGGAACACTGTGTTGATCTCCAGGAGTCAGAGGCCAACCCTGGCCCACACTGTAATGGCTTTTCTTCTTCACACAGGGTGGAAGAACGAGGGAGAATGTGAGAGGGAGTAGATGATGCCTGGATCTTGTCTGGGTATGGGATTATACTGCAGACAGAATGTGACCCTGAGCTTAGGAGTGCACCTGGACAGTCAAATTTGATAATAACTCCAGGGTTAATTCCCTTTTCACACTGTGGTTTGGGTATTATTCTTTTGGTGAAATAATCTGCCTGTGATTGCTTCAAGTTGGACCCCTGTCCCTGAGAAGGCTAATCGATGACTCTCCACATAAAGAGTCTCTCCTTAAAAAAGGAAAAGGAGAAGTTTATTGTGGCTAACTTGGATCTTGGAATAGCAGGAGGCAATTTAATTGGAAGATGTAAGCTGCTAACTACTAATTTGCATGATTATAAGATTTTGTAATTGCCCTGTAAAAGTTAATTTGGCATAGGGCTCAGTGAAACTCAACAATGTTAGCATGATATTGATGTGTGTATGAGATTTGCTGTAGCTGTTTGATATGCTCCCCACTGAAAGACCAAAGGAGAGATTTGAGGGGTTATTTTTAAATATATACATGCACACACAGAGAGGTGAATCTCATTGTAATGACCCTCACGGGGCCTGGATAAATGCATGTTGTATCAAGGAGTTCATTGCAGCAGGAGTTGGTAATTTGTTCCTTCAATATAATGAGGAAATATCTGGTTGGAACTGAACATCGATACCTAGTAATTTTTATGAAGATTACCTCACTGATTAACATTTAACTTGCATTTTAAAAAGAGAAATGTTTAAAATCCAAAAATGTGCACTTATATGATAAATACAGCTTGCACAGAGGAAAGTGAGAAAAACCACCCCATTTTGTATTTAGGTCAACCTTGTATTAGGGTTTGCTCTAATACAGCTAATTAGGGAGGAAAAAGTATTTTGTTATTGGGCATACATGAAGGGGAGTCTGAAGCAGGGCTTCCAAATGGCAATCCTAGTGCCATTTGACTTTGTGTGTGTGTGTGTGTGTGTATGTGTGTGCACTATCTTGCAGTCCACAAGAGATTTCCTGTGTGTGGTATGGATCCCTGTCAGAGGTTTCAGGACAAGGCTGCATGAGTGAGGAGCTGTGCTGTGGAGAGGGATTAGCTCCAGGCTCTGGTGCTGCAGGGTCAGGGGCTGGTGGGCAAGATGGGTCCGTGTCACAGTCCCTGCCAGCCTCTGTGCCTCTGTGTCAGGACACAGCCAAGGCAGAACAAGATGCTCTTAAAAAACTGAGAGAAATTCCAGATTTGCCACTTTCTTCCTTTTCCATTCCTTGTAAACTGGCAGCTCACAGTGGGTCACTTCACTGCCTCAGAGGACTATCAAGGGTAGAAATGAGATGAGAGAGGGAAGGTGTAGCGGGAGTTGTGCAAAACCACCAGATTCCTTTTTTACATCTACATCTGAAGAGAACAACCTATGCTTGACTGAGTTGATAAGGTACACAAGCACATATCTCAGTAAAAGCACAATAATGGAATTGCTGATCTTAAATATTTAAATTACTAACATGTCGATGTGATTCAGTGGGCTGGGACCCAGTGTTACTGAAAACAAACACACCCATCCATATTGGTCTTAGAGGGTAAAAATTTATTTCTGAATTAGTATTTTTCTTCTCCCTCCCTTCTTGTTTTCCATGATATCTGGGGGAGAGAAATAAGGGGAGGGTTGCATGTGATGTTTGTAAATAGGATATCCCAGTTAGTTTCTGTGATCGTGGCACAGATGGGTGGGTGACTGTATGCTGCTCTGCAGGGCATGAAGGAGGCACTAAAGACAAAAGGACCAGGAGTGTTCTGTCTGCTGTGTAGCAGCAGTGGAAGGCCTTGCCAAAAGGGTGGGTGGATCAGGATGGCTGACCTGGAGAGCTACCCTTGCAACAGTTACGTATGTGTTAATAGAAAGAAGACTGGAAGATTCAGAATAAATTACTACTGAGAGTGAAAGCTGAGGGAAATGTACGACAAATATTTAAATATTGCATTATAGTCTCTAGACAAACTCTTTTAAGTTGAGAGCGTGGGACTGGTTTTCTAATGGGATGCTGAAAGATGTGTAGATAAAGAAACAATTAGGAAGGAAATTGGAAATCTGGAGATCTGAACCTATCTCTTACTGAAATGTTTTAAAGTCATTCAGGTGTTCACAACTATTTAAATACTTCACTTGTTTTACATGTCTCAAACAAAGCAATGAAGCAGCACTGTCATAAAGAGCCCAGCCCTGCTCCAGCTGAATTTTTTCTGACATAGACAAAACAAATAAACCCCCCCAGAAGCCCAACAATGCCATGTTGTGTGCAACATTATACCTACTCAATGAGAGGAAATGTAGGCATGCATTAGAGTAAAGTACTCTTAAAAGCTCATTTGGATGGTATGGTTTTTACCTAGAGGGGAAACTACTGTATATGCAAAACTGGGATGAATATTTACAATATCCAGGAATAGGTACTGGGAAGGGGAGGGGAGGTGGGGGGGAACATGCTGCAAATGTAATCATCTTCTGAATGGTCCAAAACCAAATTGTTCTCACTGCTGTTGCTGAGCAACAGTCCCACTATGGGATTCAGCCTGTGCTAATGTACAGTGGGAGAGCCCAACCTACCCAGGGAGTGAGATTGGAGTACCAGGAGAGGCAGCAGAGGGGTCTGGCATGGCTGAGCTCCACTTCCCAGCAGCTGTGATTCCCCAGGTACATATCTCCCCCATTCTCCTGGCCTTTTTTTGGGAAATTTGCTCTCATAACAGGCTTTAAATAAATAGGGAAGCAAGACCAGTAGCAGAATGCGGTGGTACTCTGGCTGTTGTTGTAGCAGACTGATTTGTACCTAGGACATTTTCTGTGAAGTAAAGCATTAGCACTTCTTCTAGGGTGTTCAAAGGTGCTGAAACTCTGGGGAAGGAAAGAGAAAAGCAAATAACAAGTCTACCAGAAAATTAATGGGATTTAAAAGTAGTGCTCCCCTGTGACTTCAGTTCTGAAGACGACATGTGCTCTCATTAGGTGGTAGCACAGTAAAAATCCACTGTCTAAAGTACAATAATCCACTGTATTTTGAAATTAAAATTCTCGAATACCTAATCATCTGACACAATATGACATCAGTTTTCATTTGCTTCCTTCAGAGGGTTAGTCTTTAAACAATCAATTTAGGGATAGAGAAAGGAAAGGGAAAACACAAAAAGTGCATGTTCAAATAATGTTATAGGATTGTCTGAAGTAAAAGAAAATAAAAGCCAAACGAAACCAACCAACAAAAACAAACAAAAAAAAAGCCAATCCGGTAATTGCCACTGAAGAGCCTGGCAGTGAAATGACATCATTAATTCAAGGTATCTCACTCATACATTTGTGGGGAACATTGTATGAAATGAAAGGAAATTTCCCCAGGACTCAGCCTATTGCATTGGAAAGCTCTTCTGCTGGTGAAAAACAGTTGCATACAGAAAGATGACCTGCTTGCTGATGCAGGCAGAAGTACAGACATTTTCCAATAAGTTGGGATTTTAAATTTCTAGTATTTTACTATTATTTGTAGGTGCAGATACAGTCATATCCAACTTTAAGAGTGTATTAACATCATTTGTGTCAGAGCTCCTTTCTCAGAAGGCATGTACAAATAAGTTTCCTGGAAGACAATTTTGTTAAGCCCTTAAATTTTGCTTTTAAGCAAGTAGTGCATAGGGAAAAAATGTTGACTATTGAATATTAGCAAGGTACTGCTTGTAAATAAGCAGCAAAGAATATTGGCACATACCATGCAGTGGGTAATGTTGACCCATAAGAAAAATCTTTCAAGACTTCATATAATTGGAGAAATATGATTTTTTTCAGCAAATTGGTGATAACAAGTTGTTCCAGTCAGCATAGCTAACATTCCCTATTCTTTTCAATAGGTATATCATAAAAAGTCATAATGGCAGAACCCTGTTTTTCTTTCCTTAAAATATTTTATATCCCCACAAGTAGTTTAGGTATATCTGCTACTGCATGCTATAGCACAAGAGAGTGGTAGGATATAATCTCCATTCTGCACCTGCAAGTAACCTCTCTGAAGGTCATGAAGAAAGGAGCAACTCCAAATATTATAGTATACATGACCATTTTTTTCCTGAGACTAGTTAACTAAAATTCAACTAGTAAAAAAGAAAACACTCCTATTTTCACATATTTATGTATTCACTTGCTCATAGTCATGGGAAGTTGCTACAAGGAGAGACATACTTTATAGCAGGTAGCTATTATCTAACCTCACTTCTGATTATTGATATCCTAGGTTCAGAACACATAAAGAATAGTTAATGAAAAACCAGATCTTCCAGTTTCTTCATGGAATTAAGTTAATGTTGGAAGGACAAATCTGGAAAATACTGGCATGGAAACCTAGCCTTTTTTTTTTTTAAATGGAGCAGCATTTCTATTACAAAACTTATACTAGCAACTTCATAATTAAAGAGAAATTTCTCTCCCTTGATCATCTGGGTGCTACAAGCTTTTGTTTTAGCTTTGGTCCTCATTTCTTCCCCTTCTGCTGCTGTGGAAGATGAGGAGTATTGTAATGTTCTTGAAATCAGAAAATATCTGCTCCTCTGATTTGAATTTACAAAGCAAAATGCTCTCCTCTTCAAGCTCTGTTCTGTGCTTTGTGTACTTTCATATGGTTAGAACAGGATTAATTTATTTTCTACACTTTCTGTTATCTCTTCTCACTCTGGGGCTGTCACATCTCTTGCTCAGACAGCCATGGGAAGGGAGAACTTATCATTGCATTTAGATAGAATTTGAGGAAATATTTTGTCAAATCGGTTGCTCTGCATCATACTTATCTTCATGATTCATGAGCTTCACATTGCTATTCCTCCATGGCCAGGTAGGGAGGGAACTCAAGAATTGTACCTGTGATTTGCCCTGTTACTCAGAAAAATTGGCTGCTAAAAGAAGAGCTAAATTGCTTCCTTTTGTAAGTGAAACATCTGACACACATCTCTGTTCCCCCTCTGAGCCCCCCAAAGCAGGATAGCTCACTACCACACTGCAAGTTAGTTTCTCCTTTAAATGAGGTTTCAGGTTGAGCATTCCCCTTTTTGTGCTTTAAGACACCTTTTCTCCATCTCTCGACATAGGGGATGTCAGAATCAGGAAAGCAGAAAGCCAGAGGAACCACTACTCTCAGTGGCTTCTGGATGGTGGAAAATATATGTGTACTCCCTTTTTGGAGGCTGGGCCTGGAGCACAGGGCACCCTCTGTCCTGGCTTCAGCTTTTCCGGAGTGGTTGCAGGGCACAGACACAGCTCTGCCTTTCTCTCCTGCAGCAGTGTCTTCACCCAGCAGAGCAGTGAGCCCACGTACATGGGATGCATACAAACTGCTTATTGTCTTTCTGTCAGGAGCATCACCAAACAGTCTCACTTTCCCCAAATAAAAGCAGATCTGGATTGCAGAGCTGGCAAGAAAAACAAACAGCAACCCTGTTTTAAGTGAAAACACTGCCAGATGCCATGAGTAACAGAGAACTAGCGTGAGACAGATACTGGGGAAGAGTAGCTTAATAGTTTTAATAGCAGTTTTCTTACCTCTGGCTGTTTATGAAAGCAGATAAGCTAAAAAAGCTTTTCCCTCTCTCTCTTTTTTGAATGCCTTGGTGTAATACTTCTTTTCCTTCTATCAGCTAGATGTAGAAATCTAAATATCACTGAGCAGGCTGGGGTTTGGGCTAGTTTTAATGAGATAATACCTCATACGGGATTGATCCCAGATACATTTAAGGGGCCTCGCAGCTACTGCTTTGCAATACATTGCAGATTCTGCAGCCTAGGAAAAGAAACAGAGAATTAGTGAGATGTATGAAGAAATGCAGAGTACAAACTTAGTCCCCAAGACATTTCACGCCCTGTGGATTGCAGACTCTTGTACCAGGCTTATGCAGTTGTTTATTTTTTTGTCTGCCAAGCATGGGCGACAAAATTTGACAGGCAGTATGCTTACTTATCTGTTTTTTGTGAAGTAATGCTTTTGCACATTTTTCTTCATTATAAGCTCTGAACAAGTGAGGTGCAACGTTCCACTTAAATAGCTTCTGCATGAAGACAGCAACATCACAAAGCCAGGTTGTAGGAGAAAATACAATGGGAAATAGAATTTTAAAAACAATATGGCAAAAGCAGGGAAAAATATATTTCCTTAAGTATTATTTATCCTTTTCTAATAGTTCACTTTGTACCGTGACAGGAATGGAATATATTCCATGGTACAAAATTGTTTCCTGGGAATGAAAAAGTGATTGACACCTAAGTTTGAATTATTGTGAATATGTGGGAAAAAATGGGATTTTACACATGGACAAAGCAAATAAGAGCTTGAAAAGCATGTTTATATTGGGAGAATTTTAGTATAGAACAGTCCAGCTTTTAAAAGAAAAACGGTCTTCATGCAACAGGCTCTAGTTGGGAACAAAGTGCCATTCAACAAGAAGGAACTGCTTTAACAGCTCAATTATTGATGATGCTGAGTCAGGAGCCTGTGGATATAAAGTCTGCATTTGCTTTGTCACTGGAAGTAGGGAATCAGCCATAATAGACAACCCAAAGATTTCTGATATGCCTGCACTGGAAACAATGCATTTCTGATTCCAATGACATTTCTGTTAGACAAGTGATGGGCCAAGTCCTGAAACCCTTCCTCACCTATAATTCCTTTCCTAGCCAGACCAGTACTGCTTCAATCCAGCTGAGCTTTTACTGACAAAAGAAGAACGGTTTTCTGCCTCACTCACACGCTAGTCCTGGCACCTCTGGGAGATCTTTGTGCATCCCTGCTGTGGCTGGGCACTCCAGAGCTGTTCACACACCCACACCTTTGACTAACACCTCTGCAGTGGAAGCAGTGTGTGGATAAGTGAATAGCAGAGAGTGCTGCCTCTAGTTTTCTCAAATACAAATTAAAACTACTTTGTGTAAAGGATGAAAGAAACTCTGCTCTCCATGAGAAACATCTGAAGAAAAAGCAAGATGTCATATTGGCAGAGCATTGTTTGGGCAGAACAGCCTTTCACATTCACAGCACTTGGGCAGGATTATCATTATGTATTCCCATTGCCTTCCTCTATTTTCTACACACTATGACACAAGTTATTCCATTCCACCTCTCTGCAGAAAAAGATAGGCATAGGCCTTTGTAGCCTGAAAGAAAATATTTTTATTGGGCCATTCCTGATAAACATTTTTATACAATTACCTTACCTTCCAGCTGTCAAAGTATTGTAAAATTTTCAAGAATAAAGTGACTATTAGGAGGCATTAGCCAAGAAGACCCCTAATTACTTCTTCACGTAAGTAATAAATGGAAGCAGCTGAGTTTCTGAAGGCTTGTCACCTTTGCAGTCATTTCAATAGACCTTTTCTATCCTTACCTATACCAGATGAAGTGGAACAGTAAATGTAATGCACTTAGTCACATTAGTTCTATTGTTGTGTTTTCTTTAAAGAAAAACTTATTTGATCTCCCTGCAGCCTCACTCAGTGAAGAAGCACGGAGAGTGTAACTTGTTACTGTAAAATATCCTTTGCATGTGCAATAAAAACCTGGATGTCCATATGGCCTCCAAATGGTCTATGCCCAACCAAGAAACAATTGGGTTCTGTTGTTCCTTAGATAAAAGAGTATCAAAACCAGTCTGACTTGAAGAGATAGGTCTGGTTTCTTTTACACTTAAGTGTATGCAGTTTTATGAGTCAGTAGGAGAATAGCTAGATGCTTTTTTCTAGAGGGTGAATAATGTCCCTCCCTACTTTGGTATGACTTGATTTGTTGTGTCCCTCTCTGTTATATGGCAGTTCTGGAGAGGAAGGCAAAATTCCCCCAAGCACAGGCACTGCTGTCTTCCCAACAGACCAGCCACAGACAGAGGGGCATTCAGAGCACGAGGTGCTGCAAACCAGGAGGCACCTCTCACATACAGCACACACTGCATCCTGGCTGCTTCACTGCCAATATATAAAGTTTTTCTATGAACTGCTTCATCTGTTAGCTATCAATTGCTTGCCTTGGTAAATCAGTTTTTAAAAATCATCTATATTCATGCACAATGTGTGGGTGATGTTTTTCCCTTCTTCTTTGTGTAAGTGTGGTCTATCCCCATTACAGCAAGCCTTTGGGGAATATTATAGTATTAGAATCTCCTGAAAACTGATAGTTAAGTACTTATTATCAGGAATAAGTGAATCAAACCAATTTTCTTTCATTTTTACTTTCAGAAAGATGATTTTGTAGGACAAGGCTCTTTAATTGGATGTCTCAGCCCTGTGAGATAAACACAGATTTTCTTTCTCTGCATAAAGAGAATGTATCACAGAAGAGATGAGAGTACAGTAATACTGTCCATTATATAGATATATCTTTCTACCTTGCACTGATTCTCTGCATCAGTCATGGTTTTTAACACAAATGAAAGCATATTAGCCTCAGAGAGTACCAGTTAGAAGCACATGTTCCCTAATTAGCACTTTGATGTAGTTATGTCCAGGTAACATACACAGCTTTAATCATAGCAAGCATTGCCTGTGATGGTCAGCAAATCCCTAGGTCATCTTTTCATCTTACAGTCTGATGTCTCACAGATAAATGCCTAGAAAGACTTCCTTTTAATACCTCCTTACTGGCAGGTGCATCATGGGAGGCTCACCTTGATCCCTAAGATGCAGAAATTGCTTGGAACAAAGACCCAATAATAATGTAAAATCTTCTCCCAAAAGCATCTATTTCTCTGATCTTTTCTGGCTTATCAGCAAGTTTTCTGACAGAAAAAGTAAAAGTGCAATTTTATTTAGAAAGTGTGATAGTAAAACAAGTCTCAATTTCTTCTGAAAGTCTGTCAAAAGCAAAAATATTATAAATTCATCATACACTAATCATATATACCCACTAGGGAATTTGTTGCTTCTGGCTTTATCTGTCATAGGGAAAGTCACACAACCCAAATGATTCCATTTATTTTAGCATTACAACTAATCAAATACAGTTTGTGGCTCCGTGGTTCGTGATACATTCAGACTGACTCAGAAGATGCCGGAAGGGAGCAAGCTGGGTCTGTACCTGCGCTGGGCAAAGGACCAGGACTCCCCATCTGCTTCCTTTTGCATTGCATAGGACATTGTAGGGTTTCGGAATCCTTTCTCCAAGCTGTGTGAAGGCTTGATTTCATGGGCTGGTCGTGGTGAGGGCTGTGGATGGGCATTCAACCTGCAGGACAGATCTGGAATTATTAGCTCAGAATTGTTATCACGTCTTGGGAAAGCAAAATTGATCATGGAGTATCAGCTAAAGGATTTGAATCCAAAATGTTTTGAAGCAAAGAAGAAACACAGGGGATAGTGCAAGGCTGAATATTGTTAGCACAAATATGTTCTGACAAACAGGGTCAATAGTTTGCTTTTCACAATTCAGTTAACATTTATTTCAAGGCTGAGAGGAAAACACTACTGAAATTTCTAGCCCACTCAGACACTTGGCTCAGGAAATTCTTCTAGGACCAAAAAGTCACGAAATCTGTGTAGCCGGGTCTTTTCCTTCAGCAGCAGCAGCAGGTGAGGCAGCGGGCCCGGACTGACCCTCCTTGCCTGCCTTGCCCCGGGCCAGCGGCGGAGCACCGAGGCAGCAGCAACTCTGCCCGCATCTGGCAACAGATGTCAAGAGTCACCCGAGTGTGATGTGTGTCAGAGGGGCCCAGAATGTCCCGTTCAGCGACAGCAATTACCCAGAGGGGACCGTGAGACCGGAGAGATGCCAGCGGCCGGCGGCGCAGCGCTGCGGGGTCTGGGCCGCGCTCGGGCCCCGGCGGAGGAGGCGAGGCGGGAGCGGCTGCTCTGCACCACCGGGGGGAACCGGGAGGGCAACAACGCCGGCACCAGGGGGAGGAAGGAGCGACACGACTTAATGGCTGTGACAAATGAGCAGCAAGCGCACATCACACAGAGAAGAAAGGAAAAGGGGAGGGCCGGGGGCGGCCGGGGCAGCGTGAGCTTCCGACAGAGCCGCGGGCAGCCGGCCCAGCGCCGGCACCGCGCAGCAGCGGCACCGGGGCACAGCCAGAGCTCATTAGCGGCTGCTGGAAGGAACATCGCTGACAGGGAGGCCGCTCTCCACGCGGGAGCCCATCCAGCCCTCGCTGCGGCCAGCACGGAGATCCCTGTCCGTCCCTGTGGGCTGCCGATAGGGCGTGCACAGCCGTGGGGAAGAGCAGCCGCGCCGGGCTGTGACCGATCCCTGCGGGGGCTGGACCGCACACGCCAAACCTCTTTTCATACTGCCTGTGCTTCTGGTGCCTGTGCTGCCCTTGCTCCGCAGGTGAATCCATTCCCTGAGCGGACAAGTCCTGCCTGGCGCCCACCCTCCGCTGATGTCCGTGCCGCCCTGGCCTAGGCAGGGTCCCAGCTCCCAGAGGCTCCCGTCCTTTCTCCTCTCTTTTCCTTTAGGATTGTGGGCACTGCACCAAGGACTGCTTTAAGCTATCCTCAGCCATACAAACCTGGATTTCATCTCCAGTCCCTGGGTAATCAAGATATTTCAACAGCTGTCAGTTTTTGGCAGAGGCCTGTTCTACCATTTTTTTTTCCCACAACATATTTTTCATAGCTAGTCAGAAATATGCAATATTTTGTCATAAAACTAGTCTCATTTACAGCATTTGAATATTTTCCCTGCCTTACAGTTACCTTTCTCTAGCTTACAGTTTTGAGGATTTTTTTTTCCAGTTTCTCCTGTTCAGCACTTTTGCTTCAGCTGTTAGAGCTTTCTCTGCCACTAACCCCATACACTGCACTTCTGTAATGTTTTGTAATGTGTTCCTGTTGAGCGGATATTCTCTCCTTCTCTTTCTTTATTACCAGACTCATTATCTTACATACTTTGAAACTTAGAAGGTACATAGCTGTCTCCAAATCCTAAACTATACATTCTGAATTTTGTTGCCCCTCCTTCTTTGTTTTGTCTGCCCCTTCACTTTATATTATCAGCAAGTGTAATCCACTTACTGCATCTTCTTTCTTCTAGGTCATTGATATATAAAGTGAAGGAAATTGATCCTCACACTAATCCTTGTGACTCTCTTTTAGTCACATCCTTACACATTACACCATTAGCATACATGGTACCACTTGAAAAAATATTTGAGCTAGTTCATGGCTTATTGAAATTTGATATCCCAAGAAGGCTGACATTGCAAATTCAGAGAACCAGAATAGTAAGAAAGGGGGTGTATCTGAAAGCCACTGGTCTTCCCCCATGGGGCAGGAGATGGCCAGGGGTCTCCAGACCTCCTGTGGCTGCAAGCACCTCCTCAGCAAACTCTCTGTGAGAGGGAGGGGCTGATGAAGGATATGTTCTGGGGCTGCCAGCAGCCACTGGCAGACTTGCATCAGCTTGGTGAGTCCCAATGTGAGTGGCCCCATGAGCAATTTCCTCTTTAGAATGTTCTTGATCTTGTTTCGGAGCTCCCAGAGGTTTAAAGCTGTCTCCTCATCCCTGTCTCTGTGATGTGAGAGAGAAGTCTTTGTAGTTTCTAATGGAAAGCTGTCATAGGCAGAAGTTAAAAGGGGATTTCTTTTGCATCCCTTTGCTTTCCAAAGTCAGACATTTAACACAAAGAACCTGACTTTTCTACAGAAAAATCTAGTTAAACAGAATGTATGGATTCCTGTTATCTGATATTTTTATTATCTACCCAGAAAAAAATCCCATCAGCAGAGTCATAAGCACAGGCTTGCTTTCATGAATTCATGCTGACTTTTCATAATTAAGTCAGAATTTCCCCAAGCCTGACTCTGAGTAGTATTTAAATTTTTTTCCTACTGCTGCAGTTAGACAAGCACTGCACATTTCTTGTTTCAGAGCCTTTCCAGTCACCTGTCCAGAGGAGGAAGATAGTCTGTCTAGTGCTAGGACTCAGGAGATCTGGATTTAAACCTGGCTAAGATGCAGGTTACCTCTGTGAATTTAGGCAACAGACCTAACCTACTACATGCACTAATACCATGTTTCTGAGCAGAGACAATAATTTCATATCATTCAGGAGGCCACACAGATAAATGTGAGATGCTGAGATGCATGAAAAAAAAAACTATTACATTATTTTCATGACAATATAACATTTCTTTATTGAATGACCTTGGTTGAAGACGTAATTCCTCAAAGTTGGTGGATGTCTAACTACAACAGGAATTAAACACCTAAGCAAATACTTCCAAGGCACCAGGCCCAAGTTTACATCACCAGACTGGCTGTAGCAGTGAGTCCAGCCTTTTTAAACAGGGCTGGCTGAGGAGGAGGCACTGCTGTAGCTCCATTACAACTGAAGGTGTCTTTGCAGAGATGTGCCTGTGGCTGCAGCATCTGAGCTGAGCAGGGGGCTGCTGGTGGCCACCACACTCTGTTGGGGTACATTTCTACAGCCCTTGGAGCTGGCTCCTGCTCCCTGCTCACCAGCCTCTGGAGGAGAATGAAGCAAATGCCTTTTCCTTGCAAGCTGGAGGTCCTCACTACCTTTCTGGCTGGTTTTCAGAAAGCTCCACAATACTGTGGTAACAAAAGGACTCTGGCTGCAGAAGAAGAAAAAACAACAAAAAATCTTGTGCCTTCTCTTGTATCACTTCACTCATGCACTAACTCCACAGCTAGCATTCCTCTGGCAGGACATCCTGTCTCCAGTTCCTTACTACAAGAAAAAAAAAAAAAAAAAACCAAAAAACCACATACCAAAAAACCCTAGAAAAAAAATAGATTCCTTCACTAGCAATGCATAGCATTATTATGCTATTTTGCAGATGGGCTGGTTGAATTGAGGTAAAATTTTGACTTTTTCAGATAACACCTGAAAAGCCTCTATTCTTAGAATAATGGATTCTGTCATGGTTTTCAAACTCAAAATTTCAACATGTACAACCAGGAGAGCATTTGCCAGACATGGGCAAAGGATTAGCATGGCTAGCACAATGTGTAATTCTGATCCTATAATGGGGAAGCAGCTGCAAACTCTGCATCCTCATCTTATATCTTAGATGCATTCAACCCTGCATACATTGTACAGTATACAAGAAGTGTCTTTTGTTTTATTCCCTTTTGATTTTAATGACACAATTTTAAACCTGCTACAGAAAACCCAATTTTTTTACTGAAACACATGAAGGTGTTGTTCATCAAACAAATGGGTTGAGGAATTGTTTGGGTGCTTCAGAACAAAGAATTACTCTGGCTATCATCACAGACATTCTGAATGGGAACAATTTACCATGGAGGGCTGTGGCTTCAGGAGAAGGATAATGGTAAGTGTTAGTTTTGTTCACTTTCTGTACCAATGAAAAAATAAAGAGGCTGTAAGTAGATTCATTTGCTGTTCAATTGTGAAGTGGCAGTCAGAACAAAAGACGGAGGAAACAAAGTTCAAACTGAAATGATGAAGAGCTAGAGAGAGAAAGGCAACTTTAAAAAAATCCCAATAATATAATTTTTTTTGTCTAGAAATAAAAGTAAAAGAAAAGAAAATTTGCTATGCACTCATAAGTCAGAAATTATGAGATTAATTTGTACAGTGCACTTGCATACACAGGTGCTGCCGTTATGGATATACATTATAAATCTGCAGGGCACTAAAGTGATTACTCTTTCCCCCATGTCTCTGAATGCCATATTTTTCCAGCATGCTGGATCCCATCTGGTCTCAAAGTTTTGTCATTCTTCAGACATTTCAATTTCTTGATTACCTGTCAGGTTATGACCCTCAATTGTTTTTCTTTTTTAATATCTCTTGCTGTTCACTTGGGAGATGTCCATGTGTTTCTGACATCTGCCACCCAGCCCCCTCCATGAGCCCCATGGCAAAGCACTAATTATTGTGTTTATTTCGGCAGTATCCTCATCTCCTTTGAAGAAAAAACCCAGACTTTCTCCCACAGCACCCATACTGATCATAGTTCCTATATTTGTGCTCTTCCATAGTTTACCATAACTGTCTCCAGGTTTTTCATTGTGAAAGAATGTCCTTTGAATCCAGAAGGCTTGCTCTTCAAGGTCACAGCAGGTGTTATGTCCATTGTACTCCTTAAATGGATAAGCTCATTTTCAGTTCCACTGCCAACCAGGACTACATCCCATCCCTTGATCTTCTTATGAAGAGAAATTCTTCAATTTCCATTCATTCTAAAAACAAAACCATTATTGATTGTTTTGAAAAATAAATGCTTTTGTTACTAGAGTAATCAAATTTTAAATCTGGATCCTCATTCCCACCTTTCTTCCAATGTCCTTCTCATTTTAATGGCTTAATAACATGAGAAACATATGAGGAAATTCTTGCCCTAAGTAAATATGCAGCAGGTGTGAACTTTTGATCTGGACTTGTAAGCTAGTCTTTGGTCCCTTGTGATGACAAAGCATCATTCAGAATCCAGGGTTTAACCAGTTTTGTGTTGTTTGTACATCATAAGTACTTGGTCCTTTGTGTGGAGCCAAAGATCAAGTTGAACTTCTGTTGCTGCTGGAGCAAGGGTGGGAACCCTTCAGTGGAATTCAAACCAGGCAGAGCAAATGGAAAGAGCAAAGAAAAGACTGTAGGACTCTGTTGTGTGGCAGCCAAGTCCCCAGTTTCTCAACTAAATGAACCACCTTCTCACCAAAGAGAGGGTTTTTTTTCCCTGCTCTGACCTAGCTGGGTCTTAAATTCATGCTATCTTGATATTAACACATGGCATCAGTAGCCAGTGGCTGTATGTTTTGTGGAGGACATGGTTTTTCCAGTCCATGATCAGTACATGGTGATGGGATCTCTCCCTTTTAGAGTCTTGTTGGGGAATGCTTACTGGTAGACTTTGAACAAGTTCAAGCAGGGCCTAAGTGACAGACTGCTTATGGTAGCCAAGGTGGAAGGGACTGTGAACACCTGCAAAATCTTTGTCTGTTAGGGAACTTTATTGGCACCAATTCAAATAAACATTACCCTAATCACTTTTTTGTACTTAGATGTCCAAGTTCAACTGAAATCACCTTTTAGATATTTAAGTAATTTGGCAAGATTTGGGATGAATAGTTGTTTTATTTGTACAGCTGAAGAGTAGTGTTGCCTAACACTATGAAGATTATAATGTAAAAATATATGAGCCATAAAGCTCACTTTCTCTGTGCTTTTTTCTGCTTCTTTCACTGCAGTGATATTTCGCTTCTTATCCTTCACTTATGCCATTAATACATAAAATTTTATTTTCTACTAAAATAATTTGAATCTATTCATAATCAAGGGCTTTAAAGCAGCAGATGAAAGTGAGAGATAGCAGTCAGCTTTTTAGGAAATTAAAGAATTTACTTCATTTGCAAATGACCATGGTGCTTATAGAAGTAACCCCTGCATTAAAGGATTAGCATTACAAGCATGAGCAAGCCACAGTGCCCTGGAAGTGAACTTGGATTGCAGTAGGGTCATGTCTGAATGAGAATTAGTTTTTGCCAAAATTGTCCCCTCAGAGGATTACATGTTACTCTCAAGAGGCCAAGCCAGCCAAAGATTAAATCCACACATTGGAAAAATGGTGCCATTTGTATTGTTCAGGACATCGTGGGTTCTGGAAAAGATACAACCATTTACATTATTCAATCTACATTTTATTTGATAGTGTGATTGTCAGGCAGTAGTTACAAAACTAACAGGGCTGATGAGCAGTTGCTTGATGAGCAGTAGGCTTCAGACTGCATACTTTAAGTGGGGATAATTTGGAAATACTGGTATTTCTTTTGACTGAAGCTTATAATAATGAAATGTACAGGATACTGCTTTAGTTATCTCATTATCTTACAACCCCAAGCAACTTTTTGACATATTATATTGATTAAAGCAAGGGAAAGTTGGGCATTTCAGCATAATTTATGCAAGCTCAAACCAATAATTAGAACAACTAATTAGCTATTGGTATCTGATTTTATATTAATCAGGAACTAAGATAACAGAAACAATACACGCAAGTCTTGTTTGGTAATAAGGAGTTTGGTTTCTCTAGCCTAGCAGTGATCATTAATTTTGCTGTGTTTTGATTTAGTGTTTGTGTTAATATATTCCAGTATGTCTGAGGATATGAAAGTAACACCTGGTGTGCTCTGTGCAAATGCTTCTCTGCTTCAGGAGAAAAGCCAAAGGGGAAATGCAGCTAAACCTAGAGCATCATTATAAACAGTCTGGTGGGGATAAATGCCTATACTTTCTAATGCTAAAAGAAAGGAAATGAAAATATGTAGTTCTGTTTGTATGTTTGTATATATGTAGAAAGAATGCAGGAGGTAGTGCAGAAAGAGCATTTATGCTGAGAAGGTTTTTGATGTCTATTTGTACAGTGCAAGGGGTTCTACATGCAGGTTTTTGTTTACATCTATGCTCAGTGTATGTTTGCAATTTGTTAGTGGAGGCAGTAAGCCCAATTAAAAGAAAAACCCTCTGTGCTCAGTTTTAATTTTGCTGATATCCCAAGACTGTCAAAGGTAGATATTCCACCTAGATTTGAGCTTGCCAGCAGTGAGCTTTGCTAGACTGGAGTGAAAATAAAGACACTCCACTGCCTTTTATTTCCTCAGCTTCAAAATAGTCTCTTCTTTCCCTGGGAACAATGCTCTTCTCCTTATGCAGAACTTAATCTGGTAACTCACTTAGTTAGCTTATTACATGTAAAAAAGAAAGAGGCTTAAGGAATAACAGGCAGGGTCACTGATCAGGAGACAAAAAACCAAAACAGTGTTCACATCAAGCCAAGGTGCTGGATTGCTGAAGGAATGTGGGATATACTTGGTCAACTTTAGCAAAGACAGAAGTATCTACTTTTTAATTTCAGTACATAAATACATCAATGTCCTTTGAAGACAGCTTTTATTCTGTTATGCCTTTTCAAGAAAGGTTGGTAGCTGAATCAGACCCTTTATCAGATGGCATTTCCCACTGGTATAACACCAACAGATGAAAACAAAATTAATCCAGCTCTATCGTTCACGTTATTAAACTCATCTTTAAAATGGGAAACTGGAGCGTACCTTTATGTGACAGAAAGCCAGAGAGATTTGTTCAGACCTCCCATATATCTTACACTTAATAGTGTAAGATAGGCAAAACCATCTTCTTTCTTACATCCATCCACCCCGGGTGCATTTGCTTCCCACTCTTTTGTACTTTTTTATATTATTAAGCACCCTTACAAGCACTCTAGAATTATTAGCACATGGAAACTGGAGCCTATTATAGGCAGATTATCTATATATTAGCATAGCATCTCTAGTTCAGGGAGATGTGGTAAAGCTTCAGCAGGAATTTTCTAGCCTGTGAGGTGAGTGTAGTGGTCAGTGGAGCTGAAGGGATAGCTACATCAGCTAATTTACACACTGCCAAATGCATTTTTGCAGCCTACTGGAACAAAATGAAAATCCTGCTCTCTAACAAACCTTCCTGAAGGCAGTATGAGAAAATGATTACATGCATAATAAGGCCATGAAATCTCAAATCTCAGCTTTGGACTTTTCAGACCTAGGATTTTGACTCATGCCTACTTCTGGATAAAACCTTCTCCTCCTTCCCTTCCACCCCCCCAGTCCCTGCCCAGAAAAAAGCTACACACACACACACACGCAGACCCAGGTTAAATATCTGCCTTGCCTAGTTAGCCCTTCAGCAAGGGATGGCCAATGGCTGATGGCCAGGAGAGATGAAAATGTTAGACAAAGGTGAGAAATCATTTTTTTCTTCACAGAAATTGTGACTGGACTTTGAAATGGGCTGTGCAGGGAGGTGGTGGCGTCACTCTCCCTGGAGGTGTTTAAGGAAGTACTGGACCAGGCAATCAGAGCCATGGTCTGGTTGACAAGGTGGTGTTTGGTTATAGGTTGGACTTGGTGATCTCAGAGGTCTTTTCCAACCTGATTCTGTGATTCTGTGATAAAGTGACCCTTCCCTAGTATATTTTTCAGCTCTCCAGCAATCTGCAGGTCAGGGCAGACCTGAATCAAAGAAGATTTCTTCCTTCTTGATGTTGTCCAGTAAGCACTTTTCTGAAAAATTTTCTAAGCCCAGAAACCCAGCCCTGCTGAGACAGGAAATGCTACATTAACCCCAAGGCAATGCAGTAGTGGCATTTGGGAAGATTGTGTTTTGTTGCCACAGCCACAGCTTCCAAAGTTTGAATTTTAGCTGATGGGTCAGTGTCCAAGTTTTTCTGCCGCATGAACCCAAGCCCATCTCAGCTTCTGCTTCAAGACTGATAATGTTCAAGGTGGCCCCTCAGTCTTATAATATGTTGGACCACCTTTTGAATTGCCCATATCTGTGTGTACAAGAATATATGTTTGGCACCACATTCGGCTAATGGAGAGGATCGGAGGAGGAAACAGCTCACTCCAGCTCTGTAGCTTCACACGCCATGACACCAATGGACATTGCCTGGATCATGCAGTGGTGCCTCACAAAATGCCCAGCAACCCACAAACCTGTAAGAACTGTACTATAGCAGCCCTGCTCCGGGGGGACACGGGTCTGTCATCGTAACTAGGAATTTTGTGGTCCATGTGCACTCAGCTCTGTCATTAGCTGTGAGACCTGACTGCTTGTGAATGTGTTGCTTTTTTTTTTTTTTTTTTTTTTCTTGTGGGTAGGGAAAAGCAAATAATAGTTCTCACAAATACTTGTGGAGGATGACTACAAAGAAGGTATTCAGTGGGATTAGATATATTTTCATTCCACTAAAATGTGTGTGCCCTTTTTTATCTTGCAGTACTTGTTCAGTGTTGGAAACAGCCAATCAAACCACAAATTTGGCTTTATTTTTAAATTGCAACCAAAGCCATAAAGCTGAACAAGGCAGAATTACAAGTAAACCAGCCAGTTCTTCTCATCTGCTGTGGACCTTTGCAGCAAGCTGTTTTACAGTACCTATTCTTCCTCATAACCATATCCTTTTTCTCCAGGGGATCATTTTAAGCTTTAGAAACTGCAGAAGCCATCCTAAAGCCATTTTTCCTGGAGGGAGTACTTAAATGGAAAAGAATCCTCTTCTCATGATTTAGAGTGTGTAAAATGCTATCCTGATCCTACCAGGCTGAAAGCTGCAGTCCTCATTCTTTCCCAAAACTCTTGCATCTGCAAAGGGACCGTTGAATTCAAAAAGGAAGTGAATGAGCTTAGCAGCACGCCCATGTGTTTTGCATTGTAAGAGGGGGCCTAAGAAGCCATTTCCCTTGCACTTTTCAGAAAAATCTCCCTTTTATCACAGAAAGCTTAATTTGCTGGGATGAAAATTATAACCCACTGAAAATCCACTAGGAATCTTGAGAAAATCCCATTTTCAGACACCTTCAGAATCCTTTCCATTATTTCTGTCTGTTTCTTCTTTTTGTTGTTGTTGTAATGCCCTGTCTCCTGGTTGCTTCCCATAAAAAAAGTAAATTTGGATTACCAGCATACTACAAATGAGCCTGTAATGCCCTGTGTCCTGGTTGCTTCCCATAAAAAAGTAAATTTGGATTACCAGCATACTACAAATGAGCCTGTACTTCAAATATGTCCTTCCTGGTGAGAAGTAGTAAATATGATGAGAGAGAAAAATTGTTCCTGGGGAGTTTTTCAACCTAATTTTGTAGACTTAAGATATCTGATTGTCCTGGGAACTCTGTGCTTACAGCTCCCATTAATTTCAGTAGCAGGTGTCTAAATATTTCTCATACCCAGAGGTTCACATATTTGTAGGAGGATGTAGATAAGGTTTGGATAAGCATATAGCAATTCTCAGGTTAAACAAAGCAGAGCTTCTTGCCTCTTGTTGTTCTCCTAATGCTACTTATTGTTGGATATTAAATATGCAGGTGATGAGGATGCACTAAGCTGATCTGAGAGAGAACCAGAGGATTGTTTTGTGTTTCCCAGAAGCACAATGTCCTCCTCTGTGTAGATGTGGGGTACAATATGTAAACTCTTTGTTTAGTGTGAACACTGAGATTTCTTTGCTTGACTTCTTAAATTTTGGGAAGAAAGAAAAAGGGAACAAAGGTCATTGACTACATCATCTGTGTTCAGAGATTTGTTCTCTTAATCTAAGCCATTTTATTCCTCCCCTCACCACTTTTTGGTCCCTGTAGGGAGGAGTATGCCCTATCCCAGGATAAACTTGGTGTGATTCAGAAGAAAAGAAGCCCACGAGTCTCAAAGAGTACATGACTCATGCAAGATGTCTTGCTATTATTGTAGTGTATTAGTAACACAGTGATTTAAAGACAACTGCAGTGAAAGGACAGTGGGACAAGTCTGCTCTAAAGGTCAATTTCTGCTTAGCTGGAGATACGTACATACACACAAATTTGCTTAGTTTTTATCTGGTGCTGAAACTGAGCAAATATCTGTGAAGTGACAAATCTTAGTGCCTTAGCCCCACTGCAAGGAGACATCTGTGTTATCAGGGAGCTCTGTCCCCACAGCTGCCTTTGGCCAGCTCAGAGTGCTGCCCATGGACTACACACCCAGGGCAAGGAAATGGTGATTACTGCAGCTGCAGCACAGCAGTCCTCCACTCTGAGGCCACTGTACTTCACCTGAGGAGCTGACAGGGACAGCCTGTCCGGGTGGGGTGATGAGTCCTTTTTACTTTCTGCCTGGTGGTGAAGAGCATGTGATGCTCACATCCATCTCCTCTCTGACTGGTCCAGTTCAGCCTTTGACAGGCCAGGACAAAAGGGCACCTCTTTGACATCCCTGGGAGCAAAATGTTACCACTTTGTTCCTATCAAGGTTTAAATTGCAGCCTCAAAATTTGATTCATAAAGTGAACATTGAAGCCCTGCTTATATAATCCAGGGGGACCCTAGTCATGTTGTAGCCATTTATTTCTGACATGTTAAATAACTGAGAAGTTTTGCAGGCTTTTTTAAAATGAAGTTTGGTTCCTTTCTGTTTTGTTAGTTATTTTCCTTATACTGCTTAAGAAAGTGTTAAGAAGTATAATTAAAATACACTTTCTAGAAATACTGTAGTTGGTAGTGTGAGAAGATAGTTTTGATACATGCAGAAACTAATGTACATGTTTTTGATTGAAGCAAAAACTATTTTCCATCTTTTTGTATTGAAAAAAACTATTAATACCTTGCAGTTTGCCTAAGAGCAAGACGTGTAGGGGCCAAATTTTGACCCTTTTTTTTTATTCTGTTTTTTTTCCTGCTGATTTTTTCCCTCTCAACTTCTTAATGGTAGTGATAGATTAATGCATTGCCAGATGGGCCATTTGGAAAGATAAAATAGGATAATGCCGATGAGGTAAAATATGTAAAAGAGAGACATTATTTTAATATTTGTGGTTTTGTTCTGAATCTAGGCTTGTGTCTCTCCGGATTTCTTTTATCTATTCATTGCATGACTTGCCTTTCCACTTCATTAAGACATTCTTAAATTTGTATTAAGTAACCAGAATCAGGCATTAAGGATCATCTAATAAAGGTGTCTTAAAAGTTGGGCAGTTCATGTTATTGCCCATAAGGCTAACATTGTCAATTTTTTCTGAACTGTATAACTATAGGATATTACTTAGTTTAAATAGAAAACATAACATAACAAAACATAACATAACCTAAGCCATGCTTCTGTGACTGAAGGACATGGAAGACATTTTTCTGCTTTTATAATTAAAAAACATTCTGATGTATTGGATTTTCTTGCCCTTTAACTTCAGATGTATCTTGAATGTCAGGCTTGTTTTTTTCATGTTTTGGTCATGTGCATTCATTTAGTGAACACGAATAATTTTTCTGCCTGTTTAAATTATGCCTTTTTAAAAGGTGTCCTTTAGACAAGTAGTAGTCCCTGTTAACAGGAACCAAAATTTTACAAACACACTAGTTTTATTTTTTCATACGTTTGATTGCTATACTCCTGACTCCTTTTGAGTTGGATTTTTTAAAAGTTGGATTTTTTTTTTTAAGTGAGGATGCTGGTAGAGATGACACTGAGCTTGTTTTTTTGTAATGTTCTTATGATGAAGTTGACGGACTACAAGTTGAAATCAATTGTTCCTACAGCAGTTTTGAGCTCTAGTGTTTTTACCCAGTGGCTAGATCTCTTGCAGATACTCTGTTCTACATTTCAGAGCAAAAAAATATCATCATTCCCCTCTGTGAAAGATTAGTGAGAGTGAGTGAACTTTCAAATACCAAGCTTGCGGTTTTGACACAAGATGCAAAATGGCTAAGGGATATAAAATTAAGAGTAAGCTGGAAAAGAATGTTTTAATTAGCCTGAGATGTAGTCTGATTTCATTTTACTTTGCTGAAAATAAGTAATCGTGGTGGGTATGGCTCTGCAGACAGTAGCAAGAATTGAGTGAAATCCTCTTTGAAGAACATCCTGGGATGACGCACGGCTGCTCAACATCCCCCCAGACCTGGCTTTGCTGGCTGGGCCACTGCAGTCGTATGTTTATATTAACACTAGATCAAAAATCAGGCTAGTAGAACGTTTTGGATTGAGAAACACCAGGTAAATGAGAAGAGCCTGAAAGTAGGGCAAGAACAATTTGGTTTCAAAGGGCAGATAAAGGAAAACTTTGTTTCCAAATTGAGTTGTATTTTTTCAGTTATTTCTGACTATGAAAGTGTTAGTTCCTTTCTTTATGACCTAGTCCTGCCCTGTGAGCTGGATCTTTCACAAGCCTGTATCTTCTGCAATGCATATGGGCTGCTTTTTGAGCCAATATTGGCATGAGGTTCACATGGTTACTCCATTTATCTGAAAACATCTATCCCTCACTTTGCAATGCAAGTAGTAGTTTACTATTGTCATCAAAAACAACAGAAATATAAAACTGTGCTTGAATTAAATCCCACAAATGCAATGGTTATTTGACAGCTGCTTCTGTATTTGTCTGAGGCTGCAATTTACAAGTTAGATTAACTATCAGTATTTTCAATATATTTAATAAATAATCTATAATAGTTGTTAAGGAAAGCAATGACAAATCCTGGCATTAGAACCACTGGCAGTACATCCATGCTTTTGCTGTACAATGTGATACACCTCTTAGAAACACTCAGTTCTGCCCAAGGACAGTGTGGCAAGGAATTAAAATTCAAGCACTAGAGGCAGTCTCTTTCTTTCTTTCTTCCTGAATAAATGAAGGAAAACAAAGATGGAAAAATACAGAAAGCAAAACAATGAATGATTTTGCCAGGATTCATACCAAATATTGCCATGCTTTGTCAATGCAGATTGAATTGATTGTTTCCTGTTTGAAAATCACTATGTGTACAAAAATATATGGTACAATATTCTAGTCATACCAGAAATTAGTATTGGCTTCACTGGGATTGCAGATCATGACTCAGGGTGGAAGTGGTCACAGACTCCATGGATCAGACATGCAAATACATAGAGGGAACTTGTTATATATGGGAGTTGTCTTGCATTACACACTAAGGAAAAAATAGACTTGCTAATTTTTAGAGTTTACAACATTTATTTGCAAAATAAATGCAGTTTGCTTATGAATTTTTTCAGTAGAAGATGGGAGAAACACTTTGTCTGCAGTAAGCGCAAGGCACAAGGAAGCTCGTGTGAGCACCTATGACCAAGGCAGAGTAAATAGATCAATAGGCATGATATTCTGCAAGGAAAGCAGAGTCAGCTGAAAGGTGACGTTACGCCAGGGCTAAATAATTTCTCCCCACCAATATGTGGGGATGACAGAGGAGGGAGGAACACAGAGAGCCCCTGGGGCTGTGCAGGAGGGAGATGAAAGCCACCTTCCTGGACCCCAGCTGTAGGGAAGGGGTGGGGGAAAGCATCCCCAAGGTGAAGGTAGGATTGCTGGAGAGGGGCAGGAGAGGCAAAGCTGGCAGAGCTGTCCCTGAGGTCCCCTGTGTCTTGCCCATGCCCTGCCGTTGGGATGCCACAGGTTTGGCAGGGAGCCCTGTGCTCCCCTCCATGAGAGCACATCTGTCTCCTGAAAGGCATGACCAAGACTCAGTTGTCCTGAGGCAGTGGCATTTTCCTTGAAAAACATATTTTTATTGCTTTACAAATTCATTATAACAAGGGACTCGTGTTCAGACTGAAGGACACATGTATTATTGTCCTGCGGTTTTCAATTAATAAGTTCACAGCTAACAGTTTTTAAGTACAGTGAATCATGCAAATTTCCATATCACAGCAGCTAATTTATTTGTTTGTTGGGGAATAGCAGGTGCCACATGAATCTGTTTTGAAATGAATTCCAAGAAAGGCAGATGATTGTGGTCCAAGCTGTGCGAGGAGGGAGCCGGAGGGACTGGAGGGATAATGGAACGAAGACTATGTGCAGTGCAGGGTGTCTAATGTGGGGTATGAATGTGAAATGAGCAGCAGCACAGATCTCATATCCAGGGGACCGATCCTGAAGTGCAGTCCTCTCTAATGGGGTGATTTCTAGCCAGAACTAACATGACTGCATCTCCAGGTTGGAATGATAAAATCCAGGTGCTTTCTGTATATGATTGCCAATTACTTCATTCTGTCTTCCATGCACAGTTCCAGCTTTTGTTCCCCAGGCAGTTTTCACTGCTGGTTGCAAACACAAGGATCATTAAGTTACAAGCTGGATTTATTTACCGTTTGCAGCTAGATCTGAGAATAGTTGTCTGTTATACCAGATTTTAATTTCAAGTCTGTCTTATGGGTATATAAGATGTGTTCTTACCTGTTCTTGCAATTTCACACAATTATGCTTTGGACTGAGTTCTGCCTGTAAAGAGCCATAACAGAGCTCAGAGGAAGACTCGGGCAAGAAAGGCGCTGCTGTGCCAGAGGTTTGCAGAGCACAGGAATGTTGTAGCTTGTGGCATTGCTGCTGTAGAGCTCAGACACGAGCACAGCACCCAGAGAGTTCTGAAGAAAGAGCATCAGGCTAAAGCCATGTTTAGGTGAGCTCCAAAGGGCAGGTGCAAAGGCCCTGCTCACTCAGTGTTCATACAGATAATCTGCAGCTCGTGGATGCCCTCATACTGAAGCTGCCACTGTATTTTTTGAACTGGTCTATGTGGAGAAGGAAATCCAGCAGGTATTTTCATGACCTTTTCTAAATAATCAACACCTTAGGCAAGGAGCTGGGCTCCAGATCCATCTCATTTTTAGGCACCCAAGGCTTTTAAGTGAGCTGAACTCAGCTATATCATTGGTGAAGGGAACTTCAGAGATTATCTGTCACTTCAGGTTTGGTGCCTTGATTTCTGATTTAGCTATGGAGGAATCTGATCTTCAAACAGTGAGATGATTTGAGATATCAAAAGCAAGAAGAGGTTGTTTCTACAGTGGCAGCACCTTTCCCACAGGCAGGTCACTGATTCACCTTTCTGAGCTCTCTTCCAAGTAATTTTTTTATTTTTTTTTTTAAATCAGGCTGAGATATGGGCTAAACAAGACTGCAAGCTGTGCACTTTGGCTGCTTTATAAGACAGAACAAGTCTTCCTCATTATAGTCATCTGTGCAAATGATAGCCCCTAAATGCTTACACAATGAGGCTATATTTTAAACTATAATTTCAATGTAAAAGTGACAGGAGGCCTAAGCAGGCTATCCAAGGGACAGATTGAGTGATGTTCTTGGTGTTTGAAATGAGATGAAAGAGTCACTGATATGGAGAAGCCCATTCGAGATAATGGCAGCGGAAGAGGAAATGGTTCCTGCAACACCAGAGATGAAAGTGGAAGAGGGGAACACTTATGCAGCTATGAGGGGAATTTGTCTGGTTGTGACTGAAAAAGAAAAGATGCTGAAAATAAATAGTATTGTGAAAGTAGCAAGGGGTAAATGATGATGAACATTTTTTAGCAGGGAAATAAACCACTAATCAGAAATAGGCAAGAATTTAACCAGAGTGTGATAACACTAAAAGGTTTTCTGATGCATCTCTTCATACAAGATGAAAATTCACATCAAGTGCTAAGATTTAATTAAAAACATATTAAAATGAGTAACTCCTCTGACTGTCTTAGCCGTGTAATTTTTTTCATGTTTTTCATTTTGTTTAACCATCCAGAATGGGGAAACTGCATAGTTCCAGCAATTCAAGGAACCTGACTTGAATTTGATGGTTCCTTTTACAATCCATAAAACTAATATGGATAATAAAGAGGATTTCTGACCTTCTGCATTAAGATCACGCTGACTACTTCCCCCATATTCTGCCCATCTGTCTTCTTCTGGATCTGTACTTCTCTTCAACAGTGAAAAAAGCCCCTAACAGAAATGGGTTAAACCTATTTAAACTGCAGAAGATGTGAAAGTACTAAAATAGTGTCTTTAGATGTGATTTAGATTTTTCTGTTTGATGGACTAAAACTCAGATATCCTGATGTTTTCACTCAGTGAAGATAAAGTCAGAGCATCATAGCAGACAATTTAGAATATCCTAAAAACTAACATCGAAATGTTAGGGTTTTTTCACATCAGTAGCAGCTACTGATTCACAATGACAGAGTTGTTGTAGCATCACTTGCATCAGGGAAGTCTTTCATTTGAAACAGAAAAGGAACCATATTTTTTTCTAACACAATTTCCTGTGTTTTAAATAAGAAATAAATAAGTAGCAAAGAAGATGTTTGTTGTAACTTATGTGATACCTGTATACTACACTGAGTTCAAATTCTGGCCACAAACACATTTTATATGTAGAGAGTTCCATCTGTAACAAAAGCCTTCAGAAACTCAATTTCTGTAAGAAAACAAATCCTGTAAGTTACAGCACTCAGGTAGACCCACCAAAGTCAGAGGAGATATCTTCTTTTGTCAAGGTGGAATTTAAATCTTGGTCTGGCAATAAACAAAAATTACACACTGAAGAGCTACTTAAATACCAACCAGCTCTCAGGGGAAAAAGAGCATGAAAAGGAGGATCAGAAAGAGAGAAGGGGAATGAAACAACCAGAAGGGAGGAAAGGAAAAAAAAAAAAAGACACAGACTGGAATTGATCTAGAGGATAAATAAAGGTAAAGGGCATGTTTAATTCAGGGGAGAAGAAAATGTCAGAAAAAGAGACAGAGGAAGAATGACAGGAAGAAATAATAATGGAAGAAAACAATAATAGAAAAATGAAGGCTTAAAATAAGAGTGAATGCTGGGAATGCTGAAGAGGTAGAGAGAAACAATGCTAAGAGGGAAAGAGAAGAAAGACTGGCATGAGCCCTCGGTGGCACTGTGAGGAGAGAGGCTTGAAAGGAGCCTCAGCTAAACAATAGAGGGATGTGAGACAGAGGCACCAGGGGGGCAGCACAGATTAAATGAGAACCAAATGTAACCGTAACAAAGGCTCTGAGATGTAAGCAATGGAAGCGTGTTAAGAGGGAAGTGTTTTGTGTGCATGTGTGTTTTCACATACTGGAAAAGATTCTCTCTCCCCCCATGCCCCCTCCAACACCCACCAACCCAAAACACCTCAGTCTCAGGAACAAAAGCCAAGACCACTCAATATCGTTTGGACTTCAATTACTATTTGTGGTGCTTTTTTTTTTTTTTTTTTTTTGCATTCTGTTTCTCAGTTTTCAAACAAGCACCTCTGTGGTTGCTGCTCCTCCTTCAAATCCATTTAAAAATTCTCTCTTGCTGTGATGGCTGCAAAAGATGTGACAACTGGCAGGCTGCTTCTGTGCTGAAACTAGTGTTTGTCATGCTGACCAGTTTTCTAGCTGTTTCCTTGTAATTTCTAGATAATTCTCTGTACCTGCTTATTGTCTTTTCCCTTGGAAAGGAAGCATTTTAGGATGGAGCTTTCTCTGTGCTTGTGGTGCAGCAAGTGAAGAGGAATACTAGGAAAGATTCTCCCATGATTGCCATAGGTCACTCTTAAAATTTTCTGCCTGTGTCTGAGGGATTCAAAATTGGCCTTTTCTTGATTGAAAGGAGGTATTTAGCTGCAACACTGCAATACTCTTTACAATACTGCACCAGAGCTCACTGAAAAGGCTCCAGACCTGAAGGGAGATTATGGCAGCACCTACTCAGACCACTGTCTGTAGCTCCTCTTATCCTGCACAGCACTGGTGGCCAAGGCTCTGTGGTACAAGCTTGTCATGCCAAAGTTTCAGGCTCCCCACTCGTAACTCATTGTGACAGGTGAGTGTGCACAGATCCCCAAGGTGAGGTTGTGTCCCAGTCACTCTCAGAGTACGTCTTGAGCCAAGCATGGGGAAGAGAAGCCAAAATGCTCAGGTTTGTTCTGTGCCTGGAGAAGCAGTAAGTCCTGTTCTCTTTGTGGCCATGCTCTTGTGAAGGGTGCAGAGTGGAGGAAGGTTTCTCTGGACATGCACCAGCTTTGCCTGCAGGAAGGTGGATTCAGCACCCCGATGTCCTCTCAGACCCAGCTGGCTGCCAGCTGTCCCACAGCAGCACCCTGCTCTGCCCTGATAACTCTTCTGTTACTGGCTCAGGGTCTGCACCCATGACTCTCTATCATCCATCTCCTTCTCTGGAGCCAGGACAGCAGATACACCATGGCCATGGGAAGCAAAGTCTGTCCTGTGCAGCCATCTGATGGGAAAGGCAGCTGCTGGTCCAGCTGGGGAATGAATCCCTGGAGGCACCTCCTCTGAGCCACAGTCTCAGCACATCTCAGCACATCAATCCCCTGGATTTATGAACCTATTTGTTACTCAGTTCTCTTCTGCAAAACAGTGCAGCAGCACTACCTGTGCTACCTGCTGCTCAGACAGGTGGTAAGAGAGAGCTCCTAAAGCTACTTACACCAGTTTGCGATATTTGAAGATGTCGCTTAAATATTGACTGTTCCTGGTACCTTGTGTAGATTTTGCTTTTCAGAAATGAACTACAACAAGAATTGAATAGGTCGCTTGGGGCAAGAAAAGAAGTATAGAACAGGAACAAAATACAATTATTTACAGTGTAACTGAGCATTTTTTTTACACAGAGGGTGATAGAAGCAACAAAATGAGGAATAGTTGTTAACTTGTCAGAACAGCTTCTTGGTTCTTGGTTGGATTTTTATTTTAATGTAATTTTGTACCATAACCAGGGAAAGAAAACCTCTTGAACTACAATGTGCAACATATTGGGCAAAGACGGGAGCTGCTGTAATTACCATGCAGTGCTTCAAGGAGATAGTGCCTCTCAAGGAACTTCTCAAGTACCATCCAATGCCAGGCTCAGGTTGTTAAATTTTGATCCAAACCTTCAAAGAATTCCAAACTCCCCTAAAACTATATGTGGCTAGAAATCTCTCCATTAGGAGATTGTAAGGATGAAGTTACGTAAGTGGATCTGAATTTCCCAAAGGTCTGAGCTGTATTTCTATGCCAAGAAAGTCACATTATTGAGTTTTTAAACTAATGATCATTAATGATGATTTTAATGATCATTGATATTGTTCCTGTAGAAGAGCCAGGGAAATGTCATCTAGTGCCATTCTTGCTGCTAAGGGGTTAAACATTTTCTTGGCTAAGGCTACTTGCTGACCTGGCTGAAAGTGGGAAAAAAGCTGTAGGTCAGTGAGTTCCTTTAGAACTGCCCAGGAAGATTACAATAACTGTGTAGAGACTAAGCTAGGAATTAGAGACTAGAGAGTGCTGATTTCAGTTTTTTTCATGTGCAGCCTTTGGGCTGAAATCCAAGGAGCTGTATTGGCATAAACTATTCCAGCAACAGAGGATATATTGCTGGAGCCCACCTAGCCTGGGGGCTTGAGCATCACTGTGCCTCAGACTGCTGACACTTGGACAGGGAACTGACAGAATAAAAGATGGATTGGTTTGATCAGATAAGTAGAGTCATAACTAAATGATTATGTAGGGTAAAAGGGGATTTAGGTAAAAAGGCATTATTAATAATCTTTAGATTTCTCTCTCTGAGACTTTGTCTTGTTCTTTGGTGAAGAGAGAAAAGGAGGTGGTGAAGGCAACATTGAATGTGCATTGGGAGAAATAGTGCTGCATTTCAGTCAATGCACAGGATAGGAGGTGGTGTAAAAAAGATCAAATTCAGAAAATGCAAGATGTGGTCTAACTGCAGGCCCTGGTTTAGAGCCTTGGAAATGAGCAAGAGAAGAAGGTCCCCAATCTGCTGTTTCTCTGGGTGGGTAGAAGCAGAATAAAGACAGCTTGGCTGCTGTCAGCAGTAGAGATTAGAACTGATATAATTAGGGCTGTATCATTTACCAGCAGCCATATCTCCTCCTCAGCATTCTGAATGTCTGGTGATGCTGGGCAGCCTGTGTCAGCCCGTTTATAACTGAGAGCCAGCTTTTTCTTTTAAACAGGTTTTAATAACCTGTCTGTTTGAGCTTGCAAGCACCCAGCACCCTGTGTCAGCTGGCTGGCACCTGTTCTCACAAAAGTAATACAAGTAGTATATTACACTGTGGAACAGCAATTGGCTCTTGACAATGTGACCATGAATAGCATCACATTCAGCTACAGCTGTACTTCAGCTTTTGATATTAAATAGAGGTAAATTCCAACAGTGAGTTCATCAACAGAGTTTTGGATAGGAGAAGAGACAAGTGACTGTGCACTGGTTCAAAATTCAAGTCACAGATGAAGACCAGTAAGGCAGAGGCCTGGAAGTGTCTCTACAAGAGTTCTACAAGAAACTAAATGGTGAATCTGAAAGCAATTCCTTAGAGTTTCCCAGATGAAGCAGAAGGCAAGGTGCAAAACACTAAGTAGAAATCTAATGGGAAATCTTTCTGGAGAAAACCACCTGGAGGCAGATTGATTTCAAATGTGGCCTTGAAAAATCACTCTGAGACCGTAGTGGACTGCCTTTAATGCACTGAGACAAGGACCATCTCCCTTCTGTGCTGACCTGTGCTCCACTGCAATTACCTCTCCAGCTGATTGTACAATCCTCTTCCTCACAACTGGGAGCTATTTCCATAGACCTCATTGTTTTAGACAGTTTTAGGAATGATGGTCTATTTCTAATGCAAGAGAGCCCTAACAGTGGCTTCCCTGCTAATGGACTGTAATTACAGGATTGATCCCACATCCCTGGCAACATGAACCCTTCTGTGCTTTCTAAGGCAACAACAGCATAAATCAATGATCTGCTACTGCAAGCTTCAGAGGGTTCAGGGAGAACAAACCTTGGTATATACCTTCTAAGGCTTGCTAACAGGGACAGCACACACCTGACAGCAGAGTATCATTAACTTATCTCCCCGGTCATGTGAAGGATTGTTCTTGCACTGCACTTTATTTAACAGCTGGCAAGAAACAGATCATTTTCAGAATGGATCTTTACACTTGAGATTGGCCCTTTCTGTATAAGAGGCAACAGCAGGAGCTGCAGAAGACATAAAGCAGATGTTGAGCAGGATTCTTCCCTTGGGGAAGAATGATCTCTTTCTTACATGAAGATATAGCACTGGTATGTTATTGGATAGGAGCAAGGATATCACAGCATGGACGTTGACTTTTCAGCCTCTCATGGATAAAGTGTCTGCAAATTCATGTTAATAAAGAGAAACACTTGTCTCTGAAGTAATAAAGAGGATGCCTTTCAGGATATTAATGAAAAAAGGATAGCTACTCCATACTCTTATGAAAGTGAGATGTCTGTTATGTTGCCTTACCAAAATGAAACTTACAAAACATGATAGATCTGATTCTTCTCACCCTGTGTGTTTTGACAGGAACTGTTAAGCATGTTGCACAAAAGCCTTGGTCCTTGTCACAGCAGTTTTTCAGCTATGCCTGCACAAATACCCCATTGGTGTGATTTCTGACCCTGACAGACAGACTTGGCCTCCTGACTTGAATTCAGACCTGCCTCATCCCTACAGACTTGTCTGCCAATCTTGGCTCTAGGCTGAAGGCAGCTGCTGTCACTGGACCTGCTCTGCTCACATTGCTGGGATGCTGTGCTGGTGAGCCCAGCCCGCTTTGCTGCTGTCTCAGCTCCTGCCTCACCTCTCCTTAAACAGCAGTGTAAGAAAGACCCTTTGTGTGTGTGATCAGTTGTTTGTGTCCAGCAAAGACACCTAGATCCTCTAGCTCTCATTTCACTGCTAGTAATGACATGACCTCAGCAGACACGGTGGGGTCCCAAAGCAAGCTTATGTAGCATACAAATATGAGTTTGTGACAGCCAGTCCCTCTAAGGTGGACCCAATAACATCCAGTGTACCAAGAGTCTTTGTCAGATTCAATTGCTCTGAATGTCCTAGAGGACAATCTCTAATTTAACAACAGAAAAATGTTTACTTCTTATGAATCAAGAATCTGTGTACACTGTCACATCAATCAAACTGGTGAGTAAGAGCAGTAGTTCAATTAAACTCCGAGGGAAATGATCCAGTGATTTATTTGAACCTATTGCTGCAACCAGCAAACCTTGCTGATTATTAACAGTGAGAGCAGTTTCATCAAGTTTTTTCTCTTTTTGTCACCCTATATGGTCCACATACAACAATAAAATGTTGCCTGAGTGGACAGAAAAATAACACCCCTGCCATCATTAAGTGTACCCAGAAATGAAAAGGTTGGCTAAGAACTTTGTGTGACTTTGCACAACATGATGTCAATTGGGTCCAGACATAACAAGAACAAACAGAAAACAAAGAAGCCAGATGAAGAAGATGTGAATCTGGGACTGAATCTTGGTGTTAGTGTCCAGCTGGCCTCGTTATTAGCCAGATGGCAGGTTCAATATCAAGCCCCTGGAAGGGTCAACACAGCAAATCACAAGATGTGCCAACTGGACTTAGGAAAAGAGATAAAAAGGGAAAAAATTAAATAAAAAAATTTATCCCATATCTATCATGTCCATCTGCTGGGCAGAGGAACAGCCAGAAAAGGATTTCTCATAGTCTCATGTGCATGTGGTCCAGGGCTGGAGCAAGGTGGTAATTCCTCAGAGTACAGATTATCCCAAGATATCTAATCCTTGCACGATACAAAACAATAACTTGTTTTATAAACATGTTCAAGGCAATCTTTTTCTGCATCTGTTGGATTAAATCTCTCTTATCTTCTAGCACTTATTTCCATGCTCCCATTTGCCTGTTTGCTTGCCTTTGTGAGGGAACATGAGGAGTGGCAAAATAAGAACTGTAGAAATGTGGAAGATTGGCATCATTTGATATAAAGCACTTGGCACAGTCTCATTGATCTTAATGCCAATCCAGATCATCCTGCAAAGTTCTACAACGACCTTCCCAAGATATGCCCTTGAATCAATTTGTTACCCATGCTGTGCATAGAAAATCATGGTATGTGTCCTTAAAAGTAACCAAAGATTTTGGTAGATACCTACTCCTCTAGTCCTCCTCTAAAAAGGCTTCCTTTTTCAATCTGAATTTTAGGCTATTTTTGTCTATTTTTCAAAGTACAGTGGCCACATTTCAAGGAAAAAAATCTGACAACCTAACAGACATTCTCTGGGACTTCAGATAACTGAGCAAATTGGAAATAACAACTGAAAAAGACATCACATTTTCCAGTTCTCGTTCAACATTTTCCTGTAAGCAGAAGATCCCACAAATACCTGACTAGGAGAAAGGCTGCAATAACATCCAGGACCATAAAATCGTTGCAAACTTGCACTTAAATACTGCCTGATGTTTGTGGCCAAGTAACAATTATGGTCCACATGTTACCCGATGTTTCATGTTGATCTTGCCGCATCTTTTGCAGAACTAACCAAGGGCAGCTTTTGCTTGTGGATAAATCTCAATGTGTTTTGGGCACAAAGATTTGGTGTTTTGAGATGTGAGTCTTTAGATGGACCCTGTAGACTGTTACATAGGAGACTGGTGTTACAGGAACACAAAGAAAAAGGAATGTCTGGTGTCATATTTGAGTCATAAGGTCCAATGTGGTTATTAAAGTTACATCCAATGTTCAAAGCTACATCATGACTCTGAAATACTTTTTTTTAAACAGTAACATTTTGATTTATGTGTCTTGTATAGTAGCTTAGGAATTGTGCAGGGTAGCATACTTGCAACAATTTTATTTCATGGTGAAGTACTGCCCTAGGTGACAGGATATTTGAAGTCTTTTTTTTCTGTTCCAGGTAGGATTGTGGGGAACTGGGAACCAATGAGGAAACAAGCTTTTAATAAATATGTCTGATCTAAATTAAAACACTGATGTGGATACTCCTGTAGCCAGTTGATACAGCACAGTTCATGTCTAACTAACATTTCTCTAATTCCAAAGCAGGGCAACTATACCTAAGCTGTGAATTCTAGTCCATGCTGATCCCTGAGCCATGTCCACTACTTGTCTGGAAGAGTCTGGTCCAAAGACATGTCATGTACCTTTTTTATGGCTTTATAGTGTGGGCAGTGCTGTGCCAGTGCTTGGGATGCACCATGGCCCTTGTTTAGTGGCAATGGGATACCTGGGGGGTCCCAGGAAGGGTTGTAGGGCATGGGGAGGAAAGCCAAATTCAACTACCAGCTCCAGTAGATGTACTGCTGAAGTCTGTGTGGATGAGTGGTTTATATTTCATGGAGCTAGAGACTGTTAATCCTGTGATAGATTAGGTCATCCTAAATTTATCATCAAGGACTACAAACAATAATTTTGGCAGAGAGCTAGAGTAACTGGAAATTTGAGTAGGAAAGTAATGGAGAACCCACAAGAAATCTCTTTTTTCGTCTGCTCTAACTGTGCTACAATAGGGAAATTTTGATAAGGGCAGACTCTGAATGAGATTCTTGGTATTCACTTAAAGCTGCTTTCTCATCTGCTCTGCATAAAGTGTATGTTGTGTGCACACAGCTGGTGTGCACGTGCAACACACCCAAAGTCAAAAACGTAACAAGAAGGAGATGTGAAGAACCCATCTTGTGAAAGAAACAGTGATGAACTGTGAAGTTTTAAAATACTAGTGAAGTAAATATATAATTTTTCAAGTCTCCTGCAGGCATCATGGATACTGTGTCACAACTTTCCATGTTGATTTCACCATGATTTCACCATGATTTCTTGACTTTTCTGAGAATTTTTGAATTTGTCAAGAAAAGAATGAAAATGGGGGCAGTGGCTGGAATTTGGTCACTTATGTGGTCTGCAACAGAGTTTCTCAGCAAGGAAAAGACACACATGGGTGAATGTGCAATCATAATAATAATGTGAGGTAGAGACCAACCAAATTAGGAGGAGCAGAGAGCTGAAGCTGTGTCTCCTGAGTAGTGGAAGAGTTGCAGACTTTTAGACAAAAGGAGCATTTTTAGTAAGTGAACCACAAAGGATTATCCCGTTGCTTGAGTCATCAAGAGCAATGTTAACTTGTTTAATCCAGAAGAAATTTTCATCACTCTTAGCTTTGTACATGAAGTTGACTCAGTGCAAACCTTCAGGAGCCAGTATGTATCCTGGCAATATCTTAATGTCAGAAGGCAAAACAGTAACACAGCATCAACCATGTAATTGAAGCCACAGCATGCCATTGAAAGAAGGTCTCCTCAAGGTGAGCAAATCTGTGGAAGTGAGACCCATGTGAGCTGTTGTGGCCATTATTGTCTTTATCCTTTCACCATGTTTGAGATCTTGGTTCCAAGCTAGCAGCCTGTGTCAGCAGGTAGCAAAGACACAGTTCTGCTGACATGCAATCCCCAGAGAGAAAACATGTGACAAAATTGTACTCACTATGTAATTTCCTATTTATAGCTTGTGTTTGGGAATGGTCTTATCTGTGTTCCTTTATACACTGAGAGGGTGATTAAAGCCTCATTTTCATTTCCTTTTGTACCTTACTCTTATCATCCAGATAATTTTAGTGTCTTTAATCAACATTTGCAGAAGTAAACAATGCTATGCTAATAGCAGTGTTGTGCTATAAACATTTCCTAAGTCATGAAACATTACCACTACATAAGGAGGATAAATATTAGATTGTCCCATTTTTAGGAAAAAAACTTGTAAAGTGAGTGGTCCATGATTATAATAATCTGTGTCAGAACAGGTATCCCATCCTGTCCTTTATTTAAGCACCAGACAGTTTTTCATTTCAAGTTTTGAAGTTTGAAAAAAATCTTTTATGTGAATTAGTCTATAGATATAACATGAAAAAAGAAAACCCCAACACCACAACAACAGCAACAAACCAACAAAAAACACCCAACCAAATAAAACCCAAAAAAACAAACCCAAACCAAATAAACAAAATACCAAATATAAGGAAAGATTTCTTTTTATCCAATGAAAGACAGCTGTTTCTGTAACAGGGAAGTGGATGACTAGAGAAAGAGATACACAAGTTACCACTCAATACCTGTTCCACAAGAAAAAAGCAAAGATGATGAACAAGCTTGTTAAGAGATATGACACCCCAACTAACCACGAAGCACTTGCTGAAACAGTTGGGATTTTAGTGCCAAACATCTTGATCTTATCACTAGCACATTACATGGCTAAATAATACAGAAGTGCATGTGAAGTATTCTCTCCAGTGACATTATCCCATAAATGGAAAAGTGTGGAATATGGAATGTGCTATAGAAGCATAAAATTTCCACCAAAATCAATAAGCCTGGATTTTGTTTTGCACTTGCAAAGATGGAATGCATAGCACATTCCATCTTCCCTGTGTTATTGCCTCACCAATTAGAAAAATTAAAAAGCCAAGACAGAAGGTGGTAGCTCCAACATTCAACAAACAACACAGAATACAGGACTTGAAAAAATGCATATTTTTCATAAAATGATAAATGATAGCAATCTTAAAGTCCTAAGACAGTCCCATAATCTTTATCTCCTATTCTAACTTATTTTTCAAGTATTTTTTTTTGTAGTTCCACTATGACTCAGCTCGCCTGGAATCTATAAACAATGGGAATATGACAGTTTCTGGCAGAGCACATGAGACGTTTTATCACTGTAACAGAAACTCAAGATTGTGTGATTGAAAAGAGCAGAATATGCCCGGTCAAATTAATGTATGGACCGCACAAGAAAAACAGCATCAAACCAGTATTTCAGACATCATGCAGTAAAGTTTTGCTATATGCATGTACATAAGCAGCAACAGGAGGTGTCTTGAGCAGATACATAACTAGGGAGAATGCTTTTTCCCAAAGCCAGGTGTCCTCCCCCACCCACCTGCAGGTGAGACATCAGGGATGGTACCAGTGGCTGGCCCTTCCTGCTGTTGTACAACTCTGAATATCACATGGGAGCCTGTAAAAGTGAGCAGAGGGGTCAGTCATGGCCTGTGCCCTGGTCCTGGCTCTTAATTGCTTAGTATAGACACAGACAAATGTCCCCACTGTCACATGGATGTCACAGTCCCAGGCCCCACTGAGCCTCCGGTCAAGTCTGTCCTGCTGAGCTGCTGGAGCTGGTCTGGTCAGCCCAGGCAGGTTTGGGGATGGGCAGAGTTCACCCTCCTGTTCACGTGCTGGGTGTGTTGGTAATGGGAGGGCTGGGCACATCCAGAGCAGCCCAGCAGCAGGGAATCTGAACTCTTCTCAGGCACTGTGCAAGCCCACTGAGGCCAGCTGATAACCCAGGTAAAGCTGAGAATCAGGAAGGAAGGAAGGAACATAGTCATACTGCTCTGTTAGTTACTGTTCCATTCTTCTGGCAGAACAGACATGGCCAAAGATTGCAGTGACCAAGCTGGCACTTGGCATTTAGACATATGAACCTAAGGGGGGACAACGCAAGTTCAAGGTTCACCTGAACTTCTGTTTGTAATTCTATCATAATTCTGTCATCTGTCATAAGGATTGATGAGGATCAATCATAAGCATCTCATAAGGATCTCTCCCTAACTTCTAGAGATCCTTGAAGGGTATGTGGTTGCAAGGACAGACAAGATAATGTTTGGTCTAAACTAAAAGCCCAGCACTTTTTGTGTGCGTGCTCCTGAAAAAGATATCAGCAAAATTTTGTGAAAATGAAGTTTCTATACATCCTGATTCTGGTCAGAATTAGAACATAGACAGTTGGGGGATATTCAGATGTTATTTAGACCTGTTGACCCACAAGATCTTTCAGAAGGCCTGTTTTCTCAAGTCAAAAATCACACGTCTTGCAGATAACTGAAGCATGGAGGCTTCTTAGAGCAAAACATCTCCTGATTCAAAGCTCTGTTAAGACAAAACTCTCCTTGGCCTTTATGAACTTGGAATAAACTTGAAAGCAGATCTTGAATATCACATTACTTCAAAAGTTTTTGGGTTTTTTTTTGCATAAATCTTGCCTAAAATGTCAATAAATGAAAGAGGTCTATTAATTATCTGGGTAACAGCTGCATGATGCACTGGGAAAAAGTGCCACACATTGCTCCTGTTCTTTCCTACTTTGATTTGTATGACACAAGATATTTGGTTTAATTTTTTTATAGCAGATAGATGCCAGCATGAACTGATATGAGGATGTCACTTTTCATAAGTAATTTTTTACAAGCTCACTATCTAATCTTTCTGATTGGCAAGTCTAAGGAACCTGCACTGTTAATCAGTGCACCAGCATCAAATTAAAAACAATCCTCTGTCATGCAGATGACTGGTTGGCTAAAGCAAATAAGACAGGAGTCCAAGAAGCTGCTGTGCCTTTCTCTGTGAACTGAGCAAATGCTTTCATGTCAAGTATTTCTATGCTACAAAATCCAGGCAGAACACCCAGGGAAACCAGACAAAAAAGACAGATGTTTGGACTGACTACTCACTACAACTTGATTGACACATTGGTTGGCTTTGCACAGTTACTGAGGAAACCTTCATGTGAAGTGGGATGTTTCCCAAGAATTGCAAGGCCACCTGCAACTCCAGCCCTTCCTTCCTCCTCCAAGTTAAACGGTACCACAGGGATTCTTGTACTGGAATGTTGGCATGTCTAATCCCTCTGCTTGAAATCAGGATAATGGCATTAAATGGGTTAGAGGTTGAGCTCATGCAGCAAATGACAAACAAGAGGTTCTTGAATTATTTCAGACAAATATTTACAGGTCAATTACCCATATTCCTCCATGCATTCTGTACCTGGCCAATAACTTACCCATTTGTGTTGTTATTGCTGACCCAGGGGCCAGTGTGTGGGAGTTGGAATATTTTGAATAGACTAGGTCTAAAGAGAATAAAACATTGTAGACAGCTTTCTAGCTGAGACATTCCTAAAAGACATATTCAGGGAAGTGGTAATTCAAGAATAACTGGATAGGAAATTGCCCAATCAATGTAGTTTGATGTTTACATATAATTTCACAATATATTATTATGTTAACCACTTGATTGGCATATATTTATGTTGTGGTGATTTCCAAGCACTCAGGAAACGTGGACCCAAGAAAGGGGTGATTTCTTTGGGAGGTGAAATGGTTGTCAAATACAAAGAATACTGATTGCTACTCCACTTTGCTTACCCATTTCTGATGTCCTTAACAAGAGAGATGAAATGGCAAAGCCCGGTGCAGCTGACAGGTCAGAGATGAAGAACAACATTTTCTGAAACCAAGGAAGTTCAGGGCCTTTGTGTTTATACTTTATTTTGCACAAAGTGCTTCCAAAATCTGCTGTAAAAGCTCTCAGCCCTAACCTGCTTCCCACACCACTGTAAGCAGAGCTGAGCCTGTGATGGCTCTGGGAGGCCAACACTTGTCTTTGCCTTCTGTTCAGCCTGTTCAGTCCTGCTGGCTCCTCACAAAGGAAGGGTTTTCACACCAAATAAGTAAACAAACATTTCATATTGGTCCTTGCTTATCATGGTTAGTCTTGTCCTTATAAATAACATTAATAGTTCAATAGCTTTTGTACTTTTGCCACACTACCACTTAGTCAGTTTCCATCAATCACATGCTGAAATAAATCTCTGAGAGAATCAAATTAAGTGCTCTGTGAAGAGTTTACATCACTTCCCGAGCTTGGTCCCTGAACAAGGACTCTCCAGTGCCTTTTGAATATTTACTGCATGCTACCCACTGCACATGGCACTCTATTGCTCTTATCCAGAATCCCTATACTTAATGAGTCTTTTAGCATGTGGGAAGGAGAGGTTTATAAATAACTACACTATCAGAAAACACCCTAAAGCACTTCCTTTTACAGTATTTACTAACAGCTTTTCTATGTTATTTTTATTATTTATCCTGAGATTAAAATCAGACTTTATTGTGTCATGTTCAATATTCTACTGTGAAGATATCTAGCAGATCTTGTCTCACCAACTGCCATTCACAAATTGCCTGCAAGATGCAAAACAAAGTGACATGTGGCCCAGAAAGTCATTATATGCTATGATAGATCAAATTGTGTCTGTCCCTAATGGATTCTTATATAAATTCTGCCCTTATAAGGTTACTCCCATGAAAAAACAACATTCAAGAAGCCAATCTCTATCCTGGAAATTACTCCATGGACACATCTTTCAACAGGTGGTGCCTCTTTTTTGTTCCTGAATTCAAAGTTAGTCCTGCAGAGAAACACTTTGCAGAATATTGTGATAATTTGGAAAAGGGAACATTGTCTCTGGATATATTCAGAATAAATGGGTGGGAATAGGCATTAAGCAAGGTAATCTAGGAGAATTGCACAAGTCTCCTTCTTGACTTTGATGATGAGCAGGCTCATTGTTAAAGATCCCATCAATGTGAAAAGCTATGGAACTGTCCATCATTCCAGAAAAATCCTAAATGGATTTAAAACAAAGTTTTGTGTTCTGAAGTCTGTTCCTGTAACCCCACAGGGAACCCACAGTGGAGAGCTTAGTTCCTGAAGGACTGCTCTCTGTGGACAGGAATCATGCTGGAGCAGCTTTTGAAGAACTGCAGCCCATGGGAAGACCACTCCCTGGAGCAGTTTGTGAAGGGTTGTATCCTGTGGGAGCATCCCACTATGGAGCAGGGAAGAGCATGAGGAGTAAAGAAGAGCAGAGATGAAACGTAAGGAACTGACAACCCCTCCCATTCCCCATCATCCTGCTCTGCTTGGGAGGGAGGAAGTGAAAGAGATAGGAGGAAAATTCAGCCTGGGATGATGGGAGGGGGTTGAGAAGGTGGTTTACAATTTAGTCATATTTCTCATTAGCCTATTCTGTTTAATTCTCTATATCTTAAACTAATTTTCCCTAAATTGAGCCTGTTTTGCCCATGATGGTAATTGGTAAATGATTTGCCTGTCCTTGTCTTGGTCCAATATCAACCTATGAGCTTTTCCTCATAATTTCCCCCTGTCCTATGAGAAGGGGGTGATAGAGCAGCTTGGTGAGCACCCAGCAGCCAGCCAAAGTTAACACACCACAAAATGAATATTTCAGCTCATTTAAGAGGGAAAAAAGACCTGCTTCTGCCTGGGTTATAGATAAAAACTTTTATCTCTATTCCACAAGTTTCCATTCATTCAGAAGTGGGATGAACTACTATAGATTCACAGAACACTAGTTATATGCTTCTATTATTGTAGATTATGTATTTATTTGTGTAAAACTTCTAACCATTTTCAGGTGAATCAATGTTTTTTCCATCTATCACAAATAATAGTCATAATACCAAGAAACATGAAGATTATAAATGAAAAATCTTTCTGTTTATACATAAAGTCATTGGCTTCTTGTAAAATTTGAAATTAAAAATCTAGGTGACTCTAGTAGAATTGTTTACAGATAGGTCTTTTATTTGTTTTTATATGTTTGTTTGGTTTGTTTGGTTTTTTTTGTTTGGTTTTTTTGTGGGGTTTTGTTGTTGGTTTTGATTTGTTGTTGTTGTTGTTATTTGTTTTTGCTTTTTTTTTTTTAATTCTATAAAGAAATATTTGACATTTTGAAATGTTTGCCCTGGAAAGACAAAATCTCAAAGTGGAATTTTTCCATGAGTTTCGAGGAAGAACATGGATGCAGAATCTTTATTTTTGACATAAAATTAAGAGGTTTCATGCCTTCCCACTTGGAAGCTCACACTATATGTATCCTTATTTTTTTCAGAAGAGGACTTAATAAGTGAAAGGACTTCCTTCTTCACTTTTGCAATGCTTTTTCAGGGAAACAGATTAGTTTCAAAACAGGTACCTTTGCTGAAGAAATTCTTAGCTTTAAACTTTTTACACATACAAGAATTTATAGTTTTTTACAAATAAGGATTTTTAAGTTTTATGTTGACTTATCATTCTGCATAATTCTACTTGAGAACTGACAAAACTAATTTCTAGGTTCCTTATGTTGGTGGAATGTAGGAATTTCAGGTTTTATCCTTGTATGTGTGATTCAAGTGGGCCTCTACAGAGTACCTTGCTGCTTCACAGACAAGTCCCTACCTTCACATCCCTGCTTTTTCACAGCTGGGCCTGGGCAGTGTATGAAGGATGAATGGGACAGGAGGATGGCACAGACCTTCAAGGAAATTCAGAGATGGTGATGAAGATGTAAGAGGTAACAAATTCCTTCTGTCAAAAATACTTGTGTCACAGAAGAACATGTCTTACTATTCCTCTGAAACTGAACGAAAGCCCACTGAGATGTCACCTCAAAATGATGGGAAGGTCCTTTTTCTCTGTCACAATAGCTCTGAAGAAGCTATTGAATTTTTCTTTTTTTTTTTTTTTTTTTGTAAATAATAAGCCAAATTGCAGAAGGATCATAAAACTTCATGATGCTCCTTCCAAAAGTGTTAGCATGTAATGCCAGTAGATGTGGTTTATTTAATTTTGTGATTAAAGTTTCTATTGATTCCCCTGAAGCACAGAATATATCAATATCTTTGGTTTCAAAGGATCATTCAGTAGTACAGAAATAGAGGACTCAACATAGAAGTTGGTGCTTTATTTTGAATTTATCAAACTCCACAGAGAAGCCCCTGAGCGTGCTGTCAGCAATACCCTTCAATTGTGGAACTCAGCCTCTGTTGTCAAACTAAGTCACTTCAGTGACTCCTAGTTCACATGCTGGTTCTTCTTAACTGGAAAAAAGGCTTGGTTGGGAGTCAGCAGGAATTAATATTATTATATGTAGAAAGCTTTTAAGCCATCAAGTGTATTCCATCAGAATTTAGTGCAAATCATGTATGTTTATCCTTTCTGTGCCACTGCAGTGTGGCAGCTTAACCACTGTCTCTGTTGCTGCTTGGTCATCTGCATCCAGGACACTTGGGAACATGGAGTCTTAGGGAGCTGTTTCAATCCACCTAAGGGGAATGGCTGGTAAGAAGCAGATCCTGTGGAGGTGGGGCAATGCTTTTTTGATGCCAAGGTCCCCTTTTTCATCATAAGACACAGCTGCACAGCACAGCAGGGTCAAACAGCAGTTCTATCCCTAGAGGGGTCTGTGGGCTATCAAGGGCCCCAAAGCACCCCCAGACTCTTTCTGGGAACTCTCCGTCAGAAGACTACACATATCTCATAGTGCTGCATCAGAAACAAAGAATTTGCTCCCTGAGAAGGGATCTGGGTGCTCCCATGCCATCTTGAATGTGTGTAATCTGACAAACTCTTGGTTTGGTTGGCCACCCCCACAATGGATCAAGACTGTGATCACTACTGCAGTGAAATAGAAGCAATCAGGTTTTGTTTAGGGATCTATGAGTAGTAATATCTTTCCTCTCCACTATCTATTCTTTTTCTTTCTTTTTCTTTCTTTTCCTTGAGTATTTTCTTTTTGATATTTTTATACTTATATTGAAAATAACTAACATGATCACATAATTTTTTGGACTGAATTTAAATAGTTTTAAAATCAATTTACCTCATGTATACATTGTTCATTTAGTGTCATTTCACTCTAATTCACCACAAGGGATTTATTAACAGAAATCTGTTACCCTGCTTCAGTGAGGGTTGTAACAGCAGGCTAAAGCATATTTCCTGGGAGAGGACAAGAGAGATCCTTTCATTGGAGCCTGTGGGGAGAGGTGGGAAGAGTTATAACCTCCCTAAGTTCAGTGTGGATGATAAAACCAAAGTCCTGGCCACGGGCAGACACATTTGTGACTTCTGTGATCTCTAGAAGGACATAAACCTGCTGGAGTGGGTGGAGGGGTGGTGCACAAAAATTATCAGAAGGATAGGACCTCGCCTATCAAGACAGGCTGAGACAGTTGGGGATTTTCAGCCTGGAGAAGAGGAGAGTCTGGAGACACCTTATTTCTGCCTTTCAATATGTAGAGGAGCTCATTAAAAAAAAAAAAAAAAAAAAAAGTGGAGAAGGGCTTGTAGGTATAGGACAAGGTGTAAAAGTTCCAAAGCAAAAGAGGACAGCTTTAGTTTAGACATAGGGAAGAAGTTCTTTGCCATGAGGTTGGGGAGGCACTGGAATAGGTTGGCCAGAGAAGCTGTGGATGCCCCTTTCCTGGAATATTCAGTGTCACTGTGGATGGAGCATTGAGCAATGGGAGGTGTGAAAGGTGTCCCTGTCCATGGAAGGAGGGGAGTGGTGGTGTTGGAACTAAATGATCTTTAAAAGTCCCTTCCAACCCAAATTATTCTATAAACCCATAAATATGTTCAATTCACTTATGGTTACAGACTTCAAACAAAGCCACTCATCCAACTTACACACATGTTTTTTCCTCAGGGTTTTTGTAGAGTAGCACATTTCAACAACAAACATATTGGCAGCCTTGCATGGGGAAATCATTACAGCCCACTCACCCCTGAGTGCATGTGCATAATTCCTGGTGTGTCATGAGGAAAGAAGACCATAGAGAATTGGTGAATTAATAAATGACATAGGTAGAAAATGTTTTCACAGAAAATACAGCACAAATCCCCTAGAGTACTTGAAATCTTTTTTGAGTAAACAGAGAAAGATCCAAAGAAGGAACTGAATTCACAGAAGGAAACTCCAGATAAAAATGGAACAGAATTAACCTGAATTTGTGTGTTAGTTTATTAGTGTGGGGTTTTTTTCAGGCAGGAAGGATGTTGTCTAATAGCCTCTTTGACAAGCACCTCTGTGATCAGCTCCTGTTTCCACTTTAGAGAGAGTCTCCACATCTAAGTGGTTTGTAAAGGGTTAATCAATTATTAATAAGGTCTGAATACATAATAGGCACCAGGGGCTATGCTGCAGCTGGATGTAAACATGCCAATATAAGGTGCTCATGTTAGGGAGGGACAAAAGCAACCTGTTGACCCATTGGACTGCTTACACCCTGAAACAGCTATGGAATTGTTAGCAAACCTTGGAATGTGTTTTGTAACTAGATCCTTAGTAGAACATGTAATCCTTTTTTCTTTCATTTTTGCTCATCCATTTCTTTTAAGCATTAAAATGGTAGCTCATTATAAGACAAGTTCGCAAAACTGAAAGTGCAAAAACAACCAACAGAGGGAATACAGAGGGAATACTGTGTGTTTGCAGGAGGAGTCGAGCAACTGCGCCACGTCCCGTGCTGGGAGAGCTGACAGCATGTGAAGGCTTCTCCTCAGTAAAAAAAGCATGCCAAAAGAATTCAACAAACACAGATGAGCTTCATTTTTGCTACAAGGGTGGCCATTCCTTTTGACCCTACGAGCCATGTGCCCAAATCTTTCTGTGGCTGAGAGCCATGAGGCGCACACCTCGGAGACCCGAAAGGAAAGGGACCTCCAGGAGAGTTTCAGAGGCAGGAAACACTAAGTGCTCCCCAGGGCCCTGCTGTCACAGCTGAGCCAGGGTGGTCTGCAGTGACTGCTCTGCTCACTTCCCCAGTGCCCCCCCTCTGTGGCAATTCCAGCCTCCTTGCCTGTGAGTGCCAGGGCTCTGCCTCACACAGCAGTGGAGCTCCCTCACAGACCTGCCCGTGCCATTGCCCTGCTTCTCCCAGGCTGGACCACAGTAGGGGAGCCACATTCCCGATGTTTGAGCCACTGCTATTCTACAAGAACAAAAACAGAAAGTAAGTTGGACAAAAGGAAAACTCTGATTGCTTTGCTGACCTTAGCTGTTATCTCATGCAGTCTTTGTCAATTTGTCCCATCTATCTGTTTCTTACTGTGTGTAGATTAAATGGCCTCTTGGGCAGGAATTCTGCTTTCACAATGTGGTCATTGCAATTCCTAAGCAAATGGATAAAAAACTAACACACATCCTTGCACGTAAACAAATCTATCAAGCAGCGACATCCACCCAACTGACTAGTACCCCATTCCATGTCTTGGAAAAAATTAAACTCCTTAGGAGTTTTTCCTGAGATGTTTTGGGACTATTCCTCTTGTGGCTCTTAAAATGGGTTTGTTCCATTCTCAGTTCAAGTTCAAACCACCACCAATTGGTTAATATTATTATTATTATTATTATTATTATTATTATTATTATTATTATAGTCTTAAACCAGCATGTTTTAGTGCACAAATGCAGTCTCTTTTTAAGCATAGGCAGAATCTTTCCATCCTGCCAGGCTTAGTTTCAGATATCTTAACCCCACATAAACCTCACCGCTCTTCACTGGAACACCACAGAAACCCCTAACAAGCAGTCAGGGAAACATTTGTTCCTCCTTTCCACCTCCAGAATGTCTGATCGTTCAGGATCCATCATAAACGTTTCCTGGCTGATTTTGCCTTACACATGAACTGTGTTTTGATGGTTTTTTTCCCCTTGTTTTTTTTCCCCCCCTTTTTTACAAGCATCATTGCATTTTGTCAGCAAGCAACTTAGGCCAATCCCACAAATAGTTTCGTTTATAGCTTATGAAATTGAATGATGTAAGGGACCGCTCCAAGCAGGGTCAACTTAAACAGACAGCCAAGTCTGTAACCTCAAGGGACTTGGATTGGGTTGAGGGAAAGCACCAAGCAGTGTGGGCTCCCAAAGATTGCTGCCAGGTGGACTACAGATGTTCGGATTCAGTCCACTTACATGGTGTTCACCTTGGGAGATGCTAATTTGCTCCTATGCACTCAGAAAATTAGCATGTTTATGCACAATCACCCTGCAAAGGCCCCTCTCTGGCTGTGCTTTCTGAAACCCTGAGCTTTATAGGTAGAGTGAAATGGCTGCGTAGGAAGCCACAGCACTGCCTGTATCAGCCCTGAGTTTGAATTCGTTTAGTCAGCTATCTCAGAACAAACCCACAGCGTCCCTTGCTATAGATGGAAGCTGCACATGCAGCTGTGGTCACTGTCTTGCAGCTGTTAAATGAAGAAATACCATGTGAACACTTGGTCTAGTTTCAAAAGACCTAAAAACACTGGCCAAGAAAAATGGTACATCACGGTGCTGCTTGGCTACTTGCCAAGACAAAGAAACTTGTAGATTTCTAGGGACAAGAGGCCATGTGAAAGGAATTTTCCTCCTTTCAAAGGCACATCAAAATATACCAGAGGGGTTATTTATTTATTTATTTAGTGTGTGCTCTTGGCACAGGTTTGATTGATCATGAATGCAGTATCAGCATTAAACTCACATTACTTAAAGACCAACTCAGAAAACAAAGCAAATTGGGCTGTAGGTCTGAGGTGCAACACAGAAGAGAAAGGCAGAATTATTCACACAAAGAATAAAAAGTAGATGGATAAGAGTCCCTAAAAACCAATTAAAGATAAAAGTTTATAGGGAGGAAAGGCTTATTCTGTGGTGAGAGCTCAAGAGAAAAAGCTATTGGAGCAATTTTTTTTTATTATTTTTTTCTGACTCAGGCATGGGTATGTCCACAGGAGAAAATGGTGTGCTGTGGAGCAAAGGTTGATTCTCCCTCCACAATATACCTCAAATCCCCAGTGTGTCAATATAGACACAACACTCTGCTAATGGCAAATATTAATCTGGAGATGGGCTTTCCTCATTGCCTGAACTAATGCATATGATCCCCCAAGGAGCTGCACCCCGATGTCCTTTCACTAGCTGCAAAGGAGCGAGAATTCCAGTGCCTCATTTGTGTCAGGAACTATCAGGAAACTGTCTTTAGAGTCAATTGAAAAATTCATTAGAAATGCAGAAAAAAATAATAAGCCTTCTCATTGCTTTTGTTTGGCTGCTAACCAGAAGGAGAGAGTGGGACGTTTAAAAAGCCAGGCACAGGGATATAGGACACCCAAAAAGAGATCAGGTCCTTTGGGGACAATTACTTTTTCTTTATTCTAAAGCATCTTCTGTAGTTAGCTGCACAAAATGTCTGCCTTGGGCCAGCTCCTGGGCTTGTTTATATACTGGAGACTGGAGCCAAGCTCTCCTGACAGGAAATGAGTGAGACTGCAAAGAGAGTCTTTTGACAATACAATAGAAACTCATAAGTTCTGGTAACCATGCTATTTTATTGGTTTATTTTTTTAATATTGATACTATATTAAAGGTCAAAGGTACATTAGATGTTAGGAGAAATAAATATGCTGGTGAACAGATAAATCCATGGAACTCCCAGTAATTAACAAGGTCCATATGTATAGTTTGTTCATAAGAGAATAAACTTTTTTCCTCCAATCTGAACGGACAAATCCTTTTTTTGCTAAATCCGTATGCAGGGTTTATGAGCTAAACCTCGCTGCCCTTTCTCAAGGGAAACTCCCATTGAGCTTAGGGGGAGTTTCCTCTGAGTAAGAGTTTGGCCTGTTACTTTGGCCGCCTTTCCATTGCCCCTGAGAATTCCCTTCTTTTTAAGGCACCCTAAAATTCAGTGCTGACTCGATACTGACCTCACTTTCGTGAGCAGAGGACATGCTGTCAGACCCTTTTGCCTGGTTCTTGGAAACAATATTTCCATTTCTAGTAGATTTTCCTGCTCGCATTCCTCTGCATGTACAAACCCAATGGAGGAAGTCGAGCTTCCTGTGGGCGTTAGTCCTAAATAGCATCTGAGGGCTGGAAGAAGTGGTTTTATTACAGACTTAGTCCCAAGCTCTAGAAATCAAGGGATTACAGTTCATTTGCAATAGAGAACTTGAGAAAGACATTTGTCCTGCTCGCAGTATGAGCCAGATAGCTCGTGCCAAGAATGTCGCACAGATTTTTGGTACAAGAAAGAGGTTCAAGTGAAAGTCGTCGGAGCACATGGTTACCTGCATTGCATCTCATATGAAATATGCTTAGGAATCAGGAGATTACTATGAAGGCAAAATGCCACTGTGAACTGAGGCAAAATGCTTATTGAAGGAAGCTGAATGTTTCACGCAGTGATCCCTCTCCCAAACATATTTGCATTATCTCTTTACTCCTGCAGTCCTCTTTGGCTGCATTGTTATTCTTTTCAAAGTGTTCCTCTCAGATGCTGAAGGACCAGGACCAGCTGGTAGTCTCACTTGCTCCCCAGGATTCCCCAGAGCACAACTGAGCAGAGCTGGTAGCCCAGCCTTCAGCTGCTGGCCCTTCTGAGCCCCCTAACTGTGACTCTGGACTTGTCTTGGAGAAACTGATCAACAACTGAATTTATAAAAGGAATTTGAAGATCAAAATCAATATGGCACCAAATATTCTAGCAAAGAATTTTAAATTATGTCATTATCCCTGATCTTCAGGGGCAGTTAAAGATTTCTTAAAATACCCTTCAGAGGTATCCTGTTCTGTGAAGAAAAAGGTAAGCCCATATGTTTTGGATTACGTGATTTTTTCACCTAAGGAACAAGTCATGGCCCTTACCAGAAGCATCATAAGGGCCCGTGCTGAGGCTGAGTGTTAATTGCCCCCTTTGCCCCTTCCCTGTGAGCAGCTTCATCAGCAAGGCCACTGGGATGGCAGTTGTCAGCGCCTGGGAGGGAAACAAGGGAGTGAGCCATGACTCCCATGTTAAGAAGTTTCTTTGAAGGTCTGCCAGCCCAGGATCTTTCACATAACGTTTGTTTCAAAAAAAAAAAAAATAAATAAATCCAAAGGTAATAAATTACTCCCCATACAAGGTATTTTATGCTTTGTGGTGTGATGATCAAAAGATGTTATCATTCTGTTTCACATGTTTGCAGACAGTTAGTTGTTACTCTCAGTAAGTTACAGGCAGTGGTTTTTTTTTTCCCCTTGAATGCTGAAACTTCATCTTGTTAAAGGGTGGTTTGCAGGCGAATGTAAAAAGGAAAGGAAAAAGAAAAGGAGTCCTTTCTGCCACCTCTTTCTGGCTTGTCCAGGATCATCCTCAGATCCTCCAATATGAATACTGGCATTGAGAGCAACACTGGGAAATAGAAAGAGGCAAAAATATCAGTTGCCTTTCTAATTAGTATTTACAGCATCCACTCAAGAAATTTGGAGAGAATATCCCAAGGACTTAGGGTGACACAGCTCTGAGTGCTCCAGAAAGCAGCAAATATTTGTAAAGTGTTTGTACAATCCATTACTGTATAACCAGGGCAGTCCTCTTCCTAGACCGACATCCTGTAGACACTTTGGCTTGTGAATCATCCTTAAAGAGGCCAAACCCTTTTCCTTAATCTGAAAACATCAGAAATTTTCAATGGACAGGATCCTTTTTTTCTGGTCTTTATGTTGTCTCTATTTCCAGGTTCCATATGGTGTCTAAAATGAAAATGTCATGAGAGGCAAGTCCGGTAGCACAGCTGAGATGGCAAAGAGTGAAGGTAAATCCCAAGAAAAAGGCCAGCCACATCTCAGACTGATGCCTAATCTTGATTAGATTTTTAGTATTTATTTTAAAAATTTCCACTTTGCATCTCAGGAAATAATTCTTGCATATCTTTTTTTAAATGGAAAAGCCATTGGATAAAATGAATCTTAAAACAACAAAAGACCAATAGCAACAACAGCAATAAAAAAGATGCATTGGTAATACATTATCAAACAATTATTCTATTGGCATACCTTCATAATGGCTTTTTTATGCAAACTTTATAATCTTCGGACTGTTTCCTGATTCTGTTATTTCCAGTACCTTTATTTCAATAAAAGCATCTATAAACCTTTTAAACAATTCTAAAGATTGGTCCTTATTCTCATGATTTAGATTGTGCAGTTATATAGACAGCTTGCATCAACTGCTAATGGATGGTATGAATGGAGCACCCTCCTCTTCAAGATACCCTGTTTGTAAGCCCTGTGTAAATACTTACTCTTTATGCTACACTTCAATGCCTCTTTTTATTTCCTGCAGAAACTCTCTTTTTATGCTTTTTGGACAGATGAAGAACAAAGCACAGAATTTGGTAAATTGCTTTAAATAAATGTGAACTGACCAGATCCATTACCCAGATCTCGAATAAAAAAAAATAATTTGAATCCTTTTACATGTTTACATAAAAGAGTTTGCATTTTACTTTCTCATTGAATCAAGTCTTGTGATGAGTAATCTCTTAGTGCACCTATCTGGTCACAACCCAGCAGTACTGCAACATTTCAGGAGGCTTTGTGGTAGCAGGATTTTTATTAGTTTCCACTCCATATGTTCTAAATTTGCAGAAATATTTTGGACATCCAGATCTTGAGATATGGACGGAGGTAATCTGAGCTATGGGCAAAATTGGCTGGTAAATCTCACACTATGGCTAGGGTCCCATCTCTAGGTCTGAGGCTTGTTTGTCATCAAACCAGAAGAGTGATAATATCATCCTAAATATACTTCAACTTCTATCTCAGCAATTTCAGTACCATAATATTTGTATAATAGCAAAATTTACATTGCTTTCTTGTCTTCTCTAAGTCTTCAAAGCATTTGTGGGATTTATTATTATCATTATTCTGCTTCGGTATTTTATCTGTCTCCCCATCTTTCTTTGTTTTGCTGAGAATGAAAAAGTGAATCAGATGCAATAAGTTTCGTTTTTGCCTTCAAAACTTATGAGATCTGCAATCACACTCACCTTTTTCAGAAGAGAACATTGCAATATCTGGCCATATGTTAAGAGGATTCTGTGACTTGCTGAACTTTAACAGAAATGTCAGCTTCCCTAATCAAAGTATGTGTCAGAGTTGCTCTTTCAAATGCTGGAGATACCATCTCAAACACTTCATTTATGGTGTCAGAATTGTTAAAAGGATTTGCTTAAGTTTGCTAAGGCTATTAAGAATCATAACCTTAATGTTGTGTTGTTGGTATTGTCTATTTATCTCAGTAACTTTATCTCTTAGAAAAGTATCTAGATGACAAAGATATTTTCTCTAAGGGTCTTTAACCTGTTGTGTTGCATGTAAACTGCAGAGAAAGCTTGCAATAAAGTATATTAAAAGATGTGGTTTCTCGTACCCTTTACATAGGCATTAGTCTAATATTGCTGAATTCTGTTGCTGTGAATGGAACTACTCTCTGAATACTGCAAAAAAAATATTGGGAAGATATCAGAGTGGACACTTCATAGCTTTTTTTCTCCTAAGAAGTGAACACTGGAGCTACACCAGGGTATCTTTGCCTGATGTTGTTTAGCTCTTGTGGCCAGTCCCTGGCAGTAGGAGGCTAGCAGCAGACAGTCCATTTTGCATGGATAAAATGCTCTGAGCTGTGCTCAGAATATAAGCTCAAGAGGTTTTAAAATGGTGAATTTAAGGGCATGATGGTGTTTCCCCCTGAGTCTTTTCAATTTTTATTGAAATCAGTATGTGTGAAAGCTGCTCAGATCCTTAACAATTTCCTTTTGAATTTATGAGTTTGCATACTAAAAGCAGTTTTACATATATCTTCCTTTTAATTCACATGGGAAAGATATTCACTAAACACTTTATTTCTTTTTTTTCTCATGGGAGAGAGAGCTGCTGTACTCATCTGTACTTATGTTTTTGTTAACTCTTTTCAAAAATGCAAGCTGAGCATAGATTTCGCACATTTCACTCATGAAGAAATCCAAATGAAACATGGGTGCATTTAAACCAACCACAGCACATAAATTGGATTTTAAGATTTTAATGGAAATGCAACCCTGTCCTTTGACAGAGAGTTTTCCCACTCATGAAAAAAAAATAAAGCTACAGTTTACTGGGAGCAGTTTTAAACAGAAGCATTTTCAGTCAAATCTTCACTTGTTAAAGAAGTAGGCAGGTGTCATTAAAAAAAACATAAAGAAAATGTAAAATGTTTCCATACCTTGTTTTCTACACTGCTTTTCCTTTTACGTGTTTGGACTGTGGATTAAAACATTTATAGAAACAAAATAAAAATAAGTCTCTGTAACAGTGATTATGTCCGGGGTTTTGAACAAACAGTAACAGTTGTCAATGTTTTGCAATGGGCCAAGCCACATCAAAAGGCCATTTTTGAAATAACATTTTAGGTCTTTCATTATTAGGCCCACTTGGCCTATAACCTGGTCAGGCTCCTGATGGAGGCAATGATCCTGGTCTGTCCATAAGAGACCAAAGATCCTCCAAGGTGTTTCTATGCAGCAGTCACTGAGGTGCGTATAAGCATGGGTGAGCCAGCTCCAGGAAGATTACTATCCAGAATATTTACTCAGCAGACTGCAATATTAGCCAGCACAGCCAGTTTAAGGACTCTTTGGGCACTGCAGCAGAGGTTGTGGTGTCATTGGGCTGGGTAAGTACCTGACTGGATGTGCTCCTGAGTAATCTGCTCCTGACCTTCAAAGGCGCCTTCCCACTTTAGCTAAGTCTGTGATGCTGCATTATGTCTGCTCTCCCTTCCCTGGCTCTTTGAATATTTAACTGCTTCACCTAATTTCACTAAGAATAGTAATCCAATATAACCATGTAATACTTCCATTTACCCTTCACAGGGCAATTCCCCCTTGTCTCCATTCTTTACTGCCCTTGGCTTGCAGCAAGGAGCCCTAACAGACCTGTTTTCTCCCCCTGCCTCCCTTGAGGGTGGCACCCCTCCACTTTGCCCTGGTGATGTGCTGAGTAAAAGCCATTTCCCAGTCTGCCATGATACCCATGCCAAACACGGGGCTGGGGCAAATGGGAAACAGCTGGAGATGGCCAACATTAGGCTGCTGCTGATCTTTCACAATCCTTTTCCAGATAGTGTGAAGAGGAATAAATTGAGACCTGGATGAATGCTCAATAGGAGGAAGGTAGAAGATACCCTCCTTCTCTCAGCAGCTTTTGCCTGGCCCTCATTTCAATTGCTGAATCCATTTAAAGTTTATCTTTGTCCTGTGGTACCCGTAAGCAAGGCTGGCAATCCCCCCAGTCCCACAGCCGCACTTTGCTGCTCCTTTTCTTGGATGTGAGCCTTTCCTGTTAAAAGGATTCCATTTAATACCCTGAAAATTATCTGGGGTGGTGCAGAGCAATTTATTTTGTAAGCCTTATGCTGTGGATTGAAATTGCTTTTCCTCATCTCGGTGCATGGCAGCGGGGAGTGCAGTCCCCTCCCTGTGCTGTGCCTGGGGCTGCATCCCAGTACTGAGCCACTGCTGCCACAGGCTCTGTCAGCACCTAAACCTGCTCCTGCCGCCTTCCAGCAGGCAGGAAGCTGCAAAAACAAGCAGATTTTACACACATAAGCAGGCTTTTGAAGAGGCTCAATTCTTGAATGAAAACAAGGCTTTGACTCGCTTTAAACCATTTGAGGGAGAGAAAGGTTAGACCTGTTTCTTCTTACTCTTCTTACTCTTACTCACCCCAAAGATGCCCAGGTTGCAGTCCCAGACATGGGGCGAGTAATTAGGGGTCCTGGCACCGACCATAGGTGTTTGCACAGACAAAATGAAGGCAGAACAAAATCCACACAGGGTGATAGTGGTGTTTTATCCTTCATCCTGACTGTTTCAGAAATCAGAAAATACCAGCTTTGGAGGAAAGGAATCCCCAAACTTCCTGTTTTTCCTAAAGCAAAGCTGTGTCAGAGTCATCTCAAATTAGAAAGAGGATACAAAAGAGCAGACTCATTTGTTTGATATAGTTTAGCAAAGAACTCCATTGCAAAATGCACAACTCAACATTTTCTTCATTAGCTAAATTCTTGCCAACATACAAAGAAAAGGAAGTTTAAAACTATATGAAAAAACTCTGTCTGTTCTCTCTCCTGACTCCTTCCCTGCCAGTATTTATATTTTTATGAACAACCTGATGTCCCAACCACCCCATAGCATGAATACAATTCAGACAGACATTGAGAACCATCAGCAGAATGCATTCCCACATTATTTAGCAGCATTTAGAAGACAATTTGGTATAGATATGAAAAAAAGAGCATCTTATAATACTTAAAATAAACTTGTTGTGACAGAAAACTTCATGCTTCATGGTTTAGGTCAATCTTTAATTTCTAGGGATTAAAGTGAACCTTTCAAAAGGATAGATTATGCTTCCACTTCCACGTCTTTCCCTGGAGTATCTTCTGCTGTCTTATGAAGATCTGCTCTTAGTCACTGCCAGAGGGAAGGCATTTCATTTGATGTCTTTGATTCCATAAGGTGGTGCCTACTTCTTATTTATATTCAAAAATAGGCCAGAGAGGTTAAGAATGGAAGAAATAAAGTAACATAAGTCTTACTTTAGTAATGGAAGATCAAGGCTTGGAGACTTTGTGGCCTTTTTCAAGGGCATTCAAAGAATTTGTGGCAGACCTCTTCATTGTCTTATCCACAAGAACAACTTTATTCTTGACCAGTATTTTTCCTTTGACTGAACAGCATTCTTGATTTAATTTTTATTCAGAAAGAAAATCAGAATAAAGGATGCCTTATCTTTAGATTTCCAGAGTTAATCAAGTTTTATTTACAACTGGGATGCAGTAAAGTTGGCTCATTGTTACCGATATTTTTTCCAGAACATGACTAACCATTCAAGGACTTGTTTAAAAATACAAAAGTGGTGGAATCTGAGATTTGTGTAATGGGCACAAGAGGTACAGAGTGCTGAGGAATACAAATATGTTCGTGACTAATTCATTAGAGAGACTCCTCATGGAAGATGTCGTTGATCATGATTTCCCTGTAGTGCTGTGAAAATTAGTACTGCCTGGCTAATACCTACCCTGTAAATAAAAAGAACTCAAGAGAAATATCAGCCTTGGCCTTGCTTTTAAGAATGTGTAAATTTAGGGGGTCTGAATAGCATAACTTGCTTTGATCCTAGGTTTTCTCAGTGTTTCTGATTTTCATGACTAATCTGAACATAATTCCACATTATCTGGGACAAGAGTGTCTGCCTGCAGAACCATCATAGAAGGGAAGTAAATTCCATGCTACTCATTTTATTTAGATGGGCACATTATCACACTAATTATTTTTTTCTTTTTTAAAGTAATATTTTTAATTTTCTTTCTGCTGGCTGTCATAGCATTTAAAATTATCTCACGTCTCAATTTTCTCAGCCTGCAAAATGTAGTTAACAGCTAATCTGGGAAGTCCTGCATCTACAACTCTTTCATAACATGACATGATAGTACAATTCTAGTTGTACCGGGTACTCAGAATGGGAAAATTTTTTTTATATTAAGACCCAAGAGTAAAAATGAGCCCAGAAGAAAGAATGAAAGAAGACATCTGTCTCCTTCCTTTCAATCAGAATAGTGTTTAAAGGTGAAGTTATGTTGCAACAACTGAGCTACATAATGAATGATTAATTGAAGGAGTGATAAATAGTTTTAGATGGTTAATTTTAGTTTATAATGAAGGATATAAATTTGTATTTGAAAACAGGAAAAAAAATTGCTGCATCATCTCTGGATTCCACAGCTCTCTTCACTTAGATATCCATGGTTTCAGCATGGGAAAAGGCCTATTCAAACTTACCACCACACAAAACCAGATAGAGTTTGATAGAAGGAAAAACTCCAAGCTGAGTTAGTTTGCAGTCCTTCCAGTGTTTGAGAAAGGACGATCAGTGAGCATCCACTGTGCGCAATCTGCATGTTTGTCAGTGAAAAAAGCCAAGGAAGTACGTTTACAATCCATAAATATGCATTGCACTGGACTTGAGGTTTCAGAAACAAATTAAATTCCCTTGCTGTTGCACAGAGTGGCTGCAGGCTGCTGTGCAGGTGCCATTTACTCTGCCTTACACACTCAGGGGTTACTGAAGGGTCTGTCTGGTTTGGTTGTTCTGCCACTGTTTTACCGGGGTTAAGGGCTTGCTGGTATTTTCCAAATTATATACAGGCTTTCTACTCAGAGATAATGAAATACCTGAAAAGTGATAGATGCAACAGCTTTTAGCTGCATATATCCTGAACTGTGGGTCAAACACATGGGTCTGCTAGAAGCTTATCCCTTCTTTCCGCTTTAAACCTTACTGTAGAATGACTTGAAGAATTCTGGGGCAAAATAAACAAATCAGACTGACAGAGTGGGAGAAAAGCAGCTTAAGAGAAGCCTGTCAGCACAACCTGCTCCCTTTTCTAACCTGGCAGCAATTCCCTCCGGGTTCCTGCCGTTCTCCTATGCATTTCCCTTCCAACCCTCATTTCCCTATGGAGCTCCCTCAGCCCATCCGATTTTGAACATCTGCTGGCACTGAACTCCTGCAACTCTCAATCTGTTTCCCCTTGGCTTCCTTCTTCCTTCCAGTTAATCTTCCTTATTTTTGTCTTGGTGAGACTTCCCTCCTTCTTCTCTCTGTCTTCCTGCTGCTATCACCAATTTAATCCCGTCACACTCTGGGTGACACCAGACTGACTCTCCCTGGTGACTCCCCACCCCCCGAGGCAGCTGCTTCTCCCTGCTAACAGGCTACCACCCAAGGGCCAGTCTTACTCTTCTCCTTCAGGCTCCCAGCATCCACAGCCTTCCCCTATGGTTCTTCTTGTGCTCTTTTGACCCAAGATAAGCTGGAACAAGCTTGAAAGTGGTGTGAAACCAACACAGCAGAAAACAGTCAGTGGTTCACTGCAGTTCAGTGAGTTAAACTGGCAGTCTGACACAGGATGCTGCTGGAGGAGAAGGAGGAGGAAGAGGTTTGGTTTTCTTGCCCTCTATACCTGTAGTCCATAGTGGCAGGATCATATCATAGAGAAACCAGTGGGTGTACAGATGAGAGGGGAGGTACGTAAAGTGAGAAAAATAAATGGATTTGAGGGAGCCAGTGAGCCTACATTATGTTAAGATTGACCAAATCTGTTCCACCACGTCGGATATATTCCATAGGCTGGGAAATACTGTGATCTTGTACACACAGGGCAAACACATTGCCTCCGAGCATGCCTTCCCACGGGAGAGTGAGGTTGTTCCTACTTATTCCCACAGTTATGTTAAATCGGGCTGAATATAAGCCCAGGAGCATTATAGCAATCAAGGCCTTTGTCTGGAGGAATGAAGAGAGGTTCCCCCACTTTCATCTGAAGGTTGTTGAGAATAATCTTGTGCTTTGTCTCATCAAAAAGACACATAAACATAAATATCCATGTTAATCACATTATAATTCAGCCCTAAAGCAGAATAAACTGAGACGGAGGCTAAGTGATATGCGTCTACAAAGGGAACAGTCTGAGATCAGCTCATCTCTCCACTATTTGTCAAGAGCAAGCATTTTAACTCCTTAGTTGAGAGAAATTCTATTAAAATCCACAAGGACTTTAATATGGCAGAAGCATAAAACTCAAGTTTGACTTCAAGCTCTTCCAATAATTTTCTCTGAGCAGCCTCAGATAAGCAATTTAGTTCTCTAATGTAGAACAATAATGGACACTGGTACTCTGACAAGCACATCATTCTTATTGCAGCACAAACTGGAAACCTAGTGTTTGGAAAGAAAAAGCATGGCCAATAAAAATTGAAATGGAGAAATAGGGGACTGATTTTAGAAAAACATATACAGAGTGGTATAAGAGGGCCTCGGGGAAGTCAAATTTACATCTGTCCCAGGGACACTTTTCAGGTCTGTTGCCCTATACATTTCATGCCAGAAGCACAAGTTTTAGGTAGAAAAGTAACATATTTTCTTCCTATTTCTTCAGGTTTTGAAATACTGATCACTGAAATTAGACTGAGCTATTCCTGTTTCATGCAGTGTAAATTAGAAGAATCCAACCCTATTAGATATCTGACCTGAAAAAAACCTGCACATTTCCAATGAAGCACTTGCCTTATACTCTTTATATCATGTAATATCTTGTTGTACCAACAGGCACGGTGGCAACTTGTCAGAGACAATGACAAACACACACAGGTGTATTGTTAGTGCAAAATACTTGTACTTAATTCCCTTTCTTTCCTTGATTTTTTTGAGGAGTCTTTTGTAGTCATCTTTTTCTATTCCTGTATGTCTGCAGTTGATAAATTATTTCTGTTCTCTTTAATCCATTTTTTATTATTCTTCCAGATTTTTTTTTTCTGGTGTTGGTGAAAATAATCTTTTCAAGGGCTTGGCAGTACATTTGGAAAGATGTTTTGAACAGTATGGGTGCTGCTTCTAGGAGTTAATGAATCAGAAATTAATGAAAAAATTGTTTGAAACTTAAAAAATTAATGTATTAGTGAATTCTGCTAACCGAATTGCCATATATTGGTTTTGACATATTCCCCACCTGAGTTTCCATGCTGTCTCTTTGTTTCTATGCTAAGAGCATGAGCTGTGTCCTAATGCACCATGGTTCTGCAGTCCCATTTTGTATGGAAACAAGGATTCTGCAGTCAGCTCTTGGGCTTGTACTCCTCTAAATTTTGAAGATGTTGACTGATCTTGACAGAGAGATAGATGTCTCAAAGATAACCAAGTTCTTACAAGCTTTAATAAAACAAGTCACCAGATACAGAGAGATCTTCTAAGGAACTTGAAAGAAGGATTGGAACATTATATAAGCACATGTGGCCAGACTTAGAGAATCCAAGCAGAAGAGAGACTATACAAAGAAAGACCTTTATTCAAATCTTCTTAAAAACCAAAGTCATAGAAACATAGAATTGTTTAGGTTGCAAAAGACCTCTTAGATCATTAAGTACAGCTGCTAAACCAGCGCTGCAAAGTCCGTCACTAAACCATCTTCTGAAGTGCCACACCTACACATTTTTTTTAAATACCTCCAAGGATGGTGAATCCACCAATTCCCTGTTTCAATGCCAGACCGACCTTAGCCCTCCTTAGCCCTTCTTTTGTGGCTGATTTATCTGTAGAAATATTTTTATTGTATTTTATGGCAGTAGGCAGATTTAAGTTCTAGATTGACTTTGGTCCTTCTAATTTTGTCTCTGCATAACCTCATGACATCATTGTGGTCCTCCTGAGTGACCTGACTCTTCTTCTTAAGGTCATAAACTCTCCTTTTCTCCCCCTGAATTCCAGTCAAGCTTTTTGTTCAGTCAGGCCTGTTTTCTTCCCTGCTGGCTTTTCTTTGTCCTCTAGGACTGTCTCCCAAGAGACTCTGTGAACTCTGACCCAGGATCCTTAGCAGGCCAAAGTCTGTCCTCAGACTGTTCTGCTTACTTGCCCTCCTTACTTCTCCTATGCCCAAGCCATGCTCTGACCACCACATCGCCCACCAGTCCCTCTCTGTTCACAAACAGCAGGTCCAGCAGGTGCCTTCCCAAGGTGCCTGCTCACTCACCAGCTGTATCAGGAAGTTATCTTCCACACACTCCAGGAGCTTCCTAGACTGTTTCCTCTCTGCTGCATTGTAATTCCAAAAGGGATGTGGTAAGCTGAAGTCTCCCATGAGATCAAGGGCCCGTGATTACAAATCTAATGTCAGCTGCTTGTAGAACATTTTGTCTGCATCTTCATCCTGGTTGGGTGCTCTGTAACAGGTTCCCACACCAGGATATTCCCTGTTGGCCTTTTCTGTGACTCATATTCATAAACACTCAACTCTAGTGCCACTATCATTTAGTTCTGGGCAATAAAAACTGTCCTGAACATATACCATGTTATACCAGGGCTACCCCAGCACATCTCCCTTCTTTGTCCCTCCTGAAGAGTTCATAGCCAACCCTTGCAGCACTCAGTTGGGTGAGTCATCCCACCATGTCTCTGTGATGGCAACTATGCTGCACAATGTCAACCAGCTGAGAAACACAAATCATAGCAAATCAGACTTCATTAATTCTATGGCTCACCAACATAATTGTTTTCTTGTGCCAGCTCAACACTTTCTCATTTTGTTTCCTTAGATGAACTTACATCTGTAGCCAGTGTATTTTTATTACTGTTTATTCTCAAAGCAGATCCTCCTGCAGCTGGACTTTTTTCCCAGGCTCCTGCTGGTTTCACCTCTACTGCATTTCTAAATATTTATCTTGCTTGCAATGAATCAAACTCTATCTCGATTTTAATAGAGTGGGAAGTCAACTGAATCAGCACTGTGTCCATGAATAGGACCTATGGCTACATTTTTATGAGTAAATTAAGCATGCCCAGGAACAGTTGCTGGCACTGGGGCAAACTGATGCAGAACAGCCTGAATTTGTACTATTGAATTAACTTACCCTCCAAAACAGAGTGGCTGGATACAAACTGCCTATGGAGAAGGATTTCTACTCCATGCTGTTCCTGGGAATTGCTCGGCACTCTGTTAGATGGGGTGTTTGTACCTTTGCCAAAAACATGCCAGACATCATCCTAACAATTTCATAGTATAAATAATCAAGCTCCAGTGCCTGGGAATGTCCCCTGGCCCTGCCTAATTAACTGCATGACATGGAACTCCTTCATCCTTATCTACGGGCACTTTTCACATGGCCATCTCTGCTTCCAGTGTGCCAGTTCATCTGCTCATATGAGTTGGGCATTATCCATAAGCTGAGTATATGAGCTAAGTCTCCCTAACCTGCTCAATTAAAAAGGGGGCAAGCTCAGGCCTTAAATTTAAATTAGTTCAAATTGTTTAGACCAAAACAGAGAATCTGCATGCCACATAATCATCTCATCTGAAGGCTACAAGGGACAGGATTTCTGGTTAAAAAGGCTAAGGAAGCAGGGCAAACCAGAAAAGACATGTAAATAAAACTGATCCCACATAGTCCTGAAGCTCCAAGTACTCTGTGGGAATCCTTTTTCCCTCATAAAAGTTTAATTTTCCTGGATGTATCAGTGTAGTGATTTAAATATAAGGCCAAGAGGCTCTGAATTGTTTTACAATGTAGTACACATCCTAGTTTTTATTTTGTCTAAATCAGCAGTCTTATCATCTGCTGGGAAACTCAGTTTGGTTTGTTGTTTTCTAACCTAAGCCAAGTTCCTTCCTTCCTTCCTTCCTTCCTTCCCACATTACAAAATATATAATAACTAAGCCGTACACACCTTTGAAAAGCCACAGTACAGAAAAGCACCCAACCACATGCTAATCTCAAGTGAAGAGGTTACTCATATGCTCCAAGTTATGCAAGTACTTAAGTGCTTTGTAGATCAAAGTCTGGATTTACTGATGTGTATCTGAAGATCAGAGGCTGATGCATTACTCCAGAACACCTTGGAAATAGGTCTTATGTTTGCTCCTTCTTCTCTGTTTGCATTCCTCTGAGACTTTGGTAATGAAGAGAACTATTTATTTTCTTGCTCCTAATGTTCTCAACAGGAAAGCAGAAATCCTATTTTAGTAGTACATTATTTTGTCTCAAAAGGGAGAAGAAGAGCGAATGATGGAAATTGTTTATGAATATAATATGCTTTGGATTAAGGTATCAAGCTACTTTATTGAGGCTTGCCTTGTCAAAGTTTTTAAGGAATCTAGGGATAAAAGCAGTAGGAATGGAGGCTCATGGCACTTGTGCATGGACCAAGGCTTCCATGCTTCCAGGCACCTTTTTTCAGGGCCTTCCTTCTCAGTAAGCAGAACCCATGTACTCATGAAACTCATCAAGAAAAGTCCAGCCAAGGAAAGGTTTTTTCATTCACATTTAATTTCATTCTTCACATAATGAGTTAATTAAAACAAAGTCTCATCTATAAAACAAAGAATTATTTCATAGTCCCTCAAGCTCGTATCTCTCTATGAGCAGCAGATCATAGGGAGATGTAGAACTGGCTGATCTGTGGGAAAGATGAAAGCTAAAGAACCTGCTCCCTTAGAGCCTTGCCTCTTGGTTTCCCTCGGAACTGTGTGAAATCTCCAATGAATAAACCATGGGATCAAAATTTTCCATGAGACTTTGAGCCAGAGAAAATCTTTCTTGTAAATGTTCTGACTTTTCTCTGAGAAATCCACTGGGGAATTAATGGGGATGTATGCCTGGAACACTGACTGTAGAAGAATGTCCCTATTTCTTCTCCAGCTACTCTGGGGGTGACATTCATTTCAGGCCAGAATGTCTCTCTATATGGATAACAGTAGTTCAACATCTTAAAAGAGCTTCATAACACTGATCTGCAAGTGATCTATTAATCTTCCTCTTCCTGCTCCTTTTCCTTCAGTGGCCACTCTCATTATACACATTAAGACTCATGGAAAAAAAATAATCAGTCCTTTTAAAAAGAATTATCCTGGTCCTTTGTTCTTGGCAGATGACGGCCCTCTCAGTCCTCTAGATCTTGTGTTTAGCTTGTGACTCCTCCTTATTAGAGTGACTGTCTTTTATCAGCCTGTCTTAGTGTCTGCAGTCCTTGATGGGCTCTGTGTGCACACAGATGTTGTATTTGAGAACAGGATGGTTCTGCCTTCACTGGGATGCAGGCATGGCCAGATTGGAGACCCAGGGCTGCATCCTCTAAACAAGAACCCATGCTGTAGCTCTCTTGGTAAGATCTCAGTCAGTGCAGAGGTGGGCAAGCAGCACAGATGCTCTTCATCCCTGCAGGGGACCTTTCTTTCTTTCTGCGAAAATCCAGCTGGATTGCATGCTGAATTCATCCCTTAAAGCTTGCAGACTTTTTTTCCAATAAATGGGGGAAAAGTCCATTCCATGCTGATGTATATGATAAAACTCAGTCTGTGAGCCAAAATCCTGAACAAGATGGAGGTCAAAAGAGCCTCAAGGAAAAAAGCTCAAGGAGAATCAACTAGCACTTTCCAGTCATCAAAACTGAACATACACAACCATAGCTGTTCACCACAGCTGAATCTATTCCCACATAAGCAAATACCTGGATGGTGAAAGCAAATAGCAGCATTACCCTAAGTGCCTCATAATCAGCCTTAATTATTAAGAACAACCATTATTACTGTTATTATTACTGTTAGACCTGATACATATAACACTGCCTTCAGAAGGATTTGAATTAGGCCTTAAAGTGTCTCATAGTAATATGGCACCAGCCTGTAATTTCCATCTCTATTTCCTGATTCTTTCTTTAGTTGTGCAATGCCATAGTAAAAATATAACTATACTAGTGGAAGAAATTTAATTTCTCAATTTCAAACTTTTTTGCTCAATCACTAAAAGAATTTTATTGTGTCAGTTTAGTTTCTCTTTTTTATAGTGTTTGCAGCAACCTATATGTAAGACCCTGACAGATACAAACAGTTTCTATAAGAGCAAAGACCTCTTCCTAACATCATTATGCTAATTTTTTGTGAGCATAGCACCTATGGGAATTTCATGTTGTCAGAGCTTTTTCTAAAAGACGTGTTATGCCACTGTATAATACAGACTGTTTCTGCTGCAACATTAAACCAAGGGAGAGAACAAAATTTAATCCCACTTGCAGAGCAGTTATTCAAAACTAAACAGAGCAGTCACTTTCAGTAGAGATAAGAACAAACTAAAACTCTGGTTCAAACCAAATCCCTGGCCTTTTATTTCACTCCCTACCTTTCTTTTTCATCACTACACAGGCCTGATCACAGTAAATCTGCTCAGATTGTCCTCTTCCCTACTCAGAATCTTGTGTTTTTGTTATGTCAGACTTTGCCAAGAGGCATTAAATGACTTTCAGTTATGGTCTGGGAAGATCTTAATTACATGTCCTAGGTCCAATTTTCTCTGTACACAACTGCCCACACTTGCAGTCTTCCTGAAGGTAACCCAAGCTACAAGCCCACTGCTCCTTCAAAAGGAATTCCAGGAGTTAAAACTCAGTCTCCTATTTACTATGCAAAATCCGTTATTACAATAAAAGTTGCTGGCTTCCCAGGAGGATGGTCCAGCTCTATCTTAATGGAGATTCTATGTCACAAAGTGTTTTACTGGGAATGTAAGTACTTTAATGAGAAAAGGATTGATTTTGCAACTGGCACAAAATTCCAATGAATGAAAATTATGTATCGATTTCTTGTTTTTAAAATTAAAGTTATCTTGCTATTCAAAATGGAAGGTCCTGCCCTTCTTGAAATTTATCCTCATAGGCCTTGGGTGAAGCTTGAAATTTTGCTCTTACACAGTGAATTCAAGAGGAGTAGACTATTAAGATGGATGGCTTTTTTATTGTATTTATTTAAGCGAGGTTAATGTTAGCTTTTTATGTAGACAAAGAAGTGGGGGCAAGAGAGTCTTGGGAATTAGATGGAAATAGATACACCAAAGGAAGTAGAAGCTTAGACTCTATCCTGCTGTCCCCAGTGTACAACAGGACTTGAAAGTTGTCTTTCGAGTTCAAGACTGAAAGTTCAGACTTTCACAGGCCTGCCTACAGCTGTGAATGCCTGGTTGGAAAAGAAAGACTCAAGGCATAAACCTGACATAAGTCCCACTCTGTCTGTGACCTGGCTGTGTATTTGAAAGCACAAAAAAAGGAGGAGGCAGAGCACTGAAATGAGTCTTGTGAAAGATGTCTCACATTGCTGCAAATGTAGACTTCATCCCTCCAAGATAAATTTTCCAAGTTGCACTGGTTTTAGGGTTTTCATTAAGCTAATGTGTTCACACCTGTAGGGCTTGATGCTTCTAGGACAAGTTCCCCAGCTGTGATGATGTTTTCTCACCCAGAAGTATCTGTAAGGAGAAGGTGTCTCTCTTCACTCTTCATCATTATTGTTGATGTACAGCATTGCTCTTTTTTTAAGAAGGCATTTTGTTGTTGTTATTATTATTATTACATTTCTTATTACTTCTTTATTAATTTACAAAATCCACTACCTAGCATCAAATTACTTTAATTTTTAAAAAGTATAAATTAAAAACCCCCCATAAATTAAGGCACCATTCCCAACAAGTGATAATAAAACCTAATAAAATCACCACTAACTTGTCACTAGCTGATGATTGAAAGGAGGGACAGAATGATAATCTGCCTAAAGCAATGTCACATCAAGAGTCATATGCACAACTTGCACTGAAGGACTCTGTTCCTTCCTGCAAATGGTATCTCATTGAGTCTAGCCAACAGGAAACCAACTATTGGAAGAGGAATCTGTATTTCTGGCTCAGGAATAATGTTTTCATGTTTGTCCTGCCTATCAGTGTTATGAGAATGCTTTCCTTTGTTCCCCCTGCTGGCACAATTACCTAAAGTAACTTTGCTCCTGTTACCTGGTATAATGTGCACGGTGAGCACCCTGTGATAAAAGTAACTAGACTGAAACCTTCCTGAGTAAAGAGTAAGGGCCAGGTTTACCCAGTGGTGTAGAGTAGCTCCACTGAGGCAGGGAACAAATAAAAGCCAACCACTGGACAGCAACACTCATGCAGCCTCGGGGTATCCTGTGGTTGTTTCTGTTCCAACGGTATTTACAGTCACTGTGCCAACAACACACAGAGGTCTCTTATTTTCACTTTTGGCTGTCTATGATGTTTGATCCAATGTTCCCTAAAGCAAATGGAAAGCTTTCTATTGGTTTCAGTGGGGTTTGGCTCTCACAGTGTTTGTGCATATCGGAATTGTTTAACCTACACTCTGCAAACCATCCACAGGCTGCTAGGATAATTTATCTAGGTCATGGCCTGCCCAAACCTCCCTCTTCCCCTGGGAAAATGTTCCCTTCCCTTCATGTGATTCCCATGATTTGGGAAGAGGGCAGCCAGGAGCAGGTAGGCTGGGTGGCTACAGGGGAAGATGTACCTGTCTGGCTTCCCACTTTTTCAGGATGTCTGTTCCTACCTGTGGTATTCCATTCTGCAATGCGTGCAAAGTCAGACACGTAAGCAGGAGCATATTAAAACCATGCATGTAGCAGCAAGCACACAGTAGCCCTGTGAATAGCCTCTGCTCCATAAAATAAGTTATGTTCCCCTGTCTGCTGGACCCACATGATCACAGTCATAACATCACGTACCCAGACCATAGAGACAGTGTGCTGGGTTAGTCTGCGGTCAGAGGGAAGGAGGTGTGTGGCTTTTGCAGCTCCTGCTCTAACCAACTTTTCATTCTTTCATAATGTAAAATTCTTCCTGGGTTGTAGCCCAAGCCTTTGAGGAGGCAAAACCACTTGCTGAATGTCATGAAGAAAGCAAGTTGCTGTGCTAAAATGCTGGCAGGAGCTCAAACCCAGCCAAAAGGTTTAGAGCAGTATGAAAACACAGCACACAAAAATCAAGTAAGCAGCACTTTTTGTCTGCTGCAAATAGCGTGCATTGGGGCAAGTTTTATCTATCATACAATAAAATGTTTTTTAAGAAAAGAAGAAGAAAAGTGAAAGAGCGTTTTCTTAAAGGGAGACCACCTGGTGCGAGCATAGCCGTGGCTGTTAGCTTTGGCAGCAGTTAAGAGAGGTCAGTATTCAGCAGCCTGAGCTTGTTGGGAGTCTCTGCTCAGTCTAATCACTGACCAAGGACATGCAATAGGGAAATTAAGGGTTTGAATGGGTTTGTAAAGGTCTGACCTGTTTTGCTGTCTCTGGAGTGACTCTTTCTAACAAAGGTACACCATGTCTGCCTAACCCTGCAAAGTGCAGTTTACAGATACCTCCAACAAATTAGGGGTATTAGCCCAGTTAAATTAATTAAAGCAATGTTAACATGCACAGACTGCTTCTGAGGCTTGGCTAACTAGCTCAAAGCGAGCTCGCGGTTTTATGCAGCTCAGACATACTTTCACAGGGCTGCGTGGGACTTCATCACTGTCACACACTGAGCACTTCTTCTGTCTTCCAGTGCTAACACTTGCTGTCTTGTGCCAACACTAGCTAGTCCCTCTATGAAAACACTTGGTTGCACATTTTGCAGCTTCTGTAAGCCATGTTCTTGGCTTAGTCTCCAGAGGCTGCAATCCTCCCTGTCTCTCTCCTGACGTGTCAACCTCCTGTTGATTTTTACTTCTCCAGCTCCCTTCAATGCCTACTTCTTGCTTCTTTATGCCAGGGACTTGAAAAGATTCAGTTTCCTTCCACTTTATGCTGTTTTCTCCCTCGACTGGGGAACATGCAGGCTCCCAATACGTTCTTCTGGAATCTCCCATCTCCTCTTTGTGCTGTTTTGGTTACATTTGCCCCAGTTATAGTTCTCATGCCCTTTCCTACCCCATATCAGAGTTTCAGTTTGACCCCAGTTCCTCTTCTTATTTTCTTGCCTGCTGGCATAGTTTTGTTCTTGTTTTAGGTCAAATGATAACTAAATCAAGCCTTGAAGGCTTGCACTTATTACAAAAGTGAGCATTTATTTGGCCCTAATTTGCTGAGAAATTTAGCTTTTTCAAATGAGTTTTCTCTTTTGAGCAGAGGTGTGATTCTAACCAAAGAGACATCAGCCAGTCCCAGGGGTTAGTCAGGGTGGGCAGCACCACAAACTGACTCCTAAGGACAGCAGTCACACAGATAAATGAGAGCATTCTTGGATGTGCAACTATAGGTTTTGTATACCCAGAAAATACATATTCCTTTCTGCAGCTCATCTCATTTTGCTATTGGCAGCAAAAAGAGCCTTGGTTCTCTCCCCTTCTTCTCCTGCTCCTGTGGAGTGTCTTGAAGGCACATCTCAAAGTTTTAGTGGTGCTTTAATGGAAATGAGATAACCAGCCCATGTAATGGGCAGTTTCCTGGCAGATTCTCTTTTCTTAAATGTACTATCTGAGTTTAATGAGTTGAAACTCACAACTATAATTAGCAAAATGCTTAAGATACTACTCTCTGAACTTAATTGAATTTAATTTACAGTCTGAACAAATACATTTACATGTTAGAGCAAATGTTTGCCTTTATTTTAAAGTATTCATCTCTTCTTATCTTCCAGACCTTAGTGAGGCAAAAGTTCACTCATTAAGCATTGTGGTACTAGGACATCTGACTTTAGTTGGCTTGAATACTGAATTTGTGAAACTTGATCCCTGAACATATCATAAAAGAACTTAAGCTCTTCTAATGGAAAAACGTTATCAGCTTTTAAATATATGTGCTTAAGCCTTAAAGGAATGCTGTGTAGTATCTATCAGCACAGCAACCTGCAAATTCACCACAAAAAAAAAAAAAAAAGGACTTAACAGTAATTAAGCTGTGGACAGTGTTTGAAAAAGATAGTGTGTTTTTGCTGGATTTAAAAATTTATTTAATTTTTATTTATGTACAATTAATTTCTAAGCATTTTGCTATGGAAAATGCTGTTGCTCTAAATTCTGTCCATTTTACTCTGTCACTATGGGAGTCTACTGAGAGAATTTTTAAAGTGATATCTATATAAGAGACAGGACAGTTTATTTTCCTATGGAATTTCCTAATATTGCAGTTAGCCAAGAATATCATGTTTTACAGATCCAAGCATCTTGAGCATAAATTCTTTGCCAACCAGAGGTCATGAAACCAAGGGCAGAAATCATTATGAGGAGCCCAGGCACCTGACTGTCTGCAGTGTTAATCCTCAGAGCCCATTAAGGTAAATAAAGGTCCCTTCTGTTCTGGACTTGGAGAGTGAATTCAGCAGCAGTTGGGGACTTTTGCTGAAGCAACCAGAAGCCAACTATTCATCAGCATATGAAGTGTTGGAAAGCTATAGATGGCAATAACCTGCAGTAGCAGGTGCAGGGGCTGGAGTTAGACTAAATAGAAGGAGATGGAAGAGGTGAGAAAAACATCAGCTTGTGAGCAGCAAAACAGCTCACAGTGCAGGCCAGCAGAGAAGCTGGCACTGAATGGGCTCTCTGCTGTCCTCCCCATGCTCCTGTATTGATATTTTTAGAAAGAGACTGCTTCTTGGGAAAAAAATTAGAGAAATCTGAGCACAGAAGTAAGATATCTATGTGTCCACAGGTGTGCAAAGGCAACTAGAAGACAAGTTTACCTCTCAGGGATTCCAATCTCATCCTGCTTTGGCAAACAGCAGGAAATTGTGATCTAAGCTGAACAGTGAAGGCTATATTCTGACTCTGACTTTCTCCTTACAGTAAACAGGCTACTAGACATCAAAGATCACTGGGCCTTATTTCTTACTGTCTCTTGGTCTTAGAAGCTAGAAAAGAGTCTCTGTCCTCTTCCTGAGTGTCATGGGTAAAAACATCAATGTGCAGGTCCGTGATTTCAAATTTGATAGTGGTCAGAATTGCCAGATGGGATTCATTAAACTGTCAGACCAGACACTCTGCCTAGTGTTTGCCTCTGGTAGTCTTAGGAGAGGTAAAAGTAAGTTATTGTGGTTTAAAGGAATATCTCTGAAAGTTCCCATGCTGCAACATGACTTGAGACATGCCGGGTGCCATTGGACTGGCCGGGCTGGGGGCAGCCAGCACAGCACCCACAGTGGCAGCAGCACAGGGATGAGCCTGAGTGGATGATGATCAGTAAAACACTAGAGCTGATTTAAAATTTCATCCAGATATGTCAGCAGGACCTGCAGCAACCTTAAAGTGTTGCCTGAGTATACAGTTGGACCAAGCCCCCACCAGTAGTTTAAAACTGCAACATCCAGGCCCAAAGGAAAGCTGATTTTGCCTGTGCTGGGTGAAGGTGCTGTGGTTCCTTTTGGTGTGTGTGAAGTTTGTTTGTTTGTATCACTGCTTGGCTCATTATTAACTTGCCTCTTTTGATCATTACACCTGTATGAAAAGCGAGTGGGGAGAAGCCCACAAACTCTGGCTCCGTGGTTCTCACAGCTCACGTTGTAAACGCTGTTGAGTTTTATTACATTAACCATTAGCCTCAGCACATACAAAAGAGCTCATTTTAATTTGACAGCTCTTTCCAAATAGGTGTGCATGGGAAAAGGCCTGCACTGTGTGGGGCGGGCTGTGACCTTGCCCCTTTGGGAAAGCGTGTCCTGGGGCCTTTGTGCAGCTGGCCCGGCTGGGTGGCAGCCCCGCGTCCCCTCCTGCGGCCACGGATGGTGTGGCACAGTGGAACTTGCTCTGGGCTTTGTGCAGCCTCCGTAGGACTGTAAAGCCTGCTCTCATGGCTCCTGCCTGCTCTGTCTCCTCTTGGTTCAAACCCAGGAGCCTGTTTGCGTTTTTCAGGCTTCCCAGCCCAGCAGAAGTGGAGGGGGAGCCCCCTGGCCCAGTGTGTCTGGTCACAAATGTGCACAGCAGCCCGGGATGCCCAGGGAGTGATCCGAGTGCAAGGAGGAAGGATATAAGGATAGAAACCTCATACCTTCTTTTCTCTCACACCCACACACCTACTCCTGCATAAGGACGAAGCTCTGATCCCATGCCTGTGGCTACCCTGCTTCCTCTTGAATCACACCACCCACAAAGTAAGCAGGCTTTAAAACTTGGCATTAAGAAAAACAGAAGTAGATTTTCCTGCTGTTAAATTAATCTGCCAAGGCAAACCCATCCCTTATAACATGAAACTTTAACAAGCTCTTGCATTGAGATGCCCTAATTTGAACAAGGAAAAGTTTGCAGGGAACTCAGAGCTGAATTTTCACTCAGAGATAAGGCTATATACCTCTCTGCCTGTAAGCCCACGGGTATTTAAAAAAACCCACAAAACAAAACAGAATGTCTTTACATATTTAAATAAATTAAAATGAACCTGCTCTAGATGAAACATTCAATTCAATTCCTTAACTGAGTTTCTAAAGGGTGAGCTCCACTACAAAAGAAACTTATTAAAGAATAATGAAGACTGTCAAAAACCATATGCTTAAAAGCTAGTAAATAACAAAGTAAGGCTTTTAGTCATCTTGACTGGACAAGCTGAGGTCACAAAGAAACAACAACACATCCAGCACCATGGCAATGAGTTTTTCATGCTTCTCATCTTCAGCAATTTCTTTTTCAGAAAGATGTCTTCCTTTCCTTCAGTCAGACATTCTCTTCTTTTAATCACTCTCTTTAGTCTGACCCTCTGAAATAGAAATTCTCTTTTATGGAATATTTTATTTGAAGTGGTGTACTTCTTTTTCTTTTTTTTTCAGCTGAAGTTATGTTTACCTCCCTTGGAAGCACAAGCAACTGAATGAACGAATAACATATTCTAAGCCATTGTTGAAATGCTTTTTCAAACAACTTTGTGTTGGATGGATCCTGGGGCTGTCATTTACTTGACATTCATTTATACTGAATCAGTTAATAAGTCAGATGTTGTGTCATGTTAAGCATTTTTTCCTTGTTTATTTTCCCTGCATTAATAGCCATATTGCAATTGTACACAATGCCCTGAGCAAAATTTAATTCACTGGCACTGATTTACAACTGTAGAACATGTTCTGATGGGGATAGCTGTTGAAAAAAAATCATTTTAAAAGCATATGCAAACATAAAGAACAATCAGTTGACATCTAGTTTTTGCTGTGTGGGAACGAAGTAGTTGTTAATTATTTTATTTTTGTTGTTGTTGTTTCCTCTTTTATTCCTTATAAGTAGGCAAATGTTCAGTGGTGATCAGGTGCTGGTTTATCTTAAATATTGTTTGACAGCCTCAGGGTTAACAGAAATCTCGCTGCAAAATGTTCGTAAACTCACCATGACAAGAGCAGAGACTTGGAGTACTGTGCTCAGTCATGTAAGAATGAGTCTGAAATTGAACTTAGAAGCCAGTAATATCTGAACAATCAACACTGCCTATGTTACACTTTTTTAAGTAAAGGAAATCAGTCTCCAATGTGACCTTGATGTGTAAACAAGAGGTAATTAATAAAGGCATTGGTGCAATTTCATGGAGCATGAACTTCCTCCTCCAAAATATTAGCACTGAAAATCAAAGTATATTTTAGTATTTATGATGTCCAAACTTTTTTTAAAAACCAACCAAAAAAAAAAATAAACTAAAAACAAAACAAAAAAAAAACCCAAAAAAAAAAAAAAAAAAAAAAAAAAAAAAAAAAAAAAAAAAACCAAAAAAAAAAAAAAAAAAAAAAACAAACAAAAAAAAAAACAACCCAACAACAACAACTATAAAATCTAGAAGTCTGGAGTTGCAGAGCCAGAATTTGATGGCTAGATGACACTGGAGGAAGTATAAGGGAACAGAGGAAATGCTAATCCTGACCCTGGGAATAACATGATAATGTGGTTCTGCAGCTTGTACCTTCAGTTTCAATTCTTCTTTTTTTCCAATTCTTTTACTACAGCCAACCAAGTAACAAAACCATTTTATCTTTACCTTAGTATCCTATGTCTAAACTAGGAAACAGAATATATCATTTGCAATGAGAAGATATTATAAAACTACAAAGTTTTGTTCCAGTCTCATTCTGACACTGCTCAAGATTTTTGGATAAGCCTCATGCATAATATAAAATAAGAATATTTAACACAGGCCATCTGTAATTTCTGTGTCAGTAGTAAGCCACATAATTGTTTTGAAAATATACATCATTCATTATATATGAATAATTACATAACATAAAAATGACATTAAATGCTTGCAAAGCATCCTGCTTTGGAAAAAAGGGAGGGAAGGGAAGGGAAGGGAAGGGAAGGGAAGGGAAGGGAAGGGAAGGGAAGGGAAGGGAAGGCACATGGACAAAACTTAATTTTCACTCATTCATTTCACTCATGCCATCAATGTCAAACTAGGATTCCTAAGTTTTATTGTACGTAATTATCTCTGCAATTTTTAAGTCCTAGAACTACTAGCTAAGCATCACATGCAACACTGACAGGCAAGTGCAGTGATCTGTAGCATCTACTTAGTTCATGTTATTTGAAATTCAAACTATACTTGTGAAGCAGGACACCCATTTGAAGGTCTCATAAATACTTTAATCTACTTTTTTTTGAGTCTAGTGGTAGCTACCTTGCCTGCTATAATATTATTTGTCTCAAGGTTTTGCACTGAAAAGCTACTGGAAATTTATTTACATTTTGTTTGGCTTTGACCAAGATAACTTCTATTTCTAATAGGATTTGTACACTTACCATTGGACATGATCAAGATTTGGAAGTTCCCCTTTAATATGTTTTTGCGATCCTGATTGTTTTTCTTTACAAATCTGAAAAATAGCAAATGTTTCGCATACAGAATTTCAAAACCATTGCACTAAGTGAAAAATTAGAGGTTTACTTCCTTTTCATATTCTTTGATTATGTATGTCAATAGAATGGCAGTAGCTGTCAATTTTGTGCTTTGTCGTTCACTTAGTTTACATGTCTGCATAAGAGGCTAGATGATCTTGGCCTTTTTAATATATATCACAGCTTATGAGCAGCACTAAAAAGAAGCGATAAAAGGGAAATCACAGTTGGTCAAGCTCTGGATCAGCTGTGTCTAGGCACTCAGATTTAGCTTAGCAATAAGGACCAGCCATCCACTGAGGAAGAGCCTTCCTAGAATCTCAGTCCAAACTGGAAAGAAACATTAGGTGATTTTGAAACTCTTAAGTGTTTTAGGGCTTAGATTTTCTGGCCAAGTGCAGGAGGTCAGCGTGACAGCGGGCTGTGAACAGGGCTATTCCCATGGTATTTATGAATGCAGGTAGAGGAGAAAGCATTTTCATGCAAGACTCCCACCTGAGTTTTGCAAACACAGAAACAACAATCCCACTCGATTCAAAATATGAGCCTGATGTGTCTGCACAGATAATACAAACCACAGTACCAGAAAAACACATACAAAAAATAAAAAACATCACTTTCTATGGAATGTCTCAATATTCATTTGTTATTTCTTTCTTCTTTTACTGCACTGCTGTAGACAATTTCTCTTGTTCTGTCTCACTTTGTTCTTGGTTAGTGGCACTTGCCTGAAATTAGTTTCTAATTGGGATAAATGAACTGCATGTATTCATGGGGCCTGGGCAGTTGTTTTTGGCTTCCAGCAAAAAGCAGTGAACAAGCAAATTCTGGTGGCTGCTGACAGCTGTTTCACATAGGCTCGTGTTATCAGGGCAAACACATGTAAACGATATGAATAAATAACATGCAAATGTTTATAAATTGAGTGAATTTAACTTTATCAGATTATCCTCAAGCTAGTTTTAGACTGAATTTAGTGGCACTAAATCCTTTAGCAAGTACCACAGGGTAATGCTTCTTATCAACACAGTGAGAGTGTGGTTCCTTTTTTTTAAACTTTCCACTTGATACTCATGGTGCAAGAATTTCTCGCTGAAGACAAAGCAAGGTCAGCAAGCAGTTTGTAACATGCCTCCTGGGTGTGTACTCACAGGAGCAGTTCACCATCCCATCCTGCCAAAAACCCACCAAACCAATACATACAGAAGTATGTTCTTATTTTCTAGCCAAAATCATTGCTGGGTCTGGCTTTCAAATGTTGGCACCTACAAAATGCTGTACAAAGAAACATTTAATGTGAACTGTAAATCATAGTGGATGTTAAACAGTTGCTCAGTTTACCTGGATATCAAGAATGGTTTGGGAAATTGGAGAGAGAATCCTCCATTCATCTTTCCTTTTTTTCTTTTTAAGTTAGAAATTCACTGCAAAGGAAAGATTCATTTGGGGTAAGTTGTCTCAGTCTCCTGTGTTCCAAACAGAAATCACTGCAAGAAGCAACCAAACATATTAGGAAACCTCCACTGAAGTATGGTGAACACTTACCGTTCTATACATATACAACTCTGTCAATTTACTGTAAAATTGCTTACCATCACTGCAATTAATTTGCGGATTATACAAAATTCTTTTTAGGCCTGACATTTACAGTGACACCTTCAACTGAGTTCTGCATTGGTAATATACAGTGTTGTTGAGTAGTGAGGTCTTGTTTAACCAGTTTACTTCACAATTTCCACTTTCTGCTTCTGCTGGGATCTGTTCTTGTCCCTGTTTTATTTATGAAAAATTGCTGCTTGCCCTTTAATATGTTAAATTGTCATTTTATTGCTTCTGCTAAATATGTTTTTATCCATAACCCTATAGTGGCTAAATTTATCTGTACATTTAATGCCATTGATTCAATTACACTCTGAATGAATACTGCATATTGAATGTTACTCTTCTTTTTTGCTGAATATACATGGGAACTAACTAATAGGATTTTGATGTAAATCAAGAACTAAGATATTAGAAATGTGTAAATATCTTTACCTCCAAAAGTCCTTGGTGATTTTACTAAAGATGTAGTGCTTGTAGCAGAATTGACTTACAGTGAGATTCAAAGGTGAATCCAAAACATGCCTGCATTTAAATTCAAATCAATAAAACTTCTTTGAGTCCTTAGTATAAAAATATTGCATGGTCACTTGATTATTTTCCTAATAAAGGTTTTGGATTCTGATAATTGGTTGTTATTATAGTAGCTGCTTCCACTACATATTAAAAATGTTTCATCTCTAGCTAACATTTCCGGGGCTTTGGTATCATATTATCGGAACTTCATCCTCTGATTCACTATAAGATAGCCTCTTCCTTTTACATAAAACTACCTCTTAATTTTTTACTTGACCAACAGAATAGACTGTTCTTTCTGGATTTGAAATCAATTCAGCACAATACATGTTCACATAATTTCTTGTCTATGACCTGGAGCCTGGTTTGTTCCCTGCCTCCTATGAAATTTGAAGGACTGCAGACGCCTTACTCCTTTCTTGCCCAATTTTCTCTCTTTTCACTTTAACAAAATTCTGATTACACCTGCTTTCAGAATGAGATGTTCTTTTGAGAATGTTCCTTCTAAGAGGGCTTTTTTTTTTATTTCCAGAAGTACAGTTTGATGCTTAAATGGCCTTGGGAGTTAATCACTTCTTCCCCACTAGGCCTTAGATTTGCAACAAAGTAATTCTGAGAAAAATATCTGGCAGCTGAAATTATTTTATTTCTTTTTCTGGCATATTGTCAAGGTACATTTACCTGTGTTAAAAGCACCAAATGAAACCCTTATAAAAATAAAATCTGTCAGAGTAAAGTTTCTTGCTGTTCCACTTCTTAAGCATTATGTACAGTTTTATGTTCATTTATGTGTTCAGAGATTAAAGAAAACGTTTGTAGTGTTCAGTCCTGAAAGAAAGATTATAAATAAGTTATTCCTCTCAGAATAATCTGGATTTGACAATTTTTACTCAAGACATTTTGGTGGATATCAAGAAAATCAGATTCTGAGAGAAGACAAGCACATCCTCCAAAATGTTATTAGATAAAAACTCAGATTATTGTTTTCATTAAAGGAACTTATTTGTGGGCCACTCTGAGGCACAGATATTATTCCTCATGGTACCACAGTGCATAGATGGGGAGGAGATAAGTCTTTCATTCCTGCAGAGGGAGTTTGGTGCCCAAATCCTGTTGGCACAGCCCTTGTGCCTGAAGCCCTGAGTCTGTAACACAAGCAACAATGGTTCCTGTCTAGTGCTTCTACAGACATTGAGAATAACAATTCTCATCAAAAGTCTGGAAAAATAAATACTCCTGAAAAGTATATGTGTGGTGATAGCCATTTTGTAGTCAAAATGCCATCACAGAGACACCAGAACTTTGGGTTACACTAAGTCACAAATGTCAATGTACTTCCACATGCCCCAAAGTAGAGATTTCACTCCAGCTAAAAAGCACCATGTGACAGAGGAAGCAGATGTTTAATGGCTGCACCATTGACAATGTGTTTAACTGTTATTAATATTTATAATTCAGTAATGATAACCATGGCTCCAAAGTGCACTAAATGCACTCTCGTTATTGCTTTAAGTTAAACCTTTGTCTCAGTTAATTGGCTATGTGTCCCACTCCTATGCAACCCATATGGCAAGGCCAGGAAATAATAATATTGTTGTCCTGGAAAAAATCAGTGACTGCTCTTGAGTGACTGTTTGGTCTCCAGACAATTACTGAACTGATTTAGCCATGGTCATGTTAAACACCCATCCTTCAGCCTCAAGGAAAGAAATAATTAAACTGCATTTAGTGAGATTCCTAGAAACAACAAGCCTTGAACAAAAGCTGCTACCTGTGGCCTCAGAGGCTTACTGGTTATAACTGCAGGGACATAAAGCTGGCATGGCAAGTTTGGACAGGTATTTCAGCAGAAAATGTGAATATAAAGCCATCAAAGTGAGAAAAGGTGGCATGGGTGTGGCCAAATAAAATGAAGGAAATGTTTTGTTCTGGGAATCGGTGGAAAGAAAAGCTGGGGAATTTCTTATCAGGAGAGTGGCAGTTTATAGCTAGAGAGCTCCAGGAAACATCCTGTGGTCTTTCAAAATGAAGATGGACCAAAGAACACATCCAAGCAGTTTTCCTTCTCTTTGTCCTTGAAACAGAAAGCAAGGCTGCTGGCATTTGGCTAAGGGGTCATGCCAAAAGGGTTAACAGACATGCAACTTTGATCTTATACAATGCTTTTAACTAATAGCCTAAAAATAATCAACAGATCGTGACAGCAGTACTGTACTTCATACTTGTATATAAGAGTTTTTTAAAATGTTTGTATATTTAGTTAGTCTCCAAGCCTTCCTTTCATATAATTAGAGAAAATGTTTTTACTCTCACACAAGATTGGATCTGACCAAAGCAAAAGAGAACCCAAACATTGGATGAGGGATTGAAATAGCAGACTGCAGTTTTGCTTATATCTGTATCACATACACAACATTCAGTTATATTTAGCAGAGACAGACCCTTTCACTCACCTCCCAGGGTTCTCAAGAGAGGAGACTGAACTTTCTGAAGTTATCCACTGCAGTTTCCTTTTCCAGCCAAAACATCCTCCTGGCCACTGGGTCACAGCATGAAGTACATTGACATTCAGTATCTAAACCATGAAGAATTGTTAGATAACTAACCATTGCTTGTTTTTCTTTGAATTTTCTCCTTCAAAACACTGGTAGCATTAATAATCAGTCAGTTATTAAATCTCCCTGTGCCAGAGTGTATTCATAAATATGTGACAACTTCATGTCTAAAGACAGAAGAAATGATCAGTAATTCAGACAATATTCATATTTTAATTAAAAATAAACAAAACATTAAAAACAAAACATATGAAGTCAAGAAGACACCAAGCAATGTTAAAACAGGTTGTTAGTTGAAAATGTTTCATGAAGCTCCTTAAATCTGGAACTGTTTTCTTCTGCCTCATCAAATCTCAATTCAAAACACATTCCCTGTCCCTGCTCATTTCCTCTATTCCATTTTGGTATATACCGAGAAGTCATGTCCTGTTATTGGTCGAAAAGTGCCATGTGCTAGGGTCATACAGCCTTACTTTAACAATATATTTAGATTATTGGTGGAAAATAGTAGTAGAATCACACATTCATAAATGCAGATAAGTGCACTCCTACCATTATGTTCAACATTACCCATGGACATCCTGATTTTTGTATGCTATGTTAATAAAATGGAGAGCATAATTGCTCATATTTCTGACAGGTATTACTCATAGTTTCAGGATCTTCTGGAAGCTGCCAGATATTCAGGGAAATGTTTAAGTCCTAAACATTACATTAATTCTGTATTTCTAATATGAAATTTCAGATGATCCAATGTTTGTTATACCCTATTTGCTATTCATCATTTGCTATTCATTATAGTTGTATTTATAAGTCTCAGTTACCTAATCAGGAAGTGCAGACAATAGTATGTGATTTGGTTGACCAGTCAAACACTTCAAATACTGAATAGATGAAACTACTTGAGAACAAAAAAATAGGCTGAAATCTGTTCATATAAAACTGTTCAGTGAATACTTACAAATAACAAATGTGTTTGTAGAAATCAGGATTGTTTCCAGAATGATTCATGAGCTGCAAAACGGCCAAATTAGCAACAAACACTATCTGCAATGGATAATTCAATCAGTCATAGATTGGTTTAGCAGAATCATTGACAAGAAAGTTCAGCAGAATCTGTGATTCTCTTCTCCAGAAACATTGAGTAGCATTTTCTTTCTCTGCTTCACCATGAAAGCTGACTGGGAAACATACTCTCTTCAAACTCTTGTCTTCCCTTTCTCAAGTCTCCAGGTATTTTTTAGTCATGTTCATTGGTAATAAATTGAGCATTTGTTTAACCTGCAACCCCATGCCTGTGTAAGTACCAAAATAAAATAGTCAACCAGTTTTGAAGTTTAGCTTTAGAAACATGGCTTGACTACTTTTGGACAGCCCCAGAAAGACGGGGCTTGACACATGAGTGTCAGGACCAGATCCTCTCCACTTTCCATGTTTGCAGTTACCTGTGAGAGCCACAAGGAGAGCAGAAGCTGAGTCTGCTCCTGTCTGTCCAGGCAGTCAGAGCAGTGCTATAACCATGTCCTGATGGGGTGACTGATGGCTGAGCTGAACTGCAGAGTGACAAACTCATACACACATTTGGCAACCCTGTTTGAATAATATTCTAGCACAGGGAGCAAGATTGACACCTCCTACCTTTTACCATGTCAGGGACTATTCTACTTAATCATCTAGGTTCCCATAATGAAAAGAGGAAAAATTATCTCTGTTAAGTCACACGGAACAACAGAGATGACTGACTGTGGTAGGAGACCAGATGATGAGCCTTTGGGAGATACATGAAGGGGAATCAACAGGATGATGTTAGAAATGCCCAGTATCATGTGTGGCCTCCAGAGGCCTCTCCAGAAGGCTGTGGGTTTGTCCTAGGTCCTCTACTATAACTGCACTTGTGTCCAGCATATTCTAAGTTCCATTAAATCAAAGTAGATGTCATTATATGGGCAGATGAATTGGTGTTTTATGTGACAAAGGATGCATTTTACCAATGTTATTGAATAACTACTCTTAAATGTCTCCTCTTGACTGTGTTTTGGTGAGATGCTCAATGGCATGGTCTAGATTTCCTTTATTATTTATTTAAAATCCATAACATGTCTATAAAATGCTAGAGATGTAACTTAGCTGTTACATATTACAACAAATAACCCATAATAATATGAAAGGATCACACGGTTTCAGAGTATGGCGTGGTGAAATTTCTTCCTTTGCTTTAATGACATTTGCAGTTACCTCTCTATGTTTGTGCACCACCAGGTTCACAAAGCCCAGAACAGAGGTTGGAAGGGAAGTCAGAAGAAAATGCATTTGCAGCGTGTACAAGATCAGTGAATGAAATACGTGGTCTCACCCTGGCTCCCAGCTTGCTCCATGCTCTTTGGAGTGTAGGAAAAACAGTGGGATGTTACTGTCTTCCACCTGACCACAGCTTGTGGGGCATGCAAGTTATGGGAAATACTCAGCTTATTCCTCACTCCTCCTCTCTCACTTATTTTTCTATATGTATTTAGTGTTTCTTGTTTTCCTTACCAACTCCTTTTGACAAGCTACAATGCAATCAGCAGTAAAGCAGCCATGCAAAGCAGGAAAAAGTGTCACAATGAGCTGATTGATCAAATATTTCTCAATTTATTCATATACTGCGTACAGTATTTACTTCAATTTCCTCATAACCTGCTCCATCATCACTTTAATATATCGCATCAAGCTGCAAAAGCTGTATTAATTGTCCTGCTTCTTAAACTATGGGAATGGTTTCTTTGCTACTCACATTTTGGATACACATGATTATAAGAAAAATCTGCTGTAGGTTTCAAAATGCTCTCTTTAATGTGTATAACCATGTTTGTTAAGTAACAAACCCATGAAAATAGAAGGCAACAGAATGAAGTACATCAGGACAATACTGAAAAATTGTTCATTTTAACTTACAGCACTTGTCACAAGGAAATCTCAGCTTGAAATTCACATTTACATTTGTTTAATTACTTTAATCCTAGGATGCATTAATCTTCAATCCTAGAAGTGGGAATAAATTTAAGGTAAGTTAGCATACCTACCTCACTGCTTGTTTTGTTGTTTTGGGTTTTGTTTAATGTATCTGAAGCCTATATCTGGCTATGGAACGATCTTTTTTTCTCTCTCTCTCTCTTTTTTTTTTTTTTTTTTTCTCCTAACAAGAACATGTTGCTGTTTTACAAGCCTTAAAGGAATTTTTTTTTAGATTAATTAAAAAAGGCTTACCAGGCTTGTACTAGAAAAAAAAACAGATGGGATGACTCTACTTACAGAGTCATTCATTTACATCAGAGCTTGAAATGAGTGTGGCTGCTCAAGTGCGTCAAGCTGCACAAGGAAAGCACAGTTTGGACAGCAGCAGAGCCTATTGCAGCTAATGAAATGTTAATGCTGGGAGCCCAGGAGTGACCTCAGGTTACCAGATCTGGCAAGATGCTTTTACCCACCTCGAGTTGAAAAGTGTCACAAAGGAAAGCCTACATGTTCACTGGAGAAACTCTTTAAAATAGAAGCATCATAACGTCTCTGAGTCACAGAGCTTTGCAGAATGCAAAGAGGTCACAGCGTGGTCATCCCCTTGAGGAAATCTGAGTAATATAAAAATTTTCTGCCCTCTGACTTAACAGCATGGGTGGCTGAGCTATTTTACCACTCAGGAAGTCTTGAACAGCAAAAATGCTGATCAGAGGACAAAAGTTGTAGTACTGTTTTCCTTCCCCATTCAGTTTCTTTCACGTTTATTTTGATATTGGGGGTTTTAAGTTGCATGAAATTATATGGCTGATTATTTCTCCCATAGTGTTCTGGAAAGAAAATCCTATATGACTTGAAAAGAAGAAAAGTTTTTTTTCCTTTTTTTTTTTTTTTTTTTTTTTTTTTGCTAGAAAAGAAAAACAAAAGGGTGTATATGAAGGAAGCAGAAGGTAAATTAAATTTTAGAGAAAGAAAAGAAATTAAAAAATGGTATAGCTCAGCCATATGTAGGAAGACATGAGTGCTCACACGTATGCATTCTTTGTCAGTATAAAAATAATACCTAAATATATGCAAACAGATCAACTCACACAGACATTCCTATAGTCATACAGAAGTATTAGCACAGGCATATATTTCTGCATTCCTTCTAGTCATATGACATTATATATGGCATACATTAAACCATCCCTAAGTTTCTTTTCAAGGCTGAGGATCTCCAACCTATGAAGCTGCTGTTTATGTAGAAAGCATTGATCTATCTAGAAATCTTTTAGTCTAGAATACTTGGTTTTCAATAATTTTCACAGTTTGTTTCTGCCAGAATATGGTGTTTCTGAGAATAATACAGAGTCAGTCTTACTGGGTAGTTGGAGGTGGTGTATCTCCTAAAAGCACACATATTTGCCTTCCATTAGAATGCTTTTTCATCTCATCTCAAACTTATCAATAAACTTTTTGAAGCATAAAATTTTTCATAAGGATGTTAAGGAATGAAGTAAAAAACTTAGAAATGATAAAATTATTAAGAACTCTTCAACAAAACACAACTGCTAACACCTATTTATCTTCTGGCTCCTGTTCACACATTCATACGTGGTAAAGTAGAAAACCCTGCTGAACTGGTTTCTTGGTTAGGTTTGCTCCCATGTACCCTACAGGTTATATCTTGCCATTAAGATAAGATTTTTGGGATAAGGACTATCTCTTGACTCCATATTTGTATGACAGTCAGCAGAGTGACTACTGCAAAACACAACAAAAGGGAAAATTCCTACTCACAAGGCCATAGTTAGATGAATGCAGTACCAGCTGTTCTGACTCAGGCCCTGATTTGGAGCTTTCTGACTCCATCTTGCTGAGTATCTTCTGTCCATCAGTATCCACAGGTAAAAATCCAAGGGAAGAGCAGGAATATGTAGTCCTTTGCATATTATTCAGACTACTACTATTTTCAGCTCAAGGATTCCTTATCTTGGTGAGATTTTCCTATTTAGTCATCTCCAGAGGGCAATTCTTGCAAATATTTGTCCAGGCTGCCCATTGATGCCATGTAAATTTTATGCACAATGTCCTCCAGCAAGCTCTCCCACATGTCCATCATTCATCATATGGAGAACCATCCTCTTTAGTTAGTTCTGAACCTGCCCCTTGTGTGTGAACATGATGGCCTCAGTTCTCATTTTTGGCAAAGAAAATGTACTGAAAATCTTCATGTCACCCATAACTATGTTGATCTCCACCAAACCATCCCTAAGTTTCCTTTCAAGGCTGAGGATCTCCAGCCTATGAAGCTGCTGTTTACGTAGAAAACATTTCTGAAAAAAAAGGAAACACCCTTGTTGCCCTTTTGAGGACCTTTTAAATCCTAATACACTCCAGAGACCATTTTATAAGTAGAGCTTGTGTGCATCACTTTACATATATCTACATTGCATTTCATCTATCATTTTATTGCCCACCCAGAGACCATTTTATAAGTAGAGCTGGGACTGCTGTTCCTTGTATGCATCACTTTACATATATCTACATTGCATTTCATCTATCATTTTATTGCCCAGCCACTCAGTCTTTGAAATACTTCACAGTCTGCCCTTGTCCTACAGGTCTGAATAACTTTGTGCCATCAGCATATTTTCTTATTTTACTGCCTACTTTCTTTTCCAGGTAATTTTTTGACATTTTTCTCTGAGGCAGTGCTGGTTTAACCAGCTGGTACCTGCTGCACACCCTCAGCACAGCTGGAATAGCTGTCCATGACCTGGGCTGAGGTGACACAGTGACCTGGATCAGGAACATGACCTGCAGTCTTTCATGCTGGACTATTTTTAAATGGAAAGGCAGGAATATGGCAGCTTATTCTTCCACTTCCCCAATGCTGAGGTGAATGAACAATCTTAGCCTATTTAAAGCATTTCCCTATTTCAAATATCAACTTCAAATGCAACACTCAACACATACATTTTCATGGCCACTGTACATAGTGTTCCAGATGATGAATAATACAAAACATAGGGAAAAGAAGAACAGGTAAATGCATCCTGCTTGGATTAATCACTATCAGAAGAGACTCCAGTAAAAAAAAAAAGAAAAAATATTAGGCCACTAACCAAACTCTGTAGAAATGTTAACCAAGAAATCTCATTAGGAAGAGGATAAAAGAGATATGGATTAAAATTAGTATGGTTGGAGCATATCTCTAAACATTGGGCATCCTAATGTAGACAGCAAAGCTCTCTTAATTCCAATCTCCCTTCAGCCAACAAAGATGGGTATTTTTAGGAAACAATTCACAAAGTATCTTTCACATACCTACATTAGAAAGAATTTCAATTACTGTATTGATTATATCACCACTAACTATAAAGAATTTGGGGAAATTAGTTCAGAAGTAGACATCTTCTGCTGTTTTGGACCCCACCTTCAGACTGTCCACCTTGTTCACGTCTAGAAATAGTTAAATAATGTAAAAGATGATAGCGCATTCATTGGAATTAAAGTTTAAACACCTTAGTTTACACCTTTGGACAATTTCTCAGGATGACTCCCCAGGTCATCTCACTCATCCTCTGTCAGCCAAGACAGACATCATGAATGATATGTGCAATTTTTCTTCACGTATCACACTTGTCCTCTGCTCAGAATTTCTAGCATGAGCAATAAGTTAAAAAAAAAAAATCTACTTTCAAATGGCTACAGCAATCTCAGTGGTAGCTGTTTATCCACAACCATTTGAGCAGTATTTCAAAACAGTGATCAAAATTGGTTAGTAACAGAGAAAAAAATATAAGTTGTTTTCTTTGTGTTTTTTCATTTCCTTCCCTTGATCAAAATCAATAAGTAAAAGATTTAGAAATTTATGAACTACTGAAAACCAAGGTCCAGGATAGAAAACATTATACAAAATTAATTATAGTGATCATTGTTGCCATGATTGTGATTTACAGCACATTCCTCTGCTTGTAGTAAGAAAGACATAAAACAGAATATGGAATTAGTTGGAGAGAAAACTTTTTCTCTGTGTTTTCCTGAGTGCCAGATTTCTAAAAATTCCCTGGCTGTGATGAGTTTCCTCCTGCATTGCAATCACCTTGTGGGTGGCTTTATTTCCAAATGTGAAAGGCATTAGATAGTGTGGCCAAATACAAGGTTAGCTGCCCTTCCTTAAGGCAAGCAAAGGAAGCAGAATGGGATGCTGAAAAGTGGGATAACCTTAAAGCTGTGGGACATCTGGTTGGCCTGTACAAGATGGAATCAAGCAGCTGCTAAAGTGTCATAGGAATGCTCCACAGAGGCACACAGGAATTATCATTCCAGATCAAACTAATGGTACCAGTACCAGATGCTTCAGAGGAAGACATAAAACTTCCATAATAGGCAATTATGCAACAACATGTTCAGAAGGGAAGTTTCTCCTTTAATTCTCAGCCATTTAGTGCATGATTTATATCCTCAAGAATGTGGATTGATTTATGTCCTGGAGAAACCACAGTTACCCTAATAATTCATAAAATGGCTAATCCTGTTTTTTGGTTTTTTTTAATATCAACGAGCTTTTTCTACGTGTTGTAGCTGTGTATCATTAGGAAACAAATATGAAGAAATACTGAAACCAACTGAAACTCAAGGAAGAATGTAGAGGGAAAATGCAATGATGTAAATTAGAATATGGCCAAAAGGCCACGAATAATCTCAAAAAAATATAATAACACATGTTTTCTCTTTAACCACTTGACAGCAATAAGAATGGTGGATGTATAGCTAACAAAGCACAGGTTGGAGCATTCAGGTGTGAGGCTGTGGGAAGCCTCACACTGCCAGTTCCCTGGATGAGGCCCTCTTCCTTCCTTTCCCTTCCCTGTGTCTGAGCTGCCAAGAACCCTGCCAATAGAGAGGAGAAGCACCAACAAGGGTGCTCTCCATTCCCATTGCCTTAGCCACTAAACATAAACCAGATTCTGTGACTCTGTGATGAAAATACACCTTAAGTCTCATTCTCCTCACAGGTTGTATACTCTCACCACATGGCACACAGTCTGGTATTATCTTGGCAGCTTTTGCAGCTTTAGTCCAAATTGTGACCAGGCCATTGAGCTGCTTCTGAGGGCTGTTAAATGAAAGACCAAGGCAGTAGAGTTGTGTTACTGAGACAGCTTCTCAGAGGAGAGCATTAAACACCCATTGGTCAGGGCTGCTGCAGTAGACTGAGCAATTTCTTTTTCTCTCTCTGAGTGTGAGCATGTATTTTAAAGTATTTATGTTAAGAAAATGCATGCCAGGATCTGAATGTTTGCTAGGGGTATGACATGACAGGCACACATGCTACAGCTGTGTACATCCTGCTGCTGCCAGAGACTGTATTTCATTCGGAACTACTTTAAAAAAGTAGTTTAAGTTTTATGGCAGCCCACAAAGTGCACCAGCGTATAAACACATTCTCATCTGAAAGAGGAGACTTGGTCCATGCTACCACTGTTGAGTCAGTACAAAATAGTGAAGATATAAATGGGAAATATCCATTTAAACATAAGCAGACTGAATAGCTAAGTTACCCAAGTATTTCTTAGATGTGAGGAGCCACTGTGCTAATCTAACTCAGTCTTTCTAAAACACATCCTGTTCTGAGCTACAGATTTCCAGAGACAGAGTTTTGCTGTGATCCTTGTTAAATTGTTCCAGAGGTTAATCATCCTCTTCATAAAACTAATGCCTCTAAATTGGAATTTTTCCAGCTTCAGCATCCATCTACCACATTTTGTTATGTCTTTGTCTGTTGAACTGAAGAACCCCTAATTATCAAATGTATTTTCTCCATGGAGATACTTATAAACTGTGGTTATGTCATCTGTTAACCTTTCCTTTGATAAACTAAACAGATTGAACTCATTGAATTTGTAATCCTTGTTTTCTTGTCCTCTAACCATTCTTGTACTTCTCCTCCAGATTGTTCACCTCCCCTCCCAAGATTGCAGGCAACTACATAAGATGGTGAATCCCAGAACTGAAAATATTAATGCTGTCACATTAATAATAACCACACAAAATACAAAGATATAACAGCCCAACTTCTCCCCAGTAGTCCAAGCATCACAAAACCATATTTGTTCAGTTAACATTCCCTGTTTATATTTGGAGACCTAACAGTTAGTCAGTTCTAATAAACTCAATGTGGTCTGTGTTGATTTTTAGTCATTAGAGTTTCTTAAAGAAATGCTTGCTGGGTACTCAGATGAATGCCTGACATAAATCCATATATATTATATCAATGTTATTTACCTTTATTAACCCAGCTTGTAATCCCACCAGAGAGAGACATCTGGCTGGTTTGACAAGAACTATTTTCATAAACTCATGCTGATTGACATTTAATATATTATGCTCTATTGGAAGTTGCAGTATCCCAAATGTTATCATTTCATAAGGAATTATTCTATCAGCTGTTGAAAGATGAGGTTCCATCCCTGTGGAAATTCTGTTGGTCATTTTGTATTAACTTGATTCTAACTTCTATTAAACCTCTCTCAGCCTTTTGTCATATACTATAATGCAACCGCCCCTGAAAGGAGCTGCCTCCCACAAGTGCAAAGAGTGGGATAAGAGTGCCAACACTTCACAACAAATTAAACTAAGCAGGTAGTCATATTTGAGCCTTAGGCTTCCAGAAAATCAATCTTCTCATGCAAGAAGAGCTCATTGATCCACAGCCTATGCAACTGTGTTTGTTTTAAAAATACATTAAATAAATTATGATAACATAGGTCTGCATATAAAAGGATGTATTAAACCCAAAACACTTGGATATACACAAAGTCTATGTCCCAATGCTAATACTTTACTAGTAGATATGGAAAATTTCCATCATTTATTATGAAACACTTTACTCCCAAAACTTCGAACGGGCAGCAGAAATGATAATCAATATTGAGGAGCTGGACTGCAATGGGCAGAAGTGTAGTAACATGAAATGTAGTCAAAATGCCCAAAGTTCAGATTGAATGGGTTTGGACAAGAATGGGTAGTGGATTCTAGGGTAAAACTTCAACCTTAAAATCAAATTCAAAATAAATTGATGCAAAATTACTATATAGGTTTTCCTGGCATTCTGCAATCCTAAGATTAGGTCAATAAGACCACTGCACTTTAGATCACTGTATCCTCTAGTCTTTAATTTATGCTATGTACAAATTATTTATACATATTTATTGCTATGTAGTATGTACTATTACTATGTACTATACTTTATTACTATGTAGCCAAAGCAATGGTTTTGTAAGTAATGGATAATCCTGTAAGAAGTTCTGCCTAAAACAATATGGTCTGCTTAACTGGAGTGTTTTAAGAAATGACAATTAAAACATGAATTCCACACCCTTTCTCCTTGATCCCCAGGTCTGGGCACACATTTCTCCCATTGCTGTGCTGATTTCTCTCCAAAAACTAGGCAAAGAGCTGTTTCTATAATAGGTTCCTTTAAAAATCACCTAGAGAAGGAAATGCTATTATTCCTCACCCCTATTTTGCAGAACTTCCAGGGGCTGGAGCAGTCATCTAGAGACTAGCATTCTGAGTTCAACTCCCTTCTCTGTCTAATTAATTTAAACCCTGTTATTCTAACTACCTAAGGCACTAAATTCGTTGAGAAGGGCTTCAGAGGTTTCTGAAGTGTTGTTTTTGTTCCCTCATACTGGAGTTCTTCCATTTTATGTGACCCATTTAAACAACTAAATGAAAAAGAGCAATCTGACTCTAAATCCCAGGGTTTAAATTGCTCACAGGAATGTGCAAATAGTAAAACAATATAATAAATAGAAGAGTTCCCTAGATCAACCTCTTTTACTTGGTACTTGCTTTCTGTCTTTCTCAGTGAATGTTTAAGTTGCTCATATAAAGCAGAGGAGCTTGGGGATGGGAGAATGAGGATGTCCACTCCTTCCCCTCAGGTTAGGGGTGAAGACACATTCCAGGAGATGAAGGCTCAAATCCAGCTGACCTAGGGAGAAGCTGAACTTCTCTCCTGGATTGGTGTCCTGATGAAAAAAGTCATTAGCTGTATTCCTTTTTCCTGGTTTTATTATTCCTAGCAGCAGATCAGCTGCTAGGTTTACTCTAGAAGGCACTGATACTGATGGGAGTATCCATGTGAGTTATGGCAAGATTTAGCCAGGGACAGGCCTTGAACTGTTTTGCAAGTCTGCCTAGAGTGGGAATTCAAGAGAGCCAAGGAGGTTTTATGTCACTAACTCTGAAATTACTAACATGCAGCATGTTTAATATAAGTTGTCTAGGATTGCTCTGTAATACCCTGAAGAAATGTATTCTGTGAGAGAGCAAGTTATTACAGCTATCGTATAAACAACACCTTGCAAACATACCTGGTGTGCTCCAGTGACAATAGAAGGGGGATGAACAACCCACTCAGATTAGATGCCTCATTTTTAATGGCTCTGTTAAAGCAAAATGAATCCTACTCTTGAAATCACCGATACACTTCAGGTTTAAGGAACAAGTACTGAAAGAGTTGTGGAGCTAATTTGTAGATCTAAGTACCTGCAATGACCAATCCCGTTGAACACTCCTGGTTATGCTTCAATCTGTTGTGGCTGGACTGAAGCAAAATGAAATCTTGCTCTTTTTTTTCTCAGAAATTCAAAATCTTCCCTTTAGAATTCAACTTGCAAGATGTATGAAGTGCAGCTCCTCTTTTCTGTAACACTCATCTTTCCTGTACTTTTCCCTTTGACCCTACCAGGATAATCCCAAGAAAATGTTCTTTTCAGGGCCTAACTCCACTGAGGAGCTGTGCTTATTTGTGCCAGATATAATGTACTTTACTAAGCTCCAATTCATTATCAATATCCTTGACCCAAAGCTGACCTGCAGGCATAAGATAAGGTCCAAGACTACCTGGCTAGAACCAATCAAAATTTCTTTGTATTGAAGATAGCCATGTATTAACTGAATTTTCTGAATCCTTGTGTTATCTCAGTGATCATCAGAAGTGTATCTGCTCTGACTGCTGGCCACTGACTGGTAAATTGATTCCTTTCCTGGCTTGCGACAAGTGACCACAGAAAGTGACTGCACAGATGAGAGATATCTGGAATGGCAATTCTCCAGATCTCCTACATTCTGAGAGAAACCAAGATTAATTTTTCTTTTTTCTGGGAGAAAGGGGAATAAAACTGAAATGAACATTTTTGATTTTGCTTAAATTTAATATTTATTTAATAAATTATTCTGACAAAGCATCCCCAAATAATGTCTACTTCTTTGGTTCAGGAAATTATTTTTCTTTTCTCTAAAATTTACACAGAACAGCCAAGGTTGTCAAAAAGGTACAATCTGGAGCAAAAAAAGACTCATGCACATATTCCACTAGGTTGCAAAGGTGTGTTCTGAGATGGTAAAAAAATATCTGGGTTGTCTACAGCAGCAATTATCATTGCTCTCAATAGTATCAGGATTGTCCAGTAAGTACCATACATGCATGGCCAGAGCTAGGGATAAAAAGAAATAAATAGGCTGGGATCAGGCACTGGAAAAGCTCAAAGATTCTGAGGAGACCCGCAGCAGCCTTCCTGTACATGAAAGGGGCTTAAAAGAAGGCTGGAGAAGGACTTTGCACACAGCCATGCCGACATAAAACAAGGAGGAATGGCTTTAAGCTGAAAGGGAGTAGGTTTATATTAAATATTAGAAAGAAATTCTTCACTATGAGGGTGGTGAGAAACTTGAATATGTTGTCCAGAGAGTATGCGGACTCCCCATCCCTGGAATTGTTCAGGACCAGCCTGGATGGGACTGAGTAATCGGGTGCAGTGGAAGGTGTCTTTGCCTGTGGTAGGGGGTGGAACTAGATGACATTTAAGGTCACTTTTGTGTTTCTAAGGATCCTTTCCAAGGCCTATAATGATACACATTAGATTGTTGCACCTGGATTAATGACATTAGCAAGTCTGACAGCTAAACTCAAATTGCCATGTAGCATATATTTGACTGCAAATCACAGATTTCCAGAACCAAGCACTTTCAAGAACTTTCTCTGCAAATAATCCAGGAGCCTAGCTTGATCCCCATCAACATTACATTATGTTATAACTAAAAAATTAAAAATGCAGAGCTTCAAATTAAATGTACAATGAACTGAGTCAGCTGTCATTGTCTGGTTCTGACAAAATCAGATAGAGCACATAGGAAATGCTTCATCTTTCATCCACTCCCTTCTTCAATTCTAAAGGAAAGTCACGTTTTCCCATATACAGAATAAAAGAAGGCGACTCATTTTTGAACTAAAACAAATATTTTCTTAAACTAACTCTTATTTTCCCAAATATTTTACAGGAGCAGACTTTACTGAAGAAGTTTCGTCAGCTGTGCAGATTGACTTTTGAAGTGTAAAATAAACCTTTACTTAACAGATGTCAAGAATATGGCTTTGTGAGATAATCACGGGTTTTGTAATAAGTTGGTGGTAGTTCTTTCTGTGTAGAATGAATGAAGTTTTGGTGCCAACCCTTTAAAAAATGACAACATGATTATTAACAATTGACTGGAATCAGAAAAGAAAAATTAACAACAAAACTAACTGTACTTTTTTGCGTGTGTTTGGAAGACACAAATTGCTCACTAAATGGCGTGGAAGTACAGCTGTCTTTAATAGGTACACTATTCCTTCATTTGGGAGCAGCAATTGAACTGCAATCAAGTGCCCAGGAAGACAACCTTAGGCCCAGTCTTGAGACATCAACCAAAGCTGACCTTTTCCTTAGGCCAATCTTCCTCTACAGGACCTGGATATCCCAATTCTCTGCTAATTTGATGGGAGTTCCAAGACATGACTCATTCCCCACCCAGTCAAAACCAGTTCAGCACCCCATCTGTCCCCAACTTCTATGTCTGGGGACAGAAAGGGGGATCTTCTCCACAAATTATGGCTTTTACCACCTTCCCAGGATACAGGGCTGCTCTGCTGTCAGCACAGAGAACAGCATGAGAAGGACATTAACACGCACTCTAAATATTTCCCACCGAGACAACCCTTTGCTGTGCTAAACATCAGCGGTGAAGGCTTGGAAAAGTTGACGCACCTGAGATGAGCAGCACTAAATTTCCCTGCTGGCTGAACCCATTGGTATTTGGCACAGATTCCAGCAAACTTTCCCACCCTCCAAAAATATCCCTGTGGACTGTCATGGTGCCGCCTGGTTGGCTGCGATTGTTCTGCACTGCCAGACAGAGTACATAATCTCGAGCTGGAAACAGAAATGTGGGCTTATTGCAGGATTTGGAGAAAAGTTGAGGGACGCTTTTATCTCTGGTGGCCTGACACTGAACTTGCTTGATGGCAATCAGGAGCTGCTCTAGGCAGACCTGAGAGTGGGAGTTTTCACAGAGGCTGGGTCCCCATTCGAAAGGAGTACTAACAAGGACATGTGTACTGGCTCTCTTCTCACTTGCTGGCCTTGTGCCTGAGAGCCAGACCTGCTTCTATATATATCAAAACTTTTGAAGTCCCTTGGGAACAGCGATCCTTTGCCAGTGAAACCATGTGTTGCTCATCCCCCTGTCAGTGCTGTGTTGCCAGCTCCCAGCCCTGCCAGCTGACACACTGCTGAGGCCAGCAGTGCAGAGGGTGGCCAGCCGACCCCGCCTGCCTCTTGGGTCACCCAGGGACCAGCACTCGTCATCTCTCTCTTTTGCATTAGTGTCCTTCAGACAGGTCCTTCCAGTACTGCTGCTACTCCAGCTCACCTCTATTTTTGTCCATTTTTATTTGGGATCATCTTCTTCCTGCCAGCTCCTCACTGCTTTGTGAGGAAAATAATGTATTTTCTTTCCTCTCATCTTCTCCTTATTCCAATTTTCTCTCTTTCTCAGATTCTATTTCCATACTTCAGGCTCCTAACCCTCTGCAGCCAGTTTTACAGCTCACCTGCACACATTACCTTTTCTTCTATCCCATCAATACACTCTTTACAGTCCTCTCCACTCTTGCCCCAGATTTCCCAATCTATTTTATTCCTGGATATTCTGCACAGAAATGAGGAGGACAAAGATGAGGTAGAATTACCCAAAACCTTTGTACATTAGTACAAATGCCATTGTAGGTCTGAGGTTTGAGAGGCCAGATTTAAAAAAACAACCATGAATATACAGACCAAAGGTTATTTCAAAGCAACTCCTTTCCTCCCTCCCTGAGTTACTGTTTTTTGTTTCTGACAGAACCTAATAAGGAAAAACAAAATACTTTACTCTGTGGAGGGAATTAATGCAGCAGGCCTGCAGTGGCTCTTCTGGAGCACTCCACGTCTGCAGTGAAAATCCATGTAAGTCCCCTGTAAACACACACCCTCAGCATTTCTGCTAAATGCGTGCTATTTACACAATAGCCCATTACAACAGCCCATCTGTCAACCCTCTTTCATGGCCACAGGTGGAAAATGAAAAATTCTTTTGAACAGAGCACTGAGGGTCTTTGGAGGAAAGCTTGTTTGCTGCTGTATAGCCAGGCCTCCCACGGAGCCAAGATCTGCAACCTTCTGGGGCTCCCAGCCGTGGCTGGCCTTTAGTCAAACAGTGCCCAGGGCAAGCCAGAATTTCATGCCTTTCCAAGACGCTAATTGATTGGGGATAAACATTAACCTAGAATTTCAGTTGTGCACTCTACTCCTAAGCATGCTGGGCAGCCAACCAGCTAACCCACGCCTCAGGCTAACCCTACTTCAAGGGTCTTTGTAGAAGACCCAGAAGGTCATGGAAGTTTCATTCATTTTATGGTACAGACAACTACAAAGCATCTAAACGTTTTTATTTTTAGGAGCTTCCTTTCAATTCAGAAAATTATTGTGAAACTATGGTGAAGAGAAGCAGGGCATGTGCCAAGCTCTGGAGATAGACTCCCTGGTTTAGAGATCAGAGCAATGAAGCAGCACCTTAGCCCAGACTGCAAACTGAAATCAAGCAATTATTTAGATCACATATGCACTTACAGTGACAGATAATCTACCCGTTCCCTGAACTCTGAGAGACATCTTGCCCTTCCAAAAATGTCGTCACAGGTTCTCAGCAGATCTGGCAAAGAGTAAGTGCAGTTTAAATACCACTGGCCGCAGTCCAACTCGGAGTGTATAAGCCCTGGGCTCTCACCCCATCCGACAGTGTGGGAATAAAGTTTCTAGGAGGCGGCTAGAAATCAAAGAAAGAATGACAGAGATTTCTGTGACACTCTAAAACTATTTGCTGAGAGCTGTCAGGTTGCTGGTCTCCCTATTTTGTTTCCATAATGATTCAATTACTCAATTAAAAAAAGAAAAAACCCACATTGACAGACAGAATTAAAAAAAGTCAGAAGCAGGAGACTGTCTTTAAAGCCAGGTTGCACCTTGTCATGGCCATATGGATTGTGGCCATATATATTGTATTATTTTTCCAATTATTTTTCTTTTTGCTGTTTCTCATTCTGCTCATAGAATCACAGAATGACTAAGGTTGAAAAAGACCTCCAAGATAACTGATTACATATATTAAGCTAGCACCATCGTATTCACCAATAAACCATAACCCTGGGTGCCACACCCACATGCCTTCTGAGCACTTCCAAGGAGAGTCATCCCACCACTCCTCTGGGCAGTCTGTTCCAGTGCTTGACCAACCTTTCAAACAATACTTTTTTCCTAATATCCAACCTAAATCTTCCCTGGCACAATTTGAGGTCGTTTTCTCTTGTCCTGTCACATATTACCTGGGAGAAGAGACCAAGTTCCCCTTTCACCTCTTTTCAGGTCACAGTAGAATCTCAGGTAGAATCATTTCGGGTAGGTGTAGAATCATCTAAAAGTTTGTTCATAATTCTGTATCATCCTTGCTCATACCTGTTTCTTTTTCTTTTTTTTTTTTAATATGAAATTATTCTGAGTCTTCTACCCCAATTTCATCCTGTTAGAACATGAAACCAGTCACACTGAAAGTAAACTTTTGAACCTGAAGTATTTGAGTTAGCTTAAAATTAGGTAAAACCATCTGTACACCAAAGGTCCTCCTTGTGTTGAAAGAAGAAATAGGAAGAAAAGACATGGAGAAGGTGGTGCAGATATATTTCATTCTCTGCAGCATCACCAGCTGAGGACACCTCCACACCTGCCAGTGCAATACTACACCTTTGGCTGTTGCCCAAATCCACTGTAAGCAAAAGAACCCTGGTAGTGACATCCTAGCTCAGGTACTAGAGGCAGAAGAATTAAATTTACTCAGAACAGGATCCTAATAAAATAACTCTGCCCCTTAGCATGGCTAATTATCAAAGACACAACATTACCCCGAAAGCAGATGAGAAAGCAGCTTAGGAATATCTATAGTCTACTGTATGGTTCAATATAGATATGCCAAATTCAAGCTACTGTTCAGTACAATCCTTCCTGTGAATGCTACTCCCACAAATGTCAGTCAGAATCATATTTCTGAAAAAAAGCACCCAATGACAGCAACTGTGAAGTGTTTGGGAGTCTGCTGCCTTCCAACTTTTAAGTCTTTTATGTATTTAAGATGTATGGCTGTCAAAAATAGAAGTTTTCCATTATTCTTTGTCCTTTCTATCCTTTATCTCACAACTAGACATATTTGTTCCTACTATATAGTTAAGTTTTCTGCCTGAAGTGCCTAAATACAAAATACTGGTTACAAAATATTAGGAAGGGTTACATTGACCATTAGACAACAGAAATTTGATGAAAATGTGCAATTCTATAATACTTTCATCAACCTAATTGCCCCATCATAGTCCCAAGTGGCTTGTCAATTGTCCATTTTGAACTCCAGGAGTGTTGAGATCTGAGCAGTTGGAGAGAAAATCTGCCCCAGTAATACCTTTTAGGGGAAATAACATCAGATTCATGTGCTTATGCCATTTGCTTCTTTTTTTTACCCTCTGTAACATCTTTCAGATTAATAGTTACAGCTCATGGAAAATATGTCCTGGCTGTTCCATGTGATCTTGACTATGGATCATTCTAACTATACATATAATTTTGCCTGGGTGCTGGTCAGAGCAGGCTGATGAACTGCAGTACAGAATGCTGCAATTCTTTTATTTTGGGTCTGCCTGCCTTATTTGTAGCTGATGGCTAAATTTCTCTCTTTTACAATGGCTGAAATAGCCTTGAAATGGGAACTGCCTGTAATTGATGCAGTGATGTCTACCAGCATTTGCAGAATCTAGGTGACAAGCTCCAAACACTAGCCACATCTGGAGTAGAATGTCCAGTTCTGTTTATCCCTGTTCCAAAAAAGGAACATTAAACTTGGTGCTGGCCAGGAAAATTGCTCCCAGTTTTGCATGGAGAATAGGTTTCATTTTAGAAGAGACTGAGAACAAGATAAAATGAGAAGACAGAGATGGACTTAAGCTCTCCTTAGGGTACAATACTCAGATCACAGCACTCCACTTCCACATCACAGCTGGGTCAGATCTGTCCTATTCAGAGCATGGCAAGGGTGGTTTTATTTGTATTAACACACAGATGTACATAGCCTAAGAAAGCAAGGATGTGTTAATGTCAGTGTTTGGATTCTGACTGATTTTGAAGCAGATCTCCTGATCTGATTGCTTCACCTCACAAAATGGTTATAGAAGGCATCAGATGGATTCCTTTCAGATTAAATTAGTCTAGAACATGTGACAAAAGCTCATCTGGTGAACTCCTGCCACTAATGGAAGCTCAGTGGGAGACTCCTCATGAGGCAAAGTGGTGGGGCAGGCACAGATCTCTTCTCTCTGATGACCAGTGACAGGACCCATGGGAATGGCATGAAGTTGTGTCAGGAGGTTTACTTTAGATATTCGAAATGAGAGACCCCTTGCTGAGCCTTACTGCCCAGCAAGATTGTTCCAAAGACTCCTTGTTTAAAATTAGCTCAAGCATTTTCACAATATTCTAAGTTCCTATGAGTGATTGCCATGAAGAAATTAAAGAGAACCATTAAAATTATAAAGTTATGGATCATTGTTCTAGCCAGACCAAAAAAGGATAAGGAGTTTTAAAAAATATTTTAAATTTATGGAAAGGATTGCACAATATGACTGCTTGTGTTCATCAGGGGATGGAGAGGGCTTTGTAGATTTTATGAACTGATTCCCAGGGGGCCATATCCTTTGTGACTTGTCAAAAGGTACATCAGCTCTGGCACTTCTGTAACCACTGAAGTGCACACAGTCTAGCTGGTATCTATGCTCAGCAAGAAAATCAGTATTAGAGCCTGGGACTCTTAGCCATAACAGATCTTTACTTCTCCCAGGTACATGTCCTGGGCTGTTGCAAAAGAGAAGGACGCCTGCTGCTGTGACAAGTACCTGTCAGAGACCCACTCAGAAGAAACGTGCTCTTGAATTTCCTAAGGCTAAAGCGGCAGAAATTTGATTCTGGCCTTTCACTGTTTCCCTTAAAAACTTTGTTACATTAAACTTGCTATATAGGGAATTTTGATGAAAGAATCAAGGACTCAGATGCGCCTGAACAGTCAGTTCCTCAGCAGCAATGGAAATATCTCTGAGGTATGCAGAAGACATGCGGTTTTGTGATTAGTGAGCAGGACAGAGAGGTCAGGAACTCTGGGCTTCTCATCTCTCTCACTGTCTTCCTCTGTGTCCTTGGGAATGTCACTTAAACTTCTGTGCCCCAGAACCCACATGTCTGAAATGGAGATCATGAAACCTATCTACTCATTATGATCTGATCATATTTGTAAAGTCACCTCACATCCTCAAATAGTAGGATTTTATGGGTCCTAAGAACCATTAGTGTGGGCTGAAAGATATGCAAAGTAAATAGCTAGAGTTGCACTATAGGAGTTATTTAAGGAAAGAGTGGGTGTAAGCCTAATATAAGTCATGTTCAAGAAACACACTTTCTTTGTTTCATTATTCATTTCCCTCTTGGCATTCAAAATATTTAGAAATGAATGATTTTTAACACTTGTGGTGTTTTTTTTCTGTGACTGAGGATGCAGTAGTTCTTGAAAGTTGGACAAGTTTTAAAAAAACAAAGTAAAAATCCACCAACTTTGGAAATTTGAGTACAAATTAATTTATGGGGGACTTACTTACTGGCTGTACTTGTGATGAAATTAAAATAACATGACAACTTGTTTTTCAAGAAATGAGGAACTCCAAAAAATATCAGTATGATTGTTACTTAATTCTGTTCAGTTTTTAAAACAGTGTTTTTCAGAATGATCTTCTTAAAGTAAATGACGCTAAAGCATGTATCAAGAACAATCTTAGAGAATTACATCAAGCACCACGTGTTGGTTCTGCCTGCTGTGTCTGCCCATCTCTTTTAGTGCCACAGCTGTTTAGTGCTTGTTCATAATCAGAATGTCTCTCCAATTCCAACAAGAAGCACTGAATCAAGTATCATATTCAGAATTATCTTAAAAGTGTAGCAGCAGTCACCAAACGCTTTTCTCTGCTGCCTGGGTTTATTCTACTTGTATGAAGGTCAAAGGCTGGCTTGAGGTCAAATGTTGGTTGTTCAGGTCATGTCCAACCTGGAGTGGACATGGAATAAAGATCTGAGATTGAAATCAAGATGTAGCTGGTTCCAGGACTAGTATTTTGGGACAGGCCTGTAAAAAACTCCAGGTAAATTTTAGTATCATAGATATGTGACCAGTACAAGCAGTGATATGAGGAGAATGTCCTCACTGGTCCTCACTGGTGTGGCCTCACCTTGACCACTCTATGCAGTTTTGAGCACCAAAACATAACAAAGATTTAAAGCTATTAGAGACCATCCAGAACAGGGCCACAAAGATGGTGAAGGGCCTTTAGGGGAAGCCACATGAGGAGCAGCTGAAGTCACCAAAACAGACCAAGACAGATGAGTGGCCCTCACCTGGACACAGAGACACTGACCACAACACTCTGGCTGTGTCCATCCAACAATTCCTTATCCACCAAATCATCCACCCTTCATATCATTGTTTCTCCAATTTGGAGATAAGTATAAGTGTGGGACTGAGTTAAAAGCATTAGAGGTATTAAAAAGGCCTTATTTTTTAACCTGAGTAGTTCTACTACTCTATGATTTCTCTGATCACGTTCATAAGAGTGTGCAGAAGAATGGTTTTGCCAGACCAACAGAAAGACCTGGGGAAGACAGTGATGAACAGCAGATTTAAAAGGATATTGGGACTTCTTAGTGACAGCACTCACCTGTGTCCGTGCAAAAATGCAGCCTATGTCAGGCTATCAGTGCAGAAAAGCACTGTTTCTATGAATGTGTAGTTTATGGGACTCGTATGACTACAAGATGCATCTTTCTATTTGTATTTTTATTGCATGGTTTGTAGCAGGGAAAATCAGCAATGAGGTCCTATTAATAGAAGGACTTGACACCAACTTTACAGTTTTAATGTGATTTTCATAAGGGCTTTACTTTTTTCTTGAAATGAATTGAAAGGAAAATAGACTTCTTTCACATTTTTTTTTTTTAAATCAAAGGAGGTCTCAGTTGTATTGGCCTGGTAGAAATCTCATATGCAAGACAAAGTCAATTATGTGTTTCAGATGTCCTCATGGAAACTCAGCTAATTCTTTACAGCACCTGATTTTGATCCAGGAGACATGCTCCTTCTGGTTTGAATTCAACGCAAAGCTAAACCACAGGGAAAGCTGAGGTCCAGAACTTGGAATAATATACCACTGAAAGGGCACAACTGCCATTGTTGAGGAATTTCTTCTACAAGTCACATTTGGTTACATCTCAGTAAAATGCCAGATCAAATGCCTGCCAGTTACCGTGCAAGTTAGATTTGAAACAATATTCTGGTTACTTTGAGGTAGGGTCAAACAAGGACAAGTTAGGGAAGATTGTGGAGGGCAGGCAAGGGTCACACACTGAGAGCAAATCCCACACACTCAGTTCCCAAAATGCACACGGGCAAACAGACCCCTTTCAACCACACAGCTCTCCCAGGAGTGCTCTGTTCTGGGAGCCAGGGGCTAGGCAGGCCCAGCTGGACAGACCAACCTTCCATCACCTCTGCTCAGGACAGAGGTGGGACCTGTGACTAGAAAGGCTGAATTTTGAGCCCTACACCACAGCATGTGGCTGACCACTCACAAGACCTGAAGCTCTGCTACCCATTCAGTGGTGGAGGAAATCCTGCAGAGCTCTGTGTCAGAGTCCTTGTCTCATGCAATGGGCACTGAGAAGTGCCCAAAGTGAGGCAGTCCAGCCGAAACAGAGTCAAGGAAGTATTCATGGAGAAGTAATGTTTTTTCAGAAAAAGGGGAAACTCTATACTTCCCCACTTGCCATGAAGCTATGAAACGTGTGGGGCTACCTCTGGCACAGTCACAGCTCAAGATATCTCTTGAGCAGCCATCTCTGGTTTCCAGTGTCTCTTCCTTCATTTTACAGAGACGTTTGATATTGTTGTTTTCCATGCCAATGTATTTTCCTCATTTTGTTCGTGATATTTGTGAAATTGTCTCACAGCATTTTAGTGCATTTCGTCAGGATTTAGGAATGGGCTCTAAAGCAGAAAACCTGCTGCTGAATATCTATGCTCAGTCACACTTTGATAACCAGCTACTTAGAAGGTTAAAATATAACTTCTGTGACATGGGTTTCCTCTCACTTCACTACAAAGAGAGTTTGCAGACAGGGCAGTATCACAACAGAGCCCTTCTTCCTGTTTGTCTGTCCTATGCCTTCATAAATCTCTGCTTGTGGCATCATAATCTGTTGCTGTGGGAATCCTGCTGGTATCACAAACAGGGGATTACGACCTCAAAGTAGGAGCAAACAGAAAAAAGAGATTGGTTCCGTGAGAAACAAAACATCCTCAGGGAAGATGAATAGATCATTCTCCCAGACCTTTCAAGACCAAGCTTACCCATGCCCTGGAAACCTGAGATTGGATTCCAGATTGCTGTGTCTTAGTAACCTCATCTTCAGTGTCAAGAACCTACTGAAGACTCCCTTCATATTTGCCCCATCCCTGTAACATCCCCCATCCCACAAAAACAAGGAAACAAACAAGCAAAGAAAAACAAAACAAAACAAAAAACAAACAAACAAACAAAAAATCCCCCAAAGGTCAGATAGGGATGCAAAGCTTTTTAGAACAAATTCTTAGGCAAAACACAGAAAAATATATCTTTTGTAATGAATGTAAAAACACGTTCCTACAAGACGAGGTAAACTAGCTAGAATCCGCATGTATAAAATGAGTTTACACAGGAAATTCAATTCAACCTCTATCATCTGTCTAATTTTTTTAATTTATTTCATCTTTGAAGGATGTACCACAAGGGTTTTTTTGGCCATATTACTGTGGACACCTGTGTGAAGCAATTCCACTGTGGGAATTGCTGCAGAGCACTTACATCTGAGGAGTCTGGGGACCCCGTGGGTCACAGGCAGGTGTCAGTGGTACCACACAGTTACAGTTGCCTCAGTAGGCGGGAGGAGGAGAGCACCTCGAGATGCTTGGTGTGCTCATGCTATGGCTGACTGAGACCCCTGAGAGTCACTGCAGCTCTGGAGTTGATGCCAGTGCTCACAGGAGTACTGCAGCTAGAAAAGGAGAAAGGGTTTGGCGCTCCTCTTCATAATTTCCACACAGGGCTCTTCCAATATTTATCCTTTATTGCTAATCTATTCGAATAGAATTTGAAGAAAATGCAAGATCAGTAAAGGCATATGCAAATATAACTTTTTTCTTGTAGGTCATTGCCATAGAAACTATTGCTACAGGATCTAGAGAGATATGGCCAGATCATAAGGCCACAGAAATGAGGGTCTCAGCCTCTTGGGTCCAGCAACATTAATTCTTGTGAAGCTTTACTCCATTTTTTTAGGCAAATTATTATTTATGATTTTTCCTTAATTTTTCTACCTGCTATATGGGAATAGAAATTGCAATTTATCTCACTGGAGTCCTAGGAGGAAGCCTTATTTTGTGTGGACAGGCAACTGGAGAAGACAACACAAGTGCTTTTGGGAATCACTTTTCAATGAGGTTTAAGGTCTCTTCTAGACCACAGAGTCCTTGCATGCCCACAGCCTAAGGACCTTTCCCAGCTTGTGTCTTACAGCAACAACCAAGTGTCATCCATCAGATCCTGGCTCTTCACCAAGTGATGGATCTGAGTAAAGTCAGTCCACAAACGCTGTGTCCTGTCCTACACCTTGTGCAATACCTCTGCACCAGGGCAGCACCTGGGGGCAGCAGGAGGGTCCCTGGGATTGCTCTTGCAGCCCTCCAGGCACAGACAGCCTGTTTAGTAAAATTAAAAAAATTATTCCTTCAAATAAACCACTCTATCTGAGGATGTTCTTTCTCAGCGAACAACCTTTGGCCGCACTGTAGCCTAAAGCAGTCTTTGCCCCATGCTTCCTGCCTCATGCTCTTGAAGAATCTCTTGTGTGCTGGCAGTAGCAATTGCAGAGCCTCCCAACACAGAAAACTGATCTCTTTCTTTTTCCTGTAAGTTTTTCAGACAAATCAGCTTATTCATATGGTTGATGATATGACAGCTAGTCCTGAGGGAAGGGACTGTGTGGTCAGAGCACAGGGGAAGAATTGAACTGCTGCATTTGTCAGAAACCCACATTCAGACTGGGCTAAACTGTTGAGGAAATGGTTCCCTCACCAATCTATTTTGTCACCATTCTCTTGCTTTCTTTTACCATAAGCCTCATTCCTCTGGGTGGGTATTGAAGGACTCCACTTTGTTCCATTACAGTTGCTTCCCAAATTTCCCTGGGCAGGTGAACATCCAGGTAGTGTGGAAGCCTGTATTAGATCTTGAGAGAGTATTGGAGTGGAGGATACTTGGAGAGGCTGAAATAGTTGTTGAAAGCTATTTGCTGGCTGGTTTCTAGGAGACAGCATGACTCATTGCATCTTTCCTTGTAGCCTGTGCCTCTCAACCATTTATCAAGTAACACACTTGATCAAGACTGATAAAAATCTTTAAGAAAAATTATAGAGAGCTGCAGTATAGAATGGGAACATTTGAGTGTGGAAATAAAATGATTGCTGAAGATAAGGTCTGTTCTACTAGCATTGAAGAATGTAGGGTCACATTCATCCCAAGGGATTAATTGGTGGAACTCCCACTAGTGCAAGTGGGATGCATGCATAAATCCCTTTGTATCTTGACAATTTTCCCCTAACTATACTTTGACCAAACTTCACAGTCAGCAGTCTTTCTGTGTTTGGGGGCGTGCGTGTGTTAAAATTATTATTGCCATTATTTCATTCAGCACTGCCTAAATATATCAAAGCTAGAAAAGATTCTTAATTTTTGTTGAAAAGCATAATTTACACCATTTATAAGAACAATAAATAACAGTTGCAATAATAACAGTAATGGTCCAGAACATGATTTTAGAATCACAAAAAAAGCAAATGTGGTGCAATAATCATAAATAAGTAATAGCTGGCAATTAACACATTGCATTTCAAGCTCTGAAAGGAAAAATGACACTAGGGTGATAAGGCTGTTTTCTGCAGCTCATTTAGAAGAAAGGTGTAAATGGCATACATGACATTTCATCACTGAATATGCTCAGAGATTAGAATGCAGGAAGGAAGGCAGAGCTATATGTAGGTTACACAGGAAAGTTCAGCTACTGCTCTATTTGGTCTTATAAAAACAGTCCTCTGAATGCCTTTTCTGACAAGGAGAAATATGTTGTCAAACTTTTGATTCATCAAATATTATCTCTACTATACGAGAAAAGTATTTTAAACTTTGGCAAAGCCCAGGAAGCAGAAAATGAAGTAGAAAAGAACAAGTTTGCTATACATCCAGAAAACAAATCAATAAAAATGACCACTGACAATGCCAAAATTCCTTTTTATGAAAATATAGGGCTTCCATTTTGAGGTTGATGATGTAAAAGGCTCTGTTCATGTTGAAGTTTAAAACACAAAGCTGAAGAAAGCAGATGACATTTTCCACAGAGTGTACCTGCTTTAGAACTGTAAACCTAGTTTTAAGTGGTTTAGATGTCTATTAAAGGCACGCTCAGGACGGAGATGCTAAAAGTCATGGATGTGAACCAGAGAGTGCAATTTCAGAGCAAATAGATCTTCTGCTGGACCCAGGTGGGATCCATGCAAGGGGATGGACAAAAAAATGAATCCCAAATCTCTGGCTGTGGATAAGGCCTCTGGCAGCCGGCTGCACCTCGAGTGCACGGGCAGCTGCTCTGTTTGTGCACCAGGGCCCGACACTGTGGTGCTGCTAAACAAACTGGAGCTGGAGACGGCTTCCTCCTGACCATGGGCTCCTCTGTGCTGCAGACAGGCAGCTGGCTCTGAAAAGGAGCAGCCACCCACGCAGGGCAGCCTGGCAGAGAGCTGAGAGCACCAGCAGCCTGGTCCAACCCAGGCCATCCGCACTTGGACCTGTCACCAGTGACTCATGGTGAAGCTTGGCATTCTTCCCCAAATGTGTTTTTTATTTGCTAGAAAGGCTGGAGAGTCAAATGTTTTATCCAGCTCAAAACTTTAGTTTTGTTTTGGTAGGATTTCTGCATGCGTGTGCACAAGGGTATACCAAAGTGTCTTCAAAATATATATTCCATTAACCAGAAAAAAATAATATTCTGATTAAATACACAGCCTTGCCTCCTAAGTGCCTCTGCCATTTTACTGGGAAGTCTACATTTGCCTCGGATATTTCAAGCTTGAATTATTTAAAAATAATACATAATCCTTTTTTATGGCTGTACCTTAAATTCCTGCGCATCTCTATCAAGACTATTATTTCCTACAGAAAAAAATACATGGAAGTGGGGAAAAAAAATGCTGGCACCCAAGTGATCTGTTCTCCACCAGCATGTGGGAGAAACAGGTTCTCTTCCAACCCTCTTGTTCCCCAGGCTGTCATGGGCACCGAGTGCTGCAGAGATAGCAGCAGCAGCTTCTCCAGCTGATTAACCAGAGACAGTGACAGACTTTAGCAGGAGTGCTACCCAGCACTCCAGAGCCAAAGGAATAGTTGCCTCAAAATAGAAGCAGATGGATCTGCGCAAAACGATGGGACTTTGGAATTCAAAAAAGTGTGTTAGTGGCAAGGGAAAGAGGGAATTGTGTATCTCATTTTAAAAGGAATATGTACACTCTGTCTCTTACTATCTTTTCCAGCAAGAAGATAAGGAGGTCAGGCTGTACTGAAATACAATGAGCTGTGGTAAACCATGATTTTAAAATATGCTGAAACCTTTAACAGTAACAATAGAAGATATTTACAAAAATGCCATGTATAGATAATTTATACAGGGCTAATTATCCTGGCAATAGTTATAATTAGAAACAAACTTGGTTTGATTTTTTTTTCATATATTGGACAAGTCAAGTGAACTATGTGGAAACAAGAGAAATGCCCTATTTTACAAATAAGGTCCAAGTATGGAGCTGAATTTGAAATTTGTCGTTGGGACTTCCTGAGTCTGAAAGACATTTGCTGGTGTAAGGATCAAACTCAAAAGTCAGTAGGCCTGAGTCTCCAGCAGTTTTTTACACCAGGGTAACTTTTAGGACCTCAGTGAAATTGCTCTAGATCTGTACTCTGATAAGTGAGAATAGAATTATCCTCAAAGGATAACTTCCTGTCATATTGATCTGATTCCAATGCAGCAGATCTGCATCCTAAGTGCCTGTTGCAGGGCTTTAGGATTGCTTTATATGCTCTGAGAGGAAGTCACCCCACTATATCACAGACGTGCCATAGTGTCCTCCAAAACACTGAAAATTACACTTACTGTAGGATTCAGCTCATCTTTGGCTGCAGACTTCTAAAGATTCACTCTGTATTAGAAAATTACATGGGATTGAACCCATTCTCCAATCTCTGCACTTCACTCTGGGCTTTTTTCACAGCCACATGATTAAACTCTCTTAGCCTGACCGCATTTAACACACTTATTGAGGATGTGTCAGGCCCATGCTGAGCCCCAAACTGTGTGTGGGCACTGTCTGGGAGAGCGCTGGGCTGCTGGTGACGGTGCTCACAATTTGACCATATGGATGGTCATGCACTGGTGCACAGGGCTATGCAATTGCCTGGCTCAGTTTAGTAGTGTAAAAATGATCTTAGTGTCTAAGCCTATCTGCTGCCTTGTAAATGCCCTTCTTAGAAAAACTGACACCTAAAGATGCCCGTTTCTCCTCACTGAGTTTGGAAAAACTCTAAAGTGACTCATTCAGATCTAGACTTTGACTTTCTCATGCCTAAAATGAAGTGTCTGCTAACCAGAGTGTTTTAAGGACACCATGTATGTTAATCAATGAAGAAAGAAAAAGGTTAGATTTCTTACTGCATGTGCCTGGATTTAGTATGTGGTAAAGCTGAATCTCCAAGTAAAGAAACAAAGAGTGAAAATAAGGCAGTCTCTGACACATGTAGATCGATGCAGAAGCAAGCACTCACTGAGACAGGCCAGATGCTGACACCATGCTTTTCTCCTGTCTGCTCTGTAAGCAGTATAAACAGCAATAGACATTGTACCATTTTAAATTGCCTCATCGAATGTAATGCTGATTTTAGACTGTTTTGAACCTCCTAGCTACCAAGGAGCAGAGAATATTTACTCTCATCTTAAAAGATTTTACCTGGCGAGACAGAGCAAACAGCAGTCAATACCATTAGGGTGAGCAAGACCCTTCTGCACTCCCAGCAATTCTTCAGGGCACAGTCCCTGCAGAGCCCTGAGGGATCTCAGACTAAAGTGGAAAAGCAGAGTAATGGGCATGTCAGCACAGCATGATTCATCATCAGTCAAGTTAAAGTTTGGGGGACACACAGACACTTACCCTAACGAAAGGAGAGTAAGCTCCCACTTACTGCCCTTGTTACCTAATGCTTGACATGGCCTCAGTGCTCAGTTAGATTTGGCAAAGACCCAGACAGAGATGCTGATACCCAAAGTTGCAGTTGCTGATTCTTTGAGTGTCCCTTGATGCATCTGATTAAAGCAAATGATCGATACTAAACTTTGAGAAAAAACTAGTATGGGGATGTTATGGATGACAGCCCATGAATAAATAACTCTGATAATGGCATTTGTCTTACTATAAAGCTCATCCATAATTTAGCAAGAATAATGCCCATTAAAGAACACCTAGAATGATCACTGACAAAATAAAGAGTTAATTGGTTTCTATCTTCTGGGAACTCTCATAATAAGCTCAGTATGGAAAACTGGCTATGAACTCTATATTGCAATTATAAAAGTATCTACTCTCCAGGTTACCTCCTCCTCATTTAATCTTTCTGCAGCACTTTTTGGACATCTGCTTTTGATATGTGTTCTCTAAGCTGGAAAGGAAAAATGGTGAAAGAGGTCCTATCTTTTTTTTTTTTTTTTTTTTTTTTCACAAAAATAAGGAAGAATTTGACCCAATCACCACTGAAGTCATCAGAAACTGATTTGGGTCCCAAAGTAAATATCGTGGGAACCTTAAAGTAAATATTGCTCCTTATTAAGCCAATAAGTGTTGCTGTATGCTAAATTTAGGAGGAAGAAATAACCCAGTTATGTCAGAGGAGTTATGTACTTTAATAAAATGTAGCTTGAATATTCATACCGTACAGTCATGTAATGCCTATAAAATGTTTCCTGCCCCACTACCACAAAAACAGTTTGCAGATGTCTTTTAATCTAGAAAGACTGTCTGTCTAAGGCAAGGGGAGAATGCCAATACCAGAGCCCTGCTCCTCCAAAATACAAGTGGTTTGTATTTTCACATAAGGATTGCGCATATGCACTGGCACATCTGTTCACTACACAGTCCCACAGCCTGGAATGGATAACTCTGACTTTGGGGATTAATGTCAGCCACACTTGAATAACAAACACTTGTAGTCTAACAGTCTTTGCAGCACTCAGACAGCATACACTTTTCTGGATGTTGTGTCAAAACACAAAGTACCATCCTGTCCTGCCCTCACTGGGTGATCACCTGTTTCTATTTAACAAGTATAATATGATGGTGATGGAGTCAGAGCATTTCAGAAGCATCCTGGAACAATACTCCATGTGGAAAATTATGGTGTCCCGTAGTGCTCCACATCTACCCCAACTATATTAAACACTACATAAAACAATCTGAATTCCAGACGTTCTCTTTAGATATTGTAAGTATGCTATGCCAGTATTTATGAGATCAAAAACATGCCAAGGTTTTAAATCCATCATTCTGAATAGAAACTTTGTGTTTCACACAAGACTGAGCTCTCAGGATATTGCTCCCCTCCCCTCAATATGCCACAGCCTCAACTTTGAATGTGACCAAAAATGTCACCACTGTCACTTCTCTTGAATGAAAAGACAGAAAAGCAGGAGGGTTTATCACAATGTACTCTGGACATCCAGAGACCAAGCAGTTCAGGTATTGACATCCAGTGACTCCCTACAATTCATCTGATGCCTCTGCACCCAGACCTGCCTCTTCTGGCTCTTGGCTGTGTTGGTCAACATCAGAAAACAGCAAATTGGCATTTGGTAATAATGAGGGCTGCAAGAGAAATGTTTTCACAGGGCTGTAAGAGAAATGGTTTCACAGGGCTGAAGGGAGAGGCAAGGGAGGAGTGTGAGAGGACAGGGAGGCAGCCAGCTCCCCTCAGGCCCACTGCCAGCAAGGTTTTCCATCGCCTCCAGCCACACACCAGATTTGCACCACAAGCCCCTTGCATTATCATCCCTTACACTGCTGAGATTTCTCCCTCCCCTTCCAGGCCATTTCGGTCTCTTTTGCATGCTGAAGTCTGTAGGAGTGCAAAGAGCAGAGGGCTGAGGTACCAGGACAGATGGATGGAGCAAAAGAGGAGTCAGGGCCAAGGGTGAAAGCTGTTTGCCCTTGATGGAAGTGTTCCCATGGTTCTGTCCCACCAGACAGAGGAAGCCCAGGACAGGAAACCACCTGGCACAATGCGAGAGGAACCATCACAAAGCAACTGCCTTGCACACACACACACACACACACACACACACAAAAAGGGAGCTGTTCTGGGGGGAAATCATGCAGATTGGAGTCCCTTGAGCTCAGAGTTTCACCTCAGGCCAAGGGGCTGTGCCATCTGGGCAGTTTTGTGCTGGTTTTTCTTTTCCCCATAGGCAGATGTGGGTTTCCTGGAATAATATGTGTGCACTTCCATGTGCTAAATTGCACTTTTCTCCCGTGGCTGTCCAGAGTGAATTGTGGAGGGCTGAAGCATGCTAATGTGGAGAGCTTGCACCACATGAGCCATTCCAGGGAGATTTTACTCTCCAAGGATAGCAGCCCAAGTTAATGAACACTGTTACTTTCTATTATTTCCTGTAAGAGAAAGTGGAGAGAGATGATTCACTAAGGAAATCTGCATAATTAGGGTCCATCATTTCCTACAGATGGGAACATCACAGGCAAAGCAGAACACTTCCCCCCCCCATCCTTTTAGCAATTCTTCTCAAGTAGTTGCTAGCTTCTCCACCTCTGGGAAAGGAGAAGGAAGAGTTAATCCTGAAGAATTCTTCAGCAGGAGAACTGCTTCCCCCTTGCTGCAACTGTTACTTCTCCCCAGCTTTCTAACTCCACATCTTTTCTGCTTAGGAAATGTGCAGTTCAGTTTCATTTTCTCTTATGAATGGCTTTATGTGGACTTATAAATCACAAACTAACCACAAACTGAATTTTGGTCTGGCAGCTTAGGAATAGTATGTTGGTGTTCTGAGGCCTGGTCTTTGCCAGGATCTGCCCAATGCCATGGGAATGGCACAGACTTCCATCAGATCAGTCCTTGAAGAAGAGCAGTCTTAAATCCCTGCTTCATATTCTGCTCTGCCTCTGTCCCAGCAGACAGGGTGACCCTGTGTGAGGTTTGCATGTGAGGGATTATTCAGCCATTGGTCACCAAGTAGGGAAGAGGAAGGGAAAGGGGGTGTTGAATAGTTCAAAATGGTAAGAAAGTGGAATCATAATTTATATATTTTTCTTACTTTACAAGAAGCTAGTGGCACACATTTCTGAACACTAAAATAATTTGTAGATAGTCTTGTAGTACAAGGTAAAATCCACTGCTACCAACAATGGTAGATCCCACCCTACTCCACTACCTCCTGTTCAGGGCTACCTGTGGCATAGGTTTAGTAGCCCTCCTCCCCTCCCCGGGCTGGTTTAATTCACTACTTGGGCAGGAAACTAATTCAAAGAGTGTGAGGAAAGGAGGGGCAGGACAAGGGGAGGGTTAGACTTCTGTTGGCTCAGTGAGTTAAAGCAGTCCAGGGACACACCTGGAAAAGGGTAGAGCAAGTATGAAGGAGAAAGTAGGGCCATAGGACTAAGAACAGGGTAGGGGAAGAAATCAGTGGGGAGATCATGATTTCAATAACAGACAATTCTTTTACAGTCTAGATTGCTCTTAGCACTCTGTATCAGCATGACGGTACAAAATACCAGTCCAGGACAGCCCTAAGTACCTAAGTTAGGTACCTAAGTTAGGTACCATCAGAGTGGGTTTGCTTTTAAAACTACTTCAATGGAAAAATCACCTATAAGCAAAGGTTGGTGGGGGCAGACATAAAATGTGCTAATCAGGCCTGAGTTTGCCTTCATTCAGAAGCTCTGAGCAGCTGAGCAACATCAGAGCTGGAATGTCATGCTTGAGGATGTGTACTGACCTCTTCTACCTTCAAAACTTTTCCCAAGTTTTTTTTTTTTTTCAGTTCGGTGTTTGCATTAATGTCTTATTCTCTTATTCTGCATTTCTTATTCTTATTCTGCAAACTGACAGGAGAGGCTTGGAACCTGGATTGCTTGATATCTTTAATATAGTTTTTTAGTTTTTGAGGCGCTTAAAAAAGAAATTTTATGACAAATGAACAACATATAACTCTTCAAAAGAAAATCCTCAGAATATTACACTTTATGTAGCATTGATCAAATTAGGATATCAAACAGATTTTCTAAAATGTGGTCTTGTAAAAACAGATTATTATAATCTCAATTTTCTGGTAAACCACATGAACTGCATACTTTTCAGTTTGCTCTTCTTTTTTTCCTCTGTTCTGTTATCTAATATATTTAATTATCTTATCTCCAATGTTAATCCACCTTTCTTAGTAGCTCAATATATTACCAAAACAATCATTTTTCACATCTCTGAACTCAAATCCAGCAAAAGTGGGAAGTTTCACAGATCATGCGAGAAAGCCTTTCCTCGTAGGACTCTAAGAATTAATCAGTCTGGATAGGTTTTGTATACAGTCATAAGCACCTCATTTTTTTGTGCTAAGCCTTCAAAAGGTAGAAATTAGCCCCTTTGCCTTCCATCTTTTAAAATGAGGATAATTATTCTCAGCTCCACAGTAGCTGGAAATTTTAAAGTTACTTGTAAAACCTGTGTTGCACCTAAAGACAGATTGAAATGTTTTGTGCTTTTCTTTTCTTCCAGTACTGTTAATACTCTTATTGCTTTGTAGATCAATAGTAGCTTTTCCTAAACAATAGCATAAATCATAAATCAAGGGTCCTTTTGGCAGTATTAAAAGAACCATTTTTGTGATGTGACCAGTTTCTTATATTCATCAGCACACGTCTGTGGGGAGGAGCAGATTGTGAACAGGGCTAACAAATGGCAGCCTGCCACTCACAGAGACCACAAACCTCACTGATTTGCCCAAAAAAAGCAACTGCCTGAAGTTTCTTATCTCTTCTAAAATTTCACACTAAATCGAAGACCTCGACAAGAACTTCCTGTCCCCTTGTAAAAGCCCTTCACCTAAAAACTGCTGGAAACTTGTGACCTTCAAAGGTGAGATCTGAATATCAGCTCTCCCCTTGTGCCACTTTGCAATACAAAGGAACCTCTGAGCTTTAATTGTCAGACAAAAGACTCTCTTTTAGCCTACACAGTCCCTTTAATTAGGGTCTGCATGTGTATACATCAGTGACCTTTAATGGCAGGCCATTAGCACCTTTAAACATTACACCCTGATTGGTTTAGAGTCTGTGTGCAGAGAATGTTTTCGGTATTAAAAGTCTCTTTAATCTAAGGGAAAGGATAACAAGATCCATTGCTTGGAAACAAAAGTCTGCAGAATTTTGTACCTGCTTGTTCTACATTGAAGATATCTTGTCAGTGAAAAACCTTCCCCAGGTGTGGTCTCACTTGGAATTTAAAGCCCCTTAGTGTTGACGAAATGAAACCAGTAAAGAGTGGTAAACAGCAGGAAAGGAGTGTAAAGCTAGAGAAGCATTATACATCTGGCCACAGAGCTGTTTATGGCTGGGTTAACACGCTCAGCTGAACCACTGGAACTGGCTCTCCCCTGGAGCTCCACTGCACTCCTTGGGGCTGGATTCTTTCTCCAGCCTTAGCCCAGTGTTACCACCAGCAGTCTTTGTGGGGCTACAGACTGAACTAAGCAAAGGAGATAATTTGCATTTGGAGGTGGAGGTGGGGGGGAAGGACACGAAAAACCCTCCGTTTGACCAAACTAGATTAATTCATTGATCTGCCTCATGGCAAGACCTCAGCAACCACCGAGCCCACAGAAGCAGGAAGAGTGCTTTGTGGTTCAGCGCAAGGAAGCACTGCTGCGGGGTAGTGCCACAGTGCTGCTGCCAAGCGTGTAACTTTGTCTTTCATGTGTTGTTTTGCAAGGTGAAGTAAACAAAACATTGAAATTATCAGCTTAGTTATATGAAAAAAACTGCAGAACAAAAACTAGTAGAAACCCAAAACGTTGACCTCAGCTCTCTGCTCAGGTCTCCTGATTGAGGATTTTCCTCATCTGCAGCTTTCCTGTAAGAAACCCCTTCCTCTCTAGGAAGCATTATGCTCCATGGTCCTGGTGATCATGTCTGTCATGGTGACGTTTTTCAGGCCTTGGACTGGGAAATTGTTTATGGTCGGTTTAAAAGAAAGTAATCTGAAACAAAAAAAAAAAGGTGTGAAATAGTTCAACAAAGCCATAGTAGCAAACTTCTAATTCACTTAATGATTTTCATCATAACTTCTCTACTCCTGTGCACCCTTTCAGGACAGGCCTACTTAGTCAAATTCTGCTCTCTAACATCTCTAACACTATAATGTCTCAGAGACTGTAATTTTCTACTTCATATTCTGGTGCAGAAGCACATTTTCCACCTCCACAGACATTCCAGTGATGGGGACTCTGCAATCCCATCTATTTACCTCCGTGATAATTGTGAATCTCTAATCTGTCCCTTCAGGGCACCGGTAAAGATTTTGAAACTCATTGCTTTGCTAGGAGGAAAGCATTTTAAGACCTAGCAGGCATTAAAATATGGAATTTGCTAGACCTACTGCACTCCAGGGAGATGCCAGAAGTCCTTGGGCAAGGACTTTCAAAGAGCATGCTGGTACAGATTGCAAAAACATAATCTCAGATCATATTTTGCTGCAGATTCTGCACCTGACTTGGGTAAAACTGGGATAAACAGTGTGTGTGGATCCTCAGGAGCTAGACTTTGCCAGCCACAGCCATTTTTGCGTCCTGATCCTGTACAACCAGTAGATGCTCCTTTTTGCCAACACACTAACAGCTGGAACCACTTAGATTATTGTTGTCGGATGTGAGAAAATGTTTCTTTACCTTCCTTTGGCTTATTTTCTTTTCCACTGGTCTTCTCCTCACATAGAAGCTGTTGGCCAAATCTGCATACAAAACTCTTCCCCTCTCCCAGACTTGTTATCTGGCTTAGGCAGACACCCAAGTCCCTTCAGACTTCAAAGTTTTCAGCATTCATGCCAAGAACCATCCATGTTTCGTGCACTCCTTCTCCTCTCAACCTCCTCCTGACTTCTCCAGGCTGTAAAACTCCAAAACTGAGTTTTCAATTATCCAGAGTCCAATTGTTTATTATAGCAATACCCACCAGGGTTCCTGGAGGAGTCACGGTGATGAGACTGAGCATTCCATAAGCACTGGAGAGAGCAAACATCGGCCCTCTCTTTGAGAGAATGCCGAATGCCCATGTGATGTTGACCCTTCCCCTGCCAAAGCCCAAAATAACTTGTTTAGGAGAGTAAAAACACAGTTAGTCATCACTCCCTGCAGATAAGCACTTGTAATCTGACAGTGCTGGGTCATGTTTGCTGGGGAGATAAGTTGGAGGCTGAGGCACAGGAAGTGCTTTGGTCAAACAATGTTTGTGGGGATGCCTGGCCTGTCCCCAGTTCCTGAATTAGCAACATTCCTTTTTCAGCTCTGCAAGAGGTCTGGTGGCACCAGACTTCTTTTTTTTTTTTTCTCCCAAAGCAGGGAAAATCTTTGCAAAGAGGTCCTTTTGCCACACTGATCTGAAGCATGGCATTTATAAGAGGAATTATCTGTGGTCCTGTGCAACCAATCTCCTGCATGATTCTAGTGCAGCAAGCCTGCCTACACCACCCCCGTTAAAGATCCGTGACCACTTGGAGACTCTTCTCTTTTTCTCTCATGAAAGAGCATCGTTCACAAATCAGTGTTCATCCCACACTGAAATGTCAGGGGCCTCAGGGTGCATCTCCAGAGCACCAGCTGTTATGGCAGAAAAGAACTCCCAGACACCAAACCTCCAAATAAGAAATATTTGTGAGTATGAAGAAAAGGTGATGGTTGGGAGATGAACAACTTTTTGCTCATTTCACTCGTATCTACAGAAATCATCTGATGAAGGGATGGTTTCCATGCAGTGGCCTGTTCATCTGCAGCAGACTGACCAAATGTACTTGGGTTGCTGGCAAACAAAGGAGTTCACCTACAGCAGCCACAAATTTCACACGGGGAAAGGTCAATACTTAAAAATTAATTGAGTAACAAGGGAGTTAGAATAGCAAAAGACATCCACAATCATTAACAATGTGTGCCAAGATCTTTATAATTTATTGGCTGGTTTTTTGACAGGCAAAGCTACTTTTTTTTTTTTTTTTTTTTTTTTTTTTTTTAATTATGACTGCTCACATTTTGTAATTGAAAGCATTGTGGCTTTCAAAAAGTTTATGCCAGCCAGTCTGTGGGGCTTCAGCCTCAACTCCATACACAAAGGAGTTCTTCTTAACTGTGATGCTCATCAACAGCATCAGAGACTGTAAGGGGAATTTCTCTGCTAAATGCAAGTGTGACTGTTACCAGGTTATCCCTGGTATCTGGCTAGTGTATCTAGTTTTATGGAAGCCTGGGGTGAGCAGTATGGATGCAGATGTCTGCTCTGTGGATAACTAAGATTAAGTAGATGACTCTGAATCTGTTCATTTGCAGTGCAATCTCTTCCAGCAAATCCACCTTTATTTTCTGTATCCTGAGCAGACCAGAGAGAATATCAATGCAAGCCATCTTCATTAGGTGTCTGTTTACGTTCACATCTTTGGGCAGATTGCTATCATCCTTCCAGAAAAGGATGCAAATGGTAAATTGAATGTTTCAGAAATCTCCAGCTTGGCCCCTTAATCTTGGAGATTTCTGGTTAGACATCTTCAAATACTCCATAAACACTTAGGAAAATATCCCATATTGCAGTGGAACAGATAAAGCATAATTCATGGGAATTGTTCCTTCAGCTTGAACAGATTTTTGTTCACATCCAATGCTTTCAAATGGAATTGCAGTTGGACAGCTGTCCATTTCCATGACATTTTCTATTCTGGGACATAACAGGAAAGGATCTTAGATATTTGATTTAGTGGATAAGTACTGCTTTGCCCAATTTGGCTATTTGAACTCAACAGATGCAAATGTGGACAATTTGGAAAGCACCTGCTGTCTCCAGAGATATTTGTGAAAATGAGGTGCTGTCTCTCTTGAGGCTTATCTTGGCAAACAAAACCTAGTAAACCTAAACCCAGCATTGCAAAACATCTCTTTCTATTTTACATGTCTATTTTTTGGTGGTGATGGTTGGTTTGCGTTTTTTTTTTTTTAGTCTATGAGAGCAAATATATCCTAATTAAGTTAAATCAATTGAAAGGAGCAGAGAGAGAAAAGAAGAGAAGAATATTTCAAACAAGCTATTTTTGGTTTTGCTTTCACAAAACTCTTTTTCCTTCTTTGTTTATATGGCTGGGCTCAGATTCAGCTAAAACAGCTGATTCCAATAAAGAAGTACTGGCAGCTTTCAGACCTGCTTTCTCCCTTGAATCTAAGAGAAAAACAGAAAAGAGTGTGCAAACTTTTCCAAGTGGACCTGGAGGGGTTCGCTTTCTGGAATTTGAATGTCTGGCAAAAGAACTCATGCTAATTATAACATCTCTATGTTCTCAGCTTCCCAAACCCTTTCCTGGTCTTTTCCCAGAGCAGGAAAAAAGAAAGACTTCTGTTGCCAGTGAATGGCAAAATCAGGAGCCCCATTTCTTCCCTTTCTCCAGCTGAACCCACACCTGCCTTGGCCAGGTCCCTCCATAACAGATGTCAATTGCATGTGTCATCCTTGTAGCTTGGAATTGCTAAAATATGAGACCACAGCAAACTGAAAGCCTGTGTCTTGCTAAGACAATTTGTCGGTTTTCATTTGTAGCAAGCTGTGTGGTGATGCCACTGCTAGTTAAAGGGTCAGTATGACTTTCATTTCACATTACCTGTTCTTTGTGAGGGCCTCTAGGCCTTCTCTCTTGTGGGATATAGAATTCCTTTTGCAGCAAGTCACAGATCTGCCTTGGAAAGCTAGGCCCATAATAGAGTGCCGGAGAATACATGCTAGGGTGACTCAGTTACCTGCTCCTTATTAAGGACTCTGTCTTCCCAATGGCTTCCCAATCACTGCAGTGAAGAGCAGCTGGAAATCCACTGTGCATTTTCAGACTAAACCCTTCTTTTCCATAGGCACACCGATTATGAGCAAATAGCTAAATGTTTTTGGCTCCTTAAATATTCTCCATTACAATACATTAATAAAGACATGATTTTGCAATCTGGCCAAACCAGCACATGGGTTCATTGTGAGAGGAGCATGAGGAATCCTGCTATAGATGTGTTTTGGGAAAGCTGGGTAGAACAGCAATACAATATGACCCGAGGAACAAATCAACATCCCCCCAGGGACTCTGCTTTGGTCTGGGACTGAGATGTCCTGAGGAAGAATTTCTCAGCTGGCCCTGCTTCCTGTTCCAAATGTGTCTGTAGCACATCCTCCAGTGCAATCCCTTGGATGTCACAATGCACCTGTATGCCAAGACAATCTCCAACTGCCCAGCCAGGGGTGCTTTTTACAGTCCTTTCTGTACAGCAGAATAGGGGATGCCGTAATTTGACCCATAATGCTTATCTTGTAAAAAAGTCTATTGTTCAAGCAGGAATTGTAAAGTGTTTAAAATATTAATTTTTTAACTAATATTTTAATATAAATATTATGCCTTTTATCAAGAGCTAGTAGTTTATTTTTCGTTATATTTCACCTGTGAACACTGTTTTCTGTCCATTTATTTCTGAAGCTTCATTTTTTTCATGTTTTTGTATGTGTAATGGCTTACTTATACATTTAATGAAAAAGCATGGAAAATTAATATACAGCAAATAACATTTCACCTGGCATCACAGAGGGGAAATAGAGAAATCCAATAAGATGGTATAATCTTCAGAGCCCTATAATGTCCATACATATTTGTATGAATTCTTCACCTTTATCATTGTTCCTACCTTCTGATATTTGTTTGTAATTTTTTTTCCCGGACTTCTAATACATTATTCAAACAATGAGTATCTCCTGATTTCCACTATCTTCTCTGATAACCTCGAGTCTCTTTTTATCTCAAAAACTAAGCAAATGAGCCTGTTTTATTTTTATATGCTGTTTGCTGAACCCCAGCTAAGCTTTGGGTTTGAAATACTCAGACTTAGTGGAACCATAGGTTTGAATACGAACAAGTTAATCTTTCCAACACACAAACCTGTAGAAGAACACCATTCCTCAATGAATAAATTCTTCCTCAAAATTACACCCAAAATGCCAGATATTGAATGGACATCTTAAAATCAGGCTTTCTTAGAGGTCGCCTTACAGAGGATAAGTTCTGAACACAGAGCCCCTCATGAACCATAAACTTCCACTCACCAGCTCCTGTTTTATGGAGCTCAGAAGATAAAATATGCATCTGCACAGATTTCTGCTGCGGCAGTACAGCACACAGAGAGAAAGTAGTTTCAAGGGACAAATGAAGCCAGTTAGTATCTTGTAAATCCAAACCAACACAATAAACTCCACCCAAAAATCAATAAGCAATCTATGTCAATCAGAGGGCACCCAAAATATAATAATGTCAACATTTCTCTAGTGAATAGCTGGAGTCTTTTTCTCTGTTCTAGCAAAATTATTCCAACAGGTTTAAGAAGCAGGGTTTACATAGTTCATTTTAGTGTGGGTTTGCACCTATGCATGAAGATTGTACTTGTCCACATGCAAAGGTAAAAAAAGGTTTTCCAGCTGCTACTATGACAATCATGGAATAATTGAGAATTGAATGAGTCTATTCACTGCTAAACCAAAAGGACAAATTGCTGAAAAATACCTGCAATCCAACAGAAAGATATATTTCTCATAATAATCCCATTTTTTGCATCTGGTTTGGGCATAGTGACAGGATGCCAAACTGGCTACAATAGGATTGGGTCTAGACTATTGCTATACTAAGAAATCCTCAAGAAAGACCAAAGACAAAAAAACACAAATTTTATTGGGGAAAAAAAAATAGTAATGCAACTTTTCAAATAAGGAAAATTAAGTAACAAAGGACAAATGAATAGAATTGCTGTTTGTACATAATCTTTTTCCTCATCCACTATATCCTTGCTTCCAGGAAACTTCTTTACTGTGGAGAAGAAACTCTTCCCTGTACACTTTGGGTCCTAGATGAGTTATTTTCCTCACCTCTGAGGCCTGGCTGGCTTTCTCCAGCACTGGGCTTCCATCTCCCTGTCCCTTTGCCAGGTTCATCCTGCACTCTTCATCACTTTGTGTCCAAACATGCTCAGAGGCCTGATGAGGAAGAACCACCTCCCCTTCCCTCAAGCCCCACATCTCCCAACCACTCTCTTAAGGGAAGATACATATAGTTGTAAAGATACCAACAGAGCAAACACCATCCAACACAAGGCTCAGTTAAGTTTCAAATAACCACGGGGGAACACCAGCCGGACCCAGGAACAAAAATCTAACTGGGCCATCTGGAGCAGAGAGGAGAAAAGATAAAAGCTGACATGTGTCTGTTCAATGAAGGCAGCTAACCAGGACTTCACACCAGCACCTTCAAAAGCTTGTTTTCAAGCTGAGCAAGGGAAACAGAGCAGGATAAACTCTTGCACAACAGTTCTCAGAGGAGGGAAAACAGCTGCTGAGGTTACTCACAAGGATTTTCTCTGGGTAAAGAATCAGAGCAGAGGAGTGCACCTCACTCAGGTTTATAGACATTTTAACAGTACCCCATGAATAGCCAAGGGTACATGTGGAGCTGCTCTGACTTCATCCATCAGTAGAAGGAAAGCCATTTGCCAGCCCAGCAAAGTCAGCCTTCACATTATGCCCTGACAAGCTTTGATTACATATATATGTATACATTGCATTTGTATATGTGAGAGTATACAGAGATAAAACCTGTAATTTTTGTCTCACTGTGACCTTGCCAATAAGCTTTATATCCATACAAGCTTCACCAGCCGTATCACTGCTGTTTTAAGCAAAGTTAGTGACCTGGGCTCTTGAAGTAACTACTTCATTTACACAGGACCTAGTGCCTCCTGCTAGGATTTAATAGCTGTGAAACTCATGGTTTCAGCCTCCAAGTCATGACCCAAATGTCACCAGTCTCTTTCCTACTACACAGAACATGACAAGAAAAAAAATTAGACAGAAATATTGTTGCATTTCTGCTGGGGAAATATTGTACTAAGTCCACAGTGGTAAAGTCCATCTGAAAGCTGTCTGATTTTTCTCTCAAGTACCTCATGTCAATCATGGACTAGAGCCAGGTAAGATTTTCCTACTAGATATCTGCAACCTAAAGCAATTGGGGGATTTGGTAATTTCCTTTGGGAAAGAAATTTCTTCTTTGGTTCCAATGTTGTGAAGGGTATTAGAATTCTACCATATTTTTGCTGCAGTAAGGTGACCTTTGCTTGACAATCCTCCTTCTTTCTGGGCCTCTGGAACTGCTCTGGATGGTTGCAATCAATGTGATCTCCAAGGGAAATGCCACAGTGGGGGTTATCTTGGAGCCAACTCTGGGTCAAAATCCATCAATAAAGCCAATAGAAGGAGAAATTATCTTCCTCAGGGTCCAAGCAAGACTTTCATCTGCTAGAAGAAGCCAATGTTAACAACAGAGCAATGACCACATTTCTGATTATCAGCCCAGTCAGTGTCCAAACCTGATCTCAGGTCAAACAGCTCAATAATTTAGTTTGAGGCTCCAAACAACCGCTAACTCACCCGCTGCCAGAAAGCCCTGCACTGTGCCCAGGAACAGAACACTCCCCAGCTCACATCCCCTTTCTCCTATGCCTCCCCCTCTGCAGAGACTGAAAGAATCCCCAGCCACCTGTCAAGCTGTGCTTTTCCTCCTGCACTCTTGGCATCTTGCTTTTTATTCCCTACCTGTCACACGCAGGCAGCAGAGCTGGCCACCCAACACCTTCTGCTGTGAGTCATCCCTCAGAAAAATACTGCAGAAAATCCTCAATCCTGCCAATCATTTTAAAGAGCCCTTCAATAGTTTTCACAGTGGGTGGTATTTTTTTTAAGAGCCATGATTTTTTTTAGTCAGTTGCTAATCTGGAAAGAAGGTCAAAACCTCTGTGAATATATACACTGTTGAAAGTTCTATTGCTGGTGTATGTTTAAGTTATCATAAAGACCTGTGAGAGGGGAAAGTGTCTCAATTTCTAATTGCAAAAGTAAAAATCTTCAGAAGGGGAGCAGCAGAGAAGATCAAGGAATTTGGCAGTGTATATACTCTGGAAACAAATGATTTTCATTTCTTTCAGGGGTGAATAAAAATGAAATATTAAAGGAGAGGAAAAAACCTTTTGCAATAACTTTTGAGGCTATACCTCATCCTATTGTTTCAGTAATCAAATACTTTACCAAGCAAAAAGAGATTTTAATTTGCTATTTTAAAAATTCCCCAGCTGGAAATAGTCTAATCTCTAAAGGAAAGAGTGCCAGATGCATAGGACAAGAACAGTAAAAGCTCTAACCCAGCAGTCTTCCTCTTATCTTCACTGATAAGAGGAAATGAATGAGTCAGCAGATCAGAGAGGGAGAAATGGAGTGTGTCGCTCCAGCAGTTCTAAAACATGTGAACCCAAGAAAATGTCTGAGTTATCAAGCAAACTTTTAAAGTTAATAAAGAATTTCATTGGAAGTCAATGGAAGGATTTCAAGTTTGACAGCATAATAAGCCAGAGTTTCTTTGTACCCATCATTATTTTGGACCTGGTTCAGTAATACCTAATTCTCACAAAGTGTTTTTCATCATTTAATCAGAGACTGCTTTAGGAAAGAGTTCAGTATTCTTCTGTTGCTAAATTGAAGCAAAAATAGTCTAAAAAAGAAGTGAATCTTTGTTGATAAGACATTACAAGAGCTACAGATCTGTCAGTGTCATGTGATCTAAACTAAAAGAAAACACACAAACGAGTTTCCATATTTGCCTTTGATTGATTAGATTGTGCTGTTCTTGCAAGGATAAGTGTGTTAACTAAGATTGTAACATTTCTTAAATGGCAGGCAACTGTCAAAGACTCTAAGACTTCTTTGACTAAATTAATTTAGTATTGAAGGAATGTTAAAAAGAAAAACAGAGAGAAATAACCAAAACCAGTTTAAAGTAAAATTCTAAAAGCTTCAGAATTTTTAGATAAATATTCCAGGTGCTAAAGGTCAATCCATTTCTTTTAGCCATCAGTCTGACTGAAAAGCTGCAAATCCCACAAATTCTAAGAAGATTTCAAAAACTAGTTGCTGTAACACAATCTGGAATGTTCTCAAAATACAAGTCTGTTTAAAAGTACTTTGGTGTTTTCACTTATGATCATAGGTGTATGTGTTATTTTTTTAAAAATTCTTCCATTTTGGATTAAAGATATCAACTAAACCACTTCAAACCTGCTAGGAGAGCTGAATTTTTAACCTCCCTTGTATTTATTTAACTTTGCATGGGTAGAAGCTACTTAACTTATTTCTGATGACCTGTATATCATAGGTACCTAGAACGAAGTCAAATACTGGGTTTTACCATTTTCCAGTCAATAACTTCAGAGATTCTTGTTAGTTGACCAACTGCAATAGTCTAAGTATTTTTAATTCCATAGTTTGTATGGGAGGAAAAAAATACAGAAAATAAAAAATAGTAATCCAAATTGAAAAGGTGAGTTCATGAGGCATGCAGAATTTTTAGCTTGTTTTGGTAACCTGTGAGAAGGTGAAATTAGACCCCAGTAGTTTTCATTTTGCTGTGGACTGGTTAGAGAAGTATGCCACTCATGATTAGAGCATGTGAACTGCTGTGTTTGAGGAGCTCTGACATTCTGTGCACATAAGAGGAGACATCTCAGACACTCTTGTTACAGAACCAGGCCTCAGAGATGTAGGGTGAAACTCTCCTGCCCTGCAAAGGTCTACCAGGCAAAAGCCACCAGCTTTTCCAGGACAGATTTCTTCAAATGCTTGTAGGAGAATCTGGTACCTACAAAAATAAAAGCATTCTTGTCTCAGCTTGTTTCTACATTTTTCCTGCGATCTGGCACTGATCATGGTATTATGTATGGTGGTTGCATTGACACTGTGCTCTCTGAGCACAGGTTCCTGTCTAGTTTCACTGGAATCACACTGAGCAGATACATTTCCTTTACCTAATGAAAATATATAGCCCCCCACCTCCATGGTGCCCACCAGGAAGCAAAGGTGGCTGTCACTGGGAGAGGACACTCTGTCCCCACTCCCCCTGCTCCTTCCTGAGCTGCATTTGCTTGACTTTCACAGGCAAAGTCAAACCTGGAAAGTGTGGACTCATTAACATTAACTAAATTCTTAGGCTGAAAGTCTAATAAACATGTCTGGAGAACCATTTTAAAACAGCAGCTCCTGGACATGCCATTGCCAGTAGCTAATTCTCATTCAAATGAAACAACATGAATGAGAATCTGGGCTGCTTTATTAGGAGTAGAATCACTCAGGCGTGGCATTCAGCTTTGGTCCAAAATGAGCTTTCCCTCACCGAATGGCTTCCTTTAGCAGGGTAAACAGTGACCACCTGCTATTCTCTGAGCTGCAACCAAAGCACAAGGAGCACTTTTTTATTTTAACTAGCTTGCAGCCTGAGTTGCATATCCCCATGGATATTAATCAGCAAATTTAGAGCTGTAGTGCTATCAAAAAATGTAACATTTTAAATATATTTTCATAAAGTACAGGGTCAAAGTGGATGTTAATCTTTTACGGGATGAAAATATGTCATTTCCTTGTGGGAATTAAAAAGTAGACATAATCTATAACTGACTTATAAAGTAGACAATAAGGCAGTCAGCTTTATCCAGGAATAAAATATTTGGCATTTTAGAGGAGTATTTTCTATGAATTATTCAAAACAGAGATAGAACTATGCCTCGGCTGTGAAATTATTTCCTGGCATTCATCAAAGCTCTTTTCCACTAATTAACTAAATATCTTCAATCAGTGATTTCTGTGTTTATTTATTAAATAGGCCATAATACATTGCAAGCCACATTGCCAAGTTGTCTTTTATTTAAAAAAAATAATATTTAGAAACCAAATCCCCAATTAGAATGCAAGCCTTTGAATTTCAGGGTGCCATTCAGGTATTAGTAGAAATTACTTATCTCAGTGTTTATATCTTAGTCTCCTGCTACCTGTGATGAGAGTCCCACTTTGTAATTCAGTATATGGTCTCTTGGATGATTTCTCTATTTAAAAACATGAAAATTATTTACAAAATATGATCCATAAGTACCTTAAACAACTGTTTGATTGGTCATAGCTTTTCCATAGTTTAGTCTTCTAAAGTGAAATAGGCAGGGAAGTTTAAGAGTATCTCTATTTCCTATAAAGAAAGAGAGCATAAGTTCTGACACGCACTGGGAAAAATCTTTTTAACTTTAATTGTGTTATGCAAATATAAAACTGGAGTGGTAACACCAGTTATTTTTCCTCTTTTTAATTATGGTTTAGGTGTAATGATTGTTTCAGGGTTTGCTAGTGAGCTGAAATGTTTATGAATTGTTGCTTATTAATATAATACTTCAAAAATTAAAAATACTGCACATAAATACACATTTCTGCACAGAAATCACTATGTCCCTTTTGGCAAATAATAGCCACTTTCTGTGTAAAGACAAAGTTACTGTTCAACAAGGCACAATGCCACTACTTGGTAGAGTAATAAACTGAGGACCCAACTCTCCCTCCTACAACAAATCTGCTTTCTTACCTTTTTTGTTCTGCCTGTTTGCTGTCATCTAAATAAGGTTCAGATGCTCACAGGCCACCACTGCTTGGGACTTCTGGTTGGACTTAGGCTGGAGAATGTGATTTTTTTGTCAGGGTAGTAACATTAACCACATTTTCCAGACTCGCTTTGTTTTGTATACATGGATGAGGAAGTAAATGTAGTGTTGTTGTACAAAAGCTTGCTTATTACAGTTTATTAAAACTGATTTTAAAGTATGGCTGTGTTGTTATTTGTCTTTAGAACAAATATTTATAGGTGGAACACCAGCAGACAGGAGACAGGGGAGTGAAGGTCCAAACTACCCAAGGGCCAATTGAGACAACAAGGAGCATTTACAAACATCCCATTTCAGAGGTGGGAGACACTCTCAGGTGCTGGCTGGCTTTAGTCAGAATTTGGGAAAACACTTTGGAAAACAGATTAAGAAAATTAGTGCACATTAGAAAGCATCCCCCAAGACAAGAAATTATAGGGCAGGCAGAATTTTTTTGAAACCAAACCTCTCAGTTCAGTGAGTACATTTCTATCATTCTGTGTGTATTATTAACTAACGATTGGCATTTCTTCTGCTCTGCCCTTTTTCTTTAAATAAGCTGCTTTGAATTTTGTGACCTGAGTTTTAATCCCTTTTTAAAAAATGTGTAATTTGGCCAGCTTAAAGAGAAAGACTTTTTTCCACAAATTTTATTTGCTCAATCTTCTTTTTACCTTTTTTACTGTCATTTAATATTGACTGCATTCAGAGAACTCCCCACAATTATTATATCTCATAAAAATATGTTTATAACCCTTCACAGTGTACCTGGAGCAAAACTTTCCTTTTTGTGCACACTTCCCTGCTTTCACTGACATTGACTTTAATTTGGTAAGTTATTCTGTAGTTTGTCGTGGCTGTGAGATCCTTTTGTAACTCTTCAGAGTCAACTTCAAGACTTCATGCCAAAAATGTCTGTGTGCTGAAGAGACTTAACAGTGACTGACATCAGATTCATCCTCATTTTCAGTTCCAGACTATGTTGAACTTAGATATGCCTCAGTACTGATCTTAAGAAGATTTTGCAAATTTTTGGGTACATAAACCTTCTCCATTTCTCCATTGTATAAACATGTCATTTGTTTCTAACCTTCTTTGATCACCCATTAATCCATAAGAAAAATTCTCCTGTTATCCCAGGAGTACTTAGTTTCTTTAAAAGAGATAATGTTAAATGCCTTTTGAAAATCCACATACATTGTATCCTTTGGATCAGCCTTATCCACATGTTCATTTATTCTTTTTTCAACTGTAAGAAAACTATGACTTTCACCAAAAGCCTATTCCCAAATATGTCATATTCCTCACTGCATTACTATATTTATTCATTATCAGGTCATTTAATTTCAATTGTTTTGTGGAAATCAGATTTACTGATTCATATTTCCCAGAATCATGAGAGGAGCTTTACTTTAAAGCTTGATGACATGTTTCCCATGTTCCCATGTTTCTCCGACAATAAGACAGATATAAACAATAATCTTGTGTTAATTAGCAGCTCAACCATTTTATATTTACCTTTTTTAAGAAGTCTAGAAGCAGTGCTACTAAGTTTTAGTGATTTGTTACTCTTAAGCGTGTTAACTTATTTTAAAACTCTTTCATTGACATATCAGTCTGAAACATTTCCTCCGGCTCATTCCCTTTATAGAATGATTGTGATATAATAATGATCCAGTCAGCCTGTCTGCAATCACTACATGTTAGAAAAATATTCTTTCTTAACAATGTCTTGGAACTAGGCTACCTTTCTTTTTCTGATAGGTTTGAATAAGAAGCAGCTTCTCTTCACTCAAGATTAGTTTCTCCAAAATTTTGGCATGGTTTTTTGTGATTTTGGTTTTAACTTGTCGAGGATTATGGTCCTTTTTAGCCTTCTTTCCTGGACATCTTTATCACGTCTTGATTTTTAGACTTATCCCAGAATTTTCCCATATACTTGCACTTTCTTGTTTTTCCTGCACTCTAGTTTTCTCCTTTCTTTTTAAATTAATTTTTTAAAACATTTCCTTTAGTTTTCTTTTAAAAAAAATTTCCACTTTACCTAAAAATTTAGGATATGGGGGAGAACTCTTTTTCTTTTACATACAAAATATGAATATAGAAAATTTCTTCAAGAGAAGAGATCCTTTTATGTGAACAGAGATCACACCATCAACAGGTTTATTCTCTGTGTCTTCAGGTATGAATGGAGTACCTTTAAACAATGTTTTAATACACTTATGAAAATGAATTAACAGTAGGTGGCCTTAAAATCTCACTAACAAAACTCAAATCTCTGAGATGAAATTTAAGAGTCAAGACATTTCTAATATCACCTGATTGATAGCTTTAAGAGGGGAACCTTACTTATTCCTAGTTTTCCCATTCACCCAAGACTACTAAAATAATCAGGTTTATGTAGCTTTCTGTATAATTTAAAGTCTGCTCACATGTGATAAAACTGAAGAATTATTATAACTAACAGATAAAATGGTTTCTTAGATTAATAGATTCCCTGTATCTCTGACAATATTTAGCAACCAGTCTGTAATATACTGCTCTTTAATTATGACCTACAAAGGAGAATTTTTTTCAATTTCATACTATTAAGGTTAATATTCATATAATTTATAGGGATGAAAACTTCAAAAGGTTGAGCAATCTTGTTTTTCAGGAAGCATATGATTACCTGAGTGTATCCCAGTATTTTTCTGGTTCCTCTACTAACTACTCTCTTCTGTCACACCTATCTTTTAAGGAAGATTGTCTTTGAGCACTAGTCTTTATTTTTTGACTTTGTCATTGACCTTACAACCAGTTGTGTCTATTGGTGGAATTGTAAATTCAATAAACATTTTGGCTGACTCATGTAGGGTCTTTCAGACCTTTCCTACTCTCTTTAAAGGCTCTTCTTTTACCTTAACCTCATATGTCTTCACACAAACCCCACAGAGCTTCTCATTTTTGTCCCACTGTACTGTTCGTGTGACAGTAAGAGATGCAGCAAAGTCTGAATAATAATATTAAACCTGTATAATTTTTCCCTAGATCACAGTGCATATAACATTGGACATCAGCAGACAGCCAAGAGCTGATTCCTTTCATGGCTGAAGCTCTTCAACAGAAGGGTCAAATGTCAAGGGGAAAGTCTGGGTGGGAGGGTAAGTCAGTTGTGGAAGGTGGAGTCAGAAAATTACTCTTATCAGGGCAGTTAGAGCACAAGGTTAAAATTTCTACTTTAACTTACACTTGTGGTTTTTCCAAACTAATCTGTCACTCCCCAATTAATGCTAAGAAATAATAATGAGCAACATTATGGAGTGCCACCACTTAGGATAATGCTAGTATCCCATACTACCCGTCTATAAAAATTCCCTCTGAGCCAGAGGTCCTTAACCTTTTGTGCCGCAAAATACAACATTTACCACTCTGACAGCCTAAGGGTTGTGTTGAATTTGCATATACATCTAAATCTATTCACATACATAAGTTGTCTTACAAACGCACTGCAAAACCCAATACTTGTTATTAAGACTTAACTGAAAATTGTCGGTAAAGGCTGTATTTAATGACAAAAGAAAAAAGACAAGACAAAGTTATGTGTTATAAAACTTATGCAATGTTTTTTCACAGAATATTTTATTTACAATTTAATTATGTCCATTCTGAGAATGATTTCATAAGGCACTTACATAAATCCATTTCAGACCAAATAATTTATGGCTTAAAATGGACTAAAATGTACTTGGCAAGTTACTAGAAGCTGATGGATTTTCAACACTATTCACCAATTCTAAACAAAGTTCTTCTTTGAGCGAACATTCTTTCCAGGAAAATACAACAAACAAATAAACAAATGAAACCAAACAAAAACATGAAAATAGATACCGCTTGTCTTTTTAATTTTCTTTTTTTTCTCTTTCCTTTTTTCTTCTCTCTTATTTTCTTCCTTCTGTTTCATTCTCACTCCTTGATTTGAAAGAGCTTTTACACTGTTGTTGCAATTTCAGCATGAGAACATGTTGACATTCCTGGGTAACCACAAGAATAGTGAGAAGAGAAAAGAGCATCTCAGGAAAGCCAAGCTCATTACAACAGCCTGGAGTGAGAGCTGGCAGGAACAGGCCCTAAGAGCTGTGTGTGAACGGCTCTTCTGATCACGGATTTTTTCCTGCTGCAGGGGAAAGCCACTTTCCAGAAAGATGCCCACAACCCAGATTTGAACCAGAGCACAGGCTGCAAACAACAGGTCCAAAGGCATGTGCATGGCTTATGAGCTTTATGAGGGAAATGTGATACAGTGCCCCCACGCCTCACCACTTCATACATTTGGTGATCCCTTAACAAAGTGTACTGACCTCCTAAGGGAATCATGGAATTCCTTTGAAGAAGGTTGATTATGCCTGATGGTCAATGACTGGTGCTTGCTACAAAATAGATGTTTCTGTCAAACAAGCTTCTTTCCAAAAGATTTCAGGTGGATCACTCAGACTGTTCCTGAAAAATAGAGGTGTGACCTGCTTTCCCAGTGGACCAGTTTCTCTTACGCCTTTCATCAGATTTTCTCTTAGGAAAAGACAGTCAAAAAATGCAGTGTGTCTTCAAGTTTCATTTTCTTAATACCCCTTTGCATTCAATTTTAAGATTTAAATGTATGTTTATTTTCATGTAGGTAAATATATCCACAGAGTGTCAGCATAATATATTTGTACAGTCCTGCAAAGATGCTCATAAAAACTGTACTGTTTTCTCTGTCTCAGCCTATGAATTTAGTCATAGTATTTATTGTCTTTAGCTGATAAATGGCCTCTTCCATAAATATTGCTTTCATATACAACAAGAATCCAAGTCTGACCCATAACATTGACATTGTCACAGAGAGGAGAGATATTTCACTTTTAGCAAGCAAAAAAGTTAGTGATTTTGTTGGTGTGACTAATTAAATTTGCGCTACATTTATGCTGTACTGAGGTATCATGATTTGGAGATAATTTCTGGAGCCAGTCAGTTTTATTTAGTATTCTTCAAACACAGTCAAAGGCATCCAGAGTTTGAGACTGACATTTATTTTGTTTTGTGTAGGTAAAATCTAGGCTAAGTAAATTCTCTTCTCATGTCAGTGTAAATCTGGAGTAATTCTACTGAAAGTAAAGTGAGTCAGATTTGTGCACACACAGTAAAAATAAATTCAGACCTCATAATTTCTTCATTGCTATACCCAATGCCATGCTATGAACTTGAAAAAGATGGGTCTCTGTTTTTCTTAGTGGAAACTGACAGCATCTTCAACAAACATGCACCCCCATAAACATTTTCATACTTCAGGTAAGAGGACGTCTATATTAGTATTAGAACCTGAAAATGACAAAATATGCTGAGTTTTTGTTCTAAAATATCTCACCATTGTAAAAGCCACAAAGGGTTTGCAAAATTATTTTTTTTACAATTCCTCAAGAATTCTGTTAGTGGTTTAAGCTTTTTAAATCTATATTTTGGCAGATATAGGAACTTTTTTCCAGCTAGAAATTTTGCTCAAGTAGAATTTGAGGACTGTGCACATGATTGTATTAGAAACAAGATTTCCCATGATCATATTAAATCATATTAGATCATATAATGTGCACATTATCAAATTATAAACAAGACTTGCCCAACAATCAAATCAGAGCAGTAACAGAGCAACAGCATGTATGGGGATCAAGAGGATAGCAAATGCTGAGAAAGAATTCAGACAGCACTGCGCCTCTCACAAACGTACTGAATGGTTGTAGGAGCACATGAGTGTAAACCACATAGATCAGATGCTGCCAGGACCTGCTGGGCTTGTGAACTTCATCCTGTCTGAGAAAACACAGAAAAGAATCTGCCAGCGAGCCCTTACCTGCACTCCTCTCATTGATGAAGCAAAGCAATGGCCTCTCATTGGGAACTGATCCTGTTATCCTCTCTAGTGCAAAGCACAGGCAGTTCCCACCAGAATCTTTTGCATCAAAACTGTCGGAGACTGGAGCATGTGATGTGGGAGACTTTGTTCAGTGCCTTTCTCAGATGGAGATTATCCAGACTCCTATTTTGCACCTCCCAGACGGGTGTCCTAACCATAGAAATAGAAATGAGGAACCTCTGAGCTCCTTAATGCATCTCCCAGCTATGCTGGGCTGCATTAAAGCAAGCCCACATCTGTCTCCATGAACAGCAACTACTGCCATGAGACTGTGCAGCACAGTTTGACAAGATGCCCAGTTTTTAAGATTTGGATTTACAAATGCCTTCTCAGGTTTTCTATGCTTCCAAGGGACCTATGGGACTGATTTCCACAGGTCCTTGGATATCACTAAGCATCCATTTCCCTGCTCCAGCTGATGTGACTGCTTATGTGCATGTGTCAGTCTTGTATGTCTGCACAACTTACCCTCTTCTGGAGAGTGAGATGGGGTCTGGTATTGAATATGCATCAGGGACACATGGATCTGAGCCCATGGCAACCTTCACAGGAGTCCTGTGGAGCAGACAGAGAGGCTGTCAGGCTGACACAGCCGAGTGCCTTGCATATTATTATCTGTTTCTTCCAGTCTCCAGCTGACTCTTACTGACTTTGCCACTGGGGTTTAAATTTGTGACCACCTTACACTTCAAATCTTATTTATGCAGTCAGTTTAGTAAAATGGTATTAAAATAGCACCACTGCACCTCACATTTTCACCATTCCTCCATGTCTGTAGTAGTTTAACCAGGGTCAGTAGTATTTTTAAATAACTTGCAGCAAATGTGTTAAGTACCTAAACAATAGGCTCCATCAGTTTCAGAAAAGCTGTTTTATTCTACTAAGTCAATTATCAGTAGTTTCAAAAGTCCCTAAATAAGTAGTTGTCTGACAGATCATAATAGCTCCTTCTGTTACTCTATGCCAACTCATATACTGCTGCAGAATAATTTGCCTTATTCTTTTGTTTAGGATTTGAAAAACAATCATGTTGAAAGGAAGCAGAAGAAATATTATAATAATGGAACAACAAAACAAAAGCAATTTGGAGAAAAATAAACTTCCTGCTCTAAATATTGCTGTGTTCTTTTAGCAATGCATTTTGCCATATAAGCAATGGATTTACCAAATCTCTCAGTTCTCTGGCAGTAACATTAACATGCCATGGTTGCATTGACTGAAATCATCTGCCCCTTATTGCCATCAGATTGGTATTCATCACCAGCCCCTTTCACAACTGATGCTGAGCCTTGGCGAAACCACCTGGTTGTCTGTGCTGTAAGGGAAAAACCTCACTTCTTGAATATCTTTTATGCCAAAAGCATCCCGGCTGGAAGTAACACTACCAAAAAAAAAGGGGAAAAAAAAAAAAGGATGTGGCTTTATTAATGGGCTCCCATCAGGTGTGCTGTGTCCTTTCACGTTCCATAATTGCTTTGGAGATTGAGCTTTGCTGAGTGTTCACAGAGGCCAGCCTTCAACTGCAATGCGCAAATGGCCGTGGTGCTTGGTTGCCCAGGATTAGCTTCTAGGCTCTCCACTCAGAGGGAGAAAAACCATACTGCAAGACCACTTATGATCTGCTGTGGCTCTCCAAACCAGTCAGCAGACACATGAAGAAAACCCTTTGTGACCACTTGCCAGACACACCTCGGATAACGCCTGCAAAGCTATGGGATCCCCATGGATACCATGGGATATGGAAAGGCAGACAGCCTCTGAGATAGCAGCAACTGGAGCCGGCAGCAGCTTCAGGATCAAGGCCAAGGGAAGGTAATGCTGAGCAGTGCTGAGGCTGCAGCAGTGTGCTCTTTGCAGCCCATAGCAGCAATAAGCTGAATATAGCCTCTGAAGCATTTTCATGCGTGTCCCAGATACAGGTAATTTCACCAACAATGAATTGAGGTGTTCATTACATCCTTAGCCAAGGCCAAATTTTAGGCTGGAAAGAAGCCACTGGCTCCTACTTATAGCAAGAAGACATAGAAGAGTGGGGTGTTTTGCCTTCCATTGTGCACATGGGACAAATGTGTAACAGGAACTCAGTCATTTAATGAACAGAGACACATACTCTGGTTTGGCTCCTTATCCCAATTATCCATCCTTTTCAGCCAGCATTATTCTACTCCTGCATGTCTGCTATTGGAGGTACTGCGCCTACAGTCAGTATTGTGTGGAGACTCACACTATGAAAAACCAATGTCCATGAAGAAAACAATGGAGTCCTCAACTTTATTTCAATAATGGGAGAGAGTCTACTGGGGCATACCCCCGTGGGGTTTCTCTCTTGAGATTTCAGAGGACACAGCCTCCTTCAATGCTGAACTCTGGGTCACATGTTGCCCTCTTTCTTTCCCCACTGGCTGAGGTACTAGGAAGGTACAGACTTCCTGAACTGCCTACCACATATTCCCCCTTTGACCATATCATTTTGCCCCAAAGCTCAGAAGTTCAGGCTGTCTGGGTTTTGTGGTTCCACCAGAAGTTCCAGTTGTCTGGGCTCTGCAAAAGGCTTTGCGTGGGCCCATTTGTCTATTACCTTGAAGTTCAGGAGTTCAAGCTGTAGTCAAACTGTCTTGAGGTCTGTAACAAATGTGTGGGGTTTGAGGTGGGCAGAGCATTAAGACTCATTTCAAAGATATTAACACCCATTTCTCCTAAAGACCCTCACCCATCAAGTTTTTTGTTAAGACAGTCAACACTCATCTTTCCTATCAGTATCTGCAGGCATCTTGAAAATGTTGAGTTAGGGCAATATCCAGTGAAAATGTTGAGTTCAGACAATATCTATTTGGATGTGGATCACCACGCTTCCAAATACTGTTTTTATGGACTTCCAGTTTTAGTCTACAAGCACCTGCTAACCCCATAAATTTAGAAGACGTGTAGAAACTACTATAAAGGAAATTATAAAATAAACTGACATGGGCATGTGGAGACCCCTTTCTGAGCAGAAATCCATTTACAGTGGAATAATAAAAGAAAGTAAAATCAGTTACCACAAATCTTCAAAGAATAGTTTAAGCTGGCTTTATCTGTGCTTGTTGCTGAACAGAGAAAAGCAGACAAAAATTTGACCTGGTGGTTTTGTTTAGCTTATACTTCATGTGCAGTTCACCATTTGCCTTCAATGCTCACATTATCAGATGAGTCTTTCCCTCTCCATGCATGACATGTATTCCTACTGTCCAAAGTTTGGTTAATATCCACACATAAATCCAAACATTTGTAGCAACTCTTGGGTCAATTTGTGGAGAAGTTCCTGAAAATCCATAAGTAGTTCTAACGGGTTTGCATTCTTTGTCCCTCTTTCTGTGTGTATTGTGATAGGGGGAAATGGAAGGAAATAATGTCTTCTTCATTAGAATTCAAAGACAAAGTTTCTTTGATGCTTTGCTCATTATTTTTATAAATAGCCATAAAATAGTGCATTCTTTATCCATATTTTAACAGATCACTATGTTTACTTCCCTGTACTTTTTTTTTTCCCCCTGCAAACTGCAGATAAGGAGTTACTCATATGTGGCATAAAGCTCTTTTTTAAAAAAATTAGTCATGGTGACTAATAGTTGATATCTTTCAAACTTCTGGCTATTCAGTTACTACATGATTGAGATGCAGAATCAAAATTCATAAGAAATATCAAAAGCCTTTTGTCAGACTCAGAAAACCAAAGGACTATGAAGTTGTATTATCTCGGGGACAGTGAGATGAGAAACTATGGCATACTCAAATGAGAAATTTTAAAAGGTTTAGCCAACAGTACTCAATGAACATTGCTTTACTGAGACAAAATTATCTGAAATATTTCAGACCATTTCCTAAGGTTAGCTATCAGGGCAAAAAAAGAAGAGGATATTATGTATTATTAGTGTTGGGCTTTTAAATACATTTGACCACAGGCCATTGAAGCAGAAGATAATGTGGTTTTTTAGTGTGAACATGTTTTCCATGCATAATAAGTAGTGATCAAAAATGCATAAAAAGGAGTAGCCCAATGATAGAAGACTATTTGTGGGTTTTCTTACTGTAATGGGAAATGGACTTTAATTACTTCTCAGAATTTGTATCAAAGAAGACTATTTTTATCTACTTGGCTGTTGTAGTCCAACGCAACAGCCAAGTAGATAAACACAACTCCCTCCCTCTGTGTGGGAGGCTGTGCTAATGATCTCGACGTACATCTCAAAGCATTGCTCTTTGGAAGAACAAATCAAATTTGAAGATATCTGAGGCATTTTTAGTTTCTTTTCTTTTGAGTGGACTTTCCAGCCACACATAGTTGTAGATAGTCCATGAGAACTGTTGCATACTGTCAACTAAACAGGCTATCATGCTAGATGCTCGCTTATTTTTCTGACAAGACTGAAAGCATACATTTTTTCTAAGAAAAAATATGTTCCCTGGAGCAATAATTGAACCACTAGCAGGACATGCAAAGACTTTCTAAATTTTCTGAAAGCTTTACCTTTCAATCATTTGGATGCCTTTCATGGAAAGGTATTGAAATTCTCAGTTATGTCTCATGAAACTACTCGTGTCAGAGGAAATAACAAAACAAACAAACACACACACAAACACACACACACACACACACACACAAAAGGCACCAACAAAATTTAAAGAAACCACAGATTTATATCTTCAGTGCCCCACAGGAAACCTTCCAAGACACGATCCTTAATGGTGATCCCTGGATTTCCCTGCCTGGAACCTATTAGTACTTCCCAGAGCAGCTCCTCTCTGCTCTGTGCACAGCCCTTCTCGGTCCACCTCATTTTTAAATTTTGCTCACTTCTTCTCCTATTGATCCCTCACTAACATCACTGTTTCTAAATCGGCTTCCAGGATTTAATATCTCCATCACATTTTCCCCATCATCCCTCCACATTTCTTTTTTTCAGGGTGCTTGTATGACTCTGATTTTCCAGGGCTCTCATCCTCCCAAATCTCCCCTACTGTTTGCATGGCCCTTCCTTCTTAAACCTACAGATATCTTTCAGCTCCTCATTTGGTTCACTATTTTAAAAGCATAAACCCTCTTCTCCCTGTATCATCATTTGCTTCTTGTACTTGTCTCTCCCTCCTCGTGCTGCTCTGCATACATGGGCTGGGCAGCTGCAGAAAACATGAATTGGCCATTCTCTTCCTTGCCTAGGGGCAGGATTTATTAGATGCTGAACCTCAGAAAGCTCGAATCTCTCAAGATAGTTCAAAATATGGGGCATATTCTCAAAAATGGGTTCTATGGGCCAGACTACAGGAGAGCAGTTTGGGCAGGCAGTGTGGGAGGAACCCCAGAGCAGCATGTCTTCCTCCTGCAGCTGGGTGCTGGCAGAACCAAACAGGGATTGCACTCTCCTGCTTCCCATCTCAGTGGGCCTCAGAGCAGAGGAGATGCAGGTTTCTCTGCTTTAGTCATTAGCACTGTTTATGAAGCTGTATTGTAGCCCTCCAGAAAGTGTAACACCAAGAGCCCTGGCTTTTTTTCCTAGATCAATACAACTTCCTGCATTCCCCTGGCTGTCACTGCTGTAAATACCCCTGACTGACCCAGTCAAAGCATGATACTTCTGTATGCAAAACAATGTTTTAGAGTTCCTGTGGATGAAAGTCTCTCATCTGAAGTCTATTATCTGCATGGCCATGTCATCTGCTTGCAAGTATACCGGGCAGGACAGAGAAAAATATGACCCTAAACTAATGTTCAAATTTAGATTAATACTTCCCCAAGCTCTATTTCCATTAGTGCTAATACAGGAATGCATAGATCGTAAATTGTCCTTTCAGGCTCTGACAATTCTAAATTTAGTGCCGATGTTAATTAAGCAAGAGAAAATTAGGCAATGCAACAGATTTGGGGAGCAGGCAGTGGAAGGGGAGAGATAGGTCAGCAGTTTGACAGTTTCGGGACATAATAATTTAGTGAACAAACATCATGAAGATAAACCTGAATATTTCAGTGCTTTTAATAATTTGTAGCATTTAAGGACAGCAGATTATTTTTTAATTATCTGGATTCCACATAACTAGAGAATAATCTTGATTTACCCTTCTCCTGGCCTTTTCTGTGTTGACAGAAAGAGTTCATTTGTTACTCTGACATACGTGCTAATTACTGTGCCCATATGTACACCCAGGACGTTTTACTGATTACTGTATGAGAGAGATTTTTGAGGGGTTAATAAATGTCAAAAAATCTTATGTAAACATTTTCTTCTCTTTTCTTTCATACAATGTAGGAGTCTGTTTAATAAACCCCAAATCAGTATAAGGTCACAATGTGTTTGGCTTTAAAAGTGAAGTTAGGGTAAGTAATTACAAAGGGTCCACTGTGTTCCTTATTTAGTTGCATATTACAGAGAACTGAATGGGATGATTAATAATCATGTTCTACACTGAAAGAATGTAATTTATAAAGGTTTATGTAAATACAGCAGCAGAATTAGTTGTTCATTTACCGTTGCCCTGTTAGCACGTATGAGAATTCTAGCATTTTTAGAAATCAACAAAGCCAAGATCCTCACAGGAGTTCTGTGCTTAAATACCTTTGAGAATGTGGGCCCAAGGTACTAAAATAGCTTGGAATTATTGAATGTTTAGTTAAAATTAGACAGAATACTGGCATGTGTAGTAATGTTTGCTGAGAAGTCTGGGTTATACTGAGCTATGTTGGCAGTAGAAGAAGACTGGAGAGAATGAAAAGCTCTCACAAGATCATTGAACTGAAAAAGAGCAAAATAAATAAAATTAATCATCAGTATAGAGTAAATTGCATTTTTAAAATGAACATAACTCAGAATCCAGGACAGGATGTTCTTTTAATTAATTCATTAATGTCAAAATTTTGATTTAAATCATGTTGATTTTTTTTTTTAATCAGCATGATCTGCAAGAAGCCTGGAAAAAAATGAGTTTTCTCCAGCATTGTCTGTAGCCCATGGTGCACTGCCATGACAGTAGTGAGGTGGTACTTACCTGCAGAAAGCACCAGCAGGCACGTACTGACCATCAACACAATCAACAATAACTCTGCTCCGTCACGTCACTAATAGTAATCTAGGTCATCAGTTTAGAGCACAACAAATACATCTCTCTCACCTTCTCAATGGAAGCTGTTATCACACACAGATTCACTGAGGCTAGAAAGATTTTGGTTCCTAAATATCTCAGTGGATCCAGCAGTTAGTAAGCAGTATAGTAAGGTAACTACTAGTTTCTGAGAGAGGAGTAAAACTTGCTTCACCCTTCCTCATGAAGACTGAGTGCTAAGTAGAAAGTATTCTATAATTTTCACTTTGGAATACAGCATGGTTAGTCTTTTATGAAGATAACCAGATCCTGGGTTGTATTACACTTTTAATTCATTATACTTTTTACTGCTATTCATAGAGATTCATGTTAAGAACAAATACCAAGTTTGTATCTATTTATATTTCAGATCCTATTAAACTCCCAAATGTGGTTCATAAATAGGGCAGTAAATGGAGTTGCTTTTTTGAATGAAAAGTCCTTGGTAACTTATTGACCAGGTAATAAAAGAAAGTGCTTGCATTCCATACTGAAAAGGCTGGATCATGCACTGCCACGGCCAGTGGGAGTTCTGCCACTGACTTCAGTGGGAGTGCATAGTGAGGCTGTTTTGTTCCTCATTCAGTTTGGTTAACAAGATTTGTGCTCCAGTCTCTTTTCACCAAAATGCTGGCAGGCTTCTTACAACATTACTGGAAACGAGGCCCTATACAAATTGCTAAGGCCTTTTGTATTTTAATGTCTTTTTTGTAATGATATTCAGTCCTTTGGGGCAGCTGCCTAAGAGAGACATTTGTCAACTTCACTTTGTTTTTAGGACAGATGAGCCAGAGCCAAAACCATAGACCTGAATAACTTGAAAATCCAGAGGAGCTTGGATCCAGATTTGAGCCCCACAATTTGAGGCCCTTGCTGATTAGCAGGCCAAAGTTTCAACCTCTGATCGTGTGCTGTGCTTTAACAAGCTGTGCTCATGCTTAGAAAGGGGCTCAACATTTGCTGCCAGCGTCGTCGGGATCGAAGCACAGGGCTCCCTAGCAGTGTCCTGGCTCTGACACTGTCCTACAGCCATTGCCTACAAAAGAGTACAGAAACAGGGCAAACACAGCAATATTCCCCAGCACAGCTCCACATCCTCAGCAGCACGCTGGGGTGGAGTCTTTGCATTGCCAGAAAATTTTCTTTCTTAGCACCAGCCATTCCCTTCTGGAATTTGTGTTACCTATTACTATTCCTGGTCCTCCTGCTCACGAGGCAAACATTTCTAAGGGAGAGCTTGTAAAATCCCACTGCTGCTTTGTGCACGTGAGCTGTGATGGGCAGGTCTGAAACAGAGATCATGGGGAAGAAATAAGAGAGAAAGAGGAATGGCTGCAGAAACTCTGTGCTTGGAAAGATTAAAATCCCAGGCTCTAGGATACCCATGACAGCTTTATACAGAAGTGTAACAATGGCCAGTTAGAAAATGGTTGGACTTAAATTAGTACAGCAGTCTTCCTTAGATAAAGTTGTCACTTATAACTGCAGTTCTGCATTTTTAGGATAAATTACATGCACACAGACCAAAATGTAGTGAAAGTAAGGGCAAAGTATTTGAAATTATGTCTGTGAAATGCATATGCAAAACTAATTAATTTATAGATGGCATTTGTCCATATCCCCCATGTGATGCACTGAGAATCTCTCTGGTATTGTAGAATTCGAACACTTTGAAAAGAAATTGCCCGAGGGATTGAATGTCTTTCCTTTACATTGTTTTTAAAAGGAAGAATTTCTCACACTGTGTTTATTTGCTGCTAAGATACTGTTACACTAGCACCATCACAGCCTGTTTCTCACTGCAGTATCCCATAAATTAGGTTGTTGCAGGGAGTATCAAGAATGTGCATACACTGCCTGACTGGAGCAATTTTATCTGAATAATGTTTTGTGACCTTTCTTGCAAAAAGGTCCTGACTAAAAAAGCATAGATTTACCAGGCATCCTGGCTGTACTGAAAGATTGCAATTACCATTCTATTTTATCAGTATTAGTAGAGAGAGTTCCTGCCCTGACATCTCCTCTCCAAACACAAATGAAAAGTTGGGAAGCTGTATGACTCAAGTAATGAAGTACATTAAATCCAGGTACCTGTTTCAAATTCAACAATTGTGGAAATGATGGAATAGCCATCGCCATCAAGATGACTTTCCAACAGGCTCAATGAGATGGTTTTGTGGACTCTGTCCAATTCTTAATGGACATAAGTCCACGTTACAAAAAGCAACATACAACTGGCAGTAATTGATACTCTTTTGGCACTCAACAGAGAAGTGAAGTATTGAATGAGCATGAAGAATGGACTAACCTTTCACCTCCCCCCCCTGCATTCCAGGTCAGGGATGAGACATCTGATAGAGCTACATAGGAAGCTTGGGCTGCTGCTCTCCGTGCCGCCCCGTGCTGTACCCAAACAAAGAACTTCCTTCTTAACAAGCATTGAGCTGACACTTTTCATGAACTTTAAACTTATGTTAAAAATTTGGAGGCTTTGGAAGTTAGTGTATAACCTCAGGATTCTGCCTAAAGAGTACAAGCCACTGCTCCACATAAAGCTGTCTCTCCCTGACTGCCAGCTGCATTAAAATCTATTACATTAATTCCCTGTTATACATATGCATATATAATGTATATGTACATGCATAGCAGAAGTAAATGCATTAGTTATTCATGTATGTTTATACATAATAGGAAAAGTAATGCCTTTAGCTAAGATTGCCTAATGCTCATTTGTAAGAGCTTACATTCAATTACTTATACAGTTTGCCAAAATTTAACTGTTACAGCTTAAATTTTCCGTGGTGGGTATCTGTCTCTAAACTGAATTGGGTTTGGAAAGTCCTGACCAAAATGGCTCAGATAATTCCAAGAACACAGATAATAAAAATACATCCTTTTAGTCATATTAAGAACTCTTGCAAGCGTCATATTGAGAGACTCTAGCATATCTAAGTTTTGGAACTGAAGTTTGAAACTCCATGAGGAAATCACTTTGATGTCAAGACTTATCTTCTGTCACTCCTGTAAAAATCTGATCCAGCTGTAATCTCCTAAAAAACTAAATTCTCACACACTCATATTCTGTTAAAATGTAAATTCTCCAAATACTCTATTTGCAGTAAGCATGCTGTCTTTTCGTACAGCTGTGACATCTGAGACACAGTGTATATTTTCTTTCTCTGTGGAGAATATCCACACATATGTGTATACAAAAATATGTCTAAGGACTCCCCCTGTCATTTGTACACGTTGTGTATACCAGCAATGATAGCCCTACAGACCCATCTATCCACAGCTCTTCTCAGGGACTGTGTAGATGGTTTTAGTTACAGCCGTGAGGACAGCAGCACGTGCAATAAGGACCAGGAAACACCTGCACCGTGGATCAGGATGCATAAGCCTACTCTCAAGACTTCATCTCACAGTGAGCCCACTAGGTATTTAATGCCTCATGTCTCAAAGGGGCCATGCCCAAAACAACTAAGGACTGCCCTGATCAGTCTGCACGACCACAGCAGCCAACTGCTTTGACCTGAGCTTTGCTGGACCCTCTGCAGGGATTGGATATTGCTCACAGGGTGCTTTACAAACAAGTTTAAGGAAACCATGGGAAAAAGGTGAGCAGTTAACATGTAGAAGGGTCATTAAGTTCTGAAGGATTCAGAAGTGATAAAGTGCTTGAATTAACATTGTCATTTTAAGAGCTCCAGATTGTGCAGGTGAGGTAGAAATCTACACTTCTGTAAGCACTGAAAATGAGGACTAGAAGCCAAAATATCCTAATGAGCTCCCACCCTCTGATCATTTTATAAACACACAAGAGGAAGTGTAATGATTTTTGTTAGTGATAAAGGTTTGAGTAGTGTGTATTAAAAGCAAAGGCTTAGACACATCACAAAGTGAACTGAGTCAGCTTAGAAATCATCAACATCTAATTCCTCTTTTGAGAGCTCTCTGAATCCAGTGCATTAAATAATATAAGGGCAAAATGGAAAAAAAAAAAGTTTAACTTACATAATCAAAGTTCTGTTTAAATGCATACTGAGAGAAAAGATAAGGTTATACAGACCACTTAAAAACTAGTATTTCCTCACTTTTCAATCCTTGTCTCTGTTAAAAGGGTTTTGGATAATATGACCTATAGAGGTCCCTTGCAACCTCAACCATTCTGTAATTCTAACAATCTCTTAATATAATATTTGATATGATAGACATACATGTTTAATTTCTAGATTCCCCCTCTTCCCCCCAAAAGAAACTGTATACCAAACCTAATGTTTTCTTCCCTTTCTGTAACATATTTTGGATTTTGTTTGTTTTGCAAGCTAACCCTCATGCTGCAAGCACTTTTCCACTTTGCCAGCCAAATGAGTATGATGAAAGGACACCTGTAGGCATACACAGAAGCCAAGAACATTTTGTACATCCATTATTTATTTTGTTTCCTTCTTTAGGTCTTTTATAAAAGAAAAAAAAAAAAACACAGGTAGAAAGAGGAGAAAAGTTAATCTGCTATATGGTTGCAGTAAGAAAAAGCACAGAAAACACTACTTTTGTTACCTTGGCAAATAAAATAAAAATGTTCTCCAATGTGCAGTCTATGCAAAATAAGTCCCACAGGAATTATGCAAACACATTCTCATTATGGTAGTTATGATTTAGATTGCATTACAAAAGTGAAAACAATCATTCAGAGAGGCTTGGGTGCAGTGATTTGGAGTGAAGCAGCCACTGTGCCAAAAAGAGAGAGGAAAGGGATGCGGGCAATGAAAGAAATATATCCTGCCAAAATGAACTCATGCAAAGGTGAAGCCAAAATGCCAAGAGGTGCAGATTAAATGCTCTTTCAAATGTCCCAAATGTGTGTGTCAGCAAACTGCCCAAATAAGGTTTTGAACTGAAAGCTCAGGCTTCTGCTGGAAACTCCCAGAAATGCAGAGATTAGATATTGTTTGGAAAAAGGGATTCTGGCTTGTTGTCTACAATGAACATTGAAAATCACACATCTCACCAGAGCACATGTTAATGGAATAGAAATGGTTTTTTTGAAACTGAAAAACTGTCCTTTAGTAATTTCACAGCACAAGAAGTAAAGGACCACAGAAATTGCTTCCTTTTAGTTACAGTTGTTCTATTTTTGTTAGGGTTTTTTTTTTTAGCTTAAGGTCTGTAATGGCCATTTAAAAAAAAAATGAATTATTCAGATAATTCTTTATTTGCCCCTGACTTTAATGAAAAATTCACAGGCAAAAAACTTCTTATCTTAAACATAGCTACAGCCCTCCAATATCTCATTTTTCTCACACAATAATCCCAGTGTTCAAAGTAGGTATTGTATTTATCATCTTTGTATGGAGCAGAATTTCACTTCACTTTTCTTTATGGCCTTATCACATCGTTTACAAACACTTTATCTCTGTTACTGAAAATAAATGAAATCCTGGGCTTTCGATGAAATGCCATGATGAAATGAATGGTCCAAAAATCTATATTGAGATGACTGACTCCTGTTTTTAGAAGACATGATAAATGTTTCATGCATATAAACTGAAGGATGATGGATTTAATGATCATAGTTTAACAGGGAAATGTTATTTTGGAATAATTAAGTTATATAATTTGCAAGTCTAAATAGTCCATTGTTAGATGGTGCTTTGGTCTGTCAACAAGTCATTCCACTTTGTGAGGGTTATTTATCACTAAAACAATTGATGCAATGGAAATACACTACCAGTATGTGTTGTTAACAACACATTTTGTGAGACCTTGATTTGGATCCATATTTCAGGGGTTATTAATTGATGTATGTTTCTGTCTTACAGAAGAAATATATGGTAAGAATCTTTGAAGGATTGGAGGTGTCTTTCTCATGTGAAGAGTTACATGTGAACCGTATTTATTATCCTTACTATAAAGATTTTCAGAGTCAAAAATACCTCCATTTTATAGCACACATGTGGAAGGCGTTTACACTGGGTGTACTGCCCAGTTTCCAGTTGTCACTCCAAGAGGGTGTAAGTATCTGCAGATTTTGGTTTGCGTCTGCTGCCTCTTACAACTGTCCTGGACACACAGATACTGTCTCAAATGGACGCCTTTGTTTACACAGGTTAATCTCTCCATGAGGAATATCTCAATGGGAGGTACACTGTGCCTATGCTGTTTTTTATTTTTAATATTGGCATCAAAACAACTGCAATCAAGACAGTTACAATATTCTGATTTCCCCTGTTGTGCATACACAATTTTTTATTGACTCTGTATAGAGAACTGAATGTGAGTGCCTTTTTCTCTTGGCATTCAATAGCAAAGGAAATAATAAGAAATATAAGTGCTGGAAAGTAATATAAAAAAGGTAATTATTTTGACCAAAAAAAAAGTGGTTATACATTTGATTCTGTGAGAATAGTGTATGATATTTAATATCTGAATGATCATCAAAGCATGGGAAGGTATAAAAAAATATTAATTTGTATTTCGATCACAAACACTATTTTCTGGGTTGCATGATATTTATAAATATTAGAACACTTCATATATCTTCTTGTCTCCTGATACATGTATTTTTACCACTCAATCCCAATCCAGGTTTAAAAGTAGTTTGTGTCTTTTCTTCACTTCATAGTTAAGGACTAGAAGATATAAAAGTGAGGATCAGTGATAATATTTAACCAAAGGCCTCAATCTCCTGATTTCCCACTCTGCTCTGGTGAGCAGTGACTCTGTGAAATGTCTTATCACACCAGTTTCTATACTTTGCCAGATACAGAAGCCTTTTAGCACAGCTCTGAGAAGCAACAGTCTCCTTTTCACTGTCCAGTTCATTGCCTTGCCATGAGTCTCTGCTCTCTGAACTCGTACAGCCACACACACGGCTAGCGAGGCTAGTCAAGCAGAAATCCAAGCACACACAAGTGTGGAAGCTGTGAAATGGATAGATCTGATCATCAATGATTTTGCCCTGGGCTGTGGGCAGAAGTACTGAAAATACTCCCAGATGCCTAGAGCTGGCATCCACAGTTCAGATCTTGACAAAACTGGCAGATATGTTGTGGCATATATATTTAAGTCTCACAGCTCTTTAGAGATTTCTTTTGCAGGTTTTCCCATGAGAGAGTCTTCTGTGTCTCTGCTTTCAGGTCATTTTCCTTATCCTGGGTGTAGACAGGAAGGAATGTCTTCAGCAGTCCCTTGAGAAGAGGAAAAGGGGCAGCAAGGGAAAAGCATGTCTGTTCCAAGAGAACTTTGAATAGGAGAGTATCGACAGGGTTGGGAGATTTTTTTCCTCTTTTAAGAGAAAATATTTTTGGAGCTTTTGTACTGAAGGGCTTTTCCCTAGTTCTAAAATATACTAAACTCTGATATTAATCATAAGTCTTGATTTAATGAGTGGATGGAATTGTCAGGCATAGGATACATTTTTTTTTCTTTAAAAACATTTTGTCACATTTTTTTTCAATAGTTCCACCAACGTATGTAAGGTTAGCGACTATTTAGATGCATTGTACTAATGAGACAAATACCCTGGAGCTTCAACACAGCTTTCAGCATACAATTTTGCTACATTATAATTCTCCATTTATCTTTTTGCCATAATATATATTTCTTGTTAAAATCAATTCTTTATTTATGGGAATAATCTATTCAATTCTATGCTCCATAGTCTAATTAGCTAACAAAGATAAACTTTGTTCTTTTTAGATTAGACTTCCCTGAGGGCCTGGATTTCAAGTCCATAAAGCCAGGACAGCTCTACAGAAATCAGACATGCTTTGGGGGGACAGTACCCTGAACCTGGAGTCACTGTCTTGACACTGAAGCCAGTAAGGGAAACTACTTCAGCTGGCCCCAAACACAGTTCCTTAATGTCTGTAGGGTAGGACAAAGGACCAATGGGGCCACGTCTCACCCTGTTCATGCTGAGGATGCGCAGAGGCCTGAGCAGAAGCTCAGTGCTGCCAGGGCATTGCTCCATTCCTCAGTTGTCTCAGAAGAGGGGCCTTTGTGCTCATCTTCCAGTTAATGGCAGATATTGCCACTTGCAAAGGAAAAATAATTTGTAGTCTTTCAAGCAAAAAGTAGTGAAGTATCATTATTTCACTGATTGCTTACACTCAGATACAATTACAACTTGGTTAAAGCAGAAGAGGCACAGAATAGTCCTGATGACCCCGGTCTGAACAGACATAAGACCATAAACATCCAGGCAAAAAAATAACCTTTGAGTTCCATTAGTCACAGAAATTAAGAAGCTGAAATGCTCAAGCACTCGCAGAATCAGACATTTTGCTTGTAGTCATCTCTAAATATGGCATAAAGAGCGGGTCTGAAGGAGTGATTTCAATATTAAGTCCATTTTTCATTCCTAAAACAGTGGAAGTCTTAATGGCAAACCCATTAAAATTATTTTCATGACACACAGTGAATATTTTGAATATATCAAGGCAAGGTTTCAGTTAAGTATGTTCATAGCATGTCAAGCTTAGCAATTTATTGGAGAATCTTTACCTAATTTGATATAATTGATGTTAAAGCCTTTTTTCCTAATACACTGTTTGTGCATTCCTTTTAAATGTGGATAAGAAGAAATAGATTTGTAGAAGATATTTTTAATTGATTCCAAAGGGAATAGCTACCATGGAATCTGCTGATGAGTTCTGTGGAGGTCTAGGCTCCAATCATTCAGCATCTATATTTTTAATGACAAGATGCTGCAGTGTTTAAAGAATGAATTTGAATTATGAACATAGATAATTAATGTCTGCTCTCTCCTAACATTTTATCAATAACCACCAAGCCTCTAGTTAAGGCAAGGACCTCTGTGTTGGCTTCGAGACTCAAATTGCATAAAAACCCAATCGCAGTAAAGCTGCATTCAAGGTCTTTAAAAACTTCAGTCAGACACTGCATGTTAAATCCTTGATTTATAGTTACAGAGGAGAGATATCAGCACATCATAAAGAAAATACTGCATATTTTGCCACCACTGGTTATTTTGGCATTTTTTCCTCCTCAGTTTTCACATAGGTTGATATCCATTCAAAACTAAACAGTGTTAATCCTTTGGCTGCTTCTTTTAGTCATCCTCTCTGTGTGAAGAATCTCACTGGCTGCAGGAGAACAAGTTGTACGACTGAAGGGTGCTCAGAATTAATAATGACCAGGCTTGTCACTTGTAGTGTGATGTAAGTCTACCTTTGGGTAATAAGAAGCAAAACTCTTGGGATGCTGCTGGTATTGATTCACTGTGTAACAACTGGACAAGATATTTAACAACATAACTTTAAAACCAAAACCACGATGTTGTTATGCATCACACAGCTGCAGCTTGATTTAGTGAATGCTTCGTATTACATTTTGTAGAGTCATCTCTCCAAACTGTATTCATTTTGCTAGGATATGAATTTGTAAGCAGGAATGTAGCCTATAGGATATACTAAGTAATCTGTCACTTCAACAATGACAGGGACTTAGAAGAAATATTTCTACCAGTTTTGGCTACTACACTCCAAAAACCACCTGTGAATTTGGTGTGGATGCCCTGAGGAGAGGAACAAAACCAATCAGAGGAACAAAAAATATGAGCTATCAGGAAAGATTGACAGGAGAGAATGTCCTTGTCTCCTGTCCTTGACAGGAGAGCCTAAAGCAGAAAATTCTGTGGTGCCACACAATAACAACCTCCAGGTGAAAGAGAAAAGAAGACTGAACATGTGCATAAACAATGTCCTAGCAATACAAAAACAGGGAAGTACAACAGATTTCTTGAGGACAATGTTTTTCACTGGAGTGTTTAAAGGATAAGACACCTGCCAAGAATGGCAAATATAATCAATGTGGTCTTTGGGCAGGGACAGACTAAATGAAAACTTCACACTGCTTTGCAATATTACAATTCTACAGCTCTGTGATTGAAAGATGTTATGTAAATGTGAGTGGCTTTTGCATTACTACATTTTCACTGCCACTTACCAGTTAGATAAAATTACTGGGGATCCAGGCATCATCTGTACATGGCATTTGTTTAAAAAGTCCTATGCATGAGGATCCTGCCTATCACTACAAAGATCTACTGTGGTTAAAGAGTATCCAAAGAATTATTGCTTAGAAAGTAGGGCAAAATAGTGTGTTACTTCCAGCTTGGCAAGGACAGATGGAGATGTACTCTATCCATGCAGGCATGAGCAGAGTAGAAGTGACCTGGAGCAGAAGGCCTGTTCAGACTGTGAGGTCCTGGTGAAAAAACAGTCCACTTCTTATTTAACTCCTTATCTCCAAAATGTTTCCAAGGCCTCAAGTATTAGTCAGGTAAAGATCAGACAGAGTATGCCTTTAAAGGTTGAACAGATGGACACATCTCTTTGTTTGACAGGAAAATGTATGTGTTGCTTGACCTGGCAAACCCTTCATGGTGCAGTGGAAGCATTGCACAAAATATCTCAGACAGTATCTGAAAAGGATCCCCCAGAAAGAAATCAATAATTGGGATATGATGGTACAAAGCCAACAACAAAATTAGTTTGATGGTTCAAGTTTAGTAAAGAGGCATTGTTCAGTTTGATGACTCTGAAATTAGCTGTGCTAACCTGTGCTATATGACTCTCTTGCTGTGTTACTCATGAGAGATGTTCCTTTATTTTTTTCTTTTCAGTGGATCAAGTTGTATGAGGACACACTCATGACAAGAAAAAAAGTCAAAAAACAACAGAGATAGTATTTTCAGAAAGGTATTCTACTCATCAGGGATTTGTTCCTTCCCTCTGTCTCTGACAATAATTTTAACAGGTAAGTAGGTACCCTTCTTGCACAGATAATACTGCAAAGTTAGTTCTTACTGACTCAGGCCTAGCAATGTGCCTCCAGTCTTAGCTTTCAGAATCATATAATGGAATTAGTTTCAATCTAATCCTATTTTTTCATTAAAAAGAGAGATTTCTGTCCTATGTTTAACACTTGCAGTGATATCTGCTGATAAGATCAATGTCAGTAACATAATTGCTTAGCATCAGGTGTTGGCACAAACAAGACAGATATCCCTGTATCCATCAAAAAAGACTTTATCCTCTCTCACAAAGAGATCCTTGGGTTAGTAGTGGCCAATCTGGTATAACACAGCTCTGATTTCTGCTGGAAATATTAGCTCTAGTCCTAAAAGCTGCATAATTACATTAGTGTTGTTCCATGCCTGAGGGAACCAGCTCTGCCTCTCTGCTGTGTGACCAGCCGGAGCTCAGCGCCGCTCCAAATGCTGCACCCAAAGCGGCTCGGCAATAACAGCCTCACCCAGAAGAGCTTTTGCTCTGCCAAAAATGGTGCCACATTTTGTTCCACAAAAGAAGCAGACTGAGTTTCTGAAAGTCCAGATTCTCCAGGTTTCCAAATCTCCCTGTAAATTCAGTAGAAATTTTATTATTGTTGAAAATCAGATGCAGTGCCCGTATCATGAGGGCATCTGGAATGCTAGTCACACAAGTCTTGCTTACTCACAGCACTGTCTCAGGATATTTTTATAAAATCTACATTCTCAGCAATAAAATATGTGTTGCTATGGGGCATCTGTTTATGTTTTTATGTGAACTGATAATTACCCTGGAGTTCCTTCTGTCTACAAAAATGGTAGAGTTTTACAGTGAGACTATAAACAATTATCAGTTAAATGTAAGGATAGTCCTGAATTTATACGAGAAAAAACAAATACATGGGATAAATCAGTGCAAGCATCTGTCCAGGTAATTGCAGGTATGAATCTTATGTTTTACACATGTGACAAAATACAGTTTTGTGCCTTTATAAACTTGTAAGCTCAGCTCTCCTTTGAGCTCAGGACACAGTGCGTTCACCTGCCAACTCCCAGACCTCACAGCAAAGTATCCTAGGCTGGGTAGCTCTCACTCTGTGTTTCTCTGAGCAACAAGTGCTAGGCAAGAGATAGAAACACTTCCATAGGTAGATAGGAAGATTTTATATGTTTTTATATGTTTTATATGTCTATATGTATAGACAATTCTATTATGGTATTCACAAGCCTCAAACACTGCAAAAATACAATATTTACCATGAATAAGTCAGGAAAAGTAAAGTAAAATAAAGTAAACAATGATTGCACCCAACTCACAAAGTGCAAACATTAACCCTGTGAGAGAAAATCTGCAAGAACAGAGAGTCCCTTATGGGCCAGCTTCTTAATGTATGTTTGGTGTTTTGGCCCCAGAGACACCCCAGCACTACCATAACCACTGGTACAGATGCTATTGGTTAACTGCTCCCTCACATTCTTTTGGTATGTCCAGTCATGCTCTTTAGTATAAAATTTTTCTGCCTCCATTATCTCACCCCTCAAATGCAGTTACATAAAAGTTCTCTGAAAATGCTACCAACAGTCTCACAGTTACATGGGGAATTTTTGATCCTGGATTTTTTCTCCTGTGTCACAGGACTCTGAGCAAGGATAAAGTCTTTTTTTTAGAGCTGGCTTCCACATCTGCATCAGGATCCTTGCTTTAAAAAAAATCAGGATTTACAGCCTACTTATTCTGATTAGAGGTTTCAGTCTGTGTCCAGTTCATTTTTCCTTTAAAAAAAGATAGAGTTCATATTTTCTTACAGCTTCCCAACTTTGTTCTGTTCTGTGTCCGATGTAATTGATGACAGATTAATGCCCATCTGTCACAGTTCCACACTGTTCATTTTTAGTGTAAATATTCTGTGCTTACTCTTCTGGGTGTTACAACCTGAAAAGAACCAAATCCAAATCTGTAATAATAACATTACCAGAATTAGATATCAATGACAAGTCAAAGAAGCATTGCATATGCACATACATATGTGCTTTGTAACACCATGGTCAGACAGAGAAAACTACCAGTGGCTCTAGGATAAGGGTGTATGCAACAGAAAGAACCACAAAACTGAGAAGCAAGGACCTTGGAACTACAGGAAGAAAAGAGGGCCAGAGACCCAGCAGACAGACACAGGGATGGTGATTAAAACAGACGTGTAGATGCCCTTAAGGATAGCACAGGTAGAGTATCCTTAAGATTTATCAATACAACAGCAAGAAAAGCAATTTTTTTGTGTTTGTGCTGTACTTCAGAATCAGGTGTGTGATTATGGCTCAGACCCTGTCCTCAACTCCTTTCTTAATGCTGTGGTAGTGGCATGACAGCGTTTAGTACTAGGGTATTACTGCTTTACTACCATAAACATAACTGTATTTATGGGGCCTGATTATGCATGACTGATCTGATGAACTCCTCTTGGGGCCTAACTTAACTCTGCTTGCAGCAATTGATGGAGGATGTAGACAATCTATGAAACCAAGCAATACTGATAATATGACATGAGGACAGAAACATCCTCTATCTTGCTTGAATGATGTAGTTGCCATTCAGCCCCACAGCCCAAGTAACCTACTAAAACATTTGTCTTTTCACCTTCACCATTGGGTACTAACACTTTTAGGTATCCAAACATGCTGTGAAATCAGGAATCAATACCAGATTCTGTAACAGACCCATAACAGCAAAAATTGAGCCATGGATTGAAATGATTACAAGCTTTGTGTTGTCATATGTAGGAATCAGGAAAGTGAATTCTCAGCTAGAATCATGGATCTGACAATGGGGTCCCAGCACACGAACAGAGGATGTCTTCCATGGGTCATTAGAAAATGCACTGTGAGTTCTTGATGTCTAAGTGTTAATATGAAATGAGAAATTCAGTTACAATGTGTTCAAAAGATGAGACATTTGGATATCACAGTGTACAGGAGAAGGAACCAGAGGTAGAAGACACTGAAAATAAAACCACAGACAGCATGGCAAAAAAAAAAAAAAAAAAAAAAAAAAAAAAAAAAAAAAAAAAAAAGATAAAAGAGCCCCAACAATGTAGGACAAAGAAGGCAAATATTAAACAAAAGAAGATTAAAAGACCAGAAGGTGAACTATGGAAATTGAAACAGGAGGTAGAAAAAAAATAATGCAGACAATGTAGCAGAAAAGGACTCTGAGGAGCAGTAATGCTGAGGTTTCTAGAAAAAGGAACATACCATAATAAAAATGAAAAACCAATCCTTGTAAGAGGAAGCAAGAACTAAACCAAAATTAAGTGACACCCAGGCTACTTTCAAGTTGTGCTGGAAAATAAAAAGTAGAATCAGAGGAGAAATGTGATCACATGCTGTGTTACCAGGAAATATGGAAGTCTGAAAACATTTTTTAAAAAAACAACTTAAAAGCATAAGCATAAAAAATAGATATTGCAACAGCTGTACAAGTGAGGAATAACAACTTGAATAGAGATATCTACTATGACCCAAATTGCATAAAACTTAGTGTGAATCCACAAGAATATCACACACTCTCTTCATTAACAAGAGTATGCAAATTAGTAACATTAACACATAAAAGAAAAGAAATAGCAAAACTAGTTATCACCAAATTAATTTCCAAATCAAGGACAAATTAACAAGTCACTATTGCAGCAGAACTGGATAGGGATCATGTTAGAACAACCAAAAAAGGACATAGGGTCCTTAAACAGGAAAACTGTACAAGTTGGGTAGTAGCACTGGAGGAATATCCAGGACTAAAGAGTGAAGATCAATCTTTAATTGAACAACCAGCCCCAACAAATTTTAGCTGGGCTTTACTTACTCAAAACTGCAAAGTAACCCAAACAGTAAAAGTGCATTAAGGAAGGGAACTTGACAAGTTTGACAGTTCATTTAAGGTGCTGGTAAATTGTTGGTACATTTTTTTCATCCTGCAGAATAAAGTTCAAATTAAAATCACCAATGGATACACAGAAGAAAATAAATTATTGGGTACCAGAGCCAGGGTTTAGTTACTGAGAACACTGGTGAATATTTATAAAGAGGGTTTCACACTAGCCATACATGAAGCACTGAAGCAGGCTGAAGAGACAACTAAGCTCAGTAAATACAGTAACCATGAAATTGGAGAAATTCATAGATATTATGTGAAGAGCTGAAGAAATTTTACAAGAACAATGCGAGGGTTAAAATCCAACCAAATTAATAAGTGGGGGGGAGTGGTGCAAAATTATTCAGGTGGTAGCATTCTCTAATCAATGTCTAAAGGGGTTGAAAGATTTCACAGGTGAATAGAATCATGGATAAAACTGTAATGGATGCAACTGTGTACCCAGCAAACAGGGTGAAAGTATTAGCCTGGTCCTAAAAGATACTGCGGACAAAAGCATGCGATGGCAAAAAGAAACAGGAAAGGAATAAAGAGAGGAATTAAGTGTTTTATTGTTATTCTCAGACATATGTGAAATCCATGGAGAGAAGCCTACATATTTGAAGCCACCATGGGAAACAGAAAGGTTTTTCAAATTTAAATACTTGCATTTTGCACAAATCAACTTAAATATTCCTTTGAACACAAATTTTTGAGTTATCAGCTGGAACGTATTTTGGGTTAAATCCATGCAGACAATGGATTAAAAAATGGATGAGTGTGATGGAAAGATAGATACCTAAGTACTTTATTGAGCATTGTGTGGGTAGTGAGTGGGGCATTAAATGGTATAGATTTCACATGCTTACCTAATGTATTTGCATTTATCTTTGATGGGCAGTGACATTATGAAAGCACCTATATGGGAGAATGGAAGTTTACACATTCTAGGACATTACAAAGTGGGCCCATGTTCTTTCCAGCATCTACTTTTCATTAGTTTCAAGTGTTATATGCACTGCATAAGAATCTGTCTGGATTGTTACCTGGCCTGTGTGATGATCTGGTATGCAAACTTTGTTACAAAAGAAAATTTTCAAAAATTTAAAAAGAGTAACAATGAAAAAAAGTTGGCTTCAATAAGTTCTATTTCAGAAGGCTGGACACCATTACATGAAGCTTCACAACATTATATTTTATTTATATTATTTTGTGATCAAAGACAGTTTCTGTAGTGTTGTATTGGGAATATTTTGAAATAAATATGTGTAGGTTAAAGGCCTTGCATTTGTCTTAAGAAATACTAAGCAATGGTAGAGGCCATAAATTCTTTAACTGTGGAGATATACTGATAATGAAAATACTAGGAACCTGTACGTGCAAGCATGTACTAATTTAGTAGAAAGATTCTTTCATTTTCAAGGAACTAATCAAGTGGCTTTAGAAATGTCCAACAATTGTTCTCTTGCTTCGGGAGAATAACAGCAAATATCCATCACCATGAAGAATCACTCAATGCAAAAGTTATCTTTTTCAGTCTGGAAAAAACACTCACTTTATGTACTTTGTCATGTGGTATCTTGGCAGTTAGATCACACTTTGTAATTGAAAACCAAACTTTATCCAAAGATGTTTGGTGCTCCGTGCTCTCAGTCAGATGGCTTCAAGTGCATTATAAAACTCTCACACTTGCCATTGTTGTAATTGAAAATAACACACTGGCTTTAAGCTCATTTAAAACTATTCCAACGGAGCCAATGGATGGAAGAAATGATGAAAAAAACCTTATACCTACATCTATAATGAGTTATTCAGTAATAGAATTCCAGCAAAATTAAGGGAAGCTTCAATAAATCCAGGAAAATGTTAAAACATGGGCATAACAATTTGAATCAATAGCAATGTTTTTATAGGATTATATATTTTGCAGTTCCACAGCATCTAAACTACTGCATGTCTTATTTCATCCACTTACTGCATTGTTAGTAATATAGGTTTGGAATCTTCCAGGTATTCTTATAATATTAAAATGTTTATCAAAAATTTTTGCACATTACAGCTATGTTATTTGCAAATAATTATCAAAATGTCAGTATCTGGTGAAGCAAGACCAAAGTATTCACAATGCTGTCCAAGCAGCAGGCACACAGCAATAACCAGCCCATGCAGCTTTGAGAGTGCATGGTTTAGGCAACTGAATCAAAAGACCACAGTTACCTGAATATATCTCTGCAGTGAAAGGTATTTGAAACATGAACAGGACCAACATAGAAGAAAGCAATCCTAGCAGTGCAGCAGGGACCCCCAGAAACCAGGTGCCAGAGACCCTTGGATGCAGGAAGAGGAGGGAGACAGGCAGACATTACAGCTACCCACTGATACAGATGTGTAACAGTGCAGTGAAGCTGTACCTATAACAGGTACCACACATGGGCTCCTTTGAAGGTGCATGTATTACAAGACTGCCATGAGAGCAAATGGTTGCCCTCACCTGTATTTCAGAGCCACTATGCCCACTACATGGTAAATACTGTCTGAGTCAAAACTTTAAAGGAACCTCTGTTTGGGTGTTTGGGTTAACATTTTGTTAATTGAATTGGGCTGGTTTGGCTGGATGCTTTTGAGGAGTAACTTAAATTTAGATGCATGGGAGATGAGTGGCTGGAAAAATAGATTAAAACTCTGGGGTTTTGTCCTTCTTCTTTGAAGTCTGCAGTTTTTGTGTCTGTGTAGGTCAAGAATTTCAGTCCTAAGTAAGAATGTTAACCTCAGAAGACTGGTCACCTCAAGACAAGGACAGATTTGACAGGTTCAGAGGGCAATACAAATGAAAACACAGTGATGGTGAGGCCATCAGCTTTGGTGCTATTCATTTAAGAGTAATTTGTCATCAGTGTTAGGAACTCTTACGTTGATGCTTGAGCATTTAATGTGATTGCAGAGATGTTTTAAAACAACTTCCAATACAAAATGAGGTTTAAGCTTGTGGAGCTCTTCAGCAGAGAAAAATCCCTACTGAGCTGTATAGAAGTATGTTATAAATGAACAGAGTGTCTGAGCTGGGACCAAATGTCCATTGCTAGCCAACTTTATTTTGTAGTGGAATTGATCTTCCTTCTTTCAAAGCTCAGCATTCATAAATTGTTCTGGAAAACCTCAAAGTTATTTGAAAAGGTCTATAGCAATATAAATTTCTCTATGCAAAATGGTTGTTTAACAAGATTGTCTCCTTGAACTTTTCACATGATTGTGACAGCCACTTTCATTAACTAATGGAAGTTTTATAGTGGATTTTCCCCACTACTCCCACATCACTGTTTACTATTATTTTATGGAGAATACTTTACCAATTGGGTCTTTGAAACAAAGGAAAAGGCATTTGGTGACATTCCCAGACTGCTTTGTGGCTTGTTAGCAGGGCTGCCCAAGAGACAGCTTGCAGGAGAACCCCAGCTCACATGGGCTGCAAAGTTGTGCTGCAACTAATTGGCCCATGGGGGTTAATTCAACAGTCATTATGGTCACTGCCGAAAAACTGCTTTTGTGTTAACCCTGCTTAGAATAAAATTAGGAAGAACTGAAGCTTCATGAGGAATTGTTTCCCATTAGTCACGGTGCAGACAGCAGAAGGATGGTGTATGTGTGTAGTCAGATTTTACAATAATAGTGATCATTTAAGAGAAAAAGGAAGGGAGACGTTTAAAGAGTAAGAGGTTTGGAAGGCATCTGAGGCTTCATGAACCCAATGTCCGTCATACTGTACCTGGATGAGTTTTGGAACTGATCAGGAACTGACTCTTTCTCAGCTCACCAGCAGAGAAAGTGTTTACTTGGTATTTTAGGAAATGTCCCTTGCATTCCATCTGGAGAATCCCTGGGTAATTTTATGTGAAATGGCTGCATTCCCTCAGGGCAACAAGTAAAGTTGTTTGCAGTTGCCTGGTGAGAAAGAAGAGACTAGAAAATAAGAAAAAATATTTGGAGAAAGAAGGCAGCTAGTCTACAGCTAAGTGTAGACTAGCATTTAGGGAAGAAGAAAAGTGTGAGCAACAGAAGTGAAGGAATGATTTGTCTTTTATTTTTCCAAGTTATATGTCTTTGTGAAGTCTCTGTTGCAAAAGACACACCTCAAGTTTGCCTGATTTGCCATTTTTCATTTTGTGAAGGAAAGACAGTAGCATTTCTCCTAGCAACTAAAGATTTTTTCCTCCAACAAGTTACAAATGTGGGAAAAAAATAAATAAATGTTCTGACTTTGAACTTCAGTGGAAAATCTAGTTTTTACAGTCGAATTTCATCTTTCAGAGCAGTAAAACAAGAAAGATGTTTACAAATGTCTTTTTGTTTTTTACCAAAAAAGTAGTTTTCATTTTCAGTGACGTTTCGAAACTTCACAGAACCTTGAATATTTTTTTATCAGTCCAAAACAATATTTTGTACATTATTAAATGTGACAAAATGAACACTTCTTAACTTTGGAAGATGGGTCATCCTTCTGAACCAGGGTCATCCAAGGCCAATGCATTATCCTCAGCACTAACAGTGTGAAGACTATGATTAATCATTTCTATACACAGGATAAAGGCATGAGACTGCATTTTCCTTCCAGGTACACTTATTACATTGCACAAAAATTGGTGGGGAAAAATTAGCCTTGAGACAGGCAGAATGTCACATCTCTAATTGAGATGGCTTGTGCTTACTTCAAGTTTAAATTTGATATAGTGGTTGTACATTGTTGACTAAGAATTGTTTTGATTCTGGCTGTGTGGTTTCATGGCAGCAACATTCACTTTAATGCATACTGGCATCACTGTAATTAAATTAAATTCGTAAAATAGAGTTAATTTTTAAAAACTTTTAATTTATTTTTGTTTCTATATAAATGCTAAAATTGAAAAATTTAAGCCCACATAGTCACAGCAGGCACCAAGGAACTAAATATGCAATCCTACCTACAAACCCCTTAAATTGGCTACTGTTGAGGCACATCTTTTACATCAAAAGGACAGAATTCCAGCAGAGTATGTCCTCATTCATTACTGTGGCAAGTGAGGAGATGCACGATCAGATTACCATTACACTATGTAGATGCAAAGGATCAGAATAGGACCTCAAAGACATATACTCTGGGCTTCTCAAGTAAAAGATTTCCTAAATGTTATGCAAAATATTATGTGTCATTTAATCTTCTAAGAGATTTAAAGAAAATGTCTTCTACTTCATAAGGGAAAAAGTCTTTTCTTCATCATGTTGGACAGAACTTTTATCCTTAAACTGTCAAAATGATAAAGGTATCAGCATACATTTAAATTCCTTACCTTGAAAGATGGCAAATGATGTATGCAAAAGAAAACCAGATTGCACAAGAGATTTCTTTATACAGGGATTGTACTACGGAATAAAGTCAATGTAAAAGAAGTAGGTGTGTGTTTCTTAAGCTAATGTTAACGCATGAAGAGGTCAAGTTCCAAGGAAATCCAGCCAACTAGAGGCTTTTTTTCTTTTTTTAATAAGAAAAAAGCACACTTTTTTTCAGATAGAAGACTTTTTTGCTTTGCTTTTGCTTATATTGACAGACTGTGAAGGTCAAGAAGAGATTGATACACAGAGGCCAGTAAAAGTTAGAAGTAATTTAATTAGAGTTGTCCAAATCTGAAATATCTTCTAATCCGATTATATACTTATTTCTTGAGGGACAGTGTGTGGGCATCTATATTTGCTATAAAATATCATTTTTTGTAATCTAAAAGGATTAATTTATCAACTCTTTTTCAAGAAGCAGAATGAGTCAAGAAAATAAAAACCTGTAGAATTTTTCCATAGTTAAAAAATAGAGTATGCTTATATTAGTTTATATTTCAAATGAACTCTATATATGTCTTTTGTACATTATATCTATACAACATGAAATAGTCTTTTGGTGTCCAAGTGAGTGGAGGCACAGTTGCTTAGATGTGTCGTGAGGATCTGTTTTCGTGCTGTGCTGCCTGCCTTATGTAGCTGGTGTGATTCATGTTAACAAAGGGCACAGTCTGGGACATTTAGAGATGTAATTTTGTCTGACTCTCTTAATATAAAATAGACAAAATGCTTTCAGTGAAGAGGAAGGGTGTCATCCATCAAACATTTTTAATCCCTGCTCTGCCATGGTCATCCTTTGAGGGTTTTAAGGGTACAAAATGTACAGTAACTGTGCATACAAAACCTGAGGTGACTCTTAACAACTGTGAAAGCAAATGAGTCATCATGTGAAGGTGAATATGCTGGAAATGAGAGCAGACAGGCTGGGAAGCAAACTGGAGTATTGACTAAGGGTAGTGCAGTCGGCATAACAGAGCCCTGAGCTGTAGAGAAAGGTCTTCTTCCACTGCCCCAAAATAGCCGTGCTACAGAGAGGTTTCCAAGAATGCATCCCACCCTCAGATAAGCAGGAACTGCAGCACAGGAAAAGAAATTTGCCTGAAAACTGTTCACTAAAAATCTTGAGGTAAAGTAGGTTTGGGTGTATAGCAAGTATAGGAGAGTGAGTCCCTTCCTCTCCCTGTGCCTATTTGTAGAACCAAAACAGAAACAAAGGGGATTTTTTAAAGTGTGAATTACATTTTTTAAATTTCCTCTCCCTTTCTGTTCTTAAGTCCAGGGACAAATAGCAGTGCCAAAATTCTGTGAGCAAGACCACTCTTGTCCTTCTGGGAAATACCATCGTTATCTCTATAAAGTCTGTTGCTGTAAGATTTGGAGATGTTTTGCTGACTGCAGAGGTCTGGATGTTCTTCAGATAAGGAATTGAAAGTTTGTCTCATTACCAGATGCAAATCTCCACTCTAAGGTCCATCCATTAACAGGTTAGACTGTTGAAGTACATTGAAGTACAACTATCATACAAATTTGGTCAGCTGTCCTTGACATGAGAGTTTGCAGCACTGCTTTCAAGAGATTTATAAATATGAATGGACTGGTGATGCCAGCCAACATGATTAAGATGCTCCCTAAATCAACACTACCACTGAGTTGCCCACAAATGGCACAGAAATAATTTTATTTTGATAAATAAAATGTCAGAGATAAAAAGGCCTGTGAACTGAGTGCTGTGCCTCCTAAGCTTTCACTTTTTTACCTTAGATGAGCAACTGATACAAACAGCAATTAAGGGTTTACTTTAAGCAAGGACTTAAGTTCCATATGCTCAAGTGCTTTGCCAAGCAGGAATGAGGTTATTCGTATAATTAAATATTTTTCCTGCTATTAGACAAAGAATGCAAAGTTTATATCCATGCAAATTTATCCACATATAACACTTTTGCAAATCAAGGGATGTGTTGTATTTTTAGGAGCTATCTGCATCCTGGGAAATGGAGAATATATTCTCTGTCTCACTGGTTATTTCACTGCACAACTCAATTTCTTGAGGAGTATTGGGCAGATCATGCATTCCTAATGATAAATATGCCAGCATGATGACAACTAGTTTTACCTTGAACATTTCCCTGAATAGTGAATTTTTTCTAAGCTGATAATAATATCGCTCAGTCTCCCAGAGGGGAGTAAAACACTTTCCTAAGAGCCATGTTAGTCCATGTTGAATGAGGGCTCTAAAAGTAAGAAGTCACACGAATGGTCTCTTAGACAAAAAAAAAAAAAAAAAAGAAAAAAAGAAAAAAAGAAAAAGCGATTGCCTAAAAGAGTTTACACAGCTGTGAGTGATAAAATATAGCAGCCATGGCAACCCACTCACCAGTATTCTGATAATGCATCAGAAATGAGGCTATTAGAATTATTAATTCACATTAGCGGCTATTAAAATTACTACCTGCAGATTCACAGCCTGAAAATCCTTTTCTATTTCTAAGAGAAGGTTCAATTGCAGAGGGAACCTTTTTGCTAAATAGGTGCACTGTATTGTATGCTAGACATTATGGGAAGTCCAACAGATAATAAAGCTCACATTGAGCTTTATGAAGCTGCTTTGTAATGCAAGCCTAGCAGATGTAATACTTCATTCTTTTAATGATGGCAAAGAACCAATACACCCCTAATAGCAGTAACAATAACTGGACTCTTACTGGTTTCCTGGAAGCTAATACTAGAAATCCAACTTACTGCAGGGTATTTCATTAAATAGCAAGTGACATACAAAATGTTCTACACTGGCCGGTAATAAACAAAGCCAACAGAATCCAGCAGAAAAACTGAGCCAGGCCCATAGAAAGGTTTTGTAGAGATGCTGTGGTGAGACTCAGGGAGTCCTGCAGAGATTTGGCTACATCCTTTCCATCCCCCATTAACTTAACTCAAAATGCAATTGCATGCTGTTTTAAGTAAAAGAAGAAACACTATTACACCAAGGCCACAGCAGGAAATAATCAGGGGGAACAGCAACATGGCAGAGAAAGAACATTTTATTTATGGAAATGAGCAGAAAAGTAACACACCAGCTAGAAGCCAAATAGGTACCAGCAAAAATGAAAAACAAGCAAAGAACATGAACTTGGATCACAACCAGTTTTTAGGAATTCACATCACAGTCTATCTCCTTTAAGAACCAACGTACCAAAAATGGTTATGACATCCAACGTTCTTTTTAAAAACTATCATCCTCAGAAAGAGAAGAAGAAAACAAAAGTGACTGTAAAATGAAATTTAGCACATCCCCACAGGCTAGATACAGCAAATGATGTAGGTGTACACAATGGGGCTTGAGTAGCCTTAACACTAAATCCTATTCTAAATTCTTTTTCCCTGGTCACTACCTAACTCAAGGGCAGCCAGAATTTCTTAGGGATTTATTATTTTACAAAGCTCCCTATGTGCCTACAGACATCTGTTTCTGCATATTCAAATTTTACTTCCTGTCAATAATATCTGTAGAAGTAGATATTTGGCCACCTAAGCTTCCTTTGGAGCACGGAATGAGGGTCTCAGCAAAGGAAGACACTCTTATTTTCAGAAATGGTGGCAAATAATATTCTAACAAATAAAAAGGTGGTAATACTTAAGGTTATTAATTAGATGACCTATGGTTTATTTCATGCTGGGGACAAACACTGTGCATATCACAGAGCCCCAAAGCTCTTGGGGCTGAGAAAAGTTTAGTGCCACCACAGAACAACTAAAGGTGCAATTATAATACTAAGAAGGCAGAAGCAGAAACTGGGCTTAGACCTGTTTGGAATGTAAAGTCAAAGAAAGTAGGCATGCTAGAAAATTTTATTTATGGTCCTTATAAGAGATGAACAAGTAACAAAAATATTTGTCAATGACCTTAACTGTAAAATTTCCAAGAGCTACAATTCTGTGGTATCAGCACCCTGCCCTTTTCCCATTTCTCCTCAGGCATTCAGACAAACATTGCTGGATATGGCATTACTCACACAGATAACAGCATCCCTGCATAACCAAAGGGCTTCATGCATGAAGAAAAGTATTTGTTATTTCTCTTCCCCCACTTGCTGTTCATCAGCTCAAGTTCATGTCAGCAGGATGACTCACATGCTTCTGTTTAGCACGTGCTTAATGCTCAGCTGAGTGGAGCAGAGCCTGCTCTGGCTGCAGAGCCCAGTTTGCCAGCAGGGATGGGAGAGCAGAGCAGCTCGTGCCCCAGGGACCAGCACACTGGTGCCACCCCACCAGCAATCACTGAGCACTGCTTCGTGCCATGGGGAGTGCTCACCCAGGAGCCCGCAGATACAGCCACTCTTCCTAAGGTCACAGAAGTGTCAGGGAAGTATTTTTGCCTCAGAACATGCTGACTTGTAAAAAATGAAAGTTTCAGCAGAAGTGGATTTGTTTTCACATCAAGTTTTGTTTTGTTTTCCACATTAATGCTGGGAAAAAAGCGATTAAAATCTTAAAATTTTCTAAAAGGTGAAATAACCTTTCTCTATACAGTTTCTGTACAATGGACTAATGAGCAGTTATTTTTCCCTGGATCAAAAAGAGATTTTTAGGAAACATTTGAAGTAAGAAACAAAAAAACTTTGGAGGGAATAGCTGGAGAGATCACATGAATCAGAACAGACACTAGAAAACAATACAGAGTGGAGTAGGCAAAAATCACAAAGCGTTTTTTCAACTTTTTCACCTTTTTTCAGCTTTTCACCTCACAAGGCGGAGACCCCAAAAAGTTGGCTGAAGGAGGCAGAGTAAAACACTTCCTTTTTTCCTTCTCACACACCATGAGTACATTTGCAGAGGTTTTCAGTACGACATGATAAGCCCCTAAAAATACGCCAGAGTACCTATCCCAGAAAGCAGCCCAGTACTGGAAGGAGAGGAAAAGTTGAAGTATCCAACTACATTATCATTCCTTACAAAAAGGAATTACGGTTTAAAGAAAGAGTCAGGTTTATAATAAAATTTAGTTGAACGCTTGCTGAAGGATACATGATGAAGTTCTCCAGTGGGCCAAGGGAGATGGACTCCAGGAATACACAGGTCACTCCAGGCATGACTCCTGGGAGGTGCTCCCCATGCCCCACACGTGGCTGCTTCAGAGTGGCTCTGCAGAGGGAGCAGACACTTGCACAGCAAAATGGGCTTTCCCCATTAAACTATTTCTGCTAATAATGGCATCTGACAAAAGCAGTTTAAAATCATTTGCTTCTTTTTACTTTAACTTTTTCTGTGTGTTTTCCTTCAGGTCATCTTTTACGTCACAACAAAGGAGTAGCTTCCATACGTTGCCTGTTGACTAAATGACTGCTGCTACTTGTAGTCAATTTGATTTTAAATTAATCTCACACCAAAATCTAAATAAGGGATGATTTCAGCTTTTACTTGGAAGATGGAAGGAAGAGCAATGTGGGACTGTACCAGCTGCAGCTTTAGAGCTTTATTTGGAAGGCTACAAGGACACACTTTATTTCCTTAAGGATCTCAAAAGGCCTGAACTAATTAGTACTTATTAGAAAACAAATTAGAAATGCATTTTATTTCTCCATATGGTGAAAGACAGAGCTACAGTAAAGGGGTGGGATATCATAAAAGCTGAGATGTTGATTTGCAATGCATAATTTATTTGACTAATTTTGCCTTTTCTTTTATGTCTGTGCATTGTCTATGAAGAGGTAACAATTTCCGTCAATGTAACCATTGTTTTGAGTTATTCATCAAATAATTTTTGCTATGTAACTCATCTGTGAACAATTTATTGCATATATTTGATCATTACAATTCAAAATTATAGTGGCAAAAATAATTGATATGCAGGTTACCCTATTTTTTTTATAACATAGATACCACTATGACCTTTTTTATGTGAATGTGCTTGATTTTATTTTTTTCATTTTTGTCATCATAAATTCTTCAAAATTAACTTAAGACTGCTTGAACTGGAATTGCTGTGGAAGAGAAAACAGGCACTACCAGAACTAAGTAGAATTCACAGAAGATCAGACCTTATTCTCACAGTTTTGTGAATGTATCCCCCAAGATATTCTTCATGTATGTAGAATGTAAACATATCCAGTGAGTAAACAGTTATAGAAATCTGATTTTTAAAAGTTAATGAATACTCAGAGACAAAGTAGAACTGATCTCAATAGCTGCTGTCAGAGACACCTTATGGCAACCCTGTCATAACCAATTCATTTTGTCTGTTTGTAGAAGACAGGGATTTCCAGTATTTGGGGCTGGAAGGAAGAATTTGCAGAATGCCACCACAGAGATGGCTCCCATCCTGTGCAGCTGGAGGTCAGAGCACCTCAAATTCACAGCTCTTACCTCTCTTTCCTGAGTAGGACATCAACACAAAGCCATGGCTTTCAGCCCAAATCCTCACCTCTACCTCTGTGACTAATTCAAATATGGAAAGATGGTGTTTCCCCACGCTTATATTTCAGGTCTTTAATTTCTGAGTAGACTGCTATTCAACAGGCTCTTATAGGAACTGTTTATTGTGACCTGCCACCCACATTTGTTGTGAACGTCATGTGGTGTGGATGTCAGTACTGCCAGTGTACTAGGTGTGCTTTCAACCCACCTACAAAACAGAGTTCTTTAGGGAAGGATGGGCAGAAATGCTAGATTTGTTCATCCCAAACAATTTCTCATATTTTTTGGCTCTAGGCAATTTCAAAAGAGAAAATTATGCACAGATAGAAGTAATTATGTCTATATGCATGCTGACCATGTAATTGCAAGAACAATGATTCCAAATATTCCTTTTAGTTCCCCCTACACCTGCCTCACTCTAAATTGTCTTTAGATCCCAGTATATGGAAGGCAGCCTCGTCCCATCAGTAAGATATCTACATCCTTTGGAAACAGCCACATACCCTTCACACTACTGAATGTTCCAAGAAAAGGCATTTTATATACCTACTACTAGAATAAAAGAAAAAAGCATCTATGTAAGCATTAAAATTTGGAGGAATTGATTTCATCCCTGTATTAAATGGTTTTTCACTATTTGTAGATTCCAGCCAGACATAATTTATTTTACTCCAGTGAGAGGAAAAGGATAGGAGGTCTGTTATCTTCCTTAAAATGTTTTTTTGCCTAGAAAATGCTTCTAATTTGTATGATGTGTTTCTCCATCAATGTTATAGAATTACGTGCTTAATTTATACAAATGTAAGTATTCATGGATCATATATAGGTTTTTAAATTACGAAAAACTTGTTTTTCTCTGTTTATTTCCTCTCTTGACAGGACTGAGCTCACCTTTCAACCACCTCTTTTAACAGCACTTTTCTAATCTCTATGTAATTTATAAACTTTTTTCTCTTCAAAAATGTTTTCTTCGGTATGTTCCACACTCTGAACTATATTTCAAAGTGCCACTTTAATCCTTTTTATCTTTCTGATAACTTAGGAGGTTGGTCATTACTTGGTTATTCTGGTCACATTTCACTGTTCTTCACTGAAATCTCAATAGAGAAAGAATACTTTAGGCAAAATGAACTCTGAACTTTTGTGTCATCAAAATCTTAATGTAAGTATATTGGATACAGCCTGCACAGCTAAGCCTAAAATCATAAGAAACATATCACATCATAAAAATTACATCAACGCAAAAGTGGATGATTTTGTGAAAAACAAATTTCATTTCTTGGTGTTATTTCTTACAACTCCAGGTATTTACTGAATTTAAAAATAAATTTTAAAAAAGTTTTGAAAATATTTATATAAAATACAAGAATGCAATTTATATAAAATGCAAGGAAGATAACACCCAGAACCTTCTGCTACATCCTATACAAAACATAATGATTTTCACTCTCCATAAGCTATTAAATGATCTTGCTTTCTACAATTACAAAACTAGGATGTTTTCTTCATTTGAATACTTACAGGTCATGATGACACCATAAAAGTTAACATGCATGCTCTTTTTTAAATACCATTACAGCTCCAAGGAAGTAGTGCTTATCATAAAATTGTGTTTAAAATAAAAAGACATATTAGCATGAGTTAAAGTATCCTTTTCTCTTTCATTCTTTTAATACTTTTTCTCTCAGGGATCAGAAGGAAACTAGTTGTTTTCTAAAATAGCCATTTCTGTCATAGGTGTTTGGGTATACACTTTTCATATATGTCCCCACATCATTATTACATTAAATTATCACTTCTGAAAAGGATTTTGTCTTCTTCTCTTCATGTTCTGCATTAGTTATCAAACCTGCTGCTTCCTTCTTGGTACAGACCAATTTTTCACAGTTTAATACTCAAATTATTATCTTAAAATTCCTAAAATGCAGTTCCACTGTGGCTTAGCCACTTCTGCCGCTTTTAAAATCGCTACTTATTAATGTTAATCATGTTAGAATGCTGGGTTTTCTTAACTGGTATAAGAGCTTAAGTTTTTAATCTGAGTCTTTTTTTCCCCTCACAAATTTCCAGAAAATTGCTAGGATTAAAATACCACAAAGATTTCCTTTCAACCCACGTGAGCCTGTAAGCCAGGTTGCTGAGAAGCAAACCTTTTATCTCGTTCAAAGGACATACGTGCAGACTGATGTAAAGCATGATCTGCAGTACATGTGTGTTCACTCCAGCAGGACATCTGCACACCTTGCATGCTGTGGTTAACAAAAAAGTAAGAACTGAGGAAATCTGGTTACAAGCAGATATTTCTTCCTTTCACCTTCATGCTGTATGTATCTATCACTCTTTTTTTGTACACATTTTGAGTGTCAGTCTAGGTTAAATACATAAGGCTTTTAAGCTGTGCAGATACTGAAGGATAGTGAAAGCTGGGTTTCCATTCAGAAGAATAAAGGTGACCCTACAGAGGAAGCCAAGCCAATCTACTTCACTGTAATTGATTACCTGGGGGAAAGGAGATGGACAAATGGACCCTTCACCCTCAGTGCTCTCCAAGACAGGCAGTGTATCCACCTGTGGTCACACTGGGACTGCAATAGATAAATGTGACTTCTTCTCTGGCAATATGTCAGCCAGTTTAAGCGGCAGCTTGGAAGTTTGAGGAACGACTTAATTTTGTAACCTGGATTTTGGAACTGAGTTGAGCACAAATGCATTAGACCAGATATTTCTGATTCCTCATAAGACTTAAAGATAGCAAGACTATATAACTATTAGTTGTCTTAAATGATGCATGTCTCAGTCCTTGCAATTCTGTTGCTATTATATTGCTCCACAATCTCCTTTCTGTGGGTCTTCAAGAAGGAAGATAAGGATAAATAAACCAGTTTGGAACCTTGATGTGTCCTTCAACTTTTTTTTCAGGTCCATTTGTGTTAGGAGAGGCTGTTCTAGTCTCACTGGTTGGTGGTTTCTCCTTAGCAGTGGACAAAATCTTAGATGTCTGTTGTAATTTCTTAGACCAGTCAGTGGTGTTTGATACCCATGGCCCTTGGTTGTGATAAACAGCACAGCTTTTATGCTATCACTCACTTGAGTGATTTTGTTCTTTCCTCTCCAAACGTCAAGTCCAGTTCCCACTGAACTCAACTGCAAAACTGCTTTAGGCTTCAACTAAAACAGGTTTGGGCCCCAGGAGATGAAAGAAAGTGATTTTGATCAATTGCTCATCTGCCCAAAGAACGCTTTCACACAGGTTCTGCCAGGCTATACTTTAGTGCACCTCCTCTGTGTGATGCTGAGAGAGATAATAACACAGTTTGGGCTGTTGTGCTTTCAAGATGCAGGTGACACGCTGCTCTATGCCTCATTTTCATCAAACCCAGATGGTGCAGCATCTTTGCTTTGCCTGCGCCTGGCAGAGATTGATACTTAGATAAGGGTAAGCCAACAGAAGCTTCATTTGGACAAGATGGAGGAGGGGCTATCGTGTGAGGGAAAATAGGTGTAATCTTACTTCTTTTCCACTTCCCATTTGAGAGGATTTTGACCTGGAGTGCATTTGGGTTCCTATTGCTATTTGAAATTGCAGGTGGCTTTGAGGGCCCAAGACAGATTTTCATATCTGCTTCAGTTAGACATCTATCACATTTCTTCTTGGCTTTGGACAGTACCACCTCTAATCCATGCCTTTTTAAATTCCAGACTTAATTATTGTGATGTGCTCTATATGGGGCTACAGATGAGGACCAACTGGAAACAATAGTGCGTGCTGAAACCAGCTGCTTGCCTGGCTGGCAACGGGAACCGCTGAGCACATACTAGATAGCTTCTCTGGCAAAAGTTCTGTTTTCCTCCCCATCAAAGGAATGGCTCTCTCCCTATTGAAACTGGCTCCTACACTGAATTAGTGTTAAATGACCTGGGTCCTATCTTCTTGAAAAAACATCTCCTGCCAAGTGAAGTCTCAAAGCAATTTCTGACAGTATAATGTTAGAGCTCTAGATTTAAACAAATAGGAGGCAGTAGAAAGGCTTTTAAAACAAACAGCTCTCAGCTTCAAAATTGGCTTCCCCAACTACTCCAACAGAGCCCAAATGTGTTAAACTTGGCACAGTAAATGACCCTTCACTTTTCCCTAGCTTTGGATTACCACCACACTTATCACAATGGACTGGTTTGAGAATCCCGTAGTCATTGCCTCTGTATTCATGAGCTTTTTAACAACATCATTAACAGTGCACTGGAGTTATGGACTCCTCATGAAATTATACTAAACTGACACCAAGAGCTTGAACTTTGGATTCTTATTTTAGAGATTCCATCCGTGACCCATTGCCCCTCAAAATGTGTGGTTCAGATAAGCACTCTCAGGATTCAATATTTTTCTGACCTGCCTCTTGGGTCAGCAAAGTGATTTGGAAAGCTCAGGAGAGTAGCCTTATTTATTACATTTCAATACTTATTTTTTCTAATTCTTGCTAAAACCAGGACCTACAGAAAGAAATTCTTAGGACATCAAAAATCTCCTCTCAAATTCCAGAAGGCCTTTTTGTTTAGTCTTAAGATAGGAAAAGCCTGTCATTTCTTATTGCAGCCAAATCATCAATTACAGCAGACAGCTTAAGCAGAATACCCCTTTCAGAAGTTTTACTACAATCTATCTAATGCAGAGTACTGAAACATTTTCTATTAGACAAATATTGTTATCTGTATCCATGTAGATAATGCTATTCTCCATCAGCAGTGAAACTGCCAAAATGGTGTAAGATACTCAGGACTGAGCTATGATTTTATGAGAGTAACAGTGGCAGAATCTGTTTTTTATGATAATAGACCCAAGAATCTAATTCCTTCCTCCATTACTCCAGCTGACCAGTTCAGACATTGTTATCTGAATACAATGTCTCTTTCTCAAATACTCTGAGTAAATGGGATTTAGATGTAATTTATAATTCTTGGAAGGGAAAATATTTCATTACTTCCGATATGGACTACATATGCCAGTAATAATTTAAATTCCTAAAGATATGCAGGTGCTTGGATGGAAAAAGTAGACATTTTGATTCCTTAGTCCCTGCTTTGCTTAATTGGATTTTACTGAGCTTATAAAATCGGCTGAGACTTTTGATCAACTGCACATTCGCCATCACTTCCAAGAGCTTTCACAACACTACAGACCTGAATATCTATCTGACAGACATATTTTTGAATCTACTAACAGTTCCTTACTAAGATATTTTCATCAAAAATGTAAAACCTTATAAAAAATTCAAATGTTTTGGTTCAGTTGAGGCCCTCAGTTAGAATAATGTCATCTCATGTCTACATGGCATGGTGTTGTTTTTATTTGGGGGCTTTTAATGCTACAGTGATAGTGATTTCAAAGGTTCTAGCTCCTTTTTAAGAGATAACTGCACTATTCTTGATTTTGATCTGTCACCACCTTGCCACAGTATGATATTCCAGGTTTCTTGTTTTGAGTAAATGTATTTTTTTTATCATTGCAGCTTGATAAAACAGAAGCCCATTTTGAACAATAAAGCATAAGTAATGTATTTCTATTTTTATATGTTTTCTTGGACATGATTGCAATTTATGAGAAAAACCACTATAATTATGAATGCAAATGATTTCACAGTTACTGCAACAGATTTTGTTTATATATGTTAAACTATGCTGAGAAAGAGCCGGCTTTGATCTGGGAAACTCATTAATGTCTTTGCAAAACAGCAATCAGAACATGGTATACAGCAGCAATAGGGACTGTAGTTCACCAGGATGTAAGTCAAACAACACCAGCTTTGAAATTCAGACACCCTCTTGTGTCAGTACACAGAGGTGGATCATAGGCAACATAGTAAGACTTTTTAAATTAAATTGTTTTAAGATTGTGTTTCTAGTCTGATAGAAATAATGCTTTAATTTATTAAATCAATAGAATTATGTTTCCTAACAAGGCAAGGCAGAAGTTCCAGGGAGGACTGACATTGCATATCCATATCCCGTGAAATCAAAGAGGCTGAGGGTGCAAGCTTGAGCATTCAGCCCTTGATGTCTGCTCTGCATTCTCTTTCATAGTCGTTTGGACTATTCCCCTTACATCTCTTCAACAGGAAGCTTGGGTTCATCCTGAGGTTAGCTTCCACCAAGGAGCAGCATGGATGAGGCCATACTGTGTTTAGCTGTCTCCATCTGTCACCATCCTCCAACATTAACCCAGAAGACCTCGTACTCTCACGTGCAACCCAAAATATTCACACAACACTCCAGGGCATGTGTATACTCTCCACATCACACTTATTAAAATCCCACTCTTGAGGCTGTAAGGCGGTTTCCTCATTAGCAGCCTGGCCTGTGGACCCAGGCCTGACGACAAGTGCTGTTAACACCATGTCAACAGATGTCTGTGGAGCACTGTGGAGCCAGCCTGGGCCTCACAGAGACAGCAACCCTCCTTTCAGCGTGCAAAAGGAAAGCCCAGGAGGGGAGAGCCAGCCAGGTGCCCCGAAGGAATCATCAGGATGTTGCATCATTCACAGGCCATACCAATAGCACCACGAGTTCAAAAACAGTAGTTACCCCAAGAGTATCCCAACAGAGATATCTAAAAGTCATTCCTCACCCTTACACAGTTTCCTGATATCTATTCACACTTTGGTGCTTAACTCATTCACAGTTGGCCCAGGTGAGCTTAGAAGGATGTAGGTGGGCCTTACACAAAGCATAGGGAATATCTGTGAGTCATCCAGGAAAGGGGCACGGATGGGCACTGTGCTGGACAGGCTTGAGACCTGGAAGAGAAATCCAGAAGGTATGGCATGAGAAGAGTCATTTACCACTGCCTTCAGTGTTTTCTCAGAACTCACCACCACACACTGGCCTTCTACAGGGTGGTGGAAACATATGCAGGCCCCTCTTGTAGAAAATGTGAGATCCACTCCTGGATGTGGTGGGGAGCAGATCAGCACAGCAACATGGGGTGGTGCCCCTCTGTCCCTCCAAAGACACCCTCTCCTTCCAGCATTTGAAGTAGCAGACACTGTACCCACTCCCCCTTGCCAAAGAGCAAGATCTCACACTGTGGAATACTGAAATGCTTCTTAGACATGTCAGCCAGAGCAGCTGAAAGCCTTGGGCACCCTCGTTTTTATACAGAAATCTGAGCTATCACCTAGTAGATGAATAATAGGCATTTCGGAAGGGGAGGGATGATGAATCCTTTGCATGTCCTCGTGCTCAAAACCCTCCTAGAAACCCAGTCTGGAGGTATCAGCAGAGGGACTAATCTCCACAGCGGGCAGCTGAGCAACAAGTGGTGGTATGCAGGGTCACCCTTCACTTTGATTGCTTCCTCTCCATACCAAAAATGTGTTCATCAAAAGTAGCCTTTCATTTTGGTTAACTCTCACATTAATAGTTTTCTATTTGCTGGACAGCATCAGTTTTCGCAAAGATGTAGTAATTGTCTGTGCAGCTATTAAAGCTGTGTCTATATTTGTTGACCAAATGGATTAGAGATTGTGCCCTGGCCTGATGGCAACTAACTCAGCCTCCTTTCTGCAGGGCAGCTTCATCCAGACTTCCTTTGGGGAATGCTTCCTGGCCCATGCTGACTCCCCTAGGCACTGCCTGCATGCACTAGCTCACAGTGAGTAAAACCACACTGAAATCATGATGACAATTATCAGTAGTGCTCAGGTCCACCCCACATCCTCATCAGTATGTCAGTATATACAAAATTAACCTAATCTATTTTAATACATATGAATTAGAGTTTGATGAAGACAATTTTCCATGGGGCATAGGCAAGCAGCAGAGTCTCAGAAACATTGACTTTGTTCAGTGAGTGTTTCTTAGGTATATCTTCTGATTAGTTGCCAAGGAATTGTTTCTTTTCAATGTTTGCAGTACCTTACTCTTCAATGAGAGCCAACTATGGCTGGCAGCATTCTCATCCTGAGGCAGTGGGTCAATAGGTTAATGTCTTGGCTAAAGACCCTGAGTGTGTCTTGGCAGGGCAGCAGCGTGGGCCAGAGTGCAGCCACAGACCATAATAGTGAGCTTCACTGCCCAACACTCCCCTGTCACCTAGGGAGATATTACACTCAAATAACCCCAGCCTCTCTAAATACCTGTTGCTGCTTTTCTGCTGGGTTTTAGCATCTACATGCAGTCTTGTCACTGTGTCTAGGGATACTAAACTTTTAAGCTTCTTTTTTTATTATTTTTAAAGTAGTCAATGCAGAAAATCTTCTCATTTCATCTGTAAAAGTGTCGGCCTTTGGAAAAATGAGCTCTGGCATGCCTCTGGTCTTCTTTAGCCATAAAAAAAGATTACATTTAAAGCAGAAATTGTTTATTACCACTGTCTCATTACAAACTTAATTTTTTTTTCAGGTACCACATTTACATAATTAAGACAAATTAATACACTTTGGTTCTAAATTTTAATTCACCTTAAAATCTCCAAAATAGTGTGTCTATACTTTACTCCAATGGAGACTTTTGAGAGATCTTGAATAAACAAATGAATGCAAAATGTGTTATTTATTCGCTGATTGCAACAGGATCATATATGTGTGCCACAAAATTATCTTGTAAGACAAAAATCAAGGCAGCAAATAAAAAAGGAGCCCTTTCAATAAATCTAGTAAGTTCTGGTCGTTCTCAAAAATGTTATTTCAATTAGATTCAGGGAGTGATACTGCACATGTCAAAAAATCAATTTCATTAATTTTCTCATGTTTCATCCAGATACTGTATCACAAAGGTCTGGAAGCCCTTTTCTAATTATGGGTAATTGGGTGAAAGAACATTTGAATTTATATTAACATGTGAACTTTCTGCATGAAAGATGCAGAGCTCTCCAGCAACGTGCTCGGTGTTGTACTAAGGAGCTGAAAAAACATCAGCTTCTATCCGTGTTGTATGGCAGCTCAGGTTACTCACTCTTTTATAAGATTGCTCAGTATCTTGCAGGATTAATTTGAAGTGGGGTTCTTGGCCATTGGTCACAGCATGTTATTTTCTGCCTAGCTGAAATCATCTTCATTCCAGTCAATAAAACCCAAGCACCTTTTGGATTCACTACATGCAATTGCCAAGCTGTTAAAGTGGGCTTTGACCTTTTTCTAGTCTATATGTGGTACCTGGTTTTTGTCTGTTTATTACTCATTAAGATCTTTGTGACTGAAGAATTTGCCCCAAAGGAGGAGAAAATAATTGAAGGTTTTATGATATGCTATGGCATGATGAACAAGCCATGAAGGAAATCTCTAAAACAACATAACATATAAATGTCAGAGAGTTTGTATCCAAACACAAATCTCACTAGAATAAATAAAAGACTGTTACTGATCAGAGTCTGAAATAATCTTAAAGAACAAAGGTGTGTGTAAGACTTTAACTACAGGGATGAAAAAACAGACTATGTCATGATTATAAATTCTGCAATGATGGCAAAGAAGCTTCAACATGGTAAAGCCAACAAAGCAGTTGAGAACAAAAAAAGCAATGTCTCTGGATAGATTTAAACTAACATTGAATTTAATTTTTTTTTCACAGCAAACAAGATGTTCTCTGGCAAATGATATGAATCCTTTGTCAAGGCTGTCCAGATGGCCTTTGTGAATAAAATACTGCACACAGCAGTGACATACTTGTTGGACAGATAACTTACATATTTGGAAACAGCCTGTTGGAGAGCTTCTTCATTAAACTAATAATGTTTCTGGTGATTTGGTTACAAGAAGCCAAAGGCCTGGTGACAATTTCACAGAAAAGAAAGTTTTAGCTGCTATGACAACCTGAACAACTGTGTTTCTCCTCATGACAACCTGTCTGAATTATATAAAGTCATGAACCCACAATGGAAAATAGATTGCAGAAAGGTCTGTAAGAAATGTTAAACTATACTGGGAGATGACAAAAAAAAAAACTGATTCTGTTACCCTTTTCGTGAAATAAGATTGAGAAGATTGTAAGGATGTTGAAAACTGCTTTGATGCTTCTTTTACAAACCTTTTTTCCCCAGCAAAGTAGGTAAAGCTCAAAACAGGAGTTCTTCAGTTGACTTTATTGGCAACAAAGTGGTCTCAACACAGTTAAAAATAAAGCAAAAAAGACAGGATGGAGAAAAAAGATGAACAAAACAAATTTTTAAGAAAAGCGAGACTTGAAAAAAAAGACAAACGCAACAAATTTCCAATAAATGTGAGGCCTTTTAAAATATAATTCTGTATCCCTAAAAGACTGTATTTTAATTTCTTTTTCTAATTCTATGCCAGGGAGTTTACCAATCCAATTTTTCAACACTCCCATTGGGTTTCTCTGATATCTCTCTACTGCCCCCTGTAAATTCAGTTTTAAAAAATTTTCCACATGTATTCCATACCAAAAATGTCTTTCTATTTTGACTGTGCCTTCCTGATAAAGTAACAAAATTCCATGTTGTGGTGGGGTTTTTTTTCAAAGAAATTTTATGAAAAAAATTTATTTTTATTCTTAAATATAATAAAATTTTATGAATTTTATTATATTTAAGAGCAATATTCCTACAAACATAGCAACAGGGAGAAAACACTGAAAGAAACCACCATTCTGGAAATGAACACAGTAGATCAGACCAGTATGTTTCTTGCTTTACACTTTCAAGCACTGATGTGAAACAAAATTTACCCATGTAGAGCCTAAGAGCTCCTTCCAGATCTCAGTCCAAATTCTTGCACTGCAAGAACAAGAGCAGCAGACATATAATTTGTTTGAATAATACTCCTACCATTGTATGTAATCACCTGAATACAGATCTGTGTGCTAGTGGTTGTTTCCATCTCCTCCAATGAAGCTAACTGACTGGAGGTAATCCACTGCCTAAGAGTTAATCCCTCTGAATACGATTCCCTGAATTTCTAGTTAATCCACTATAGCCTACAAATGGGTTCTCCATTGCAGGTTTAACATCAAAGTCTGCCAATGTAAATGTTCCCTAGTTAAAAAATAACCCAAACAAGCATTTAGCTGAAAAGCCATTTAACATCAGGGGTAATAAGTGACAAAGAAAATTATGATAGAGAACATCTCTTGAAGAAGATGAGAGAGGGCAGAGGAAGGGAATCTGATCTGTAATGAACGCAGTTCTACTGCTTGTTTACCCTGATTGCTGCACTGTAGCTAAAGGGGGTGCATGACAACCATACAGTGCTGCTGTGACAGCTTCCATTCCCCTAATAACATTGCACCCTTCCTAGTATTAGTCTATCAGATGTAGCATGTATAAAGTAGTGCACATAATTCTCAATAATATGATATAATCACAAGGACCTTTATGGATGAATAGATTATTTGAGCAGGACACTAATTTTACAGACAAAAATGGAGCAAGACAAGAAATACAAAGGTACATCTAACACTGTTTTTTACCTACTTCTTAATGATTATAGACCTTCAGTCTGGCAAAACCTTACTTTGAAAGAACTGCTATTTTTGTTTTTCTGCAGCAGTTATCTTAGTGTAAACACAGACACTGATATACCCATTATGCAAGCAAATGGAAACAACTGAAGCTGATAAAAACAAGTTTATAATCTAAGGGTCCATTATCATCATACAGGGCCTGCTTTTCTCCTTTGAAGTCAGTGGGATTTTGTCATTGCCACCAATGGAAATATGGTTAGATATTTAGTCCATATGGTGAATTTGCTATGTATTACTTCCTTAATCACAGAAACAGCTACTTCAGAACCTTTGAGTTGATCAGGCATTATTATTAAAACCCTATTGTAAATCGTATATTGTATATGCTGTCTACTTCCTATTTCAGATAAAAGCAGATTAGTCTGAAAATATACAAATATTAGTGAAGAAAGAAAAAAAAAAAAAAAGAAAAGAAAAAAGAGGAGTGGGACAGTTTGGAGGAACATGGTGACCATGTCTAGATTTTGGCAGCTACAGCAATGCAAGCAATAGAGGAATTAGGCTGCAGAGAGACCTGATGAGCTTGTTGTCAAATTGAAAATGGGAGTATAATGATATGTGAGATAATTTGCCTTTGACACAAATGAAAACATTGGACTTCTGATGATCAGATAATCAGCTAATAAAGCCTGGGGCTGTGCTAATTTTTTGGAGTGGAATGCATTTAGACAGGATGATGGACATTGATAAGGCATTTATGTCATGGCACAGTTGTGATTCCAAAGAGTTTGGTAAGATATTTGTAAAATGAATCTGAGCCCAACAATGTAGTGAGTGTGGAGATGATGTAAAAGCAAATTAATCTGATCTCTAACCAATGGAGTCTAGGATATGAATGTATATTGCAACACATGGCCATATGTAAATTTAAATAATGTATAAATCAGATGGCACAGTTTATGAAAATCAATGTATTTGCAGTGGTTCTTTGGAGAAGGCTAAGAAGTGCAGTGAAAGAAGAAGGATCATTTAGATGTGTGTGGCTGTGTGTGGAAAAGAGGTGTAACGTGAGAGGACAGGGTGAAAAAGCATTGGGTGTGAGAGACTGAGTAGGAGGATAAAAGATGTAGGAGATAAAAGGGCTGAGAGAGGAGAGATATAGACAAGGTAAAATGTATGTCTGATCTTAAAGATAAGGGTAAATAGCTTTGGTTCAGTACAGTAAGCAACAGGAAGCCAAGCAGTGATTCATATGGCCAAAACAACAGAAGAGGAGATGACACAGAACCCTAGTTTTGGAGAGATTATTGGGGAAGATAAGTGAAAAAAAAAAAAGAAAACATTAGAAAAAAAGATATAAATGAGCACCAGACTGTATATGAAGATATTAGTAGACACAGTCATAAAGTAAATATATTTATATTCTGCACTAAATACTCATAGGAAGTCTCCATTTTCAGGCTTTTAATATTATGGATGAGTTTAATTTGTTGTGTTTCTTTTTCAAAATAACTCCAAATAAAGGTGTCTTCAGCCATTGATTAATCATTTGCCAAACTTAGTTTTTAATTAAAAGTGCTGTGTGAGTACATAAAGGGATAAACATCAAAGTTGCTCGGTTTTGCTATTGTTAAAATGGGAAAAAATGGTTTTTTTCCTTTGGAATTTTAAGTTTTATATTACATTATTTAGCCCAAGGCAAATATTTTTTATGGCTGAATTATAAACTTCTTGAGAAACAGGTTTATAACAGAAGTGCAGACAATCTTCAAAAAAGCATTATAAACACCAAGTCAAATTATGAAGCAAAGATGGGCCTGAACCCAAACCCCAAAGCTAGCCACTCCATTAACTTTTACATACATTGGATTCAGATTCAGTCTTTGTAACACTAACTCATCCTTGCCATAAAATCCCATTACTGATGTGAAAATGGAGATCTGAACAAATGTGTAAGCAGTTGCAGGATCAGGACCTAAAATTCCATGACTAAAATGTGAGAAGTGGATTATAAAAAGACACTTCTGAATGTTTCATTTGATGCCAGTTTATATTCAAGATTATTAAAGATTAAACATTTTCAGGTAAATACATGTAAACCAAGGATAGAATGTCTTCGCTCATCATTCCAGGGCAATTCATATACAGGAGAAAACTGTGCTTATATAGAGAGAAAAAGATGGGTGGAAAAATTAGACTGGTGTCATTCATGTTATGGTAGGGAAGGACATTAATATACCAGACTCTGGTACATTTGCTAGGCCTTGAGACATCAACAGGAAAAAAATAAATAATAAAGTCCCATTGTGGGATCCAAAATGCTCACACAGTGCTGAGGAAGGGCAGAAATCCTCTTCTATGGGCCATGGTAGCCCCAACAGAGGCCATTTCTGTCCAGCTGTCTTTGCAGCCTTTTGCACATCTGTCTCTGCAAGAAGAGGAAGCACTGATATTTGAGACACAAGCATGTTGAAATAAACCTTGGTATATGGATTAGTGATTACTGGCTAGGCTCAGGTGATAAAAGCAACTTTCACCATTATCTTACAATTTATCACATTGTACCATCTTCCTTAATGTACACTTTCTGTCTGCATTTAAGTGTTTTCTTCCAGAGAAAGGAATTTCTTTAAAATACATTAGCTACTAAAAACTATGTCTCCATCTGCAAAAAGCAAATTATTAATCAGATAGGGGAAAAAAATCAATGAAACACAGTGGTTGGTTGGTTGGTTGGTTGGTTGGGAGCATCTTTACAGCATACAGCTGGCAATGATTATTTCCTTTCTGCAGATTCCTAGAAATCACTTGACAGAAAATGCTAATCCCAAAGCAAGAAGGCCATCACTGTCATGCAGTAAGTGTATTTTTTGATGCACATGCTTTCTGGGTATCTGTCACTTAGAGAATTTATCTTGGTTGCTGGAACAGGTTTTAAAACAAACATGTATGTATATATTTCTGCAAACCCTTAGTAAGCAACCATCAGCAGGTAATTTCTGTTTTCAAAAATAGATTTACTTTATTTTAAAAACTATATTGTTGCTCAAACAATCAAACTATGATCAGGTCAGAACCCATTTATCTCAAAGACTGTCCAGCAGAATGAGTTTTAATAATCAGAAAGCACTGTTCACTCTCCCCTTCCCCCGTGTTCTGGGAAGGTCTCTAAAAGAAAAAAAAAATAAAAAATAAAGGGGGCTTAATGTGCTACCCATAAAATATACATCCCAATCAATCAGGAAAATGCATAAGTATTGCAAATGATGATCCAGAGACTGCCTAAAGACGGGGAAATGAGACTGAACCCAATAACTCAATCTGACTAGTTCCAGCCTGCCTGTTTCTAGCCCGCCTGCAGACACAGGCATGGGCAGAAGCAGGGTCATGGGCAGGGGCAGAAGCAGAAACCAACAAAGGAAAGTATTAAGTGTACAGAGAGTATAACAGGATCAAACTGCATTTTAGTGTACAATATTAGGGAATTGTAATCACAGAACAGAAGGGGAATGTCTGGAAAAAACTCAGAAAGTAGTGGTGAGAGAGTGTGCAGCAGACAGATTTCCTACAGACTTAATCTCCAGACTTCAGCTGACCTTAAACTCAGGGCTTCAAAAGGGCAGCAAGGGAGAGTGAGAGGAGAAATCTCAGACTCAGGGCTAGAGACAAAGGGATGGATTTGAGTATGGTTTCTGTACACAGATGTAACATGTTTGTAGTTAATCTGTGTGGCTGCAGACTGACAGCTATGTTTGAAAACTGTTTCAAGCAGGGCTATATCTTCAGAGTGGACAGGGGTTTACTGCCATGGCTACACTTGGAGGATGACTGTCCTCAGCAAAACCCAGCCCTTTTCCCACTGCATCCTTCAGAAAAACTCCTTATGGAATAGGTCTTCTATCAGGCCTTTTTCCTGAGGAAGCATTAACAGAGTTTGCCTTGACTGTGCACCAGCAACAAATTGTTTTCATACTGCTCTGGGACATGACAGAGGCTGACATCCACCACTGGCTGCAGGTAATTTTCCTATCATAGAGCCATCTTTGGGGGCCATTTAACACTGTGTTTCAGCTTTCAGCCTTGGAGCTCTTCCTGTAACCCCTATCCCAGCAACTGGATTGCCCTCACATAGAGGGTGTGCAAAGTACTCCACATAAAAGAAGCAGTTGTGTTCAGCAAAGTGATCGCTCCCCAGGTGCAGGGACAGCCTGTAAGGCAGGGCAATAGGGCAAGGAAGAGACAGGGCCCGTAGGCTGTGAGCACCAGGCCGTGCGGCCAAAGCAGCAGGATTCAGAGCCTGCTATGTCCCCGCTTTGTTCCACTCCTCTGGTGCCAGAGTGGAAGAAGAATACTCAGGAGGAGACACACACTCCCCAGTGGGGATTTCACATTGCACAGCCTCCTTCGGGAGCAGAGTCGGCCCTGGGGGACCCCAGCAGCTCCTCAGCCCCTCAAGAGGCTTCATGAGAGACAGACAGACTGAGGGGGGCAAAGCTGCAACGGGAGCTGAGCGAGACAGGAATGACAGCAAGAGTGGGTGAGAAGGGAGGTGGGAAAAGAGTCGGAAGGGAGGGGATACAGGGAGGCCTCCCCCCGAGATCAGATATGCAGTGGCCAGACAAGCTGACACCTGGGGGTAGGAAATCTGACGGGGAATCCTGGCAGCTCACCCCACATCAGCACAGCCTGCTTCCCCTAGGACAAGTAGGGACGGTGATGTCCCAATGGGGAAAGGGCAGGGACTTCGAGGGACACGCACTCTCGCACGAAACAAAAAAAGAGTGTTGGAAGGGAGAGAAGGTGGCGGAGGAGGGAAAGGTGGCAGAGGGGATGGCCCGGGAAGGGACGGGGCAGGGTTCCCGCGGGACACCCGAGGCGAGCGAGCCGGGAGGTGGGCAGGGATGCGTGTGTGTGTCTGTGTGTGGGGACGGGGCGACGGGGGCGGCCGGGCAGGGCACGGCAGGACACGGCAGGGCAGGGCAGGGCGGGCAGGCTGGCGGGGCCGCGCAGGAGCCCGCGGGGCGGCGGGCGCAGGTGGTGCCGCCGCCCGCATCGGCTCTACCTGCCGGGGCGGGGGCCGCCGCCTCTCGCCCCCCCTCTGCTCCTCGCGTTCCCCCTCGCCAGTCCCCGCCTCGGCTGAGTGCCAGAGCTGGGGCTTGCCGTGTTTGTTTGTTCGTTCTTCCGCGCTGCCGATGTCTTGGGGGGCTGAGGAGGAGAAGGAGGAGGAGGAGAAGGAGGAGGGCGGGGAGGGGGAGGGGACTGGGGCTTGGGAGACGGCGGTTCCTCGGCCTCTCTTATTGCCGCTGAGTTGCGCTCCTCTTCCTCAGGCTGCGAGCAGGAGCCGCCCGGGCGCTTCCCACTTCCCCGCCGGCCGGCAGTGCCTGCTGCGGCAGCGCGCTCGCTCGCTCGCCTCCCGCCGGGGCAGGTGAGTGCGGGGCACCGCCGGGCACCGCCGGGCACCGCCTGGCACCGCCGGAACTTTCTGCCCGAGGTTCGGCCCCGCGGGAGCCGCTGCCGCTGGAGAGCGGGCAGGCAGGGGGGACGCAGTTTGCCAAACTCCAGCCCCGGCTGGTCCCCGCTCACGGCCGCTTTCCCTTCCTTATCTCCCATCCGCAGAGCACCCTCGCCCAGCAGAGCGCTCCTGAGGTGTCGGCAGCCGCCAGTATTTTTTTGTCTGTCTTGTTTGTGTGTTTGTTGGGTTTTGGTTTTGTTATTTTTTTCCCCTCGTTTTTTTATTTGGCTTTCTAGTCTCGCTGGGAATGGCAGGGGCAGCGGCTCCTGGGGAAGGAACAAGTGTGGGGAAAGGGAGAGGGAGCCGGAGCTAAATGACAGGATGCGGGCGGCTTGAGGCACAGAGAGAAGCCAGCCTCCTTCTGTCCCCGAGACTGCCCCTGCGGACCGTGCTTTCTGCTCCTCACTCCGGCTGGAGGATTTAAGGAAGAGTTGTGCGTGGAAGGCATTTTTATTTTTTTTTTTCCTCCTTTCCCTGCTGTCGGAAGGGAAAATGGATTGGGGACTTCTCCTACACTGTGCAGCCCTCACCTTCACCCTCGCCAGGGCTCTGCGGAGCGGTGAGTGTCACGGGGGACGTCGGGTCTCAGCTCGGGCAGCTGCGGGGCCGGGCTGCGGGGCTGCCGGCGCGGGGGCGGGCGGTGGTGCCCGGCGGGCCGCGGGACCGGCACCGACACAAACCCGGCTGGGGGGAACTTTCTGCCCGAGGAGGGATGCGGCGCAGTCCTCGTCTGAGGGTCGCCCCCCGCCCCGACAATGCTTTCCGACTTTATTTTCTGCTTTTTGGGGTTATTGTATAAAGCAGGCTGCTCATTCTCACTAGATTAGGACAGCCAATTATCTTAATAGCGTCCCGTCCCATAGGCAATTAAACGTCTCTCCTTCAATATCTGAAAGATAATGAACGCTTTAAAGGGAAGGCTCTCTTCCCCGCCCGCCCTTTCTGTTTTCCAAAGCGTAAAATTTTAGATCGTGCCTACTAGTAGCTGTGTGTGTACCTGCGAATAGTCTTCACACGGAGCACTCTCTAGAGTACCCCTTTCCCAAGTCTGCAGTTTACGTGCAACTTACACTGTGCCAAGAGGGGAGCTGAGCTTCTCTGTGAAGGCTCGAGACTCCCTTCCAAGAGGAGAAATCCCATAACAAATGACTGGTGTGTCTAGTTTACTGTCAGGCAACCCTTGAAAACACAACTAATTAAAAGCAGCATGCCCCTCCTTCCCCGAACAATGCCCGGGCACTGTGAATATTTTACTGCATGATGCATTTTTAAAGATGGTCTAATTGTGGGACTGCTTGACGTTTAGCTCTTGCACATGAAACAGCTCATGTGAATCTTCCTTTCCGGAGAAATCCTGAGCAATTACTATTAACTAATTATCAAATATTTACTTTTGCCTGACTGGGTTTTCAATCAAAGTAATTAAAATAAGTGAGCACCCTCCACTTACACTGGTATGTTGTTTTAATAAGGGACCGCGAGTGGAGTGTCAAGCAAGAGTATTAAAATCACGTGTTTTATGATGGAAGTTAATCCCTTTCCCAATATGTTTTGAGGAGGCTGCTTAGTTTAATCAGGAGCTGCCTCCTCGAGTGCTGTGGCACAGGAGCAAAGGTGCTAGAGGGGTGCATCAAGCCTGGTGTGGGGATGCTCCGAGAGGTGCACTTTGCTCATTCCCCCAGCCCAGCTCGGGGTGTGGGCAGCTGCCTCCCACAGAGACCCATACTGCCACCCTGTCCCTCTGAGGGACAGAAGGGAGCCACCCCCATGCTCTTGTTGATCATTTCTCCCTGTGAAAAGAAGAGGAGGAGAGCAAGTTGCTGGGCAGAAGCCTCCACCACGAGTGGTTAATGTGGTGGTCACCAAGGCCATTAACCTCATCTACAACCTACCAGACCTACTAATGCCACCTTCCCCTACATGCAGTATTAGTGTCCACTAAATTAATTCATTAACCTTATTTGGGACTAATGGTCCAAAGTCATTAGAAACTGCTCTTCTTAATCAAGTGTGAGAGAGATTGCACAGAGCCAAGGAGTCTAGCAGACTGCATTATCTTATTACACTGTCACTTTCCCAGAAGTCGCAGATTAAGGAGCGCTGGTGGTAGTGAGTCCACCTCAGCGTCCTCTGAAGTGACTCTGTCAAGTGACTAGAAGCAGCACTGCTTTATTTCAGGCATTTAACAGATGCCAGACCCTGCCATGATGTTTGCAGGGCTGGAGTGGGCTTAATGAGACAAGATCACTTTCCGAGTATGCTTACACAGGGAGGAAAAGGCAAGATTCCCTGAGAGCCCCAGACAGCGGATTAGCAAGATCACCAGTGACAGCTTTTGAGCTTTAAGCACCAATGCCTTTTGTTCTGGTCAGAGGAAAACAGCCTGTTTGCAAAGGCACAGCAGAAATATAATAAGATAGCCTTTCCTAGAGACGTGCTTAGCTTTATCTGGGTTTTGACCATACATCTGACTACCTATAAACCACTTCCCTACTAATTTATGGCAAATAATTTCTATAAAGAGTGTTGCTTTATGCATTTTTGATGTGTGCTTCCTCATTCATTTCCATTTGACCTGGTTTTTCCTACAATAAAATTCTGTATATTTATAAATTCATGCTGAGAGCAAGGATTGCCATTTTGCTTTCACAGAGAATGTATTAGATAGAGTACCGCAGCCTGTATATACCATTATTGAGATGTAGTGATATATAGTCTTGCTTTAGTGGGGACATTCTTCCTATCCATAGTTTACGGTCATGTTTTATTGCTCAAAATTAAACAACCACACTTGGAGAAAGTTTTTCCTACCTGAAGGTCCACAGAAAGAAATCCATAGTAGTAAAAAAAGTGATAACACAAACATGCACTGGACAGTGAAGTGAGTGACTGTGTAGGTTGGATGTTTTTGTCTCTTTTTTTTTTTCTATAAACCTTAAAATGCAACCCTGACAATGCTGACCAAAGGAGCAAGATGCAGCATACCGCATTTCACCATCACACTTTGTGATTCTAGAAACTTTTGCAACTATTTTGCTATTAGAAATGAATCTTTGTTGTTGTTCAGGGGAGGAAGGAATGAGGGGAAGAGGAAGGGAGGTTGTTCTGCTCCATTACTTTGATGCAGTCTCCAAGCATGAACAAATGTCCTTGAAAGAGTAAATAGCGGATGATTTCTGCTTCACTAGAGCTACTTTGTTCTCTTCTATCCTGGGTTTGAAGAGCACAGATAGTTTCAACCTGCCTAGATTTACAGACTGATAAAACAAAGCGAGGGTGTCCTGCTTGGATCCACCAATACAATCCCAGTGGTCAGTGACACAGACCAGACTTATTCCATAGCTGGGCAGGGGGTCAAATAGCATCTCTTAACATCTCCTCCCAGCTTTTCTTGAAACTTCACACTTAAGAAGAGTATAGTTTTTGGAGTTAATTGTGTCCCATGTATGCTTCTCAGCCAACATTAAAGCTGTTATTAAGGGGCAAGGCCTTAACACTGTAAGGAGTACTGTTGGAGTGGCAGGCTTTTTAAAAGGATGCTGTTTAGAAATGGGGATGCCTTCTGCTATCTGCTGTCTCTCCAGCCATCGGATTTAAGGAATGGGGGACGGAGAGGGAGACCTCTTCCCTCCGGTAGAAAGTAGCTCAGATGCCTTTAAAAGCAGAAGGATGCTAAGTTAGCCTGGAGAAGGCTGCGGCCCCGCAGCATTCCCACGGCAGTCTGCCGGGTCCGCTGCTGCGGGCTGCTCCCGGACGCTTGCCGGGGGCACTCAGACCAGCCCGTGTGTTCGCTTCCCCCGCAGACAAGTGTGGCGACACGATCAAAATTTTAAGCCCCGGGTACCTGACGTCTCCCGGCTACCCGCAGTCCTACCACCCCAGCCAGAAATGCGAGTGGCTGATCCAGGCGCCGGAGCCGTACCAGCGCATCATGATCAACTTCAACCCGCACTTCGACCTGGAGGACCGCGACTGCAAGTGAGTGAGGGAGCGAGCGAGAGAGCGAGAGAGCGCCGCCCGCGCAGCGCTGCGGAGCGCCACGGCGACACCTGCCGGCCGCCGCGGGCACTCCGCGGGCGTGCTGCGCGCCGGGGCCGAGCGGGAGGGAGCTCTGTGTGTGTGTGTCTGTCTGTCTGTGTGTCTGTCTGTGTGTGTGTGCGTGTTAAAAATGTCTTCACCGCTTTCTGAGGTTTGCAAGCTGCGTCTGACCTGCGCCCGCCCGGCGCGCTGCGGGCGGGGGGCGGTGGCGATGCGCGGAGTGGGGGCGCGGTTGTGGTGAGGCACCTTTTGCTGGCCCGCTTGCTTTTGTATGTCTCTTGTTTGGGTTTCAAAAAGGAGCTCCTTTTCTTTTTGTACCCCCAAGACTACAAACACCCCATGGAAGAGACAGGCTGCTTATAAATGGGCAAATCTTCTTAACGCAGAGTTAGTCTGACAATTACCCTCACCCTTCAAGGGGCGGTGGACTGCAGAACTGATAGTTGTATTTCCTTATTTCTCCCTTTGCTGCTGATTTATAGCCAGTAGCTTTTCTTTCCCCTCCTCCTACTCTCCTGTAGTGCCCTGAGAGGAGAAAGGAGGGAGCTGAGCTCCCTTTGTCCCCTGTCCTCGCATTCCCTTTGGCCACCCATTCCAAAAGTGAGAAGGAGAATCGGAACCTCCCAGAAGCTGTTCTCCACTTTTCCCCAAATCTGTAAATCTCGCAGCTTGCACAAGGCAACATATGGTCAGATCGTTCCCCTCTTCAACATGCCCTCTGAATTCAGCCAGCTTGTTGCATGAAGAAAATATTTTAGTGATTCATTATTTAAATATTTCTGGAGTATCATAGTTATTTAAATATTTCTTGTGTATCATAATTTTTTATCCCCTACTGATAACTGCAAGAGAGTTGCTGTTGATTAATGCTACCAGTCAAGATTTTCTCTGCATGTCAGAAAGATTAAACTCAATAGCCAGTGGTGTTTGGTATTTCATGGTAGTATACAGGATTTGGTCCCATAAAATGATGCTCAGTTTATCAGGAGTGCTTGTGATAGACCATGAGATGAGAGTGTTAGACTTAGGGAAAGAGTGCAACTGTACTCAAGCACTTAATTTTTACTATGCATGTCTTTGTCCTATTATTTAATAAATTGATTGCTTAGATCATAATTATTGTTTTCTTAAAATGAAATTTTTAATGATGCATTGTGGTACTTAGTTGCTTTTTTATGATATTTTACAACCACTTATAGATGAGCATTGCAGTGCAATAGTTGAGTGATAATGCAGGAAAACCCTGTGCTCGTAAAACTAAACTTTGCGAAGATGAGTTTTTACTGTGGTGTTGGAGCTGCAGCTCATATTCACACCATATGTTCACACGCTGACTTCCCATTCTTTAATTTTTAATGTCTTGTACTCAGGCAATGGTTCACTTCTCTGTGTCTTCTTGATACGGGTTTTGCTTTCATTCTGTGGAATGCTGCTAATGCTTTAAAATATTTGTCAATCTTTGCCTCTTAGAGAGAAATTAGGAAATTAAATCAAGCATATTTCAGTGTCAAATCCTTTTTCTCCCTTGCTAGAATGCATGTTTTTCCAACTCTGTAAAACCAACATGGTCTTTGGCAGCAGTAAAATGGTGTACAGCATACAATTATTTGAAGAACAAGTAATCTTTGTGGCGCAGTGTTGTGCTAAACAGTGCTAGACTGAGCTGAACTGGGTCCAGGGAAAGGACTGACTCCCTCCCTCTGTTGCTTCCTTCTCAGTGTTCATTGTCCACTCTCCCCGCTGCATTATTTCTGCCCCTGAAATGGAGCCCAAAGCAGTAATGAGATGGTAGTGGGTGGAAGGAAGTCTCTCAACAGGGTTGTTTGCATTGTGTTTGCAGTGTATGATGGTGATGACTTTACCATTATTTTCTCTGTGCTGAAATACTAATTTTCTAGGCTATGCTAAATTATCAGCTGCTACTTCATTTATATTGAAAATTGCTCTTTTTAACTTGAGAGCGATTGTATTTGTGGGGGAAAAAAAACCAACAACAACAAAAAAAACCCTTAGGACCAGAACAATTATTTCAGCAACAGGAATTTGTCAACAATCTCCGTGGTCTGAAATTTCAGCATCTACTTACAAAATTCACATTCCTTGTACTGAATATTGAATACAACAGCGATTAATGCAATAAATGTATCACAAGATTTTTTTCTTTTCCAGCTAAGTACATTTTGTTTCTCTAATATGCTTAGCTTATTAGAAACCCAGTTTGCAATCTAGAAATGTGTGATTTAGGTTACAGTCTAGTTTATTGAAAGGTTTAGCACTGGAAATTAATAACCACTTAAATATGAAATGCAGATAGAAAATGAGAGATAAGGGAATTCATGTCTGGGAACAAAAAATGTCCCATACAATTAGAGTAGACTAGAGAAGATTAGCTTGCTGGCCTAGCTCCCAAAATCCTCTTTATAATGCTGTTCATTGCAACTTGGACCTTAGTTAGCATTGAAAACAGCTTTAATAACAGGGACCCCCTGAGCCCAGGAAGGGAAACATTTTGACTTTGGAAAGGTTACCTTCTTGTTCCGAAGTGCCAACAAGAAAATCAAGAGGCTTTACCTAACTTTAAAAAATATTGCTGTATATAGAGGGCTAGATGTATTGAAATGTAAAACTGGTGAAAGGTTGATTCTCTGGGGAAAATCAAAAGCAGCAGAATTAAGCACTAGCTGTTACTGAAGCTGTTCCCAGTTAGTCTCTTTGTATGTTAGGGTTTGGAATTAATTTAAGAATATGCCCTTGATTTACCTACTTATTATGCTATGCTTTAATGAATAAATATTTCTCAAATGACTGCTAATAAAATTCATATATGTATGTTTTTCTGACAATCAGAACCATTTGAGTTGTTTTAAATTTCAAGTAAACATGGTGAAAATTCCTTTTTCTCTGGAGGTATTTCAACTACTCAACTTTCACAGTTTTGAAGAATAAAGATACACAAATAATTAAAAATATGTTCATACAAGCTAGGTTCATCTAATAAAGAATCTTCTAGACAGGACTACTGTACCAGCATTATGGAAATACTGGGTTTCGACAGGAAGTACACAAACATGTCAACCACAGATTGTTATCAAGTCCATATATAATGAAAAAATTCACAGTGTCTTTTTAACATTTAACTCTAATGAGTGTTATGCCTCCTCTTTAGGAAGCCAAGAAACAGAAATTATGGTTGTACTTTAGGAGAAAAGTAGGTTTTTTTTGCCATTTTGCCTTTTCTCAAGCAAGTCCCAATAATAAGCATGCATTCTTGGAGTCAGGAACATGGTTGAAATTAATAGAAGAGACAAAACATATGGCCACATATTAGTTAAAATGCTCCAGTGTTTCTTGCATGTGGTAAATGCTTTTCAGCACTTAGTGCAAGCTGTACAAGTCTCGTGTTGCTGAAGTATCCTACTGTGTAAATGTAGCCATCTTGAATCTAGTAAAACTTTATACCTAGATAATAAACAAGAATGTCACTGATACAGTGCTTTGAATTTATGGAACTTTTCCGGTTTCCCAGCAATGCACACTATCAGCATGATAATTTATAATGGTTTGTGACAAATGTTGCTGAGCAAAGAGGTGTGTGGTTACATTCAGATCAGATGTCATTATCTAGGGAGCAATAAAAATTTCACAGACACTAGGTTAAAAACATTAAGAAAATGAATGTGAAGCTTCAGAAGAAAAGGGCTTAAGAAAGGTGGAGGGTTGGGTAGAAAAAGCCCAACAGTGGTTTTCTTACTGACAAATTATTAACTTTGTTGCCAGACTTGACTGTATTATTTTACAAGGTTTTCATAGATATGCCACACAGCACTATTATTTTAATGGCCATCATTTATAGATGTAGTAAATAAATTTCATTCTTGCTTAACACTTGTGGATTATATACAACAGTGCTGCCAAATCTCTCAAAATGGAAAAATTGCCCATTTTGGAAACATTCAAGTTATAGGAGAGATGTCATAGATAGTTACTCTTGATATTGCATTTACTAGGGATTAGTTACACGAATGAGAGCAGAGCTGTATAGAAATTGTGGTCAGTTTTAGAATACAGAGAAAAAGATATCTATGTTTGTTTTTATAGAAGAAAATGCCTCCTCCAGATCCTTGGGTAAGGAAGAAAGCATAGGTATTCAGGCCTACAGAGTGAAAGTATAGCTCCACATAACTCCCACAGACCTTAATGATGTTAGAAATTCATTCATCCATTTTACTTCTAAATAATGTCAATGGATTTATGCTACAAATCTGTAGGTATAACAAACTCAGGCTGGTAAAATAAACAGGAGCAAGCGAAATCATGGCTCAGCCTTCTTTTAGTTTCTGCATAGTTTAAGCTTTCATTTGCTTTTGTCTAAATCCTGGTTCCTATTCTTCCATGCAGGAAGGTCTGCTTTGTGCAGGCCTCGTGCCTCGCCTTTGTTCCTTTTGTGCAGGGGCGGTTCCAAAGGCAGTCCCTTTGGGCTGAGCCGATGGCAGTCCTTGCTGCACAGCTGCAGAACCACCCAGGAGCGATCCTGCTGGGCTGCCACTGGGCCTGTCAGAAGGTTTCTGCCATCAGCTGCACACAACAGCTGCTTCTTGACTGCCCCAGGGGCACCTGGAGCTGGACAGCCCTGAGCTGTTCCCACAAACTGCCCCGAGGTTTCTGGGCTCAGTGCAGCCCCGCTGCCCATGGAAGCAGTAGGAACTCTGCCCTCCACTCCCCCAGAGCTGTCTCCCACCATTCATGGTGACTGTGGGGAACGGTTCAGCACAGACTCCCTAGGATGGCTAACGACTGTATCAGTTGTTTGGGTAGCAAATGTCCGTCAGAGCTTCCTAATTCCCTCTGCCTGGCCACCGTGGGGCTCAGCAGGCAGAGTGTCTGCAGCTGACAAGGCAGGATGAGCAGCACAGGAACAGAGTTGTTCAGGTCTGTGGAAGGTAAGGGTTGTGTTTGCCCACTGCTGAGCAGAGAGGTCTGAAGGAGCCAAAGCCTCTGAGCTTTCCAACAGAAATATGGCTTGACTGGCTTGGCCCTATCAGCTAGCATCAGCCCTGGCCTTTTAGTGTATTTCAGCAGGACAAGGTATCCAGGAGACATGGGAATGCCCCCTCCTCACTGTTGAGGGCAGCTGGAAGGATGCCTACAGTCCCCTGCTTGCTCTGGACTGGATTCACTAATCCACCCATCCCACAGGTGTGGAGTCACCCACCATGGGCTGCGCTGCCCAGGCAGAGGTGGGCAGTGACCTGGACATCTCTCTGTCAAAGCCAGAGTGGGACGTGGGCACTGACACACTGGGAAGGCCATACTTGGGCTGAAGAGGCAGCATCTTATCCTTTTTGTCTCCCTCAAAATTCTGTCCCTCAAGAGCTGTTTGGGGTTACCAAGAGATAATTGGAACTACTAAAGGGATGAAGGGGCCATCCTTCATTCTATTCCTAAAACAAGAAACAAGTGGTTTTGGCTTAGTTTAAAATGAGTTGTTGCAGTAGATTGGGGGCCATGTGGTATCTCATGTTTCTGGGTGTACTTTGAGGGCATTTCTCTGCTGTATATGAAGCACATGAAAAGCTTTCTCAGGGAGCACTCAGCTAGACCCAGACAGCCCTTCTGGAGACCTCTGCTGTTTTGTACCCTCCATATGGCTGCAGGAAAGGTTCCTGTCAAGGAAAGGAATCAGTTCAGACCCTGTGCAGGATCAGGAAAGAAGAAAACACTTGTACCCCAAAAATTTTTTCTTTCACTTGAAGATTTTGCATTATGAAAGTATATATAATGTCTCTTTGCCACAAGATTCCACATGTATTTGCACACACAGATGCAAGTATTTAAAGATAAAGATGCTATTATTTTATTGTAGGGACTAAATGAGAGTTAAAAGAAGTTTGAAATTTTATTATTTTCTGATTATACAGTATAATGAAACAATTCCTTTGGTTTTTATCCAAGCATTTAACTCTAGTGAAAGTCTCTATTGTCAAACTGTTTAAAAATTTGTTAATGGTTTTAGTTTAAGTTTTCTCAGGAAAAGGTATTAGGAAATCCATGACCAAAGTGCCTGGTCATAGCTGGAGAGTCTGTGCAGGACTCTGTTCAAGGCTGAGGAGTGGGATGCAGAGTCCATTATTGCACTCTGTGTATGGGTGCATCCCCTGTAACAATAAAGTCTTGACTTAGGTCTCAGTACAGCAGCACATTAAAACTGTAAAACTAGTCATATATGGATGTTTCTATTAATCTGAACACTTAACTGTGAGGACAATTCTGTCTAGATGTGCTACAACCAGATGCCCTTCAGACGGGAAAAATTTGAGGGTCAAATGTGGATTCCCTTAAGCCTAATCCTTCATCCTTTTTGTGAACAGAGATAAACAAATTCAGAACAAAGGTCTAAGTCCTTTCTAAAATGAAGCCCAGAGTTGCTGGATTTAGGTCTGTGAAACTCTCAATATGTTTTCAGTCAACCCCACACTGCCCTTCTCTCCACCCTCCTCTCCTGTGCTAATCCAATTGGAACAAAAACCTATGTGTTTCTGTTAGTTTCTTAGTTTCTTAATTATAGTTCATTGAAGGCTACAACATTGGATCATAATTTAATAATTATGATATAGAGATCTTTTTACAGCTAATACAAAACCAAATTAAATTATTTTCTTTTGCAGTATTTCCAAAGAATTAAATTATGTCTGAAAACTGGATATATATGCACTTACATGTATATGTCTAGGCTTATATATCACACGAAACTGCTTGGATATAGTGGATATAAGCATATTTTATGTGCACCTTTTTAGGGCTGTGCATATATGCCTGTATTTATGTATGTGTTATAGCTTTCTTAGTTTATGTAGAAGTTCCTAAAGTAAATCTACCAATTAAAGCCTAATACCCATCTTAAGGCTGATAATTAGGTATAAAGAGAAAAAGAGACAGGATTAGTTGTTCAGATCATGTTCCAAATGCCTCTTAATTGGGTGTTTGTAATCAATCCTGATTGCAAGAGGCAGTGGTTTGGCAGAATAAAGAATGAAAAAGGCTTAGCCCTACTATTCTCCTGTTACTTGACTTGGCCATAGTATTTTAGGACAGGATCCAGTGTTAAACAAGGTAATTTTGTCAGCCTTAGCAATCCTTATAAAACATCTAAAAAATATTTTCTAATGATATTTTTTTCAAGCTAATAACTCTCTCAAGCTAGAGAGTTATTTTTGCCCATAATCTTAAAAATTGTTTTCAAGTGAACCACAGGAAAGACTTTGTTCTCCTGGCCTCTATCCACCACTGACTTCGGAAATCATGTCTGAGTTCACTGTGGGTTTTTCATTGCATTGACCTTGGTACTTTTCTCACCAAGCCACAGTTTTCCATCATAAAACCACACAGCTTGGTATAATGATTATTTCTTTATCCCGTGTAACCAAACAATTTTTTAAACAGAGTGACAGATTTCCCTCTTGCACTGTGGGAAGCAAGCACCTGGCCATTTCCAAATAGACTTTTAATTAACTTCCTGAAGGAGATTTGAGAGAAGTTTAATAAGTCACCTGCCAACTTTTTGGGAGCATAGGTCATTTGCTTTTCTGTAGGAATTCACAAAAATGTGAGAATAACCCCCTTCCCAAGTCCTAAACTTCCATGGAGGAAATTGATTTTCATGGGCAGTATCAAAGGTTTTTAAAAGTGTAACTTCAGAAATCGAATTTCTGATTGTTTCTCCTGCAAGGTACTGTGAAAATCTGTGATCCACAGAGCTGGTTATGAACTGTATGAACTTTATAATAATTTATTTAAACATGATCAGATTGTGCATATTTAGACTCATCTTGAAGGTTAATATCATTACAAGGGTTTTATGTAATGCTATAAAATGAAGAATTCACATGGCTCAAAAGGACCATTGAGAAAATATCTCCATATGTGGAAGAGACACCCATTTATTGTGATGATTTTGCCCAGAAGAAACTATGCACATCCCAGAAGCACAATAACCAGCTGCTGTTCAGGAGAAACTGGGCAGTTGTCTGCTGCCTTCCACACTGACGTGGAGTTGCAGTGGCCACACGTCCCATGCCTCCCCTAAATACAGATGGGCTGAGCCTCCCTCTGAGTGACAGCCTGGTTTAATCCCTTCGCTAAGCTCCCAGCACTGGGGCCCTGTTGCACATTTGTGCTCTGGGCTGCTCCGTGCCCCCACGTGAAGACAGAGCCCCTCAGAGCTGTGGTGTGGCAGTGGGATTGGAGCACCCCACTGCAGGGGGGCACAGATCTGAGCTCACATCTCAGCCATGCTGTTCTTTGAAAAAAATATACTGGTAGTCCTTTTCCTTTTGTTTTTTTCTTACAACACTCTGTAAATAAATTGAAAGTTGGTAACCTAGAGAAAACTAGAGCTCTGTTCGCACCAGAGTGATTATTCTGCCTCGAGCTTTGAGAAATGCTCCCTCAAAGCCAAAGTTTTGCTCATTCACATAAACAGTCACACTGTAGTCAATTAAAACCACAGACTCACTTGAGCAGGGCTAATGAGTAGGACATACATTGCTGGCAATACACAAGTTAATAATTGCTTTTTATAACAGTGGTTTTCAGATGTTTGCAGAGTAATTTACAGAACAGTAGAAGATTCAGCCTCAAACTTCATAGATCACCATAAATAGGTTATTTGTTCTTCTCCAGCTCTTAGGTCTTACTAGGGGAACAAGTTCCTAAGTGCATGAGTAACAATCAAAGTTTGCCTTCTTATGCCAATCTGTCATTAAGCCAGACAACTTCTACTGACTTTTTTCTGATGTATTCATCTGTAACAAGGAAAGCAGATCAGCAATTTAGAAAAGGTTTAGTTTGATCACCATGTAGAAATGCAGGCTACACTGCCTATTTCCATAGTGATCACACCACTTTGCCAGATGCAAAATGAGAGGCTTATATCCCTCATGCTAAAAGCCCTTCTTAGAGGAAATCCTAGGCTGTCGCTTCATTTGAGTAGCTTTAGTTAAGTCTAGAAAAATATGCAAAGGTACCTTTTAAACGAAAAGTCTTCTTTCTTTTTTCCATGTTTCAAAGTCATCTCTATAATCTCTTTTGGGGACAGAGGCATAAGATATATTAACATGGAAGGCATATGTTCTGATTGCTGAGTGTTTTTTGACATTCTCAGAAAACCCCTGGGACTTTGTGTCACAGTTCTGTAAACTTTATCTATTTGTATATTCATGTCTGGGCCTAAATCCAAAACTTCTTTACATTCATTACAGCAGACAGTTTAGGTTCATCTCCTTGTGTTTCAGATGGCAAGCAGTTAAATCAGGTACATATTTTAACCACTCCACATAGTCTAATGCTCTAATGCATTTCAAAAGTTTTCCAATGCATTCTTATAGCACATAGGCTATAAAATGTACATATATAAAATAGATACAGGACTACATTGAGCTGTAGAGCAAGTGAAGACAGCTCCACTGATGGCAGTAGAGCTGCACCTGCTAATAGCTCAAACACAAAATACCATAAGTATATTGTATTATGTTCCTTACTGGTTTCCATTTTCATTTATTCTCCACAGCTACACTAGATGATGGCCTTCCAACAGTGTAATAGTCATCTTTATCTCATTTCTCTGACATAATTTTCAAGCTTCTTATTACTGTTGAGCAGTGTAGCTAATAGTGCCCAAATTGCTTCTCATTCTTTTCATTATAGTAAGCCATTATTCAAGAAACCATCCTTTCCCACACAAATAGCTCTCCCCTAAACTAAACTTAAAACTTACCTCCAAGCACCATTCTCGCCATTTGCCAATTAGACTCCTTCTACTGGCTATTACATTTATACCTTGCACATTTTTACACTTTTTTTACTAACTGTACCTGTGTGCTCCTTGGAATTTTAATCTTTGTCTTCTAAGCCTAGTCTTCATGAATTCATTTTTGGACCAATTTAATGATTTCAATTAAAGTTTTGTTTATGTATAGTTAAAACAATTCAGCATGCACTGGGGGATACATGTATTCTAGTATAAAGGTGTCTAATGTCAGTATTTTCCCAGAATAAACCTTGCTAATATCAGCAGTTTGCAGCAAACACTGTCCTGCTTTACCTAGAAAGGTTTCTAGGTAAGGGTTTGTATCTATAAAGGTTTCTAAGTGGTGAAGTTATAGTGCCTGTAAAAACAATGTACAAACCTACTTCTGTGTGACATAACTAGTCACTGCGGCTAGCAGAGGATTTGGGATCCCATATGAGCTACATTTGGCAGCAAAAGTTAATTGGACTGCCTTACTGAATGTAAGTTGCAAATTGCAATGTAGACGTAGATGTGCATATTGAGGGCCTTCCTGACACGTCCATTTTCTCCCAGCTTTTAGTCTTCAAACAAAAGCTTAGCCAAAGTGTCTAAGCTAAGCAGTTCCTCTGTCTGCTGTAACTTATGCTTTCCAGGAAGGGTTTTTTTGCACTTGTGTTACTAGGCAGCTACATAAATTACTGTGGTATGACCTTCAAGCACCTGACTTACTCCATGGAAATTATCCATATGCACACTGTCACCCTGTGATCTTCTGTATGACATGCAAGTTTCTCAGTTGTTCCTCCCCCACACCTGAAATTACAAAGTAAAAACATGCTCATAGGTGTAACCACAGCTCATCTGATGCTCTGAAATCAAACTCTGAGTACTCTGAATATAAGTATCTGATCACCAGGTAACTTTTGCATGTCCCCATATGCTCAGCATAGAAAAGAAAATAAATCCTTCCTTTCAACATCCCAGCTTTAGCTCTTTCTCATCTGAGAAATACCAGATAATTTTGATTTAAATATGTAAAGAAAGAAAGCTTTTTTTCATGGAATATATTCCTAATTTGTTTAAAGATCATTCCACTGAACTTAGTAGAACCCCAGTGATTTATATCAGCTGAGTGAGGAGCTGACTCTACACTTCCACAGCTCCCTAGAAATTCTGAGAAGAAAGGTCAGTATTGTAGCTGAACAAATGTTAACTCAGAGTGAAGGCAGTTAAAGTTTTACCATTCATCAGGATTGCACTTTAATACTTAGACCAAATGGGTAGCTTCTTAAAAGTAGATGAAATAAAGACAAAAGTAATTCTGTATGTGTACAAAACTCTTTTTCCATTAACATCTTAAAAAAAAAGCACAGGATTGGATGCTGTGGTACTGTGACTCTTTATAGTGATAACTCTCTCCTACTGCTTGATCTTGGGACAGTCAGTCATCATCTTTGTGCCTCTGTTTCCTCAGAGAGCGTAATATTTCTCTGGTTTTCAAATATCTGAGGATGTGCTTATTAGTGTTTGCAAAACCCTTAGAGACTGCTGGTGGAGATGTAAAGCAGTATAATAGTAATTTTCCATTGTTTTGTGGTGTTCATCTTCTAGCTGTTAATTTTTTTTAACAATATACTGCTATGTAAAAATGCATGTGCCAATCTTCTAACGTTCAGAGAGAAGTGTTATCCAAACAAAAATAAAGAATAGGGCTCATGCTCACAAGAGACACATTATCTCTGATGAGGAGAATCTGTAACAGACATGGCACTAAGTCAAAACTGTGCAGCAAACAGCATCCAAATGCAAGCAATTTCAGATGTGTGCATATTGCCAGTACAAAACCAGGCCATTCTGCAAATGCAGAGTCCCCCAAGGAGCAGTGAACCTCACAGCAGCAGCACTAATGGCTGCCTTCTCATGTGCAGCAGGGGAAAGCAGCACTTTAGAGCCGCCTTGGGCAGCTGTTAAGTTATTCATTCTTAACTTACTTATATAAAGCTGTTATTGGGTGGAAACAGATGACACAGAAGATTTTGGACCTGTTCTGTCTGCTGTGGAGAGAGCATTTCCCATTCCTGCACACAGGGTGAAATTCTGACTTCTTCCAAGTCAATGGAAAAATTTCTCCCCAGTCTTGCTTGGACTGAAAAAAAATTATTTTAGGCCCCAGAAAACCCTTTTCTGAAGAGCACTTTAGTGGTGCCAGTGTCTCTTGTAGGATTTTTTTTCAGTTTGGACATTATTTTCCTTTCAATGCACACTATTCAAAGGCATTTGTACTGCTAGAAAAATTACGAAATAAAATCAAAAAACAACCAATCACAAGCAAAGCCAAAAAACATTCCACAATCATTTTGTGTTGTTGGAGTACATGTGATGCACGAGGTACTGTGCTGGTCATCTGCCTTGTTTCTTAACCTCCTTTCAGAACATTTTAGGCTGGTTTATGATTTGCTTGTTCTACTTGATGCCTTGTCCTTCCCTATCTCCTCTCTACAGCTGATGTGAAAACTCAGACTCTGCTCAGTAAAACGCAGCAGTTCCCTTTATCAGTTTTGTCCACTCCAAATTTTGGACATCATAAGTCAGGCCTCAAAAAATTGCGAAACTTTATAAAAATCCTTGTATCTCAAAAATTACTACTGGTTCCCGTTTCATTTTTTATCAAGTATATTTTGGGTACTTTCCTCTGCCATAAATGAGAAGTTTGGCAATACCACGATATCAACAGCTGATGCTTTAAAATATGCAACCAAACTTCATGCTACTCATGCTAAAAATAATAAGAGCTGGTAAGGTTAGATTCTTCCTAAAGTCACAACTTCCTGATGCTTTTGCTGTTCTCTGTCATAGCCCTGAAACTCCCACTGAAGGGAAGATTTATAGAAGAAGAATAGAACTAAAAGGAAATTGAAGTGTTAATTTGTATTGATTTCACTGCATGACTACGTTTCTTCACCCCTGACTGTATGATCAAAATTTACAGAAATCAAAATTCGTCCCAGAAAAAAAATACCTCTGAGTTTACCATCCTTTTCTCTGAGAACACATGAAGTAGCATTAGGAGTCGAATCATTGTGGTGGCTACATATTTGCTTGGCTTCAAAGCCAGATTACACCAATGAGAAAAAGTTTGATTGAAAGCCATTAAATACCAGGACATGACTTTTGGCTCAGGAAGAACCTGATCTGCAAATTGCTGGCATGGTTGGTAGAAAGTCACACTGGCTGCTTCAGGATCCTTTCCCTGTGCACAGCTGTCCTCTGCCAGTTCTGCTTTCGATAAATGAGGTGCACTGACAAAGAAGAAACTTGCCTATGCCATGGTTTTTTATGTGTTGTGTGGCTTATGTTTGCAGGGGATTGTTCTCATTCAGATATTACACAAAAATATGGCGCAAAGCAGCTAACACTGACATTAAGGGGCTCATCCTGCACTTAACTATACCATTTTTTTGCCAGCATGTTTCTAGTGAAGTAAATGAAGTTGTGGCTGACCACTTTGTATTTCCTTAATGGTTTGGATCCTTCCCTGCTGCAGTTACAATAACTGCAGTGGGTCTAATCTGATGTGCACAAGCTGAGAAGTGGATACTTAGCTCTAAACTCAGGGGCTGTTCTGAAGACAAAACTAATTTTTTGAAACGTTTTTATAAACTCAAGGAAATCTTAATGTCTTTATTCTGTTATTGCTTTACAATAATAATCCCAAACTGGCCTGGGAGCCATTACTCAGTGAGCACTGGCCCCTTGGAAGGTTTCAACTTGTCAAGTTTAGCCATTTTTTGAATGCACAGAGGAAGTCATTAAGGCACATCAGGCTGCTGATTGCTATTAAACTCTGCAGAGACTTCTGTGCAAAAATCAATGCCATAACAGGGCTACAAGAATTTAAGAGGTGGGAAAAGCGTTTCTTTACCCTCTGGTAACTCAAAAATGGATTAATAGACTTTGTGAAACTTAAAAAAAAAAAAAATCACCTATAAGCTAGGGGCCAAATGTAAACCTCTGTGTCAAAATAATACAGCTCAGAAAGCTCCAAACATGTGAAAATGGGTTTATAATGGAACTGTCACTGCTGTAACCTCAATTGTATGTTTCTGTGCTGGGGAAATCTCACACATCTGCACATCTACGCATGCACGTGCTTATTTATTGCAACCCAAGGAATACCTTTTTTTGCTGTATTGCCACTAAGGAACCCAGAGGGAAAATGCTTTTTTAGTAAGGTATGATCTTAGATAGCTTTTGGCAGGAAAGTACAACAAAAATTTTCCAGATGAGTTCCATCTCAGCATCAGAGAAAGTGTTATTTAGATGACTGGCTGGTTTTGACTGGGGTGGGGGCAACTGCACTGAAAAATGCAACACAGTTGCAACAATTGCTAACAGTTGAAGAATTTGTAGAAAATATCTTTATCATGGGAAAAACTAGTTTAAATCACATTAGGAAGTTTTATTGTAAACATATATTGTATAAACCTGGCAAAGTCCATTGTCTGACTCTGGAATGTCTTAAATTCCAACTGTTCAGTTCTCTTCCCCCACAAAGAAAAAGGGAAGCATTCAATTCAATTTTTGTCATGAATTTCATTTGAATTGTGATGATAAAATGATGAAACATTTATTCAATTTGATTTTTTTTATTACGATTCTTATATGAAAATAAAATTTTACTGAGTTGTATTAGATTTTTTTCACCCTATCCTAGGAATATTTGGGTTGGAAGGGTCTAGGAGGTCACCTCATTCAACTTACTAATCAAAGAAATTGCATTTTATTTAATGCAAAAGATAAAATTAAGCAATCTGTGTCAACCAAATATTTGTTTCCATAAAAACACAGATCTAATTATGGTCTTTCAGAGCCTTTATTTCACTGACTATCCCAGCCTTTCTGCTTAAGTCAATACTAGTTTGTCACTAACTCTGCCTATTAGTTTTAAAATTTTAGATTGAATGTTTTTATTGAAAAGAAGGTTCCCTTCTGGTTTTCATTTTAAAATACATGGAAGTGTCATGTAGGGTTGGCCTTCCCTAGGAGGGGGGCTGAGGGAAGCACATCCCTGCACAGCAGTTGCAGGGCCCTGCTGGGTCATGGTCCATCCCCTCAGCTAAGCCCAGAAAAGACTCTTTAAAAGAAAGAACATGAAGATGAGACCCCTCAGTGTTAAGGCTCAGGGCAGGAAGGACTTAGGACCAAAAATACCCAGCTTTGGTCCAGGTGGAGGCAAGTTTTTCCCAAAGCTCTTCAGGGCTGCATCTGCCTGACAATGTCCACCCTGCACTGAGGAATCACCACTGTACATGGCAAGAGCATTTGGTCATGGCTGCAGCCAGCATGGCAAACCCTCCCAAAGTATCTGGAACCAAGACTGAGATCTGGAGAAAAGGATCAAAAATAAGCTTTCTCTTAAGGACTGTATCAAGCACAGTCAATGGAAAAGCTTTTAGCAAATGAGTTGTTAAAGCCTGTTGTAGTGTGTATGGTCTGGACCAGCTGCAGTGAGGGGGCAGATTGTGGACCATTGCCCCAGCATGGTGCTGGGGAAGGAGGCTCCTATATTCTCATTATAGCAGGGGAAAATCCACTTTTCATGCATGGATAATTTAGAAGTTATGAATCAGCCTGTTGTTTTTATTTCAGCAGAGTACAGACAAGAGTTGTGCAAAATGAGGCTGCTGCCTGTCTGTCAGGCAGCTGTAGTTTTTTACCCTGCAGCTTCTTTTAATGTGCATTCTTGGCAAATTCTGAAGAGAAGCAGTCACAACTGTGCACACAGACGTTAGAGCAGATCTCATTCCCTCGCCATTGAGCCAGGGACTTGACTCATGCATCGTCCTGTGTCTGACGCAGGCATTAAGCACCCTGACCCAGTAACCAGAAAACTGTATTGGTGTCTAAGTTAAAAGGCACTCTAAAAATATGCTCTTGAATCATCTGTTTTTGAAAAGAGATTAATATTTTCTTGCAGTGTATCTGCTTTTCCCAGGTGTTAAATAGACCGTTTGCTGTCTGCTGTCCTTAGGGTTTTTTAAAGTAGGTGTTAAAGGCTATTCCAGACTAGCTCTACAGGGTTTTAAGGCATGAGAGACAGTTACCTGCCGAAAAGTGCCCATCTCTCTCAAATAATTAGCAATTATCTGTCAAAAAAGCTTCTGAGCTGACTACAGTGAGAAAAATACTTTTTATCTTTGGCTTTTTTGACTCTCTCCTTCCCTCTCCTCTTCGCCTCCCTCCCACCTTTCCCCTAGCATTTTTTTTGGGCAGCCTTTTCCAAAGGAAACACTGATGAAAGTATCTTTCAGTGCCTGAGCATTTCCCTTGGACACCTCCTCCCTGTCCACCCCCGAGATTGCAGGAGATGTCTGCCTTTGTACACACCATGTCAGCGTCCTGCAGAGACATTTTATGTTCGTTGTTTCTCCAAAATAAATAAGAGCAGCACAGACGATGCAAACTGGCTGTAGATGTCCCATTGCTAATAACACAGCTATGTTGGTAATTGCTAATAATGATGCAGTGTTTCAGCATGGGAACACTCTCCTAGCTGCAATGTGCATTGGGCTTGAATAGAGCGACACAGATGGTAACATTATTGCATATTGCTTTGTAGAAGAAGTTGAAATTTTGCTGTGGGAAATAAAAAAAACAACATTCCTACATTTTGTTCCAATTATTTCTTTAATATTAGCAGCACTGGCATGCTTGATCTGTGAACTGTGTCAGTGCCACCTAAGGAAACACCAGGAAGAATCTGCAAAGTGAGGAGAAGCAATTGTTTCCACTTAGCAAAGGAAGCACTTAGATGCTATTTGACAGAATTGCATTTGCCTTCTTTGGCAAGAATGACCCATTTTGATCACACGCAACGGCCAAGCAACATCCAATTTGCAATAAATCAGACTTTAAACATTTCTGTAGCTCCTAGACTGATTCTGGACTCTTGTCTCATGTACCAGAGCTCCCACATCTGTACCTCAGTTGTCCGGGAGTTCTTCACTGCATTTCGCAGGCCACAAACAGCAGGAACACATGGTTTGTGGGCCAACTTCTAGGTTTCAGCTTCCTTTGATGCCTGCAAACTACGTGCTCCTCTGGGAATGCCTGACATCCTCCCTGCTTGCATGCACAACCACTTCAGCACCCCAGTGAGTCCCAGCCCGTGGAAGCACACAGTGCTACTTTGGCCCGACTGCAGCACGTTTCCTTTGGAAGGTGTTTGGAGAGCTGTGGCAGCATGTCAAAGATAAGAGAGGCAGGAATTGGTTGTATTTGCCAAGCGCCTGCCTTTGTTGGCTCTGTCCACGGGAGCAGCTACCCTCACTTTTGAACTCTCCGATCTTGCTGCACGTTCATCCACAAAAATTGCTAGCTCACCCAGAGCCAGAGTGTCAGGACCAGAGTTGTCCTTCCTGCAAGATTAGGTCATATCATTAGATCAAAGTCCTATTATGCCATTTTACACCACGTGGATGCAGCACCAGCCAAGTTTCAAGTCCCAAGCACAGGTGTCTGGTAACTGTATGCTGCACGCATGAAAATTAGAGCCATAAGCCAAACTTAGAAGCTAAATTTCCTGTCTTTCCCCAATGTTACGCCTTTCTCATCCACACTTATAACTGCATTTCCAACTTAGATTTCAGAAGAGCGCTGCTAATGTCTGAAACTATCCTACCTGTTGTTCCTTTGCAAATTTTTCTCTTCATCTGGCAATTCAAAACTGCTCTTAATGAGGCCCTTTTAAACAGCTGAGAAACAGTGATCTGCCAAAGAGGCTTTTTCCTGGCAAAAGGAGTGCTGCCCAGTATTAATTTCGTTGTAGAGGGAACATGTAGCAGACAACAGTGTTGGCACACGGGTAGGAAATAAACAGGGTATTTTGCTGCAGAGTTGTTGTGTAGATGGAAGTGTAAGGCATAAGGAGGAATGATAAGCAAGTATCATTTAAAAACAATCATGAGGAAAATTATAAAAAAGCATCAAAACCCATATAATTTCACCTAATTCATCTTCCAAAAAATGTGTGTGTCCTCTAATCTGGATATGTGGGTTTTTTCTATGGTTTATAGAACAAAAATAAATCCCACCTTAAGACTGATCACCAGGATAAATCATTCTTTCCAGGTGCCTTTATCTCTCTCCCCAGACTACCAAGGGATAACTAGCTCAGAGTATCTCCCTGGGTTTTAGACAACTATTATAAGGTGAAATAAATTCCACTCAAAATCCTCAGAAATGGCTGCCCTAAGTGGACAGGAAAGCTGGCAGACTTAGATAGCTGCTAGAACTCATTTCTGTCATGGCAGGCACAGAGCTGATTGCCAAGGTTGGTAAAGTATTGCCCATGTCAATGAAGTTAAAAAAATATTTCTGCTGCTTTGAAATTTTTTGTTGTGTCACAGGTTTAATGCACAAGTGGCACAATTTGTTTACAAGTGAAAATTAAAACAGAGAACGAGCACGAGACCTTTATGTTCTGCTCTTATGAAAGTAAATTTTCTTCAAGAACTGAACCAGTTGTGTTGCACTGTATCACACGTTGAAGATAGTGTCAGATGGTGTTTGCTCAGGCAGTGTTACCTGCAGCCCCCGTGGCTTGGCTCAAAGCCTGCGGGAGTCTGGTGGGACAGGCTGACAGACCTGTGCTCGCTGGGCTGTGGCGTTCAGTCACTCCTGCAGAGCACAGGCACTGCAGGAGCACAGGGGTCAGCAGTCAGACATCTCCTGCAGCAATGATACTTGGTGTAGGACACAGTGATATGAGCAACATCCCTGAAGTGGAAGGCAATGGAAAGAAAAATACTGGAGTGTAAGTGCACACAACACAGGCTGCATAATTCAACAAATGTCATTAATTCACTTAGCCTTCCTCATTCTTCTCTCAGCACACGCTCAGTCCTGTTTGACATATGCTTGAATCCTGCTTGATCTAACGTAGCCAACTTACAATTAAGCACATGCTTAGTAATGTGCCTGAATTAAGGCCCGAAACATTCCTGCTTTAAGACATGGACAAGACTGTTTCCATTAAGATGGAGCACTGCACGCTAGGATTTGTAATCAGTACAGACCACACCACATGGACGACGAAGCACTATGAAATGCTTCTGTTCAGAAGTCTGTTCATGTGCATCCATTTGGGTCTGAGCTCAAAACTCTTTTTTAATCAGGGTCAAAGCAATGACTGTCTTAGACCAATTTATGAAGCCCAGATCCTGAAGATCCTGTTGCTTTCAAAACTCTCACAGGCTTGAAACGTGCAAACTGGATGCAGTTCATGGATTCCTGGCATATGGTCAGGGCAGTGTCCTTAAGTTTGTGATGTTTTGCTAAACTGTAGTAAGAGGTTCTGTTTAAAATTCAGGAAAAACACAAGACACTTACAGTATCACTTACAGTCTGATTTGTTGTCTCTACCTTATGTAACTAAAATAGGGTGGACTGGATCACCAATAGGTTAAGCAGTAATGACGCCAGTAATTTCTTTTGCTGAGACTTTAGTCTGGCTAGGGACACAATGTTAATCTGGGGTTGTTTCTCTTTTTCCTTAAATAATATTTTTATTGAGCAAGAAGCGGATGTCAGAATGGCCTTTTGATCAGCTAAAAACAACAGTGTCTCTAAGGGAATCTTTCCTGTTTACTGTATGCTGCTGCATTTGAAAAATGCTAGCCTACAGTACAGCAAGACTCCTTAACATACAAGAAGCAGGGCAAAACAGGATGAGGCCAAAATGGGAACTGTATATCACAGGAACTTGGAAAGACAGGAAGTTACAAAAGAAGTAGAAATTCTTGATTAAAAGTGTAATTGTACCAACTTGTACAACAGGATAATGACTTTCAAATGTCAGCCTTTGCGCCTGTTCGTAATGATAAAGCTATTAAATCATATGTACTGTTCTTAATTCCAATTGTTATAAATGAAAATTCTCATGGCAAGTTATAGGATCTATAACTATTCTGTCCACTAAAATCCAGAGTATTTCTTCAGTTGTGTGTTCAAACAGTAGATTAAAAGGAGTGCTATCTAAAGCAGAGCCAGCCAGGACTGCTGCACAGTAGTTTAAAGTGCATTGGAGATTCTGTTACAAGACCCTATTTTCAAGGGTTTAAATATCAGCCACAAAAATTCACTCCCAGGATTAAAGTCAGGCAATGAGTGAATATTTAAAACCAAATTATTAAAATAAAAAGGCATAATTTTTACACTTTAGAAGTTTCGTGCGTAAAAAAAAGAATAAGCTTTTCAAATATTTTTCATAGATCTGTGACTGAAAAGTAGATCTACTTTAAAAATTACCTCAGTAAGAAATTAACCCTCAAAGCAGTCAGTGGTTTTGTTATTTCACAAAATCAGTCCTCGCAGAGATAGTCACAAAAAGTTGCACTATTGAGCTTGGTCCAACTCTGGTTTGCAAATGGAAAAACCTCATTTGTATCAGTGAGAATTAGATCAATGCTAACTTCCTCCTCAGGAAGTTGAACTCTGGAAGAAAAACTAAGAGCTCAGTTTTACAACTACTATGCTTGTTAAAATTGTCACCTATAATATCAGCAAAGTTACCTCCAAAGGGAGGAAGACAAACACTGTGCTGGTGTCACCACGGGTGCCTCAGCCTTACCGGCATTTCAGTCAAAGTGTCAGTCAGTGCTCCTGATCCCAGGCTGTGGCATGGTGCTGCTTCCAGACCAAAGCTGCTAATAACATGTTCACATGAAAACAGGAAAGCTATAGAATAAATTGCCATTATGAGATGGTTCAGTGTTTTTGGTGAGAAGATGCTATTGGCAAGTTCTGCAACAGCTTCTGCAAATCTTACCCAGCAGGTGATATTTATGGACTGTTTACAAGATTTTCACCTATGGTTTTTTAAAGAGGTTTGTGACTTTTATGCTCATCCATCCAGTTCACTTCTTCTGCAAAAAACCCGCTCCAAAGGTCAACTATGTTCTGTCTGTCTCAGCAACTCTAGGTCTAGGGAAAAATGCTGAATGTAATCTCAGCATGAAGTAGCTATACAAATTTGCTTTTAAACATGGTAGAGATGGTTTTGTGTCTTGTTCTCATATATCTTAGACTTTGTGTCTCTTGGCTTTATACATCATTTAGATGAGAACACTGTTTAGCACCTCTTTCACATTCAAATGATGTATTTGTGCTCTTTTGTGTGGAAATGTCTGTATATTTTCAACACTTCTCAGTTCATGTGAAAGCAGACAGGAATAAACCAAGGAGACAAAGATTATGTCAAAGTGGCTGAATAATACTGAAATGATCATGATGTATCTATTCTTCTTTTCAAAATCTTCAGAATAAACCCTTCTTTCCAGTTCCAGCTTTCAAGCAGTGGAAGGAAATTTATTTCCAACCTCTTCTAGCCTGACACTCTGCTCTTGGTGTTGGGTTCCCACCTCTGACTCTTCTCCTCTGCTCCAGCTGATTCATGCCTGGAGGCCAAACCCTAATACTACCTTTTCCTCCTTACCTGACAGCAGAACAAAATACATTGTGTCCCTCTCCTTTTTTTTTTACTGTATCTTATCCATATAACTGACTACATCCTAGGCTTAGTAATAAACTGCAGGTGAAATTATGCAAACGCATCTGCTCTCATCTGATTGATTAATTTTGCAGGTAAAAAGCATGCTTGCACACAGGGAAGTCACAGATCAGCTTTTTTATGTATATTCTAAAAGTCACTGTAGCTGGGAGGCATTAAGTACCTCAGAGTTATATTTCCTGTATGTCTTGGTTTAACCTGACAGGTAGCTAAACACCCCACAGCTGCTTGTTTGGTCCTCCTCCCACCCAGTGGGATGGGGGAGAGAATGTGGGACAAAAAATAATACAATTTGTGAGTTGAGCTAAAGACAGTTTAATAGGAGAGAAGTGGGTAATAACAATAACAGTAATAGTAATGTACAAAACAAGTGATGCACGTTGCAGTTGCTCACCATCCACTGACCAGCGCCCAGCCAAGTTCATGCAGCCACTGGCCAACTTTCACTGTAGTTTAAACTGAAACCACTGTATGGTCTGCAATATCCTTTTGGTCAGCTGGGGTCAGCTGTCTCAGCTGTGTCTCTTCCCAGTTCTTGTACCCCCAGCCTACTCCCTTGTCAGGTGATGTGAGAAGCTGAAAGTAAGTAAACACTGTGCAAACACTGTTTAGTATAAGCACAGCTCAAGAGCAACTGAAAGATAGATCACTGTTATCAATATAATTTTTTGCTTAAATTCAAAATACAGCACTGTACTACCCACTAGGAAGAATATTAACTCTATTACGGTCAAAGCTGGGACACTGTAGAAGACCAGCTATAAAAATTCAACCAATACTTGAATAGTTGAATATCTCATTCACAAAAACAATATGATTACAAAGAAACTATTATTTGTATAATGCTTGATTTGTGATACATGTGTATAATCAATTGCAAATTATGTGCTTTTCAAACATCTGCTGCAGTTTATTGTGAGTCTATTAGAGGATATCTTATATCCAGTAAGAAATGATGTGTAAGAAATCCATTGCCTCTTTTCTGTCAGGAGAGCCCTGTAATTCAAACAGAGGCTGTCTATCTTCTTTTTTATATCAGTCTCCTGGATTTGAGGATCTCAGATTTCCTGCTGAACTATCATGAAAATACATTCATGATGTTTTCCTGACTGCCACAATTAACCTGTTTTTTGACCAAGGGGCAAAGCAGCTGTACAGTATGTGAAAACTGGCACAGCTTTAAAACAGGCACTGGTTCAAAGTCATGAATAATGTTCTTAGAAAAATAAAATCCATGTCTTCAAGTCAAAATCACAAAATTCTTATTTTCCTCAGCTACCCGGTAATATCACAAGCACTATTTCTTTTAGGAATACAACCCAGGAGTACAGATTTCCTTAGGAGTCTGGCATACCTGCTTCAGAAGCCAGATATCTGGCCGCTCATAGGATACACCAGGAGGTTTGCACTTTCTGGTCTTATGTGAGTTTTGTCAAACCACCACAGTTTATGAATTCCGCATTCTTCACTCAGGGAATTCCACAATTCAGCTGCAAGGTAGAAAAGCAACTATTAAATATACTAGGACGACTTGCCTTGAGCTAAACCTCACTGGGTTAAATTGCCTCCACTAAAACTAATGAAGCTGTGTCAGTTTTCAGCTTTGGCGGAGCTGGAGTGGTGGGACAGGACAGGATGCACATCCTGCAAGCAGGACCAGAAAAGCTCTGTGAGAAAGACTTGAACATATTTTCCAAGTGCAGATTTCATATTCTCTTTAAGAGCTGAGATTCTCCACTCAGTATCATCTTTTCCCCTCCTGGCAGCATCACCTTTGTGCTACCATGTGCTCTGCTACCAAAATCTGAAGAGTTTGACTAGATGCCAGAGAGGAGAGTGTGGTTGCAGAGTGCAGATTTTCTGGGTTCTCTGTTGGGTAAGATGTCTATCATGATCCTCTGCCCAGGACAGTTGTTGCATGTCTCTGTTGGGGGTCCTGGTCTCAGACACAGGGCAGAGTGCTGGGCGTGTTTTTCCTTTTTATTTTCTTCTCAGCCTGGAAAAAGTTCTGTTCTCTCTGTGGGAATTTAACTTA